>NC_059500.1:12227621-12847233 GCF_018139145.2 Gymnogyps californianus | reverse complement strand
GAGGGAGCTGGGGTACGATCGCGCAGCCCTTTGCCGGGGAGGGGGTGGGATGTTAGTGCTGATGGCTCCTTCCAGGTAGCCCAGGTGCCATTTCTTTGTTTCTCCCCGAGAGTGAGTTCTGCTCAGCTCCAGCCCTGCGTCTCGGCGGCTGGTCGCGGGGGAGATGTTTGCAGCCAGGGGTCTCCGGGGCCAGCCTGTGCCCGTTGCTTGTCACCCCAGGCCTGGCCACCTCCACGCCTCCCCCTCTGCCCCCACGTCTCAGGGCTCCGCTCCCCTGCTAGTCCGTGCTGCTCAGTATGGCCTTGGCACGTAGCACCGTGGCTTGGTGCCTCTCTGTGAAAACCAGGGCTGTGCCTGCCAGTGCTTTTGGCAGGTAATCCCAGCGAAAGCCCTGCTCCACGGCAGAGCAAGGCTGAGCAGCCCCAGCCGGGAGGCCTTGCACGCTCGGAGCGGAGCCGGTGCCCTGCTGCTAGCCACGACAGTGCCCCGTACAGCTCCGTGACACAGGGAGCTGCATGCTGCATGGGATGTGCTGCAAACACTAGAAAAGAGCAAGCTGTCAAAGGCATCATCAATATTTCAAGGAGACATTTACACTGTGGGAAGCTTCATCCGTTGTTTTTTCGTAACGTGCATTATTAGGAAATGGGCGTTAAAATGCGAAGGATTGTTTTCCGTGTCTAGGCAGGGAACTCGGCTTAGGAAATCAGAAGTCTGCCACAGGCAGCCATGGCTTTCCAGTGCTGCTTTGGGTAAACCAGCTCATCGCTCCCGCTGCACCCACCCGCAAAGCGGGAATAAGCCAGCTGATTCACGGCCTCAGCTGCTATTAAGCAACCTGCTTCTGCTGAAGAGAAGGGAGCTGCATTAATCGGCTCTGGTAGGAATGAGACCCATTACACCTCTTCCAGGGTTCACCTGGCGTAATTCTGTAGGCTTAGACAAGAAGACTTCTGCCAGCCATGGTGCTGGATTTAGCGGCCCACGTAATGTCATCTGGGGCTGTTTGAGACTTCCTGGATACTCTGCCTGGCTTCCAGGTGCCTTTTGAGAGAGAAAGAAAGTGTCTTATCTGCCAGACTTGGGGTACCCTGAAATCTCAGGAGAGATGGGTGGGCAGATAAATCCACTGAGGGTATCTCTCGCTCTGCACGTGTGCAGAGCCTGTCAATACGGGACTGGGATCTTGTCTGAGGACCCTCCTGCAAGGAACAGATAACAATCGAGGCTGCACTGCACAGGGCCCTCCCTTTTAGCATCCACCTGCTGTGCTTCAAATGAGTACTTAAAGACAAAGGGACATTCCATGGGTACCTTGTTCATCTCATTGTAGAGAACCTCTCTGGAGAAGCAGCATGCTGCAGTGTATGTTCCTGCCTCCGAACTGGACCAGCATCCCAAGGCTGGCTGCAGAAAGTACCAGTGCTGCTAGCGTGTGTATCTGTTGAGCATTTTATTAGTTGGTAGATCCGTGATCGGCAGTGTCAGTGCTCGGTGCCTCAGTTTCAAGAAGTTTCGAGTCTCACTTTCCAGCAGGCTGGGGCTGTCTGCAGTTTAGGAGGTTTCACAGCCTTTGCCGTGGAGTGACAGAGGACCTGGAAACGGCCTGAGCCATTAGGTAACCTGCTCATCTAGGTACATTTCCAGTGGTCTGCAAAAGGGGAACTAAATTATCTGAGGCAAGTCTTCTGGATTAGCAAAGGCCGACGGAAAGCAGAGGAGAAGCCCCCCTCCTTGGGATGCTATTAAATGCTTAGGTCTAGGGAATCTTTTGCATGAGGTGTAGAGCGAACCAGCGGACACATAAGTTAGTCTTCATCCTGATGAATAATATAGCTGGCTGCTCATCAAAAGCATCTGGAAGAGCAGAGCAGAAAAGCAAAGGCAGATACTGTGCATCTCCTGCATGCACATTCAGTTTGTTGGACATATGAGAAAGACTGAAAGAAAGAAGGAAAAAAACCACTGGGCTGGCGTCTGTAAATTTATGAACTGCTAATTTAGAAAAGTCATTTTGCTGTTGCTGGTGTATTGAAGGCTCTTGTGCACGTTCAGGTGGTTTGTATCAGACCAGTTATCCCCCTGGGTGACAGCTGCAGGAGGATGTCCTAGATCCAAGCCTTGGACTGACTTGTTTGCCTAGTGAAAGACTGAAGCAAACAGATTTTTTTCAAGAGCTGATGCCTGCTTGGGAGAGCAGGCGCATGGAAGAGCGGCTGCAGGAAAGAGCTCTTTGGGCAGCAATCCTTCAGCGGGACGTGGCCAAGGAGACCGTGGAAGTCAGGTTTCCGGGGCCGGGAAAGAGCCGGACGGTTTGCTGTTGCTGTCTGCGCCGCTTCTCCTGGACTTGAATGTGTGTGTGCCTCCTGTGATCCTGGAGAGTCTGTCCTCACCTCTGAATTGCAATGGGATGCAAAATGTGTGAATGGGATGAGAGCCCATCACTGAAGCGCTAGTGAGTGCCTCAGTACAGCCATTGACACATTAACATTCAAACTTGGAAGACAGCGACTGGGGGATGATAAACTCCCAGCCGACTCTGAACTGGTTTGAGACTTGCTGCTCCAGCTGGATGTACACAAGTCTGTGAGGCCGATGGGATCGATCCAGGGTACTGAAAGAGCTGGCCGATGTCTTCACAGACCTCTCTCCATTATTTTTCAACAGTCTGGAGTCTGGAGAGGTCCCAATCGACTAGAAGCCGGCAAATGTCCCAATTTTCAAGAAGGGCAAGCAAGAAGACCCTTGTAATACAGGCCTGTCAGTCTCACTTCAGTGTCCGGTAAAATTACGGAGAAGGTTATCTTGGGAGTTACTGAAAACATTTGAGAGACAATGCAGTCACTGGCCATAGGCAGCATGGGTTCACGACGGGAAAGTCCTGCTTAACCAACTTCATTTCCTTTTATGACAAGGTCGCCCATCTAGTTGACCAAGGGAAGCCAGTAGATGTGGGTTTTTTTTATTTTAGCAAAGCTTTTGACACTGTCTCTCACAGTATCCTCCTCGATAAATGCCCAGCACACAGCTAGACAAGTCCATAGTACGTTGGGGTGAGCAACTGGCTGATGGTTGGGCTCAAAGAGTTATAGTGAATGGGGTTACACCAGGCTGGCGGCCAGTCGCCAGTGGGGTTCCCAGGGCTCAATGTTAGGGCCAGTGCTCTCTCAAGTTTTATAAATGATCTGGACACAGGAGTCGAATGTACATTAAGTGAGTTTGCTGATGCCACTAAATTAGGAGGAGCAGTGGAATCACCCGAGGGTAGAGAGGCCTCACAGAGAGATCTGGATAGACTAGACAGCTGGGCAATCACCAACCATATGAAATTAGCAAGAGCAAGCGCTGGATTCTGCACCTGGGATGGAGTTAACACTGAGCACAACTATAAACTGGGAGAGGAGAGGCTGGAGAGCAGCCCTGCAGAAAGGGATCTGGGTTGCTGGTCAACAGCGGGCTCAGCAGGAGTCAGCAGTGTGCTCTGGCAGCCAAGAGGGCAAATCACATCTCGGGGTGCATCAAACACCGTATAAGCAGGCAGGCACAAGAGGTGATTATCCCACTGTATTTAGCGGTTTTGCGGCCTCACCTTGGCTACTGTGTGCAGTTCTGGGCCCACAATTTAAGAAGGACATGAAGGTACTTGAATGTTCCAGAGGAGAGGCTGGTGAAAGGGCTGGAAGGAATGTCCTATGAGGAATGGCTCAGGACTCTGGCTTTGTCTAGTTTGGAGAGAAGGAGGCTGAGGGATGACCTCATGGCTCTCTGCAGCTTCCTGAGAGGGGAAGTGGAGCGGGAGGGCTGAGCTCTTCTCCCTGGGGTCCAGTGACAGGACTCGTGGGAATGGTTCAAAGCTGCGTCAGGGGAGTTCAGACTTCACATTAGGAAGCATTTCTTTACCGAGAGGGCGGCCAAACACTGGCACAGCTTCCTAGAGCGGTGGTTGATGCCCATGCTGTCAGTGTTTAAGAGGCATTTGGACAATGCCTTAATAACATGCTTTAACTTTGGTCAGCCCTGAAGTGGTCAGGCAGTTGGACTGGATGATCTTTGTAGGTCCCTTCCAACTTGCATATTCTTTTCTTTCCTTTTCTTTTTTCTTTCCTCTTTCCTCTTTTTCCTTTTCCTTTTCCTTTCCTTTCCTTTCTTTCCTTTCCTTTTTCCTTTCCTTTCCTTTCCTTTCCTTTCCTTTCCTTTCCTTTCCTTTCCTTTCCTTTCCTTTCCTTTCCTTCCTTTCCTTTCCTTTCCTTTCCTTCTTTCCTTTCCTTTCCTTTCTTTCCTCCTCTCTCTTCTCTTCTCTTCTCTTCTCTTCTCTTCTCTTCTCTTTCTCTTCTCTTCTCTTCTCTCTCTTCTCTTCTCTTCTCTTTCTCTTCTCTTTCTTTTCTTTTCTTTCTTTTCTTTTCTTTTCTTTTCTTTTCTTTCTTTTCTTTTTTTCTTTTCTTTCTTTTCTTTTCTTTTCTTTTCTTTTCTTTTCTTTTCTTTTCTTTTCTTTTTTTCTTTTCTTTTCTTTTCTTTTTCTTTTCCCTTTCCCTTTCCCTTCCCTTCCCTTCCCTTTTTCTTCTCTGCTCTTTTTTTTTCTTTTTTCTTTTCCTATTCTATTCATGTAGAGAAGACAAGGGCAATGGGTCCAGTTGCACTGGAGAGGATTTATCTTGACATAAGGAATTTTTTACAGTGAGAACAATCATTCACTGGAACAACCTCCCCAGGATGTGGTAGAGTCCCATCGCTGGACGTTTTCAAGACGCAATTGGACAGGGCGCTAGATAACCTCCTCTAGGCTCCCTTTCCCACAAAAGGTTGGACCCCATGATCCTTGGAGCTCCCTTCCATCCTCAGCTGCTCCATAGTTCCATGATTCAGTGAGTCGGCCCTCCTCGCAGGCTGCTGTGGACCTCACATGGGGGAATCAGGGGAGTCTTGTGGCTGGCCAGTGGTGCTGGACTGTGGGGACAGCCTGTAGACTTTGTCTTGCAGCCTCCAAGGGAGGCACAAGGTCTCACTGCATCAGCCCTCTTGCTGGAGGTGCCTGGAGATGTGTGCCGTGGCCGGACTGACCAGATGGGCTCTGGGAGGACACAGCTGACGCCTCGGTGTCTGGTGTGAAACACCAATGCCAACCAGAAAACAAATGGTGAAGGGAGGGAGTCGAACGTGGTGCTGCGGTAGCCCCACATGCAGAGGCACAAGTGCCAGTGCTGGCTCCATCCCTGCCCGGGTGAGCGCTGCAGGGGCAGACGGGCCATTGTGACATCACTGTGCGGTGGACGGTGATGTCGCCGAGCGACGGACTGTGACCTCACGTCCCTCGCTGCTTACCTTCGGGTGCCAGCAGAGCCTGGGCCAGCCTGGCTCGTGCCTGGACTCCTGCCGAGCGTGCCTGCGAGGTCTGGAGGGTGCAGCGAGGCTTCTCCCGGTGCTGGGTGGTGCTTTGGGGGCTGCCGTCGGCAGCTCTCGGTGCCCGTCCCGGAGCCGTCCCCTGTGTTTCCCCAGCCCTGCCTGTTCAGGCAGCCAGCTACCACAGGGTGCGCTGGCAGCAGCGGAGGTGAGCTGTGCGGGGAGGCGTCCGCGTGGGTGGCCGTGGGGCGGGCGATGGGGCTCGGGGAGCTGCTGACCCGCAGCCTGAGCCTGGCCCTGGCTGGCGGGAGCGCTGGAGAAACTCTGGGGGCGGGAGGGTGTCCTTCCCGAGGGACCTGGGCCTTTCTTCCTCCCCTCCACTCCCCAGGACGGCAAATGACTGTGGCCTTTCTCCCTTTTGCAGCACACAACACCCGCCACTGCGGTGCCAGCAAGAGGGAGCAGCTCCTCATCCTCACTGCTGCAATCCAGCAGTGCATCCTCATCCAGCCCGCTGCAGCGTGCAGAAGCATGGCTGCCGAGAGCGAGTGGAGCTGCCCATCTGCCGTGACAATCAAGACGACGTCGCCTACATGTCACCCTGCCTCCACCAATTTTGCTTAGGCTGTGCCGTGCGCTGGGCACAGCTGAAGCCAAACTGCCCCCTGTGCAGGTCGGGGACGACGGCCATCTTGTTCTCAGTGTGGTCGGACGACGATTATTTGACGTTCGACGTGCCAGGCCCCGCAGAGCCGCCGGCTGGAGACACGCGGCAGGAGCAGGGGGCTGCGGGGCCGGTGCCTGGGGCTCAGGTGGACAGCTTCCCTCCTGAGGTCTGGGCAGACTTCTTCAAGAGGCACCCAAATAACATCAGGCCCCTGCTGCCGTGGCTGCGACGGAGCTCCAGGTGCTCGCCGAGGACCAGTGGTGGGAGGCGGCTGCGCGGAGGGCACCATTGTGGCCCACCTGTGTCTCTACGGGCTGGACGAGGAGGCGTTGGTGCGGCAGCTGCAGCACTGCCTGCCAGAAGACGCGGAGACCTTCATCCACCAGCTCGTCACCGCCGCTGTGCGCCTGTGCGGCCCGGAGATCCGCTGGCACCTGGACCAGCAGAACTCCCGTGCTGCCGGGGAGGAGGACAATGGCCCTGCGGCCAGCCCCGCTCCACCGCTCCCAGGGCGGGGCTCTTGCCCTGCACCCGGCCTCCTCCAGCAGCCCTGCGGGCCCCGACGGGAGGAGGAAGCCGGCACGTCGGAGGCCGCCCTCCGCGGGGTCGCGGCCGCCCCCCGCCTGTGCCCGTCCCTGCAGAGCAGGAGCAGCCCCCGGAGGAGCCGGGGCAGGCGCCGGCGGCAGGTCCCTCTGCCCAGGGCTGCAGCCGCAGCCCCTCCGCTCCCGGCCGGGGCAGGGACCGCGTGTCCGGGGGCCCCGGCGCCCCCAAAGAGGAGGGCCCCCAGCCCCCAGGGCTCTGCTCAGCCCCGCAAGAGGCCGCCCCGCCGGCGGCGCTAGGCGGGCGCCCCAGGGGCTGGTGAAGTGGGGGCTGAAGTGGACCAGGAGGCTCTCGTTAGTCGCCTCCATCTGCTCAGCAGAGAAAGAAAATAAAGGAGTAAAGACCGCAGGAGAAGTCTCGGTGTCACTAACGATGCAGGCGGCGTTGCTGTCCCCACCCGGGCTGCCGCTGGTGCTGCGCCCACCTTGCCCCTCTGGTGTCCGCTGCAGCCTGGGGTCCGTGGGGCCGTCCGGAGGGAGCTGGGGTACGATCGCGCAGCCCTTTGCCGGGGAGGGGGTGGGATGTTAGTGCTGATGGCTCCTTCCAGGTAGCCCAGGTGCCATTTCTTTGTTTCTCCCCGAGAGTGAGTTCTGCTCAGCTCCAGCCCTGCGTCTCGGCGGCTGGTTAGTCCTGGTTATATCTACAAACTGGGGGATGAGAGGCTGGAGAGCAGCCCCACAGAAAGAGACCTGGGGGTCTGGGTTGATGACAGGTTTAATATGAGTCAGCAGTGTGCCCTGGCAACAAGAAGGGCCAAGCATGTCCTAGGGGGCATCAAGCACAGCATAGCTAGCCGGTAGAGGGAAGTGATTGTCCCACTCTACACTACGCTGGTGCAGCCCCACCTTGAGTCCTGTGGGCAGTTTTGGGTGCCTCAATATAAGAAGGACATCAAACTATTAGAGTGTGTCCAGAGCAGGGCAACCAAGACGGTCAAAGGTCTCGAGGGCAAGACTTAAAGGAGCGGCTGAGGTCACTTGGTTTGTACATCGTGGAGAAGAGAAGGCTGAGGGGTGACCTCAGCACAGTCTACAACTTCCTCAAGGGGGGCAGTGGAAGGGGAGGTGCTGATCTCCTCTCTCTAGTGACCAGTGATAGGACACAAGGAAATGGAATGAAGCGGCATCAGGGGAAATTCAGATTGGACATTAGGAAAAGGTTCTTCACTGAGAGGGTGGTCGGTCACTGGAACAGGCTCCTCAGGGAAGTGGTCGCAGCACCAAGCCTGTCAGAGTTCAAGGAGCGTCTGGATGATGCTCTTAGTCACATGGTTTAGTTTTAGGTAGTCCTGTGAGGAGCAGGGAGTTGGACTCGATCATCCTTACGGGTCCCTTCCAACTTGAGATGTTCTGTGATTCTAGTTATTCTTCCTACCACTATTGTTTCTAACATGCAGCCTTGCTGCAATTTAGGAAGCAGTTTCTTTCTACCTTGAATTAAAATAAGATTTTTTTCCCATCTTTCATAGAACCTACAAGCTTCACTGATGTTTATTCATCTCTGTACAACATTTGCAATCTCTTGTACAGACCCAGGTTTATCTCAAAGTGGGTAGTCTCACGGCAATTTTGTGGAAAGATATGACTTTAGTTACTTTATTGTTTTTTTTTTAAGGAACACCCCGGTTTTAGAGCCAGCAGTAGTGATTTTCAACTGCTACATGCAGACAGTGTATTTTCTGTTCTGCTGCAATGCTGGACTTGGTTCTGGCATGTGCACCATCTGCACTTAACACAGGAGAGAACTAAGACTCAGAAAGATTTTACTGAGGTTTATAAATTTCTGGTGAGAACAGACCTCACTGTCCCAGTGCAATATGTGCACCTGTCTGGCTGTATTTAACACTAAGCCTTTCAAATTCAGCTTCTTTCTTTTGGCTCCCTATGGCCATGTTCAGTTCACTTGAAAGATTGTGGTCTGGGTTTGTATTGCTCCATTATATTTGAATTGTCTTCTTTGGTTTAGCATTTGGGAAAAACATCACTCCTGCCTTCAGCCACCTGAATCTCTGAGAAGCTCTAGCCCTAGACTCTGTTTAAAACTGAAAGCCATCTGTGCAATTTAAAGACAGAGAAATCAAGCAAAAGAATCTGTTCAGCTAGATAAAGGCTTTCGTAGATTATCAGAGAAGGGCCAAGATGAGAATCACAGGGACCAGATCAAGTGTGAGTTCAGCTTTAAAGCTGAGCCACTGCTAGCATCGGGGTCCTAAACCAGAGACATGAAAAGAGCATCATTAGATGATACCCTGGAAAAGTCCCAAATGTTGTGCTAATCTCATTAAAATCCCATATTCCAGAGCACTGTCTAGTTATTTCTAACAAATCTCTTCAAATCATAATGAGAAAACACCATGCAGGTATTTTCATTTGTCCCAAACTTTTGCTCCTCTGATCATCTTGCTACAGGTATATAGAGACTGGATTCAGTCTGGCTGTACCTTGCCTCCTCCCCAGTTTAGAGCTGTTTTGGAAAGTGTTTTGCCTGGTGACTATTTCTGCTTCTTTGCAAAGCATTACTGCTGATCTCTATTGCTAAGGCATGATTAAGAAGTTCTGCAGTGCCTGTAGGAAGCTGTAAAAGGGTTATCCTTCTAATTTACTATTTAAAAGCCAACAATATTACTGTCATTGTGCAGGGCACAAAAATCAAGACAGTCTCTGCAGTGGAGAGCTTATGAGCTAAAGCTATGAAGTACAAACAGGCACTTATTTTCAGCAAAAGGCAAAAAGCCTGTGTCAAAAGCAAAAGAGCCTGTGTCAAAACCTTCTGTGCCAACAAGCTTGACAACTTCATGCTAAACCATACACCACAAATAAGGATTCATGGCCCAGTCTGAAGAGGTTTTGAGCACCCACAGTTCATAATGACATTGCTGGGAGCTGCAGGGCTAGAGCACCTATTCAGAGCAGGCCATTAGTTTAAATGAGAGTAAAATCAGCAGAGGTTATAAAGTGCTTTACTGTTATTTGTCTGGCAGGTGGTGCCATTGAAATGGTGGAATTAGGGTACTGCAAAGAAAACACAGCTCAGCCAAATAACTGCAGCTGTTCTGTACTGGGTTTTTTTTATTTTTTGCATATGACAAATTATTTGGGAACAAGACATATGGAACTCATGCCATTTAAATATATGTTGTTATGGACCAAGGGTCTAATATTTGTCACTACCCACAGTTCTTTAACTAGTCAAGAGTCTGTGGTATGAATACTATGGCAATGGTCATCATGAACATGCACACTAATGACAGTTTTCCCTCGTAAAAGCTTTCCCCCAAATAGAACAAATTCTCCTTTTTCCTCTTTGTTTTGACAAACATATTGCAAAGGACCAAATGAATCCCATCTCCACTGCAAGTCGGAGGAAATCCACTAGATTTGAGTTGTTATTGGGGTAATGCTCAATGTACTAAAGCCTGTAGAGGAATCAGTTTGTAGTCTGTACCATAGTATTCTGTAGAGGAATCAGCACACAGAGCTTGATCTTTATTGAGGATGGTTGCTAACAAGTTCTGTGTATAGAATTTATATTGGCTTCTGTAATAGCAGCAAGACACAGTACGAACACTGGATGTAATTTATGTCCCCATTTAGAAGATTTGTGTATTCTGCCAGAATTATATGAACAGCATTCTAGTCTCATTTCTAAATGACAGCTATATATCAGTAACACTATACCGGACACCCAAGCTGTTTTCTACTGAAATGCTTTAAAGAGACGTTTGCAGGTCAGCTGGATAAGGCATCACAATTTCTTGTATTAAATTACAAGAAAAGCAAAGGAAACAAAAATTTAGATATGTACTGTATCAATTAGCTCACTCCTACACAAGGTTCTCTCTCTGTCTTGCAGGAAAAAGACTGCTACATGTGTGATCCTACAGAACACTTGATGAACACGTAACACTGAAGGAACCTTAAAGCTGTAATTTTTCCATTGCATGTACCTGGCAGTCAGTACAGTCATCTTTCTTAAAGACTGCATCCCCCAGGAGTAAGTGGAATATATAATGTTACAAACATGGAACAACCTTGCACTGCATTACTCATTTCTGTGGTTTGGATAAATTTTGAGTAAAAATTTGCACATTTTTAAGTAGCTGCTGATACATGTCTTTAGAGTCCAAAGCAGTAGCTTGCCTAGCACCTTGAGAGCAGAGGCATGTGCAAGGGTGTGTAACAAGGCAATTACATGTTGAGAAAGCATTTGTTAATATGAACACCATAATGATAGTATGAACTCTATTTATCTGCTGCAGTGAAATGTACACGAGTTGCTGAGACATCTGCATTTCTCATCCATATCTGGTTATTTTACTTCTGTCCTTCCCTCCCATCAGATTCCCTTCAGCCTACTTTGATTAGTTTAAATTTGTGAGCTTCTAAAAGCATCCCTCCCAACGAAAAATTGGCATGTAATCAGAGAAACAGCACTCTGCAGAAAGGAATTCTCAAACAGATACTGATGCCTGCCTGTATTGTCTACAGCTGTAGTATTGCCTACAGCCTGAAACCACCCACACACTCAAAAGAATGTGTAACAAGCAGCTGAACATAGAGAAGAAATTGCTGGGCAGAATCATAAAGTGAGTATGAAAAAATAAGGATGAAAATAAGGATGCCTAAAAAATATTACCAGGGTAAAATCCTGTATCTGTCCCTCTTTCCAAAAACAAACAAAACGCCCACATTTTATTGTGTTCCTCAGAGCTGTGAATGGCACTACTCAATCTGAGCTCACGACAGCTCTAATGAAGTTTAGTATTGCTGAACCAACTGTGGCTCACAACAATGGGGTGCTCCTTCATCCACAAAATAGCACGTTACTTTGCAGAAAAGGAGTGTAATTGCACACTTGGTTTCCCATGGGGTGTTGCTAAATTGGTCTCTGCTGTCCCCCACCTTCTGTTACTTGTTTTGCTACCATGGGCAAGACAATATCACAAGACTTAATTTCATCCAGTAGGGGTGTCTGTCTGTCTGTCTTTTTTTCCTTTCTCTTTCTTTCTTTCTCTCTTTCTCTCTTCTTTCTTTCTGTCTTCCTTCCTTCCTCTCTTTCTCTCTCTCCATTTCTCCTTCTTCCTTTCCTTCCTTCTTGTTCCTTCCTGTCTTTCTTCCTTCTTCCTTTCTCTCTCTCTTTCATTCTCTTCCTCTCTCTGTCTGTCTTCCTTCTTCCTCTTTCTTTCTTTCTTCTTTTCCTTCCTTCCTTTTCTTCCTTCCCTTCTTCCTTCCTTTCTTCCTTCTTTTCCTCCTTCCTTCCTTCCGTTCTTTCTTTTTCTTTCTTTTCCTTCCTTCCTTCTTTCCCTTCCTTTCCTTTTTCTTTTTCTCCTCCTTCCTTCCTCTTTCTCTTGCTCTCTTTTTCTAGCCCCCCCCTCCTTTCTTTCCCTCTTTCTCTCCCCCCCTTTCTTTCTCTCTCTCTCTTTCTTCCTTTCCCTCTCTCCCCCCTCCTTTCTTTCTCTCCTCCCCCCCCCCAACTGCAGACCTGTATAACGGCAAATTTCCTTTTTCTGGTCCCTGGAGCAGGACACTTTTGGGGACAGGGAAGAAATGCAGAAAAAATCAGTGTCCTGTTTAGACTGTCTTTTCTGCATAGTGAGGGAATGGAAAATGAATGGAGCTTCACTGTAAGCAGAAAATGACAGTGGCACAACAGCTCACAATTGACCAATTTTGGGAAGAACAAGCCTGAGAATCAAGGGCTGGTTTTGTTACCAATTCCCACTGTGGTTTGAGCCTTCTGTTGAGGTAGGACTGCATCACAGTCTGTCTGACAATGTTCTAGTATGGTGTGTGTCTCCTCTCCATAAATAATTTCTTGCTGTATATGTATCATTGTTATTCACCTGCAGATCTTTTTAATGTCTGCTTTTGATGGTGAAAACTTCTCATGGGGAAGCAAAAAATACTTCTTGGCATATGGAGATTGCAGAAAGATTTAATAAAAAACAAAAATTAGACTTCTAAAACATTGAAATACTACAATTTTATATGAAGTTATCTTCAACATCTAGACATAATTTTATTTTTAAAAGGCATATTAATTTTATGATAGTATATTTTAAAAAATTAGTGAGAGTATTCTGTCCCTAGAATAATGAATAGAAAGTACTTTCAATGTTTTCAGTGTTGATTTGTCTTGTCTTTCCTTTTTCGTTCTTTTCCTTTCAAATGACATTTTTTCCTACATAAGTTAATGCATTATCCACAGACAGAGAAATAAAAAACACACTCCTTATGCTTGTATTACTTTCATTCATATAGTACCACATAAGTGAATTGCACTTTTTAGATAAATTAAATTACCGTTTCCTTCTTCAGAGAGTTTTTAGCCTCAATATAATAGCAAATGCCGCTGGCCTTGCTCATGAAACTAGCAGCAGTGGATCAGCCTGCATGACTGAAGCCACTGTACTTTGATACTGTTTAATGACAAAAAATGACAAGCCATAGCTTGATCTGTTTCGCCAAGACCGACACAGGAACAAAACATCAGTACAAATTATCACAACAATCTCTCCTAGTTTTCAATTTCAAGAAAAGGTGCCTCAACCAGTGGAAGTTTGTGTTAATATTACTTCAGCACACTTTTATACAACCCCTTCACCAACCTCCACCTAGCCAACCTTCCCTCTGAGCTCACCATAGACAACAGACATCCTTCCCATATATGATGAGAAAAAGAACATACTAATCTCTCCCAACTTCAGTCATCTGAAAATTTAACAGTACTGCAAGATAAAGTTGTCTAGAGGCTTTCTCTATAGTCAAAGGAGACCGATGCATCTCCTGACACCCTGTTGCCTGTGTTAAATAACCCACTTTGACATGGTTTCTAGAGTATGCTTCCTGAAGTCAAAGGCTGTTTCTTGACAGAAATTCCCACACATTTCAGTATAAGATTTGTCTCTTTTCGGAGGTTTAAGGATGAGGAACGCTAGATTTTTATATCGTTTTACTTATTTTTCTTTTAATTTGACCATATCCTTATGACAGTGATACTGAAGGTCTACATTTCTATTAAAGAACTTATCAAAGATGTTCCTTTAATTTATTTTGTTCTTGAATCAGATATTGCTAACCGTTGTCTTATTTGTTTCCAACTGTGAACTACAAGGTCCAAATTGAAATACTGTGTTACTTGTGGCAGATGATTCTGGAAAGGAAAGCATTTTCTGTAAGTTTCTGAAACTTTTTTCTGTTGTCACATTCTCTTCAGAGTATCAGGAACGGTACATGCCACTTTAAAAATAAACTGGTGATTCATTTTAAGTACAACAGAAAGTGAGGCTACCAGAGATTTTATTTGATTACCTAACCTTGAATCCTACCAATCTGGATGAGTCACCGTTTCCTTTTGCTCCTCTCTTACTCTTTCGTAACGCAAGTGCAGGCATCAGGACATTGTATGAGAAACCATCTTCTGTCAGCTGCTCATTTCAATGATTTTTTTTGTTGTTTTCAAGATGTCCCAAATGTCATCTTTTAAGTGCAAGGATTCATGAAGGGCCAGAAATTCACTTTTTTTTCCCCTCAGCTCTTGTATGCAGAAAGCAAAGTTCTTCTTTATAGTAGCTCTCATTTCTGGTTCAGCCTCTATACATCTTTTAGGATTTAACTTGAAAAGGCATTTTTAGGCAAACAAGTACTTAACTATGTGTTACTCTCATGCATATCAAACATGACCTTAAAGTTAACCATATACTTCCAGAATTTTCTGAATTAGGCTGGACATGAGCATTTCCTGAAACCAGGTTTCTTATTGTTTCACTTAGCAGAACTTTCTTGTCTTGCCCATCTTACCACTTTCTTAGTAGTTCTTACATTAAAGACCATGAGTGAATCCTGAATTATTCCCACTGCATTTGGTTTGTGTCTTTACTGTTATTCTTCTGTTGCATATGACTAAAAAAAACCTTATTTGCCCCAAATCTCATACTTTTATTTCCACATAAATCAGTCCAATAAAACATGTATTTCATTTTCTTCCTCTATAAACCTTGACTCGCTTATATCTTTAGACTATCACAGCAACAACACTGCTTAAGATGTAGATGTTTTTTGGCACTTTTATTACAGATCAGTGCTTTGAGGCAAAATTTCAATGTCATTTGCAATGTTTTGTGTGTTTGCAAATTCACTACAATTCTAAAACTGAAACGTGATCCAGACTTCATCACGCTTAGTGATACGAGTGGAGTAGCAGGGGTTTTTTTACATAGTATTAGAATGCTCTTTGACATGGTGTTCACAAAATGATTATTGTCAGAAAAAAATAATATTCAAGCCAGGTTTCTCCTTCCTGTTCTTCTCCCTCCTTCTTCCAAATGTTGTTTTTTTTTTACAACGGCTCTGAAATCTCACAAAAATTAACACTTATTATATATAATCAAAAGAGGCAGGAAAATACAGAGTCACCCTTAGGTACTGCAAATCGCACAGTAATAGAATAAAGAGAGAGAGGGAGTGCAGCAGAGAAAGATACGACTGTTTGTACTCTTGATCCTTTAACAAAGAAGCAGAAACAAAGTTGTCATGACATTGCCACATTTTATTTTTAGAAATGCAGAACTAACGCACATGTTTCTTCTCCACTGGGTAACTTCCAAAAGAGACTAACAACAGAAACCACAGAAAACACATTAATCAAACTTGGACCAGCATTTTGGGATTCAGTCCTCTCCCTGTCTCTCATACACATATACACACGAAGTAACCTGTTTACTCACTTTTTGTTTCCTCAAGCATGAAAAAGGCAGAAAAAACTAAAAAATCAGAATATGAAGTATTTAAAAACAGCATACTTGCAATTAGCCTAACATGTATGTCAAGATTTTTCTTATGGTTAGAGAAGTCAGGCAGACAGGACTTTGGGGTGCCACTGCTCGTGTGGCCATTGCCCATTCTGTCAATTTGGAGAAGACACTTGGATTCGCAGCATAAAAAATTGGTATAGTAAGACAGACCTGACTTACAGAGGTGCTTCAAGGCTCTATTAATCGTCCATGAAGTTCCTTTGATTCCAGCATAAAAGATGTCACTTACATGTCTTTTGTGCAAGTCAGTGCTTGTCTGATTGCAGCTGCCTTGCTTCTGGGTTTTGCCGGCCAGGTCTTCTGGTCACAGTAACTCATTCCTCTGGGCTTTGCTTATACCCATACTATGTCTCTGCTTGCTTAATACATCCAAGAGTACAAATCAAAATTTCTGGTCACTCATAATAAGTCACCAAACTGGGAATAATTTACTAGCCAAAAATAATAAAAATTCAATACTACCACTTTATTACTCTTAAAATCAGAAGAAAAGTAGAAAGAAGAATAGTCTTTTCTGTAGGGTTCCAAAGTGCTTCCTTTTAAGGAGAATCTGGAGAGAACTGTTTTATGCTATCAGTCCCTGGATTAATACAAAAATATGTAATCCTTACAAATTAGAGTTCATACCTATACATGAGGTAGTTGAGCTAAGAATTAATGGAAAACATGCAATATTGTGAGAAATTTTGAAAGAATTCTAATGAATTTGCAATCCAGTTTTCAATTGTGACTGTTGATTCTGTCAAAACAAGCACACAATTCAATGCATGCCAGGAATATTTCAAGTAATGACCTTCCCAACTCATATATATACCAGGTATCTTAGAAGGGAACCCTCTATTAACAAATTCAGCTTGAACTCCAAATCCTTGAGGAAAGCCGGTATGTTTTCACAGTTATTTACATTTTGGGCTGGCGGTACAAGCATTTCCTTAAAGATTTATGGTACATACCACACTTCTGCACCCTGTTCCTACTGATGAAAGCAGTGAGTTAGCTATCTCTTTTCCACTGCCTGACACATCATAGGAATTTAAGGTGGAACTTTCAGTCCTTAAAACAACTAAGATAAATTCCTCAGTAAGGCTTTAATAATGAGAGAATCAGCTGGTGGACTGGAAGACTTGATTCTGTGATTCATTTCAGGGAGAGGAAACTTTTAAAGTTTTATAAGCTGGTATCTCATCAACTAAATATTGCCAAAGTAAATAGTTTCTAGGAGATCAATAAAACACAATTTGCTTTTTAAGAAGAAGTCATGCTGCTTAATTCTTGTAATTTCCTGATTTTCTATTGCAGTGATTTTAAATATCTTTTCATCCGGACTGCTCAGTGTATCCATGTCTTACTGAGTTATAACTCTTTGATAGAGCTACTAAGTGTTTCATAATTTAAATATGCAGAAAATATTTGAAATTTTTACTTCCTTCCAGTTCTTCAGAACAATGGTCATTTAAAAAAAAATTACTAGGTATATTTTCATATTTTTGGACATAACATGATTCTATTCTGTGATTCTATGAGTATCATCTGAATTAATACTGCTGTCTTGCTCAACACTAACTTGAGAACAGCCTCCCTTTTTTGGTCAGCTCCTGGAAGAGTTTCTTAAAGTGCTATGACATCATTTTATCCAAGATTTTCTACATCATGCAATCAAACATTTTGTAAAGTGAAGAACATCATAGTGCTAGATTGTATGGCTTTTCCACTTTTTCTGTGTCAGCTCTCACGATTCATCTTTTCCTATTCAGCCAATAAAGACAAAACAATATTTTCTGCATAGCAGGCTGTGATTTGTATTCAGATAAATCATCACTGATATAGACTTCTCTCCAGAATTTTATCTTTCTACATATTAGCAGTTGTTCTTAATTTTGGATGAATAACACAAATAAAAAATACATACTATTAACATAGGTGGAATAGATATTAAAATGATGATGGACTGGTCAGAAGAGCTTTATTACCCATAGTACAGAAGTACAGAACTTGACATCAGATCTGATGAAGTAAATCCCAATGAAAAGAAAAGGTTCAGGTTTATAATATTAATTTCAGATCTAGTATTTTGTTGTATATTATCTTCATGGATACTGGATGATTTACAACAGATTAACTTAAATTGCCACAAGGAAAAAGTATGAAATGCCAATTGCAGAAATCAAGCACATCTGAAGTGAGACTTGGAAAATAAAAAATATTCCAAACCAGTCTTACTTCGTGCAGCCCATGCTCAGGCAAAGCGTCCAGTGATTTAACCAGGAGTTTTGTAGTAAGAATTTTTGTATTTGCATGTTTGAAGCTATCCTATGACTTCTTACAGTTTCCGGTTACATAACTCCTTGATCTTCTGCAATATTAAATATATCTGAGTACTGAATGAGTATAGTTAAGATATATAGGAAGAATCTGGTCTACTACAAGAAGTTTAAAAATGAAGCAAATCATTATTGATAAATTTACATGCCATAGTACTAATCGTAAAAGTTGAAGTGGAGCTGTGTCTGAATTTTGTATTTTAATGGGATAGTCTTGAACTTTTATAAAAATTAAATTTAATACCTACTTTACTCCATGGGATCAGGACTGATTTTTATGTATAAATATATAGACACATATTCACAAACAATCAGACATACATACATATACATTCTAATTCAGTTGTTTATAACAGTAATATAGTAACGGACTTAATCATGAAACAACTATGCAGGAATTTGATAATTACTACCATTACAGAACTAAAAACCTACACTTTAAAACTATCCCGTTCTAAATATGTCCTACAATTCAGAAGTTTTGAATGTTTAAAATCAGTATTTTCTACAAATAGGTGAAACACAATTAGTATAATTTTAAAACATTTTGTGTATATATATCTACGTAAGAGTATAATGTCCTACGCTTCAGTACACACTGTTAACATTTGTGAATAACTGGTATATGGACTTAAATTCTATTATGCTATCATGATACACATATGGATTGGTCTATTAACATTACTTGGAAAGTAAAAAGGGTACTAATAGCTATTTGGAGTCCTAAAAACATCTTTAAAGTGCCAGACATTTGACAGATGAGAAACTGACTACATCTCTGTCATTGTTTCTAGTCTGAATAATGTGTCCATTTGTGGTGGTGCTGGGGACGAGGGATAAAGAGAATGAAGAGAGACAGAAGCCAAGACAACACAAACTACCAGCTCATTTTGAAAGATCATTCTCTACAAAGGACAATTTTGTTCTCCAAAACCTAATCTGTAGATAGCCACTGTTCATAAGAAAACAGCTAGGAATCTACAAAGACTTGCCTTGACATACGCACTTTGCACTTCCAACTACCCAATCACATTAAAAGAAGCAAAGAATGTAAATATTTTTACTCATATCAATTTAAAGCTATCACTATCCTTCCCATTTTTATATTGCATATTCATAAATGGAAGGAAAGTGGTAGTCTTTGTTAAGATGAATGGAAAAGGCAATGGTCTTAGCAATTTTGAATTAAGTGGAAATTCAGAAGGAAAATACTTTTCTGTTAAGAAGTGTAAATTCAGGTAAATGCTGAGACTCTCATTCCTACTGTATACAGGAACCTGAAACATCGAGCAAGATGGCAATGCAACAGCAGGTTCTTCATAAAATGAAAATCCATGATAGCAGCTACAGGTCTCAGTTTCATAACACAAAGTTTACACAGTCTCTGATGAATATTAATGTTCTTGACTTTTTCCTAGTTCTTTTTGGAAATAAAAGCTACGTACTTTAGGAGTAACTCTCCTCCCACAAAGTAGTCTTCAATAGAGTTTGCTTCCTAGCTTTGTGTTTGTTGTATTGAATACTAATGTTAATAAAAAAGCAAGCATGACTGTGTCCCCACAGTGAGATTTCTGAATACTACTGTAATGCTAGCAACCTTGGCAAGCTAAAAGCAGCATTTTTAGAATTTTAAAACAGATGGATTAGTCTTTATAAACAGAAAGCTAGTTTAAAGGACAATGCCTTATGTAAAATCTCACAGAAAACAGATCTATCCAATCCTGTTATTTTCATGTGATCCATAGACAACTGTGATGTTCAAAGACGCACAGAATTCAGATACACCATGTCCACTGGAATTCAGTGGAAACTGGGTGTTCAACCTTTGCTTTCATCTTTGGAATTTCTCTTTTAACTATCACTTCTTTTGGTTCCACGGTATCCTTTTTCTTTTAAATTTAGCTCAGGGTATTTTATTTTTCCTTCATTAATTTCAATAGGTGAATTACATGACTATGCAGAAACAGAATAAAGACAGCTCGAGAGCTGGCACACAGTATAGTGATGCTTGCTATGATATTGATATACTCGATTATTTCTGAATCACTTGAAACTAGATGGGGTTGAACTTTCTGCCTGTTATGTGGAAAACAGAAAACCTATTATTTTCAGCTTAAAGAGAAGAGACTACAGTAGCCAGTCAGTCTCTTCTTGACGGCAGTTGCTTGCCAATATCAATAGATTACCTCCTGACAATCAGTTGTGAACGATAATTAAGTCTTAATCCCATGGTGTTTTATGAGTTTGCAGGTGTGAGGCCCAGGGGCAGAGGAAATAATAGCAACATCTGGGAATCAATTACATAGGCCTTCAAATTGTGTCTCCTTAGCGATCACAACTTTAGCAATATCATCAAGAATATCAAAGCTGCAAGTCAGAGAAGTGGAAGATAAACCAAATAATAATTATTTACATTATGAACACTTTTTTTTTTCATTTAAGAAAATCTTTGTTCTACTGTATTTCTATGCTGGTCTATAAAATAGAGGAGGAAGAGCAGTATTACAGATGAAGTTTTGCATACCTAGCATGCAGCAAACATTTAAAAGAGAAGCTATTTTGACTCCTGCTGTTACAAAACTCTTTTCTGCCCTGTAATTTCTGTGCTAGGCAAAACTATTGTTTCTAAATTAACGTATGCCCTGAACAAATAAACTGATAGAATGTGTGTTTCAGATATCATTTCTGTCAGCTGAGCGCAAATTGAAATGGACTTCCTGGATTGGAGGTATTGATTTTAAAATTCTGATTCTGGCCATTTCTGAATGAAAAGGGAAAAGCTACTGCATTATCCCCTATTTGCTACTGTGTCCCACTGCTACTACACAAGTAAACTGCTAGCAATGCAACAGGAGAACCTTGACACAGACACTACCTGCACTCTCCTTTGGGTCTTCCAGTTTTTCAGTTGACAACGTTTCTATCCTGTATCTACTGTTTTGGATGAAACAAGTAGGAAAAACACCAGGGTCTAGAAAATTTTTCCAGCTGGGAGAAAAACTAATGATGGAATACAGGTATTCTTTACATATTGGCACAGTATACATAAACTTCTGTTTTCTGAAGAAACTCTTGATTGTCAGCATCAGTCTTTGGTACTGACATTTACGTATTAATTCAGCTTCCTTTCTGCTGGTACAAGCTCCTTCTTCCTTGAACGTGTGGCCAAGGTAAAAACCATCTCACAGTACTTTGTGTCAATTGTATATATATTGGAAGATTTCATTTTACCATAAGCCATTTCTAGAGTAATTCTTTTTCTTCCCATTTTAGTATTCAACGTTGTATAACCCATGTTTAACAGAATGGCTAAAGGAGGTAAGTAATCTGTTACAGATTTCAAGGTATCATCTGATTATCACTATTGATAGTAAAACTTGGAAAGAACTTAATTTTCTTGCAATTATAGAATCTGCTGCTGCCAGCTTTGCTTTTTTCCTTCAAAATGACAATGGGCTGGTTGAAAGCTTAAGCACAACCTCCTGAGATATTTCTCATTTTGTCTTCCTGTTTTGCTAAATCACTTTCTCTGGGCATCAGTTCTGTGTCGGACCTGCCAGTTCAACCTACAGAAAAACCAGATTCTTAACCAGAAAGTCTTTTAGGCTGTATCTGCTGGACTGCACAGAAATGTAAAGTACTGCTCTGAAACAAAGACTAGAACATCACAATCATACCCCCACATGCTTTTTCTCTGCTCAAGCTGCTACTAAATCTACAGGTTCATATTTTGCAGCTGTTGCACATTTTCGTTCTGAGGACAGGATGCAGGTGGTCTAATGTTGGACATCTACAATGGAAGCATCTTTCAGACTCCCTTAACAGCCAAAAGAAAGGAAAAAGTTGTCTGGAACGTGATCTACCTGACCTCTTTTAGACACCTGCATTACAGTGAAATGAACTGTGTTCAAAAGGATCTAATTGACCATAAATGGAGCATATGTAATTAGATGTAAGCACATATGCTGCAAACGCAAGATGATTTTCACCAGATGATTCAGGAAATAAACAGTATCTAATGTTTGTTCATGCCCTCAACACCTTTTGTAAATAAAATTTAGCCCATGACACCAGGTTTCAAGACACATTTTCTAAGTTTCTGCTGGAAAGCAGGGATGACCAATATTTCTTACAACAGTTGACCCTAGAGAACAAATTCACTGAAAACATCACTGACAATCACTTTTTTCCCGACCTTTTTTTTCCATCTATAATTTCCATGCTCTGAATTTATAAGACTTTTTCTAGCATGGCTTACAGATGATTAGCCATACATAAATGCAAGACACTTACGTAGCTTATTCAGTACTTCAGCTGTCCAAATGTCTTGCTCTAATTTTAAAAGTGCAATTTCAAACTCAAATTTCCCATCCTTTTAATTGGGACCTCAACCACTACCTGTAATTAGGTGGTTTATTTTTGACTCATAATCCTTAGCTATCTCATCAAATCTGATGAATCAAATCAACTGCCTGAGTTATGGTTTATTATTCCTACGCAATTCACAGACCTTATTACCGGTTCGAAGGCCGAACTGTTAAGTTTCACTCTAAACAAGATTCAGGGTTGACCTACATACAAAAAGCTTTGTCTTTTAATGTGGTGCTTCTCACTCCCCAAATATGGAATTCCATTTTCATCTTCTTACACAATCAAAAGCCTACATGTACACACAACACACGTGCACAGAGACCTTCTTAGAAAGTACAGGAAACCCCTTCCCTGTATTTCTGAGTCTAACCAGTGCTTTCATTTTAGGTTATAAGGCTTTGTTCAGAAAGCCAAGCCGAAGGGGAGTTTGTTGCATGCAGAAGTTCTTACAGTTTAACCCAACTTGTAATCCTTAACGCACCATTCTCTTTCCTCTCTACTAATGCACGTGCAGCTCTGAACGCAGCTTCCCTACTCCAGTCCACAGTATTTTGAGGGACTGTTCTTTTCCCACAGCAATATAAATTTTAATTGAAACTAGTAAGTCAAGCTTCCCTTATTTATACTCAGTGTATAAATATATAGCCCACTTCTTATGGCAACACATGGGTAGAATTAAATGGTGCTGTCAAACAGAGATGCTGGTATTTGATGGCTTTTAATATTGCTGCCCATACCAAGACAATAAATAAATGCCATCAGTATCACCTATTCTTACTTCTTTAGTAATTATTTCATTAAAGTCGTATTTATGCTGTCAAGTATCAGCAAGAACTGCTGGTACCAACTAGTAAGTCTATTTGGTGGTAACAAACTACGCCCAAGGATGATTTTGAAAGGAATACTAGCAGTAACAGCAAAAGCAACTCAATATGTATTTTATAAAACTTAGCAATGTATGAAACTAATAAAATCAAAGATTAAAGAAAAGTATAAGAAAGCAGCAACTCAGACCACAGGTCTACATTTACTAGTCAAAGATCGGCAATCCAGCTAAGCAGCAAATACCCTCCCAACCCTCCCACCTCATCCTCAGAATGCTTGCAAAAGGGTGGGTTTACATAATTCCCAAAACATCAGTTCTTCCAAGGATGACAAGGCAACTTCTAATATGCCATGTTCCTCAACACTATCAACAGTCAAGGAACGATGACAACTTAAACACAATGCCTAAGGCACGTTGCCAAAAAATGTAAATAAATTAGCTTCCAAACCCTCTTCCTCTTCCCAACACTGCACTGCAAATCTCTAGTTACAGAGACTGCTTCTGATCTCATTTACTCCAGGCTGACAGTAGTGTAAGTACAATCCCATTGTCTTTGACAGCAGCATTCCTGGTTTACGTTAGTGAAAAGGGATAGGAATAAAGCCTCTCTATTCACTCTTGATTTCAGTGTGGGGACTGCTGAGAATAAATATGCTGTGTCTTCTACTCAGGCTAATTTACAAAGGTGTTACAGGTGACATTATAAGCTTTATCACCACATACCTTTTTTTAAGCAATCATCAGCTCAGAATGCTGACTAAATCTCCTCCCAATTGCACAAAACATTTATGAAGACCAATTAAGAGCAGCAGCAGCAAGGCTATCAGAACTGTATCTATCATGTTGTTATAGATTTTCCCTCAGTATGACAGCAGTGTTCTTCCTTGCCTCTAAAGAGATGCTTTTTTCTTTAAACTAAGGTTTACTTAATTCTGTTGCACTGAAAACTAAAGCTGGGAGGTGAAATCAGCTGGAAGCAGCCATCTTTCCAAACCTTCTCCAGTTGGAAAGAAAATGTTCATCTCCTCTTGATACACCAGACTACAGATGCTGTCTCCAAAGATATTCTTTCCCCTCAACCTCAAAAAAGACCCACAGATTGACCTGCATTTTCCTACATCATTTCCAGGACAGTTAGCAAACTACTGATGCACTCCATGCTACTTCTTTACTGATGTCAAATCTAATTCTTGGTAGAAGCCCATGTTTTGTTTTTAATGGTGATCCATGGGCTAGAGTATAAACGTAGATGCATATGTTTATCATCCTATACTGAAACTCCCTGTTACGTCATCATAAAGATCAAGGCAGAATAAACCCTTTGTATTATAAGTATGCTTTCTGGTTATCATTTATTAACTATTACATTGTCTCTTTCATTCTTGTTCAGCTAGGAAACATGTTCCCCTTAAAAATTATCATAATTTCTCTTTCTTCTCCCTTTGTGTTATTCTCTTATCTGCACTATTTTTCTTTCCCTGATTTTATTTTTTTTTTCTTTTCACTCCTCTGTAGCTCTTTCATTACCTTCATTTCCAGCAGGCCCCACCACTAAGATTTTGCCCTATTCTGTCCACTGAAATGTAATCAGTGATGCAATTAATGCTAGCATTTTACATGCCATCAGAGAAGTCCTGAAGCAAGATCTGACATAATGAGACTGGATACTCTTTGCCGGTAAGGGTCTTCCAGGCTTTCTTTCAGGCTGAGCCACAAAGAAAATGTATTTATTAGTTAATCTTTACTTCCCCTTGGAAAGTTCAGAACGTGACAGCTAGAAACTTTCTGTTTGTTAATGTACATTCAGATTCTCAAAAACGTTGATGACTACATAAACACATTATAACAGCTCAATCGGGCCTTGCGACTGGAAAGATAACATCACTGAACCATGCTATTTTGAAGGCACTTACCACCGCAGTTTAAAAGCTAATGCATGCTATATTGTATTTTTAAATTTGTTGCTTGCTGTCCCTTGGATGACACTGCTTCACATGTACACAGCAATGCTCTTATCTTCAGGACTACACAAAATATCTATCTCAAAATCCTGAGAGCTTTTCAGAGTTTTGCCTTTGAATCAAGTTCAAGCCTGAAAGCCACATTGCACCAGCTGCACCAGAGCAAAATGATCTGCCTTCATTTCAGGAAAACCCATATGAAGTATAATTACATGCACTTCAGGGGAATGCACACAATGGAAGACAGACTCGATGGGACATTCCTTTACCTTTGTGCTATTTCTCAAAGGTTGGGATGGTACCAGTGGGCCGCTATTTTTAAAAAGGGTAGAAAGGAGGACCCTGGGAACTACCGACCTCTCAGCCTCATCTCTGTGCCTGGAAAGATCATGGAACAGATGCTCCTAGAAGCTATGTTAAGGCACATGGAGGACAGGGAGGTGATTTGAGACAGCCAGCATGGCTTCACCAAGGGCAAGTCCTGCCTGACCAACCCAGTGGCCTTCTATGATGGAGTGACTACATCAGTGGAGAAGGGAAGAGCTACAGATGTCATCTATCTGGACTTCTGTAAGGCCTTTGACACGGTCCCCCACAACATCCTTCTCTCTAACTTGGAGACATATGGATTTGATGGATGGACTATTCGGTGGATAAGGAATTGGCTGGATGGCCGCATCCAGAGGGTAGTGGTCAATGGCTCAATGTCTGGATGGATATCAGTGACGAGTGGTGTCCCTCAGGGGTCCGTATTGGGACCAGTACTGTTTAGTATCTTCATCAATAACATAGACAGTGGGATTGAGTGCACCTTCAGCAAGTTTGCAGAGGACACCAAGCTGAGTGGTGCGGTTGACACGCCTGAGGGACGGGATGCCATCCCGAGGGACCTGGACAAGCTCGAGAAGTGGGCCTGTGTGAACCTCATGAGGTTCAACAAGGCCAAGTGCAAGGTCCTGCACCTGGGTCGGGGCAACCCCCGGCATCAACAGAGGCTGGGGGATGAAGGGATTGAGAGCAGCACTGAGGAGAAGGACTTGGGGGTACTGGTGGATGAAAAGCTAGATGTGAGCCGACAATGTGTGCTCGCAGCCCAGAAGGCCAACCGTATCCTGGGCTGCATCAAAAGAAGCGTGGCCAGCAGGGCGAGGGAGGTGATTCTGCCCCTCTACTCCACTCTGGTGAGACCCCACCTGGAGTACTGCGTCCAGCTCTGGAGTCCTCAGCACAGGAAAGACATGGGCCTGTTGGAGCGGGTCCAGAGGAGGGCCACAAAAATGATCAGATTCCTATGAGGAAAGGCTGAGAGAGTTGGGGTTGTTCAGCCTGGAGAAGAGAAGGCTCTGGGGAGACCTTATTGCAGCCTTTCAGTACTTAAAAGGGGCTTCTAAGAAAGATGGGGACAGACTTTTTAGTAGGGCCTGCTGCAACAGGACAAGGGGTAATGGGTTTAAACTAAAAGAGGGTAGATTTAGACTAGATATAAGGAAGAAATTTTTTACAATGAGGGTGGTGAAACACTGGAACAGGTTGCCCAGAGAGGTGGTAGATGCCCCATCCCTGGAAACATTCAAGGTCAGGCTGGACGGGGCTCTCAGCAACCTGAAGATGTTGAAGATGTCCCAGCTCATTGCAGAGGTGTTGGACTAGATGACCTCTAAAGGTCCCTTCCAACCCAAACCATTCTATGAGTCTATGATTCTAAGAGCAGCAAAGGAGTATAAAAATTGAACTAAACTCTGTTTGGGCCTAACTTTTTGTATGACCTCCTTTAAGAATCACAAAGAATGAAAACCCTTCGTGTCCGTACAAACTGCAGAGCTGCTTGAATTCCTTTCACTTCAAAAATATGAATTCAGTGTCCCGAGTTGTAAAGGGAATGGTAGGCACCAACAGTTTTTATTTTCCTTGTGAGGTGTTTTTCTAGAGTCTTCTTCCCAGGCAGGTTGGATAGGGTGCAAAATCAATGGCAGCTGATGGTCCACAAGCATTGACTTTCTCTTCTCATCTATGGAGACCTGATAGCATTAAATAAAACAGGGCTTTAATCAATAGGAATGGAGATAGTATTTATCCCTACCATATTGTTGCTGTTTAAAATACTGTGTCCTTCACAGGCATTCTGTGAGCAGAAAATCATTGAAGAGTGGACAACTATTCACAACTTCTCTGGTTACTTCCCCCTTTTCGCTTCCCCCCTTCACACTGTCTAGTGTGATCCTATCTCACAACCAAAGTTTGTCTATGCTGATTTATCGTCTTTCCCCAATCACTACTTGTTGTCACTACCTTTAACCCAAGAATATCAAATTAGTGTTTAAAAATTGTCTGAGGAATCTAAAATTCAGTCAATTCCCTTCTGATGTGTATGATTTTTATAGGAACACAGCCCATCAATCTTTATGCTTGTATACATGCATGCAATTTCCAGAGTACAATAAAGGCACATGAAAAGCTAAAATAGATGAATAAAAAGAATTGAGAGCCATAGTACAACATTCACCACAAGACTCAAGGAATAGTCAGCCTCAAATCAAAATTGAAGGTGCTGTTAACGATGACTGTAATCTAACTTACTGGTCATCAAAAGCTCAAGCTCTGTTACCCTATGCACTGTTTCTCAGGAGTGCAAAGCCCTGGTCCACTTCCACACAGACTAGAGAGTCTCAGCGCTCTACTGGTTTTGGCCTATAGCTCAATGTAAAGTTGTATGGGCATCTTGGCAGCGGGTATACCTATGGATTTCCAAAGCAGCAACATTAAGGAGTGACTAATAAACAGGCATTAACATGTTTCTTTCAACGCAAAACCAGTTTAGTCACATATTACATGGAATTACTATAATGCCCTAGTCAATCTCTCCTTGGAAGCTGGCTTAGTACAGGAAATACTCGCTGTAAATTCATTTTTGCTGATCAGCAGTCATGGCAAAAGTACAGTAATACTAAGATTACTCCTGTTCTGCAGTGATTTGCTGTTTCTTTTCTAAACTTTTTAAGTAAACAGTCATCACTTAGAGCTGAAAAGGTGCTGAAAAGGTCCTGAAAATAATTATTACAATTACTGCTATGCATTGTTTGTTGAACTTCAAATACACAATCCATACTCAAAGTTTCAGCTGGTAATTAACAGAACATTGGATCATAAAGCAAAGCACAGTCCCCGTCACAAAACAGTTTACAACCTGAAGTGCAAAAAATACGCAGAGGTCCACAGTGATATCTATTGCACAGTCATGGTAATCCCAACAGGACTACTTAACTGTGCAGATAGCTACATGCATGGTTATGTAAAGGAGGATAGTCAAAGAGAATTGATGAGAATTTCAGAAGATTAATGGGTTCCACCACCCACTGTGAAATGCCATCAAAATAGAGTCCTCACATCCTATTTCTCTTCTTTTGGAAATCCTTTATGGGCAAGTTTATACCCCATGATCGTTACTTTAAGCCGTTTCATCTACGAGCTGTCAGAACTATTCACACACTATGCATCCTTATAGCCTGTATTTCTTACTTCTTAAATCCCAACAACCTAGCAACACTAGAATGGACCAGCATTTATGCGACCAGGTCTTCATTTAACAAGTGCTTCTGAGCTGACATTAACTTTCCTCCGTGCCGTGGCCACCACTTTTAAGTAACGAAAAAAACGAGGCCCACACGAACAGCTGAGGGCTGCGCAATCACGCCCACCAGTGAAACCCCACCTTGTCACACAGGCAACGGGGTGGACTGGGGTATTCTGAGAGGCGACCACCCAGCGGCCCAAGCCCATCTGTCACCTCACGTGGTTGGGAAACAGGGTGGAAGAGAACAAGCTATGACCCAAAAAGAGCTGACGGGTTTCTGGGCTTAGGACCCAACAGCCCCGCTCGCCAGCCGTGCTGACAGCAGGAGGCACACTCCTGGCGACCGCCCGGCTGAGCCCCTCGCCCAAAATGGCACCGCCCCCAAAATGGCGCCGCCAGGCCGCGCCGGCTCTTCCACCCCGACCCCCGACCCCTCCTCCGGCGGCCGAAGCCCCGCCCCTCTATTTGCATAAGGAGGTGTCGGCGCCGCGCACCTCCCTCCTCTCGCGGCGGCGGCGGCGGCGGGGCGTGCAGGCGGGCTGCGGGATCGGCACGGATGAGGCGCATGCGCGTTGTGGACGGGCGCTGGGGCTGTAACGGCTCGGCGCGGAGAGGCCGGGCGGGGCGCGTCGCCGCCGGTAGCGGCCGCAGCGGCGGGGCGGAGGAGTTCGCCGAGCCGGGCGGCGGCCAAGAGGGCTGGCGGGGCCAGTCGCGGGGCTCGCCGCAGCAGCTGGCGGAGCGGTACGCGGACCTGGCGGCCAGCCACAGCGAGGCGCTGCGGCAGCGGGAGGAGCGGGAGTGGCACAACGCGCGGCTGCGCCAAGAGAACGCGCGGCTGCGGCTGGAGAACCGCCGCCTGCGCCGCGAGAACCGTTGCCTCTTCCGCCAGGCGCTGCTGGGTCCCGGCCCCGGTGGCCCCGAGGAACCCGCCGCCGCCGCGGACCCGGGGGAGGAGGCGGAGGCCCTGCGCGCCCAGCTGGGGCGGCTGCAAGAGAAGCACCGCCGGGCCTTGCAGCACCTGCGGCGCTGCCGGGCCGCCGCCGGGCCGGAGGCCTCGGAGCTGAACGACGAGGAGCTGGACGAGCTGCTGGAGGAGGACGAGCAGCCGCCGTCTTCCCCCGAGCAGCCGCTGGAGAAGAGGAGCCTGGTGCCGCCCGTGTAGCCGGCCCCGGCGGAAGGCGCGGCCGGCAGGGCCGCTGTGAGGGGGCGGCGCCGCAGGGCGCTGGGGGCCTCCCTGCGTGCCCGCCCTCGCCGCCTCCGCGGGCGGCGGTGGACCTCGGGGCGGGGAAGAAGCGGCTTACCCCCTCCTGCCTCCCTTCACTGCGCCCGGTGAAGCGCGGGGCTGGCTCTCACCCTTTCAGTCGAAACAGGCTCTTCCCAAAGAAAGGGTGGGGGAGGAGTTGGTTGGGTTTTTTAATCCCGTTCCCAGATGTGTGACCGGGAAGCACTGACCGTGATCAAGGAGCAGGTTCAGCTGGAACACTGACGCTTGGAAGAGGCCCGCGTTTTAGTCGAGGAATGCCTCAAAGCAGCTGTTGTCATGGAGAAAAGAACCACGGTGAAAAGAGCAGTTGGTCTCATGTCACCTCATCGCATTGAAATGTGCTTCCTTCAGGGACCAGCTGCGGATCACCTTTTTTCTCTTTGAGTTAGTGACTGTCATGTAGACCTCAATAGCCGTGGAGACTATCAAAAGGTGGCTCTGACTAGTTCTTAGTAGTGTGTGTCTGTTAGGAAAGGGAGTGGAGGAAGCTTGCAAGCTTCGTTGTCAGCACTCCAGTAAAAGCTGGTGATCGTTTGAACTCCCCTGAATTGTCTGGACGTTTACTGCAAAACAGTATTTGTATCTTTAATGATGGACTTTGTTCACTGTCACATGAATATTGGTTTGAATGTCACACTTTCACATAAAACTGCAACTGATAAAAAATAAAACCATGACACACCAAATGACTGTCTTAAGTGTGATTTTTTTTAATGGAGTTATTTTGAAATTGTAGATGAAACGCCCTTCAGACCTTTGTAATGCACTTCCTCAAAGCCAAAGGAATTGGTTATTTTTTGGACCTTTCTTCCTTAAGAAAATCTGCTATTTGAAAGCGCATTACTTAGTTATTTTTCAGACCTGTCTTCCTTTGGAAGATCTGATTGAAAGCAACCCTTGTAAAGAACCAAGAGATCAGTTTTGTAATGTTCCCTCATTTTTTTGTCATTTAAAAGCTGTCTGATGCCTTCAGGTTTGGGATTGGTTTCTTAAAGCTTGAATAGCCAAGGTCTGTTTCATGTAACAGTAACATGAAAGGTGAACATGAAAGGTAACAAAGTAACATGAAAAGGTGAAAATCCATCTTTTCTATAATTATCTTTGATAATGCAACTTCTGAAAAGAGTAGTTACTTCATATAATGTCAGCATGAGCCTCTAATCATAAAATGGCTGTAGTGCTTGTTAAACTTAAGTCTCTTTGGATCTGCAGCCTCAATTAAGTGCATTCTCAAAATGGAAAAACAATTTGGCACAGTGCAGTTAATCTCTCCTTAATGAGAAGTTGTGGGTGTTGGCCTTAATGAGAAAGAGTGGGTGTTGATGTCTGGATACGGTGTTTATTGTTTTATAAATGAAGTATTCTCAGAAATGCTTAAATTGATAAATGCTCAAGAATTACAGTACCTGCAATAAGTGCACCAACAGGATTGTCTTAATAGCAGTTTCCAGTAAAGTATGAATACCCAAGCAACATGAAGAATCTGTCAAAATAGTACAACATAGGACTGTGTTAAGATACAATGTGAGAAATGTGTAACTGTGCCAGGCATCCTTTTCAAAAGTTAAAGTATTGGCATGTACAAAAGAGAAGAGATTCTGGACTTTTCTGATACAATATGCAAATTTTTTTTAATTAAACTTCTAGGGCGCTCCCAATAAATGGAGTTTTTATGCGAGAGTACTAAGTTCTATGGAAGTTTATACAAAGGATTCTTTACTTTTGTAATTTTTTCTGTATCTTGATAGAGAAATTATAAAACAACCCTGCAGATTACAAAATACAGAGGGAATAAAAAAAAAAAGGATGAGTATTTCAGTAAGATTCAAATTAATGTGAAGAGTGCCAAAGAAGAGATTTCGTCGAATTGCTGCTTCCAGATGAACTGCAGTAAATTATCACTTAATGCAGTCAAGTTGCAAAAGTTTTGTTTAACCAATCATCTGATCTGGTTGTTGTGAGTTTGTTTTTGAGAGCAGAAGACAAGAAAATACAAGATTTAGGAAAAGTCTTTAGTGAGATGGTGCAAAAGGAGTATGTCACTACAGTGTTCTCCAATTAATGGTTTAGAGGTGGTGGGTTTCCTTTATGACACACTTGCATGATCCTTGGCTACAGGAAACTACAAATACTGAGACTTACAGGAAAAGTGAATATACAGATATATCCCGAAGGATATACCTGTTCAAGGCTTAATACTTGTAGTCTGGATTTGTCTATATGACCAGTTCTAACAGTTAGTAGCTTGATATCATAGGCAGACACTCACATCTGGGCCTAAAACTGCAGTTCAGCCAAACCCCCTTGTGTTGACGGTTGGAAGAAACCAGAGAGTATCTGTGGAATTGCCTGATGCATTACAGCATCTACGCATCAGCAGTGACGGGAGAAGTATTACTACAGTTGTATCAAGAGCTTAAACCTTCCTCTACTTTTGGTTAAGGTCTGTTTCATTTCCTATTCTGCTTTCTGTCCGATAAGCAGTCAAATCTTGAAGTTCCAGTCTTTGCTTCTTACTCCCAAATCTTGTCTTTAATTCTGTTTATCGTGTTCTGGACTACAACAAGTATTTGTCTTTCTTTTGTTCTAGTTGTGGTAGTGTCTCTGTGTTTCAATGTCTTGCTGTGTTGAGTCTTTTTTCCTCTGGCCTGACTGAACGCTACTTCCCTGGATTTGGAAGACAGTGCATTGCAGAACAAAATTGCTACAGTATACTCCACAAACAGAACCATGCTATCCTGTTGTCCTTCTTTTTATAATTTCACTTTTTTTGATTCAAGATAATTGCAGTTGTATACTGATCGTTTTCAAAACCGTGAATTTCAAAACCATATGTTTTTTCATGTTTTTGATTCTAGGTTTTAAGTACCTGTTTCTTTGTCATAGTTACTTGAAAAAACTTTTTTTTGTTTTTGCTAAGGTCAAATTTTTGAAGACTGGTGGATTATTTTCCTGTTTAAAAATGTTTTTGCTTGTAATTAACTTTTACTGCATAGTATTTTGTACTACAGTGCATCAGAGTGCTATATGGGAGTGAGTATGTTTGCAGGTAAGTTTTTTATTAGAGAATGGATTGAATCCAAGTTTGGATTTGGGGGTTTGGGTGTTTTGTGTTTTGTTTAGTTTTGGTTTTTTTTCCCCACATAAATACATAGGAACATAACAATATATAAAATGTTTGGCAATAATACCTTCCTGATCACCTTGTTAAATTGCAGTGTTTAAAATAGTAATACATCATTTCTTAACTTTATTTGACATATATATATATAAATTTATAGTGGCAAACAGAACCAAAAATCCTGTAGCCTTTCACTTCATTGCTAAGACAACAAAATTGTTTTCTTTTGTTTCTTAAGGAAGTATTCAGTCTTAGCTGCAGACTTTTCCTTACCCTTCTGTCCTGTGCCTCATGTTAACACATTATTATGAAGTGTATGTTAAAATGGAAGCTATATGCATGGCTATATTAAAACTGTATTAAAATCTTCTGGGGCCCTGTGTGAATTTGATGGCAATTACTTTAAAACACATGCGTATGAACAGAATGGCTCAGTGTCGGTGCCATGTTTAATATACACTGTATTGCTCTTTTGAGACCTAATTTAAGTTTCATTAAATATTGCACTCTGAAGGAGTCTTTGTCCGCTGTGCTCATCTTCTGGAATATGTTAGGGCCTTGGGGTGCTTTAGCTGCCCACAGAGAATAATGAAATAAATTAAATGTCTTTGTATGATAAACTAATGCCATTCAGATTAGTTTAGTGCAGCTACTTTCCTACCAAAGCAGTCATCTGTTACTCTTCTCTTTCCGGCTATCTCACTGTGTTCAGTATCCCCTTTTGGTTTTGTTCAGTTCAGCAAAGACATTTGCAAGATGTATAGAAAGCCTCTTTTCCAAACTTGCAAATGATTTAAAGTAGTGGTTTAAAGCTGGATTTTTAGTGATCACAAATTAACAAGGTCTTTCCTGAATATTGTTAAATGATATCTGGTATCTGTATTATCATACTGGGAAGTTTAACTGTAACTGCGTGGGAACAGTCATCGTTCTGTACAATATCCGGATTGAATTCACTGCCACATCCCTTCCAAAATAAAACCCCGTATCGTTCAGAGAATAATAGCAGCACGTGATTATAAAGCTCTTTTTTAAAAAGCTTGCAACTGGTATTATTTCATGACTTTCAAGGCCATTTGCTTGCTCTTTGTGCTGTCAAGGGTCTTTGTGCAGTCAGAATGTAGTTGTAGCAGAAGAGAAGATAAAAGACATTACATTTAGAGGGCATAAAGAGGCTGCTTTAGATCTAGCTTTATAGGAGGGAGTATGGTTTAAGTCTGGGAAGACAGCAAATTGGTTGGATAATCCAGAGAAAGAGAACATTTTGTGAAAGAGAATTACCGTGGAAAGATGTGACCATCAAACAAAAGCTAATGGAATTATTATATTCATATATATTAGTGTATTTTTAATGAATAAAAATACTGAATGCGAAGTTTGGATAAAGTAAAAGATTAGCACTGAGGAAAAATGCAACTGTGTCATGTACTGGCATGTCTTTGAAGTGAGGGCAGGCTTTGGAGAGCTGCTCTACAAACAATCCGTAGCCTCTGCTGAGATTATTAGCAGCGGTGCTCATTAAGGTTAATTTATTTCATGTGAAAATTTGTAAGGGCCAGAAGATTGAGCATCTCCATTTTACAAATGCTGCAGGATTTTCGATGACCTCAAGTGCCTTTCGCAGTTGTTTGCTATTTAGCACCTAGACTAGTACAACTCTTAACCCCCTGGTGTAGTACTGGTTCAATAATAGACGAATGTGCTGCAATCAGCCAGCAGCATCCAGGTGCTGTGCTTTGACAAACTCGCTTCCAAGTGCCTGACCCAGCCTGATGCTGATTAGCGTGTGAGAGCTCAGGGCATACCCAGAGGTGAGGCGGTTGCAAAGCCTGCGCGTACAGTAGGCCTAATATGTTAGTGGGCATGACTTCTGTTATAATGACTGCCTACAAAAATTATATGGGCTACTGAAATAGCAGCTGGTGTGTTTGTGCGTGAATTGTGAATAATTAGCTACACCTGTGTTTCTTCTCCTTATTAAGTATGAGATACTGTTGTCTGTTCCTCAGTCAGAACCATGACTGTGGGCATTTGGTAATTCTTTCTTCATGGTGAAGATGGTCAAATCGTTCTACTTGGCTCGTAGAACGCCTCGTTCCCAGCTGAGGCTTTTAAGACTTATAATTTTGAATTTTGTTACTGCTTTTCATACAGAAGTGATGGGGTTTTTTTAAATTATAAAACATCTTACCTTGTTTTTACAGTTTGAGGGAGTTTTCCTGTGCTGTACTGGTGAGGAAGAAAAGCTTCAGGGTGGATGCTGTAAAATCATTTAGAATCAGAGCAGTGTACATGACACGTTTTCCCAAGGACTTTAACAGTCCAAAAGTAAGATGCAAAAAGGTGGAAGTTTTCAAAGAAATCCTATGGAAGATTTTGTTTTTCTTCTGGTTTTAATTTTTTTAGGGATATAAGAACTGTAGCTTTAACAACAGTTAAATATTTCATTACTCTGCAGTGTAAATATAAGTGACTGGATCTACTGAAGGACTCAGGCATATAAAATCTAAAATAAGGCACTAAAAGCACCAGAGATGCTCAGAAATCTAAATAGAAGGTCTTTATTACCAAAAGCAGTCCCAGAAGGCTCTCTTCATTTGACAGAGGAAGGTTGTGCCTTTTTTACTTTTGAAACCTCTGTTTATTGTGAAAGAAGCAGCTGTAAAACTAGTGTAAAAGTCAAATTTGACCCTGTGTGCTTGCGACTTGTATGGCAGTGCTGAAAAAAGCACTAGCAATTGGAGGAGTGCATGTGAAATGCTGCTCATCTCCTGGATATGAGTAGATGCTCTTGGCTGACTTTGAATAGTCTCTGGCTTGGAGGACATCGGGGTAGGGGATGAAGGAGGGGGCTTCAGGTGTCAGTCAACTTGGTCGCTAGCCTTCCTGTGGTACCAGAGTAGCTTTTGTTTGTGTTCTGCCAGAGAGTGTTTCATTTCGGCTTGTAGCTGAAGAAGCTTTCATGCCCTCAGTGGGCGTTTCTCTGTCTCCTCAGTGGGTGCTGAGCAGGGCAAAACTCAGAAGCTTGCAAGATCTCCCTTTGGCCAATTAAGAGGCCAGAAGAGTGGCTAGAAAAAGACCGAATATTTCTGGTAAAGAACAGATGAAAGAATTTCTGACCATATGGGTAAGAAGTCCTTGTTGCATTGAAGGTTTCCATGTAAAAGATGCTAAGAAAAATGCTAGACTCCAGCAAGCTGGTGTAGGAAATACTGTTGCAACTGTGTAGCAAAGCTGAATGCAAGCTCTTACAGGAGAGGAAAATGTGTTTATTTCCAAAAATTAAAGCAAAACTAACTTCACTCGTTCAGATTCATGCTTTCATAAGGAAAAACCCATAAGCACTGAGATGCGTGTCTGGCAGTCCAGCCCCAAAACACATGTACTCTGGTCATCCACAGACAGTCCTTCCAGGACTCCTTGGGTGAGACGTAGGACAAAGGATACTATCATACAAGTCTGCCTCTCCTGGGTTTCTAGGTTGGTTACCATATGCTGCCTTTGTATATAGTTCTTTGTGCCCTTTATGAGCTGGCTGTGAGCAGTCTCTCTATCCCACCTCAGTAAATTATCAGGATTTGTACGCTTTCCCTTTGTCTCCTGGCCTGCACATCCTGAGAAGCTGCACACAGATGTACGGTGCAGTGTTTGTGACCCGGTAATGTAGGTGCCATTCTTATTGCTCTTCTGCAATTTGCTCCTTTTACTGGTTCCACACCCAGACCTTTTCCCCCCCCACCATGCAGACCAATCTTGACTTTTCTGTTACAGATCTCTAGAGCAGATTCTGGTGTGCCCTGGGAATGCTCTGCTTTGGAGTGGACCGGCAGGATGAGTACTTTTCAACTGCATTTAGAACTGCATTTAGAGCTAAATCAGTGCCTGCTCTCAAATGCGGGGAAAGAATGCATGCACCTAACTCTCAAACTGCAATCCCCTGAGTTTCATTTCTGTACTTTGTACATTAAACTTCACCAGGAGCTTAAAGTTTTCTCTTTCTGTATGCTGAGCAGCGCTGTAATCTCAGAAAAGATGAGGATATCATTGTGTGAACCCATGCCTACTGCCAAACAGGATCGGAGGTCTTTATGTTCCCCAACATGTTAAGCTATTCTGGGCGGCTCATACAGTACCAGTTTCACAGAGCAGTCCTCAGGCGTTAGACACAATGCAAAATATAGGAATGCTCCTGTTTTCTTAAGAAAATACAGGAGAAGGTGGGACTCACACAACAATTTAAAGCTTAGAGAGCTTATTCAAGATGTGGCTTCTGTCTTTGGCATAAGGAAATTCAAACTCATTCTCTCACTTTCTGAGAGCTTGCTTGGCTTTGCCAGTGGGAAACTGTGTTGTCTCACTGAGAGACTTCTACACTGCAGAAAAATTTAATGCAATGTGTATGAGACAGGAGTCATTTTGCTGATATGTGTAAGTGATTAACTTGCTGTATGACAGAAGCCTCAGTTCAGTGGGAATAAGGGTGCTGGGTTCTCAGACTTCCCTTTGGAGAACTACTGTACAGTGATTTCTAATAGTGGTAGCTGTTAATTGATACATTCATTTCATTTTCTTTTTTTTCCCCTTCATAGTTCCTACCTTTAATTCCCTTTTAATAACCCTATTTTAACGTGTGCTGAGGTTCATGCATCATTTGTAATCTTAGGGAATTTTTAATTTGTTTCTCTCTTTAGAGCTCCTGAGATAAGAGGTTCACAACAGGGATAGGTTCAGTAGGGAATCTCCTCTTTCTTTGAAAGATTTCCACATATTATGTGGATATCCTGAAAAAATAAAGAAGATTTTTATGATAACAAAGCTGTTACCCTGAGGGTGATGACTGATAAAGCCAACGCACTGGTTTTCTTAACATTATTCATAAATAAAGTCCTTACTATCACTAGTGCTGCCTCAGAAAGAAAAGGAGAAAGATGTGGTTTTATGAGCCTTTCCTGTGGAAAATGAAAATATGTAATTCAGTCCATAAGGGGACAACTAGCCAAAATACTGTCATTGACCACTCTTCTTTGCAACAAAATGAGGTACAACATAGACCAGAAAAGCTTCCAGTTTTGCTATGTAAAAGCTTGTGGTTTTATATGTATGCATAGGTTTAACACAAAATAAAAGTACGATCTTGATCATACAAGCATGATGTGATCTGCAATCAGTTGTTGAATTTAACTAATTTTTTTCCTCTTTAAACAAAGGTATGAAAACTTATATTATCCTTTTTGTGCTAAGTGTTTTCAGTGACATGATAGTTCAGTACCTCTGTGCAGTCTCAGACTTCTTACAACAATTCCTTTCCTTTCAAAGCAGGTATTTTAATAATTTAGATAGCAGCTTTCCAACTAAGAAAGGTCTTTTCAGCTAGTAGCATAAATTTTGTTAAATGAAATTCAGGTGATGATGCAGCTCATTAGGAATCTGGTTTAGCTGAATCTGTGAGGCTGTTCCTAGATTGTATAGTTGCAAAGTTATGTTAACTGCAAACTTCAGTGCTGCTGGCTTACTAAAAAATTTGTCATACTTTATTGTGTATTTATAATAATTTTCTATGGAATGTTAAGTACACTATACAGTGCCTTTTTGATTGAAATGGCTCATGGACTCTCAGGAATACAGAAAGTATTAGAGGACATGATCTGTACATTTGAATTTTTGGGAAAATAGTGTGCTCTTATACTAATATGCAAAATAGTGAAATAGTGTGGTTCAGTATAACTTAATTGATGTAGCTGAGCCATGACAATTAAAAGCAAGTGTGAGCTGGGTTCAGCACATCAGTTAAACACAGTTAACTAAGATGTTGCACAACAGTGGACATTTCTCCTTAGCTGCCTCGTTCTTTCTTCTGAGTAACCCTTGATTATTTGAAGGAAAAAAAGATTAAATGCCATATAGTGTAGCTATGCACCACTGCAGTGTTGTACACTGTGCCATTTTTATAAGGTCTGTAGGAGGCAGCTTTTGTCCTGCAAGTTCACAGCTTGGTAACTTTTATCAGATAACTGAGTAGGAGTACTATCAGTTATAATAATCTGAGGAAAAAGGGTGGAGGGAATTAGAGAGTGAGTAAGGACTCTGTAGCTTCATAACTTTGCACTGGTGGTAGGGATACAAGTGTGTGTGTGTGTGTGTGTGTGTGTGTATGTAAATGTATACACATACATACTGTAGTCTTTATAGAATTTTATACAAGACTTTTTCTGAATACATACTAAACAGACACCAAGGTACAAGATCAAAATATTCTCTCTGCATGTCTGTCCTCTAGGCTGTGCTGATTCCACTTCTACTCCATCATGCTACAGCTTGCAGGAATGGGTCTGTCTGAGGCTGCACCGCTGATGCTTTCTTGTGGACCTGTCCAGCTAGGGAGGAGGAGCAGGAGCAGATAAGTTTACTTGTATACAGATTTCTGTGGAGGTTATGATGGCAAAATGGACTGTGTGGGTCTGTCCTTGCTCACATCCCCACTGACTATCCCCAGTACTTGAAGTAAAAATCCAAAGACATCCAGAGGCAATGGTGGGGTCCAGACAAAAGATTTCATAGATGAGTATTTCTTTCGTCTATGCTTTGCACCTGGAGGTTCACTGAATTCTTATCTTCTTTGCCCCTGAGGATGCTGGATATGACACATTCTCATTTCAATGTGATATCATTAATTTTCTAGTGATAAAATTGTGTTCAAGGCTTTATGTCTGTAATTATACTCGGCTGCAGCTTGGAATTTTTTTTCTTTTGTTTTCTTTCTTTCCCCTCCTGCTGTGCACCTGTTGTTGAACATTGGTTCTTTTAGATGCTGCTAATGTTTTGGTAGACATAGGAAAAAAAAATATTCATACTATAGTCTTTTGGAAGCCAGTGGAAGTAATCATGTGAGAAAAGCCAACAAAATTTGATCGTTCTGAAGTGATAGTATTATACTGATATTTTGTGTTTGTTGCAAAAGGATGATCAGTAAAATGAATTCTGCCTGCCCTAAAGCTGGGGATGAAAAGTGAGAAAGCTGTGTGTGCTGCACTTGTATTAAATGTCTCATAAAGCTGGGAACTATAAAGAATGCAGCTTCTTAGTATCTGATTAAGTTTTTCTGTGCTACAGCAGAAAAGTGGAGATCAGGGCGCCCAGATAACAGGGTGTCAGTAACCCATTTTTGTGCTAGGTTTCAACTTCCAATTAACCATTAAAAATGATGACATAAAATATGCAAAATACTTTACAAATATTACAGAAGGATGGTTTTATATTTCTTGCACTTGTAATCTGTAATCAGCTATAAAATTGATGTGCATGGCTACCAATCCATTCCAGACTGGCTTTCCTCAGACTGTTACTGATTCCATTGGTTGCTGAAAAATAGCCCTTAAATATTCCTAAAGTGAAGGTTTATTGCCATCATAGGAACAGGGTATTGCTTTCGCAGGTCTGGTAGTCCTGTCTTATCTTAGAAATTGAAACCTACACATCCTTAACATTAAACTCTCTGCAGTTTACCTGCTTGCTAAGGGACTTAGACTAGTCCTGTGTGTGGAGAATAGTTCTGTGTAATGTCTGTGCACTGCCAGCCTAATGAATCCACCCTACCAGTATAGGGTTTCTGTTTAAAGTGTTTCTGCTAAAATAGTGACTGGCTTTACTGGTTAAGAGAAGTGGGGCACTGATGATTGAATCATGTTTGTATTTGAGTAAAATGCTGATAATGGACACTGAGGAATGTAAGAAATAGTCCATGTCCCTGAGTTTGGTGACAAGAAATATCATGTTTTATTTGTATTTCTATGAGAAGGTCAGTACAGTTTCAACTAAGGCAAATGAAAAGCAAGGTAACAATTCTGCATTTTTTCAGTTAAGTGTCCCACAGCTTTTAGGTTTTCCATAAAGGGCAGTTTTCTTACTCATTTTCCTGTATGCCTCTAACAAATAGCTCTATCTTGACTGATTTAGAAATAGTTTGCCTGAAAATCTCTTTTCTTCAGCTATACAGGAAATATATTTTCCTTTTGTTTAGTAAATAAAAACTCCTAATCATTATTCAAATGCTGGTCACATTTTAATATCATGAAAGATCATGGAATGAGATTGGATTCATAATGAAACACATCTTTATGGTGTGTCTTTCAAGTGGTATATTAAAAAAACGTGGAAATTTGAACTTTATTTTTTGGATGTGTGGCAAGTTGACTGTGGTTACCATAGTCCAGAGCTATATATTTGGTTTTATATTACTATTATGTTATAGAAATCTGAGACACTAACTTCTTAGCTATGTTTTGTACGCCAGGAAACATGGTTTCATGAAAGACTGAAATTCTCTCACAAAGATTTTAAAGGCTGGAACTTAGTCTGTGTTCCATATGTGACTAAAGAACCATTTGTCCTCGGACTATCTAAGGAAGGATTTGTCACTAAAGAGCAAATGTAGTCTGAAGTGCTCGTGGCTGTTCTCTCTCAAGCCTTGGTGCAGTGTACAATGCGAGATGAGTAAGCAGAAGTCTTTCCAGGGTGCTGTTTCACAAGGCAGGGATTCAAGTGCTTGCTTTGCTGTGCCTGGATTTATAACACTGTTAGGGTGCTTATTTACTTTCAGTGGGATCTACTTAGTTCCAGATCTAGCCTCTGCACTTCAGCTCCCAGCTGCAAATGCATTGCTTATCAAGGAGGGCGAACAGAGTGGGAAGATGTGCAAGTGTGCAGGAGGCTTGGATGATCTAGTGGTGAAAACTGTATCTGCACAGGAGCAATAATAGTGTCTTTCTCATGTTATTTTTTCAGTAAGCTGAGACCTACCTTGCAAGAACATGACAAAAAAGTCAATCTGAAGTGGTACATCGTACTAATTAAAGCTTAGTAGCAAATGGTTTGGGGAAAAATTGTACGAGATGGTCAAATCTAACGTGGTAGTTCTCCCGTGATACTTGTTCGACTTCCAGCTATCAGTGTTTCAGAGATTTTTGAGGTGGTTGTAGGGTAGGGAGAAAATGATATTGAAGGGTGGAAGAGAGAACAGTGCAGACTATTTGCAGATATTGAAGACATGGAAGAAACAGAAGATAAAAGTAAGTTGTAACTTGTAGAATCATTTACAGGACAAACTGGAAAAGGGCTAGTGAAATTATAGACTAGGATTTGGGGAGGACATTCATGGGTAAGGAAAGAGAAGGGAGAATGAGCACAAAAGAGTAGGTAAATTCACAAAAGCTGGTTGTATCATGCAAGCAATATAAAAATGTGAAATTTTAAAAGTGATGACAACAAATGGTGGAGCAGGGTAACATCTTGAAAAAAGTCAGTGAGAAAGCTGCAAGATCTATGAATTATTCTTTCTTCTTCAGAGTATTAAGTAAATGAAAGTGCTGGAAGATGGTATAGATAAAATCAGTTAGTGTGTAAAATGACCCATTTGGTTGAGACAATGTGGCGTTACCATCTTATAGGTTCTGCAAGGCTGTTAAGGGTACTTTTCGTGATAAGAGCTGGAGACAGACTATGCTAAAATCTGAATGTGCAGGCTGATAACCTTATTAAATAACTTCTACCAGGAATAGTACTGCAGAAGTCAATGGAGATAATTGTGGAGTGAGGCTCTATTCTGTGTGAGTAAGGGTAATGCAATCTGACTTATTAATTGGAAAAACTTCTGGTGACAGGAAGAGAACAGCCAAATCAATATGGAAGGGAAGATTATTCCCCAACAAATAAGTTATCATTGGTGATGAAGTAGCTAATCTAGATAGTTACTGTGAACATGACAACTGTGGTAAGAAATGATTGAATATTTGCTGAACTGTTGTTTATACTGAGGAATCATATTTTACAAAGATAGAAATCTCGTTATAAATGCTGTAGATTTGTTCCTTCACCTGAATAAGAGTATATGTGTGAAAGGAGAGGACTGAGCTCGGCACTTAATAAAGTGTAGTAGTGACTATTTGCTTGTCTCAGCAGGCTGAGGATGGCTATGCCATAGTACAGACATCACCTTACCAGAGCCTGGACCTCACATCCCAGGGGACCACCAGCAAGGGACAAAACTGCCAGTCATGGAAGGGACACTTTACTACCAAGTGAGAGGGGCACGGAGCACGCCGTGCCATGACGGGCACCATGCGCACGGCCAGGAGGAGCTGGTGGGAATCAGAGCAGGTGCCAAGGGCCATCTGCGGTTTTGGGCATTCAGCCAGCTCTGTGTTGGCCCATTTCATTTTGGGCAATGGACATTCTCGTGATCGCTTTTGGCGGAAATGGGCCAGCAACTAATAAGGGTGGTGCATTCTTGCTGAGAAACGTCAAATGATGAGGAATTTTGCAAGGAAGGGTGTTCATGGAGGAGGTCCATCCCCAGGCCGAGTCTGATATGCTGGGTATTTCCATGGTGTACGAGAGATCCCCACATCAGGGAGGAGGAAGAGCTGCCATTGGTTCTCGTGTGCACAAAGCGAGTACGTTAAATGTCAAGCGATCTGCAAAGACACATCTCCCTGCTTTGCCACCCTGGTATCAGCTGGGCTGTCATGGGCATCTGTTCAGGGGCTCTGTTTGTGTAGGAACATAAATGTGTCAGTATGTTAGTGTCTGGAAAATGTAGACTAATAAATTCTGATACATTTTAATAAGTTTAATTTTAATAAATGTTTATGTGTTTATGAGCTTGAGAGCTTCAAAGGTAAAGTTACATGGGAACAAATACATCTACTGAAGACCTGACAGAGGTCTCTGTCTGCATCTGATCTGCTTTTTTTTAAGATGGAAAGGAAAGCATTCAGAACATATATGATGCAACATTTAAAAAAAAAAAAAAAAAGACTGTTTTGGTAAATAGAGGTGGCAATGATTATTATTTTTGTGTTAATGACCATTTCCCATTCCCACACTTTTTTTTTTTTTCTTCCTTCAGATGCAAAAGGTACTGACATGATAGAGCTGGGATTTTTAAATGAACAGTACAGAACAATTAAAATTAGATGCTTGTAGTGATGGAAAATTACCATTTTCATTGATGTTGAGGTGAAGTAGATTGCAGAGCTATTTCACAGGAGGTCTTTTGAGTACCATCACATTGTTTATCCTCCACAATTTGGCATATATTTTTGCTGACTCGTTAGTTTGAAAGAAGTATTTGATGAGTCCCAAAATTTCAAAGGTAGAACAGAAGATAATAACTGAAGAAAGATCCTTTTTTTTTTCTTCTTCTTCATAGTATAAAGTGAAATTGGGAGCAATTGCAGGACTGGAAAGGGGGCATTGTTTCTAGCTTGGTTTCCTACAGCAACAGGGTGCAAATGATCACTTGTCTGAGTGTGTGCCTATATCCTCCTATGTTCTTCCTGATTTTACCCACTTTGAGACAGGCTATTCTGCCTTTTTTTAACCTAAGGCAATTTCAGTCACCCAGCTTTCAAAAGCAACCTTTCAAAAAGCTTCTTTGGAAGTGAGCTACAGCACTGAGGTTGGAAAAAATTGACCAGGGACAGGTAAAGGGACAGACACCTTTTAACCTGGCTGGCACTGCTGACAGGGAAAAATGTGTTGTCATTGGGAGTATAATCCAAGTCCAGTACATCAGGGATAGGTTCAGTAAGGACTGTAGATCTGTCCAGTCCGGTGGACCGCATATATGTCTGCACAGTCATATATATTCACCCACCAGACTGGACTGATCTACATATATATATGTATGCATATAAGTATATGTGTATATATATAAATTTAATTGTTGAGCAAACATCCACAAGCTAACATCTACTTTCTTTAAACTGTACAAATCTACTGTGTCTAGTAATCCCACTGAGCCTTTAGAAAGTGGTTGAGAAAGCAAAAAGGGAAGGAAAAATCTTTCATGACAGCTGATGTTAGGGATTTTTTCTTTAACTTCTAATTGTATGTGTAATAACCGGAAGATTCAATCTGAAAATATTTACTAGATGCTTCTGTGATCCCTTAGTTCAACTTTAAACTATGCAATAATATTCCCAGTTCCGCTGCTTGCAGCCAAAAATGATTTTTTTATTTCTTCTCAGGAAAAAGAGAAAAACCTTTTTTTCCCCTCCCAGTGTATTTTCATGATTTAGAGACCTGTACCTTAACCAGAATGCAGTAACTCAAATTAAGTCATCATGAAAAAAAGCCCCTCCCTTAAAATACTTTACATTAAATGTGCAATTAAAGGAGTCTTTCCTTGACTTGAGAACCCAGCTAGAAGATTATTCTCTTCCACCAAATCCTCATATGCCAGCTACTGGTTTTCTCAATCAAGTAAAAGTGTAGTTGTTTTAACGCCCTAAGTTTCTCTTCTGCATAGCATTGAGCAAAGGAGCAACATTGCATTTCCTGATTAAGGATGGATTTATTAGCTTCTCCATGGCCTGTATGTACACCAAAGACGACAGGTTTTAGCTGTTTAACTCAGATTCCTTTGCTCAGTCAGAGTGAACAATATGGTTACTTCAAAATTACGGGGACATGTTAGATTGGTGGGGGAGCAGGGGGCAATATTTCATTTTAGGGTGTGTTGATGCATTTAATATTGTATTTTTGAAACTGAAACAAAACGTTTTGACATCTCAGAAAAGTGATAGTGATCCCCAGTCAGAATTTTTTGTTGGTTTTTTTTTTTGTTAAAAAATGTTGCTTTGAATCAGAACAAAAATTTTGATTTTGTTTTGCTTTGCAAGATTTCTCATGAAGTGACAGTTTACAGCTGAGCTCTGTGACATGCAGATCTAAGTGCATGGTTCTCATGCCTTATGTCAATCTTGCAAGTACTGTTTAGATCAAAATATGGCTTTAGATTAACAGCCTGTGTTTTACTTTCTTCACATGAACTTAGACACCAGGTATACAGTGAAACTCATCTGAGTGTGAAGTTGTGTGAGAAAAAATGTTGCTCTGCTTTGTATTTCACGGTATACTAAGCCCAGTTTTAAATGTTTTTAATATATCTCTGTTTCCATAAAATTCAAATATAATATTGTTAGAAAACTGGATGTCAAAATACTCTTGGTTGTAGGATCTATCAGTTTACCGTGCATCTTCTCTAAGTCAGTTTCTTCTGAGAAATGCAAAGGATAAGTCTTTCAACTGTATACTGTGTTCATTTTCATTTGTTTTTAGAAAGTCTTTCTCCTCCTAACTAGGCTTTTTGTCTAGTGCAACATTTTACATTTTAGCTGGTTTTGAGGGGCAGCTCTACTTGGAAATAGAAATCTACTGAAAAATACTTAAATCTGCTGGAAGATATGAACCTGCTGAAAATGATCCGAAAAGGACTTTTATAAGTCTCAGGTGCTCAGCTGGGTGTGTAGAGGGAGAACACTCTGCCTAGGTGTTCACATGGAGAAAACTACATGTGTTTTGTTTTACTGTTGTAGCTGCTTCATCTGAAATTTGTGACAGGAGCCTGGTATGATCATCAGCAGTACTGGTGATGGGCCTGCAGACCAGAATAAACTCTTTGTAATATGCTCTTATTATTGAAAGCAATCCATACTTTTCGGGTAATACTCTTCACATGAAACAAACCCAGTGGAAGCAGTGACTTGATGCAGGTGGGCTTCATTGGATCAGTAAAAAATATTTACTCAAGTATTTTTCTTACCATAAGTATTAATAGAATCCAGCTTTTTTGCTCAATTGGGTGTTTGCAACAGCTTTGTAATGTCAGGAGAAAAAAAAATCTTTTTCATTACACTTACAAGAAATTATCTGAAACTTTTGACTGAGAAGGTACCTAATGACTATTCAAGTTAAGACTAACATCTGCGGTGAACAGTCTGACTAAACAAACAAAAGTGTGAGTGGAGAAAAGTGCTAAACTTCATTTAATTAAATCCAGGCAGTAGGGACTTTACAGGAAGACTGAAGGTGTACTTTCATGATCATCTGGTTGCATTGTATGCGATTTAAACAGGTTTGCCTTCAGAAGGTCTTAAAAAACAGTCGTCCAGGTTTTAGTAAGGGGTCAAATGCAACAGTATGGCTTCAGAGAGGGAAAAAGTAGATTGTGAAGTCCTTGCTCAAACAAAACACTCAGTGGTTTCGGTCTGAGCTTTCTTTCAGTAAAGATGTCTCCCCACATGCTGAAACCTGGTATCTTAGCTTTGCTTAAAATATGTACTTTAAACCAAACTAGCTATGAAAATGTCGTGGTTTAACACCAGTCAGCAGCTAAGCACCACGCAGCCGCTGCCTCACTCCCCCACCCCGACTCCCCGTGAGATGGGAGGAGAATTGAGAAAAAAGGTAAAACTCATGGGCTGAGATAAGAACAGTTTAGTAACTAAAGTAAAATATAATAATAACAATAACGACATATAATAATAATAATAGTAATGAAAAAGAATATAACAAAAAAACGGGGGAAAAAAAAAGAAAAAAACCCCGTAATGCACAATGCAATTGCTCACCACCCGCTGACTGATGCCCGAGCAGCGATCCACCCCTCCTGGCCAACTCCCCCCTGTTTATATACTGGGCATGACGTTCCATGGTATGGGATATCCCTTTGGCTAGTTCGGGTCAGCTGCCCCGGCTGTGCTCCCTCCCAGCTTCTTGCACACCTGCTTGCTGGCAGAGCATGGGAAACTGAAAAGTCCTTGACTTAACATAAGCACTACTTACCAACAGCTAAAACATCAGCGTGTTATCAACATTATTCTCACACTAAATCCAAAACACAGCACTGTACCAGCTGCTAAGAAGACAATTAACTCTATCCCAGCCAAAACCAGGACAGAAAAGAAAATAATAGCAATTCAGGATGGTCAACAGAAAGCCTGCTAATTACCAGCAATGGGGAAAGAACTCTGCTAGATATTCTTTGTTTTTCTTAAAAGCAGTGTTTTGTTTTGTCCAGTTTTATGAAAGGTCATTTTCATTAATCCTAGGTGTGCACCACCCTGTCTCATTGCCCATAGGCATGCTGTTATTTACAATTTTCCTTCATCCTGTGTAAAATTAAACAACAGTGAATATGAAGTTAATGTATGTTAAGTGCCTCAGGCATATTCCAATTAAGTATTAACAAAGGTTGGAGCACTTCCCAAACATTTAGGGAATATCACTTTCAGTCATTTTCATTTTAAATGAATAGCAAGAGTTTGTTTAAAAAGTAATATACTCTCAACTGAGGGACTAATCAAGGAACTTCAGGAAACACATACAGCAAGCATTTGAATGAAAATAAAAATGGATTATGTTCCAATCCGCAAACACCGTACTTGGTATGTGCAGGTGTCTCTGCAAAAGCGAAGGGAGGACTTTATGTGCATTGTCTACATCATGGACTGATTTTGTGAAACACTGAACACGCGAAAAACAGAAGGTTTTTAAGAAGTCTTGGCGCTGTCATTTGTTGCTTCTGGTCCATGGATGTCAAGGACGTACTGATAGCAGGCATAGAAGGGATCAAAGGAAGGTATTTAACAGAGGTTGGAGATGAGGCAGAAGAAATTTTGAAATAAATGTTATTTACTTTAAGGAGGAAGAATTATGTCTCAAGTTACAGAAGACCTTGTGTTAAAAAAAGGAATGATGTTAATACTCTGTTAAAAAAATCTGTGAGGAAGACAATGAATAAGTGTACTAGTGGCTCTGGTTTATTGTGTTATCGTGTGTAGTGTGAATGCGTTATGTTTACCTTCTGTCCAAATTAGATGCTCAAAGGCTAAAACTTTCTGTTGTGTGCAGGGCTTGGAAAGACCCACACTCTATTTAAAACTCACTTTTGTTTCAAATTGAGATCTTAAGTGCTGCATAAGCATTTGGCATATTCACCTCCATATTTACGGAGGTGAAAGCAGTCAGTGAAAAAATAAGAGTGTGATCTTCCAAAGTATCTAAATGCCTTTCACCCTCACCGCCAACAGAGTAAGTCTCTTACCTTCTTTTGAAAATCTTGCTCAGAGATTCTGCTACTTGCAATCATGTCTCCTGAAGATAAACGGGAAAAGTGAAGTGAAAAGTACTGCTAAAAAGCCAGAGAACAAAATACAGAATCACCTATAATCTACAACCAAACTATAAGCATAAACATGATTTTTTTTAATGTTTTTTCTAATTTGTGAGCAGCAGCTAACTGGTTACTTTATTCTTAGTTATAGCCATGTATGACTAGTTCTATGCTAGGCTACCTAAGTAAAGTCAATGGACTGTATCAGGGTTTGTGTCCAGTAAAGATTAATGTATCATTACCAAGGAGGAGTACTCAGATGACATGTTCTGTTGAAAGCTGTAAACATTTGCAAGATCTAAGTATGAAAATTTAACAGTCCATCCAAAATATTGTGGAGTTCTGTAGAACCTTTGTGTTTTCTTTAGGTCTAGTATTTCTTTGTAAAAATTTCTTTGTAGTATTTTTAGCAAGACTTCCGTGACACAAAAAATTGCATCTAGAAGAGCCAAATACCTATCAGATTAAAATCCCTGACTACATGATTAAGAATGTTTTCCATAGATACATTAAATCTCTGTAAGATTTTAATGGTGTGTACACTACTGAGCCATCTCCACCATTAAGGGTTCATACTAAGCTTTGTGGCCTTCCTGAATGCATGTTGCTCAGAATGTTGAATTTAATGATAATGGGTTGATTTTTGAACACGTAGTCTATAATCCAATTTATTTGAATGAACATTTTTTCATATGGTAAAAATTAAATTCTAACACACATTTAATTTTAAAAAGCTTTATTTTCAATACTGTCATCCTATTTATGGTTAAAAGTTCAATAAGTTGAAATATCAATATCATGATCGCTTGGAGACTGTATTTTGTTTGATAATACACTGAATTTTTGAAACAAGCAATGTCCCTGAACATGGCTAATTACTGCCAGTATCAGGTAGTTAGGCTGTCATGATAAAGGCGAAGAAAAGCAAATAGTACAACTCAGTTAACAACCAGTATTTATACTGTTACTATACCAAAACCAAATTTTTGTTTAATTATGTATTATAAATAAGGCATTAATTAGTAATGTAATTCATAATACCACCAATAGTTTCTTTTTAAAGTTACAGCACTCACGAAAGATAGATAGGCAAGCAACATCTGAACTTTTTTCATTCCTTTCTCTTCTTGATTCAAAGGATTTCCTCTTCAGATAAAGTGAGGAAAAGCAGTATGTATTACTCTGCTGAGAATACCAGTAAATATGATAAATGCAATGGAGATTTGTGGCATGAATTCTCATTTGCTGTTATATGGACTGACACAGCAACACTTCGCATAGATTATATCCTGCTTTTTATAACTCATCATTACCAAGAATGGATATGGGGAAGTAAGAATTCATGCAGTTTGTCCCACTGAAAATCCCATTCATAAAGATGTTAAGACTGAGCTTGTCTTTATAAGCATCTGAACTCTCCGTGCAAATAGCTTTTAAATATATGGAATATAGTTTCCAATATTTCAAGTTTCATTTACTGATGTTGGAAGATATGGTCAGCTTGTTTCTTTCTGCACACCAGTGTGTGTGCCTTCATTTCTCTGTCAAAATATATGCTTTCTGAAAAAGTTCTTGCTGTTTAACTATGTTCCTGCAGCACTTGAGCACAAGGTAGTTGCACATGAAACAAGCACTATGGTAGAGATTATGGGGATTTGTGGCTTGTAATTTAGCAGGCCAGAACAAATGTCTAGCTCATCCATATTAGTCTTCCAATTATTGATGAGTACCATAAGAAATGCTGACATGTCTTGTTCTGTGAGGCTCGCATTTATATGGTGTTTAAAATACCCTAAAATACAATGACTCCCCTGTATGCAAATAGTGGTGGAATTAGGGTGGAGATAGTTTTTTAAAAGTGTGATTGAAGATCTCCCTTTATGTTTCAGTCATGCTTAGAACCACACACCATTTTTTTAGTGAGGTCATGCTCTGCTGTATGCATGACTCAGAACCAGTTCATGTTATATATTAATGCCTTAGTTTGGATTAGTTTTAAATTGTTGTGCAAAGGCGGAGAAAAACAGGTACTAAGAGAGGAAAAAAAGGGTAAGAGAAAAAAAGGTAGAGAAAAACTATACTAAGGATATTTGAATATATTCAGTTGATATTCAGTTGATGTTAAACGTGCTGAGCTGTGAAACTAGTAAGTAGGCTGGCCATAGTAGCTCTGGTTGCATCACGTTTATGTATTTGTCACGGAAATAACGGGAGTACAATTTAGATGAGGTCAGAGCAGGAGCAGTTTATTCCTATAGCTATAGGAGAGATCACAGAGCAGCAGCGCAACAGCCTCTGCGGATGTGAGCTCTGCCCAAATGGTGCAGTTATGGGGTTTATATACCTTTAGGGTAAACAGCCTGTTCTTCACCAAACCTTTCAGATAAGCAGGAGGTGGTAAATAACAGCAATTGAAATCCTTCAGATAAGGAAGCTCCAAACAGTACATCCTTTTACAAATATACCTTTTACAAATAATCCACTCCTTTGTTAATTAAATGGTGCTGACTGGCAAGACCATTAGCTGCAAATGTTTCTTAACTAGTAAGTCCTGCAAAGGGCTGGGAGACATTAACTATTTTGCTTCCATATATTCCTATTGCTGTTCAACAAGGAGAGGTAATCTTGCCAATATAGAGGTTTTGCCAATATCTTTTTTATAAAATAGTGACACAGATGCCAAAACTCAACTGATCTAAATCTTACAGTTCTGCTGAAATGAGTGGAGCTGCATGGACTCACACGGCAAACAGATTTTCAACCACTTCATGTAATGTATGTTTTAAAAGCAGCTGCCTTTGTAATTCTGTTTTCAGAAGCAGAAATCAAAGTGTCATTGCTGCCTTCTTGAAGGAAGGCGTTTAGCAAAGCATTAGACATCTAGAGTTCTTGTCTTTGCCAGTAAATGGAATGATAATGTTGCAACTGAATTTATGTCTATCTATATATACATATCAGTTAGGCAGTTAGAAAGATTGCTGTGATGGAGTGTTTAAAAGACTGATGAATCAGGTCAGTTTTAAACTCTAAAAAAAGCTTTACTCAATTAATTCATTAGTGATATGACCCTTAGTAAGCATCAGTTCTTACACAATATTAATCATCATAACTACATGTACAAAGATGTTAAGTCCTGAGTGAGCTATGAGGATGCAATACCAACGGACTGATGCCATATAGTTAGGGCTGATGGCTGGGGTACATGGTGGCACTTGGGTCATGGAGGTCACGATGATCAGGCCTGAGAGCTGTTGGACAGAAGAAGCCTGAAAGGGTTTGTCCTCTTTTTTTCCTCTAGCTTTCCTCGCTGAGGCCTGATGGGTTTAGGCTATTGCCCCTTGCCTGAAAGAGGGTCTTTGCTCCGTTACTGATTATCCTGTTTTCTTTTGTCTTGCTAGTAATCCTTGTCTATTCAGAAGGATGTCTTGCCAGTTCACAGTCCCCTGTGCTTATTTTGTCCTTTGTCTGACAACTTTTGTTCCTGGATGTCTCTTCTGGGCAGCTGCACCCATATATCCCACTTTGGTGATCACTTTGCTCATAGTTATGCAAAATTGTGTTTGGCTATACCATTGCAATGTTAGAAAATACTTGCATACTCTTGTTAGTTTGACTGTTTTAGTACCTTTATACTGAGATTCAAGGTTAATTACATCCTTTTGGGTACATTTATAATTTACAGGTGTCATAGACCTCTGCTTTGCTACAGTAACTTTTATTTTTCTCTGGATGGTATGATATTATCTCTCCTGTCACACAGTACTTGCAAGCAGCCACAGCTGCACACACTGTATTAAGATGATGCACAGCCCAGTAAAATAAGTTTTGCTCCCACAGCAAATTCGTGATCATTGCTACAGGAAGCTCTTGCTTTCACCTATCATTTCTACCTGCATGGTCTATGCGGCCAGCCATCGTGGAGCCCCTGTTCTCCTGAGAGTTGCAAGAGGAAAGAAATCTTTCATGGATACCATGGCAGGTTGGAATAGCTATGCTTCAGATATTTCTCTCACTGCTGCTTTGTCTCTTCCATGGCTGCCACAAAGAAAATCAGGAAGAGTTAGAGAACTTTCCATTTAAAGACCCATAGCTGTAGTACTGGCTAATGAGTTCTCATTATTGCCATATTTACTAGGATTGTTTACTGAATCAGAGTTCATTTATTTTATTTTTTTTCCCCAAAACACTGTTTTGATTTTAGTTTTTTGGGAGTGTAGTTTGATAGTGCTCTGTCAACGCTAGCAATTTTACTAATAGCAAATAGATAGAAAATATGCCTTTTGGAGAAGGCATAGAGGAGTTATCAACAGTTATCAACAACAGAATTATAGCAAAGCCAGGACAAACACATGATTAATAAAATGGGTCACCTGTAAATCAGTGGTGACTTGTCAACTCCTTAAATAGGCCAGAGGACTTTTACTCTCATGAGAGAAGGGCAAAAAAAATGCATTTACAACTGAAATGGCACTGGAAGTAGCTGAGAAAAATCTTTTAAAACATAAGGGTAAATGAAGAAGTTGAGTACGAGGAGAGTCAATAGGGAAAAGTAGGCTGTACACTGCCATGTTGTCTAACTGTACAATTTTTCTTTTTAAATAAAAGCATTAGGTAGAAACCATTAGGGTTCTTGGAAATGCAAACATTAATGTCAAAGAGATGACAAGGTAATGATGCTTGTAGTCAAAAGGCCACGCAGGCTTATTTAGTATTAAAAGAGTAAGGTCATACTGAAGGAATGAAGAGACGGCACAGAAAGTTCGGGGTGTTTTGTTCTTTAGTCAAAATCAATTTAACTGGCTATTTGGTTTGTTTATGAAGGCCTAAAGTCAGTTTGAAGAAAGAGAGAAAGGCTTCCTCCCACTCCATGAACAGAAAAAAAAGCAAAATAAAATTAATGAAAAAAGCATGAAAAATCCTGCTATCAATTCCTTTTTTCTTGGAGGTTTTTAGAGTTTAATAGCAATAATTGGATCAAAGTTGATCTGACACTGAGTACTTTTGAAGTGCTACAAGTACTTACTAGCAGGCATGCTTTCTACTGCTGAGCACTGCCTCCACGTATTCCCAGATTATTCTTACTGCCAATATTGTTAATACAATGTAGCCCAGATAATTTTGTAAGCAAAATACAGAGTAATGAATTATAGGTAGAACAGAGGAGTCTTTTTACCAGACTATCAGAGCTTCATCAGAACTAGAGTCAAAACTCTCGCTATCACTCATGCAAAATTGTATAGTGTCTCAAGTATTTGTTGCTGAAACCAGACTCATTAAACCAACCAAGTTGTAAAACCCAGGTGGACTTGCATTATGCTTGAAAAGCAACATGTGCATGCATTTTGTTTTACCTTCCAGCGGGCAGTATCCATAGGAAAGTGCCTTTGCAGATAGTCATTGGTCTAACAAGAAAAACTTGCTTAAAGTATCCAAACTTTGAGGCTTGTACATTGAGTGCACAGAAATCTTCATCCTAGGAGCTCGGTATTGCTGATGGAGATTTCTGTTTCAAGGTTTCTGGTTACTATTTAAGCTAGTATATTACTGTCGTGGTTTAACCCCAGCCAGCAGCTAAGCACTACGCAGCCGCTTGCTCACTCCTCCCCCCTCCCAGCGGGATGGGGAGGAGAATCGGGAAAAAAGGTAAAACTCGTGGGTTGAGATAAGAACGGTTTAGTAACTAAAGTAAAATATAATACTAACAATAATAATAATGAAATATAATAATAATAGTAATGAAAAAGAATATAACCAAAAAAGAAAGAAAGAAAACTCAAGGGAAAAAAAACCGGTGATGCACAATGCAATTGCTCACCACCCGCTGACCGATGCCAGAGCCACGATCCACCCCTCCCGGCCAGCTCCCGCCCTGTTTATATACTGGGCATGACGTTCCATGGTATGGAATAGCCCTTTGGCTAGTTCGGGTCAGCTGTCCTGGCTATGCTCCCTCCCAGCTTCTTGCACACCTGCTTGCTGGCAGAGCATGGGGAACTGAAAAGTCCTTGACTTGAGATAAGCGCTACTTAGCAATAACTAAAACATCAGCGTGTTATCAACATTATTCTCACTCTAAATCCAAAACACAGCACTGTACCAGCTACTAAGAAGAGAGTTAACTCTATCCCAGCCGAAACCAGGATAATTTCTCAGGAGCTCCTTTTGCCCTCAAATTCCACTGTTGTTAATTTTGCTTATCATCTGCTACTCTACATACTTTACTTTTTGTTTTTGATACAAATGAGATAATGGTGCTGAGAATTTCCCCTTCTTGAGATAAAACAAGATGATATAAAAATATTCCAACGTAATTAACTATGGAGAGTAAGCAATGAAACTCCAATTCTTTCTTATGTTGGCTTTACTATGTGGGTGAATTCATGCCAAACCACAGTAGAAGCAACTCCTTTATTACCTTTGCTGGCTCCAGCCAAGACTTGGAAAGATCTTCAGAGTGCTGCCACCCCTCAGGTGTGTGCCGCAGAGAACAGAAACACATTGTTGTGTAGGCACTTCCAAGATGAATACCTTCAGTTAAGCACCAGTTGATCCAAAAGCAAGAAGCAAGCAGGGTGGTCTTTTTAAGTCCCTTGCAATGCAGCACAGCAGGTAGGTGCATTTGAATGAAAAGGAGAGAAAGATTTAAAAACCCCACTGTCTGTACTGTGTTTGCTTTTAGTCTCTCTTGAGCTTGTCTGACTGAAAGACAGTACATAGAATATATTGACTCCAGTGATTATTGTGGTCATTTAAAAATGAATGGTGAGTCTGGATCTGTCACTCTTGTAGAGTCTTTTAATCATAACTCCATGAAGCTATCATGCGAACAGATTCTTTTTACATCACAGGAAGTATGCTTTAATAGCTTGTACTTAACTACTGTTAAAAGATAGTATCAGAGCAAGCCTTCTTAAACATTCAGTTTTACTCTAATATGAAAACATAAAAGCCAGTGTGGGTAGGGCAAGGGAAAGAAGGAGAAAGCCCAGTAGGAGACACCAGCTGTTGAGTGCTTGGCATTGCTGGAGAAAGGCAATAGGTTCTGTTTTGTTCCATCTGCTGTAAGAAGAAAGCCTAATTTCTGGTGAAATAGGCAATAATGTATGTACTCTTTTAAATTGTCTTAGTCTTGATTCATTTCTCTGTCTACTAATTAAAGTTAGTAGTTTTGAGAAGATCGTGAGGCATTATCTGCTGTTATTACAGCCTTCCTGGGTATGACCTGGTGTGTTAGATTAAAGGGGAAAACATAATCTTGAAAAACCAAGGTGCCTTCAAGAAGTCTTCAGATTTGTCCCTTCTCTGCAAGAACGCCTTGATCTCTGAAGATGTAGAGTCTGCTACACTGGTGGGAGTTAAAAGGAGCAGAAAGCACTGTGCAAGACTGAGTTTCAGATTCAAGTCAGTTGTTTTGCCTTGGAGTCATCCAGACAGCAAAGGAGGGTATAGGCTTTGCTTTTTCTGGAATGCAATCACTTTTTTGGTTAGAATAAATGAATGATGTCATGGGATTGTTCATAATGGAAAGGGAATTAGGGATGAAAATTCCCAGAGTGGTGAATAATAAACAAGATAGTTTCTGCCACAACTTACATTTTCAGTAATGTAAGTTTTGTAACTTGACTTTAAACTCAAACCTAAATAGCACAGTACCTGAAAATAAAGTGCAAAAATCCACAACAATGATATTAAGCATAATGAGAGAACGAGTTACACCTCCTGGAGTACTAGGAGCATTGTGACCTTACATAAACTGACTGGCATTACGCTGATATTGTCCCTCCTACAATTAAGAGAAGCTCTCATTAGTGCCTGAAAATAGTGAGACACACTTTAACCTTTGAACATCTCAAAGAATGAGAAATGAAATGACAAGCTGTGAGGGACTGGAAGAGTTAATGTCTGTCAATGTCTCAAACATTGTAGCAACCAAGGTGGGGTCTGCATACCAAAGAGGGCCATTAGCAACAAGTTGGCTGGCACGGACACAGGGGGTGTGCCGGAGGGCGTGCAGTCCTGTGTTCTGGCAGAACCAGCCTGGGAACCCACCACAGATGGCCAGAGGCCACACAAAGCTTCTTTGAGGAGGGGGCTTGTAGCTCCTTGGAAAGTCCCTAAGACCACCACCCCCATAAGCCGCACATGCTCAGTAGATAAAGAACCCTCTGGAACACTACTATATATGTTGAGAACTGTCTAGAATGAACCCATGTAAGTTTTCAAGAGGCGTGACTGTGGACGGAGATTGGGACTATAAAAGACACAACTGCAAAGAGCCACGCTGCGCGCGCCCGTCACCGGAGGATTGCCGCGCTTGTCGCCGACGCCGCGGGATCCAAGGGCGGTGACTGTCGCTTTTCTTTTCCCCCTCCTTCTTTTTTTTCCCTCTCTTTTCTCTCTTCTTGTGAACGTTTTGCTGCAACCCACGCTGCCCACCGTTACACCTTTCACAGTTTGGGTTGTTCAAATAAAGCATTCAAAGTGATCGTTTGGTGTCGTTTCACCTTAATTTAGCCCGGGGGGATCCCAGAACCTCTACGACCCTCGGGTCTGTCCCGTCTGGGTCGTAACACAAGCAACAGGCCAAAGCCTCAGTGACACGCAATTAGAATGCAGAACATCTTTTACCTTAACTTGGGAAACAGTTGGAAATAACAAAAAAAAAAGTCATTGAATTTATAGGTCAATTTCGAACTGGTGAGCTAAATTTCTGTCTTCCTGCTTTTTCTTTTCATAACAAAATTTACCTTGTTTTAGCAAGGCAAGTGATTTTTGCTAGTACATTGCCTATGTAAAATTCTTAAGTGTGTTGCATTTCTGATCTAAGCTTCTTCTGCTGTGCGTATTCTGCAATACTGATCTGCTGGTCACAATTTTGCCAATATAGCAGAATTCTGTTTTGCATGTCAGACACGTATTAGCTTAACTCTTTCTTATTATACTCTTTAAGGTGGGTAGGATGCAAAATCCCACTGGCTTTTATTGAACCATCTACACCATATAACTCGATGCTGTGCTAACTGTATCTCAGCTATTTTCCAGACCAGTGCGGGTGATAAAGTCCAATTAGTGCCTGCAGAGAGACTCAAATGCAAGCTCCAATAGGTGTTTTGGTTCACGATTTGAACAGGGCTGAACAGTTGTGGTCTGCTGCAAGCCTGCTTGCCCTATACAGTGACAGCGTGTTGTAACTATGCTGCTTCTGTTTCTAGAGCTAATTCATTCAGTACCAGCTGAGGGACTGCTGCTTGGTCATGCATTATGCCATGCAGACATGCCATTGAGCTGCTAAATGACTTTTAAAATTGAGGCAGTGGCTCTCCAGTGCCACACATTTGAAACATTCTCAGGACGATACCTTGCAAGATTTCCTTTTTTCGTTCTGTGGCTATTCACAATTTGTATTTAGTCCTACAGCCTCCTGATTTAAGTTGGTGCAAATTCAAAGGAATTGTATAGACATGCCCTGAATGCCAGGGTGCCAGAGGGGCTGGGGGCTGCTGGGGGCTTTTCTCCAAAGAAAAGTCTTTGGAATACCAGGGTTGGACAGGTCACCCTAGTCTGCTGAGCCTGAGGATGGCGCAAGTTTGCATCTGGAGGTGCTTTAGTGAAGTAAGCTTTCCATTACCTCCCTGACAGTCACTGCTGAAATGTTCAGGAGGCGGTGCTTAGGTAGACTGGCAGAGGGAATGGGTAAAGCTGAAACTTGGAGTGGTGACAAGAGCAGCAATGACACCAGAGATGTCTGCCCTTCTAGGGGAAGAGGTGAAAAACAGCACCTTGAACTAAGACAATGTAGAGAGTGCAATATAATAAAGAGAGAATGGTAAGGAATTGTTCCTTTGTAAGTTGCACAGAGGTGTGAGAGGAAGAATGAGTTCAAGAGTAATATAAAAACCAGTTGATTTTGATTTACCCTTTTCTTAGGTTTTCTCTTGAGGGTTTCTGTCTCTCTTCTTTCTCCCTTCCTTTAGTGTAGTTTTGTTTGGCTAACAAAACTGTAATCTCTGTCCTTTCAGGACTGGGTACACTGTTCATCCTGGTGCACAGAGGTGCCCTCCAGTGTCTTGATGGAGTAATCTACCTCCACCAAGCAATGCCCACTCAATGAGCACACGTCTGCCCCAAGGTTAACATAAGACCTAAGGGGAAAAGGTTAAAAGGTTTTATTAAATTTTTGCCTTCTGTTTGTTATGGATGAAGAGGATGAAAACCAGAAGTAAAATGCATTTACTTTACTATCGTTCATTAAAAGTTGCACTTTTGATGGAGAGCATGCATGTCTGTCATTGTGCCTTGGGTTATGTCTGGTATCTTGTCTGTGAACCTAACCACTATGGACATCTAAGAAATGTGTTTACAAGCTTCAAGCAAAAAGATTTCCTTCTCTTTTCTCTCCATAAATAATTGGACTTCACTTTTTTTTTTAATATCAGCAACATCTAATTTGATAAATTATTATCAAAATAGATGGGCTTAATGTTGCAAATCCTGAATGGAATATTGACTGAACAAACGAGGCAGGAGAAACTGGCAAGCTGTGAAGAGCAGAAGATGGGTGTGGAGGGATCCCAGACTCCTTGGTGTTGACATCTGTTTGCCTCATGAAAATGAGAGAGAAATGTATGCCATGTACAGAGGTCACTAGTGGAGTCTTAGGGCTGTGTCCTCTCACTGATGTCTACTTTATATTGCAATGACCACATGGGTATCGTGGAACTTAGTCCTAGTTTTCACAGATGTAACTGAGAGGAGATGCAAGTTCTTGGGCTTGTTTATTCCCCACCCTCTTTACAATATTGGCTAAAGCATAATGCAGGCTTCCTCTCTGGCCACACAGGCATCTTTTCTCTTCAAAGCCCATTCTCTGTGTGAGACAGTTCTTGTTCAGTGAGCACAGAGGCAGCAGACTAAATGATTCTGTATATGTGATGAACTAAGGATAAAATACAAGATTAATCCAAGTGCATGAAAAATTATCAATTAAGAATTCTCATTAGCTATATTTGGTGCCTTAATTGGCCTTTTTGACTGCGTAATCTCAAGTGATAATTATTTGTGGCACTGGCCTATTCCTCTGTGAATATTATCTTTTAATTAATTCCAGAAACTGATTTCACTCCTTTTATCCCTCCTTTCTACATAGCAGTTCTTTCTTGGCTTTTTTTAGTGTAAACAGCATACTTCAAGTCTATTTAAAAATTGTCAGTAAATAAAGACTAGTTTCGTCAGTGTAAAGGTGAAGAAAAATCCTAAAGTGTCTTGTCTTGCCACTTGAATCCTATATTGTGTGATCTTGTCTTAGGATGGGGGTTGTAAGTGAAATCCTGCTCTTACAGAAGTCTGTGAGATTTAAGACTTTGCTCTCTGTAGAACCAAAATTTTTTTGTGAGTGTTATGAAGTTTTCTGTAAAGTATATATTAATCAAATAAAGTGAAGCAAAAGGAACGCGGAAGATTATATTTAAGATTCTGTATCACCATAGATAGCCTGATCTGTGGCTGAGTGGTGTGAAGAATAACTCACCTATTAAAATCAACAGACAGTAAATGTCTGAATCTTCTATACAATTTCAAAATGTATTTGGAAAATTACTGATTGACAACTGCATATGTGCCATTCTAGGATGCTTAGATAGTATTCATGCTATAGCACTGTTACAGTCAAATTATCTTATTAGTATGTTCAGAAAGAACAGATGAATCAACTTTCTTGATACTAAAACTTGGTCAAACCTCCCCTCTAGATTGGAATCCAGTAACTTCTGAGGTACAAAACAGTTTGTGGTAATATTTTTTTTAATTTATGTTTTATTTTTTACCTTCTTTGTACTTCCATCCCGGTAGGAAGCAGAAGTACCCAACTTCATCAGAAATTCTGTTCTCATGATTTCTAATGTAAACCAGGATGTTCAAAACCTTACAGCAATGAGAAACTATTCTCCCAAGATTTCCAGCCAAGTTTTGCCAGTCTCAGAGGCTGCTACTGGAGTGTGGTACTCAGTAAATTTTATTATTTAAGGGTGTGCAAATGGTTTCTCATGCTTCGGATCTCTGTGAGTCCACTTCTTTCCTTTGGAATCTGTGCTAACATCAAACTTCAGTGTAAAACTCAGTTGTGGCCACCACTCTTCATTGTTACTTCCATGTGCATGGGAAACTGAACTGATTTATGCTTCAGAATAAACCTCTTGCTTCAAAAGTTTACCAAACACCACTTGCATTATTCCTGGATCCTCACAGGCAACCTTGTGATTATGATAGGATGCTAAATGTATATAGGGGATTCTCTCATATATTGAATGTGTCCTGGGCTGTTCAAATATAGGTATACAAATACGCAGAAAATACAATGTTAGGGTAAATTCTGCTCCTGGTCATGATATTTTCTTTCCATGTCATATGTGATTAGTAATTCACATCCAGTGGACTGAGATAGTTTCTAAAGTGGGTAATATTGATGGAGGAAGGAAAGCTGTTACCTTTCTGAACAATCTGGAAGCATGGGTTTTCGGGGTTTATATGGAAAGCTGACTGACCTAGGCAAAATGTGTAATAATGAATGGATATGTCGCTTTCTTCTCTTAAGTGAAGTGTTCTTGTTAGTACAAAGAGATGCTCTCCATTTGAATTCCCAGTGTATTATTTTGTTGGGTAATTTAGTAAAAGAGATTTTACTTCTGCAAAAGTTAGAGTTCAGGTCTTGTGACCCCACAAATCCTTCGCCTGTTTGAGGTTTTGAAGGCCTAAGCTTGTTTTTTTCTTGACAATTTTCACTGCTTTCAGTTCTCCTGCCAGGGACTGATTTAAACCTTTTTGCAGATTGCAAGCAAACATCACAATTGCTTAATCTTAATTTTGTAATGACCCTCTGCCCACCTGTCATTCTTAGCAAGAGAAGAGACATGGCTTTCCACAGCAGCTTGCCTTTGTAGAATAGTCTTTTGAAATTAGCCTGGCTACACCACTCACATAATTAGAAATAACTGAATTAGCTGCACTCTGGCAAAGAGGTGAGATCAATATTATAACTAAACTGCATTCCTTTATAATTGGATCTTAAAAATGAAACCTCTAAAAGGTGGAAAATTAGAAGTAATTAACATTTGTATTAAGTTTTATATTTTAACAATAATCCAGAAAAAATTTACCATAGTCTATCATTTGTGTTAGTAGTATTAGCTGTTTTCGTACAGATCTTTAACAAAGTTATTCATTGTAGTCTTTCAAAGACATAGCACTTTGCAAGGCTTTATGAGGCACCTGTGAAAGACAATGAGGCCCAGATCCTATAGTCAATGTAAAAAGCAGCCAGTAGTTCTCAACAGCTTAACAGCTGGTTTGATCTGCTGGGAGCATTGGGCTATTTCTTTTGGTGAAAGCAGAACAGACTCCTAAGCATTTAATTCCTCACTTGGCTGTGTGAACTGCAGTACTTGCAAAGAAAATAGATTAATTTTATGGAAAAGTCTCCAACAGCTGTATTTGTGATAGATATCCATCCATCCATTCATCTCTCTATGTATGAAGGTTTGCTCTGTACAGATCAGAGAAAATGGATCTTTGATCATATGAGATTAGACTGCGGTAAAATTTCTGCTTCACTTCTTAAGTTTCCAAAGCAAATTGAAGCAAAAATGATCGCAAAAATCATCACAAAAAACGATTGAAAAAGTTTTGTTTTTAGAGCAATCAAAAATACTTTATTTTCACAAAAAAAGAAAAGCCCTACTTAGGTTGAAAGTCACATTTTGTGTTCCAACATTTAATGCACAACTCAAAACATTTCAAAATAAAATAGCAAAATATTTTGCCTGAAAGGGTCAAAGCAAAATGCTTTGGCATGTCAGAACTCTTTCCTCTGTTCTCTTTCAGGTTTTTATTTCTGAATGATGAGTATAACCCAAATGAAAATAATTTCAGCAAGGTAGCTCTTGTAGACTTTGAACTGGCCACTTGGGATTTCAGTTTTGAGCTGTGTGAAATAGCATTCCACAAGTGGTTCTTGGATGCCAGAAGTTGTAACTCAGAGGACATTCAAAGCCTGATCCTGTTTGAAGTTGAAACTTAGTTTGCTTTAATAACAGTTCTATTTAAGGTCTGGATGTTGGGCAGTTAATTGCAGTTTCTTTCCTCCATTTGTCTGGTGGTCGTGAATCCAGTTCCAGGCCACAGTTTCATGTTGCTTTGATTTTTAATTTTTTCTTGTCTTTTTTTCAGTACTGCTTTTCACATGGACACCTCTCTCTTTTGAGTAATACTTTATCAGTGTATCCCACTATGATTTATTACATCAGTAGATCATTGGAGTGACAACTGGCTCTGGTGATGCATGATCTAATACATTATAAGAACAACATCTCATTTGGATTATACATTATGTAAGATTAATAGATAATCTCCCTCCCCTTTTTCTTAGCTGTAAACAGGACTGTTACTAAGGGCTGCAATGGCATTAGAATTAAAGTGGGATGGTATTTCTAGTTTTAGCTTCTATTTTCACTCTTGAACATAGAACAGAGCAATGTATGTCAGAATAGTTTTGCTGCAATAAGTAATGGAAACTCAAAGGAAGTCTGTCGTTAACTCAATCCATAGCTTCCACATACAGAAAAAGGAAGGCAGATGTTAGACAAAATGCAGTGCTTCCCAGTATTATTCAGTGCAAAGTTTCTCAAAATGATCATGTTTCCCCTTGCAAAGTGAGGCTATTTCCACTGGCAGCCCAGTTAAAGCTGTGAGAAGCCAATGGAAAGCGTTGCATGGTCTTCAGTGTGCTTCAAGTCAGTCACAAAAGAGGAGAGCAGAGCAGGGTCTGAGAACCACACTGCAAGGTCTCTAAGAAATCATCTCCAGATGTTTTTCAAATTTGGAAGACGCTGGGCACTTGGTCGAATAAGCAGATGCATTAGTTTACTGCTGCTGACTCAGATTTACAAATATTTAATAAAACCATGGAAAAAAAGCATGCAGAAGAAAACTTTTCTTTAAAACTAGGTGAACGGATGGTGCCTCTTGACTTTTTAGTCTCTCTAATACAGGAAATGAGGAGCTAATGCAGTCACAAGGGAGAGATTTTAAAAAAAAGATGTTAGCTACAGGAAAAATACACATACTTTAAAGTTGATTTGGAAGCTTCTTACCTCTATTAGCTGTAGGTAGGAATCTGCAGGTATGTCTACATTGTGGTGTAAGACAGAAAACATGGTAACACAGATTATTAGAAGAAGTAGAGAGGTCCACAATGACTAAATTTGTTAAGTTCACCTGTGGAGAACCCTCTATTGTAACCAGAGTAACTAAACTGCTTCATCTTGAAAACAAAACAAACTGATTTGCTTGGGGTCTTCAAAATACACAGCGATCAGTGGGCTTTTCTTCCCTATTTCTTCCTAGTCTTCTGTTCAAGTAGAAAGCCATTGCAGAGCAGATCTTACAGCTTCACTAAAAGTGAGACTGAGAACGTTTTTTTCCGTGTGAAGCTCAGAGGTCCATTCCAGCTTTCCCCAGCGGCAGCAGAAGTGTTCCTGACAAATGAAACGTGTGAGTTATCGCTAGCTGATTTAATCTGAACAACTACGTTTCACTCCTTTCATGAGTTTTGGATAGCTGTGGTGACAACCAAACTCAGAACATTTCTCATCATTTGCTATCAACAAGTCAGCCTCGCACAGAAAGAGGAAGTACTAGGAGCCAGAGAGTCTGGCTTTGCCTCTCTCATGGGGAAAAAAGGAAAGAAAAAGAGGGGGGGAAAAGAGCGAGAACAAGAAAGGAATACTCAAAAAGCTGCAGACCATTAAACCTTAAACTGAGCTGGCTGGAACGTAATTTCCACTGACCTCTGTTGAAGTTACTGGAACCTGTGGCCCTACTTCCTTGCTCAGGACCCTTCACAACAAAAGATCTGCAGTAACAAGTGCAGCTGAGAAAATTAATGATAAAAAGTCATTGAACTGACTCCCCTTGATTTCTGTGACCCTTTGCATTGTCTGTGCACAAGCTTGTAACTGCATTTGTTTTCAGTATTTCAGCCTTTGTGATGCGGAAGACGACATCAGCTTTACACAATAGCAGCTTAGGCTTAGAGGTATGTTTTTTGTAAAACACCTCAGAAACTAATGCTTTAATTCCTGAAGAGCTGGGAAAGTACTTAAATATGTGCTTGAAGTCTGGCATGAATTTATGGAAGCCTCCTAACTTAAGATGTATCCCTGAATTGAGACATTATGGATTTTTAAGGCCAAACAGGACCTGTCTGATGTTCTTGTTTCTTTTCTTTAATTACCCAGCCATAGAATTAGTTTTTGTTTACCAGAATATATGTAGCAATCCATTAGTGGCCCCAGATGTAATTCCAGGCCTCTGGGAAAAATGCGTTGCATGATCCTTTCTGGATGCCTTTGTAAAACTCTTAACGGGAATCCAAGAACAGAATGAACAGAAATGCAGTTACAATCTGTCCTAATTGTAGGAGGAATTTTTCCTTAGTTTCTGATTAGGTTAAAGAAATCCCTAACCTAAACTTGCCACCAGTTGCTTGCACTTTGGTCTGTCTGCCTACAGTAAGTCATAACTATCACGTGCTGGTGCTGCAAATCCAAAAATGCAGTTTTTAACTCCTTTGAAATAGTCTTTAGTAGTGCTTCTAGAGCTTTGCTGCCTTGGTTAGAGAAAGGAACAGATTTACGGCAATATACAACTCCCATCTCACACTAAAAAAAGCATGGTGGGAAGAGATGTGGTAATATTTTTTGATGGTGAATAAAACTTCATTCACCCAAAAAGGTTATCTGAACTGTTGACTCATTTCAGTGAAACCTCATCTCTTTCCTAAAAATTCAAACCTTTGTTTCAATTTGTTTACTGCAAAATATGGTGGTACTTTAGTTCTGAAACGTCTATGTTTCACTGTCAAACAGCTTTTAAGAAATCTCCAAACTATCTGAAAACTAATCTATTTTCAATTTAAATAGATTTTAAGGGAAAGCAAAAATTTTTATTTTTGTCAATCCCAAACTGATTTTTTTCTTTTATTTTTGTTCAGCAAACTGAAAAATAATTTACTGGAAAAACGTCAGTTCAGGTCAGCAATTAAAAACTGAAGCTAGAAAATTGCAAATAGAAAATAAGCACGCATTTTCTAACGGCAAATTTTAGAGTCGTGCCAGGTGGTTCATTAGTTGAGTTATTTCAATTAAGACTGAATAGTTTTCTGAAACTGCCATTGTAACTCAGTTTGAATTTGGTGAGTTGATGTTGGGATTAGTGAGGTTGCCTTCTGTGGCTTACTGCAAGTAAGATTATGTGGTTGCTGTAGATTCATATAGCCTTACAAATCCATAAAAGTATGCAGCCCACAATAGAAATCTAGAATTAGACTGGGGATAGTTAAAGCTCTTTTATTCTTAGGAAAAACCTATTCCCTCAAGTAAGGGCAAGTAACAGGCCTTCCTTTTCTCTGAGATCCAGTGACAGATATCAGATTAATCTGCAAACCATTTCTCTTAGCTGATTCCATATTGCTTGCAAAGTTTCTTGGGGTTAGCTTTCAAAATCAAGTGACTCTTCTGCTTTCCCCTTGCACACAGGCACCAGATGAAAATAAGCAATTTATTTTTCATTTATATAGCAAAATTAGTTAAAGAAAAGGGCTATGTATTAAATTCCGAAACCAAAGGCATCAGCCTTGTCCCACTTAGGCAGCCAGGAAGACAGACCTGTGCTTTTAGTAGAGAGACGGAGTGTGTGTGAATTGCCATGCAGCAGCATGCTCTAACGCACTTAAGGACTTAAGGTCACCCAACATACAAATGTGGAACGGCTTTCTTTTCCTTCCCCTTTCCCTTTTCCTCCTTCCCCTTTCTGCCTTTCCCCCTTTGTTTCCCTTTTTCCTCCCTTCTTTCCCCTTTCCCTCCTGCTGTCCCTCCTGCCCTCTCCTCTTCCCCCTTCCTCCCTCTCTGAAAGCCGCCTTGGACCTTTTTGCAAAGGCTCAGATTGGCCAAACATGCATACTGACCCCTTCTTTGCCTTATTTCCTGTTTTAATTGAGTGTCGAAGGTTATGCATTGCTATTAGAGCAAGACATGAGTGGCAGCAGGGGTCAGGGACTCTGTGGCTTTCTATTAGAGCCATAAAAACAAAATGGAATGATAATTTCACCCACTCTAACCCCAATTTTTCCAAGATGTGATAGACACTGACCTTAGTGTTTGACTGCTATTGACTATGTAAACTGCAGCCACCTTAATTCTGCTTACTAAACAATAAATGTGCCCTTTATGACCAGGATGGGAAATAAAACAATAAAACATACACACAGAAGAGTCAAACAAACAGACTAATCCAGGTGATATAAAATGATAAAATAATGCCTTACTGGGGAGGTCAGACCCTTTCTTTGACTGGTGTGCCCCTACAGTTATTTCTTGTACCAATTTTCAATTTCTTCTTTTGGCAGAACATCCTATATCCATCTCCAAGTGTTGGGACACAGGCAATAAATCTTAACTGCTAGAGAAGTCCCATCTATGCCACTTGAAACGTTTGTGGATCTCAGGGGGAGTGGGTTGTTTTATTTTGTATGCGTGTATTTTGGAGAAAGTGGGGAAAGAGTATTTCATTTTTTTTAAGGAAACTTTTTATGAAATGCAGGAATATTCCTAAAAACTTTCCTGGTCAAAGAATAAAATGAATAAAATAAAGGCTATATAACACCTAAAGTCATTATTTAATATTAGGATGTTAAAATATTACTATCCATTTATCATGAATGTCTAAGTTCGGCTTTGCAGCCGGATCCACATCCTGGTTGCACCAGCTGAGGTACTTCCTTTTACCTGGTCTTTGATCCAGGTCCACAATGAGGAAATTCCAAAATGTAGTTCACTAGTTTATAACTTGAGAATTACTTTTAACCATATGGGATGGTTGTAAAATGACAAAGTTTAATTCCAAGTTCATTAATAATTACTATGAGAGAACTTCAAAAGGTGCTGAGATTTATTCTTTTTTGAACTTCTGGCTTTGGCAGACCTGTAAGAAAGATATTTAGTAGAATAATCCATTTGTTTTACAAATTGTCCTACAGTTTGAGAAAACTTCTAACACCTTTATCAATCATAAATTTTCACTTGTTCTACCCAGAAGTATTTACGCATCCCTACAGAATACTTTTGCCCAAACTGTAGATTTTAAATCAGATTATGCAAAACAATACCAGCAACATCTGTAAGCTTTGCCATGGCAACAGTGAGGAACTCCAGTGGGTCAGAAAGGAGGACAGCCCTCTTTCATTTGCTATTGATGTCAGTATCCATGGAAACCCCTTTTAATAGTGTCTGCATCAGGCTGAGAAAACAGGTAAGCTCTCTTCTAAAAGGGAGTGCATTAAAAGAACACAATCCTTTGCAAGGTCAGCTCTTGAAAGCCTTGAAGAACCCCTTAGCCGAGAAAGCTGAAGGACTGTAAATCCTCAGTTTCTTTACTAAGAAACTTAGCTACAGAGAATCACATTAGCACTCTCTAACACGGACAGAGGAAAGTAAAGCCTTTGTTCCCTGCCTAAGATGTTGCACCCCTGAGAACTCACTTCCTTCACTAGGAGAACGTACAGAAGATGTGATTATGTGAACTGAGAGATTAATCATGAGCAGAATTCAATGGGGAGAGACTGACACAAGCACATACACTGTATGTTTGAAAAGAAAAAAGAAAAAAGACTGAATTGCAGGAACACCATATGGCAAGTGCCCATAAACTAAGAATATGTACACAGGAATATTATTCACATGGTAACATTTTAAAATATCTGTAAACTCAGCATTTTATGGATAAGTGGTTTGGAGGAAATGGTGCTACCTCCCTCTCCCATCTGGGCTATTTGAGTGAGAAACAAAAGTTATCCCTCTCTCCCGCTTTTGATTTCCACAACTAAATTAGCAGAGACATGATTTTGAGTAAGAAAAGGTTGCAAATTTATCACTTTGAGTAATTTGCAAATAGGAACTGTCACATGCTAAGGTTCAGTTAGGAAGCAGTTTCTGATGATTTTTAAGCCCAAAGTATTATCTAAAGTTAAAAAAAATACAGCAAAATATGCACTAGAAAAAATCAAGACTATGTTAAATTTGAATGCAGTCTTTCCATTAAATTCACTAGATTTGGGACTATGTCTCATAAGGTAAATTTTTGTTATATTACAATGAGAAAAGTAATCTTCCATAGCAGATACTACATTAAGTTAATTGCATAATCTGACTATGAATGTGACATTGTAACAAATGTTTCCCTTTTTTTTTTCAGACACACTTGCATATCACTGATTGATCTCCTAATCTCTCCTTCCTCACTGAAAGAAAAAAAAGTCTGAGTTCTCCTAATGAGTCAGTAGTTTGTGGCTAAGGACAGAAAATATGGATTGTACAGTCCACATGACACAGTCTGCCAAGGAAGCAACTTGAGGTCTTATTGATGAAGAAATCATATTATTGGAAAGATTTTGTGGTTTAAATTCTAAATAATTTTATACATATGATTACAAGACAGCTTCATGATAAGTTCTAAGGAAATCTGACAAGTGCAAATTAGATCTGCCATGTAAAACCATGAAAACCATGAACCATAACAAAATTTAACAAAAAAGTAAGAGTACTGCAGTGAAACATTTAAATATGCTTGCAGTCTGAAGGCACGTAACCCAAATATTTAGTCATTGAATCACCTAAAACAATTCAGGACAGCAGGGACCTCTGGAGGTCACCTAATTCAACCTCCTGCTCAAAACAGGGGTCATTCAGGGACTTGTCTGGCCGAGTCTTAAACACCTCTAGTATGGGAAGCCCCACAATCTCTCTAGGCAACTTGCTCCGGTATTTAACTACCCTCAAGGTACTTTTTGTTTTCTTTATCAGGCTTCCCCATGTTCCAATTTTTGCCTGTTGCTTCTTCCTGTCACCATATATCTGCAAGAAGACTCTGGCTTTGTCTTTTCCCACCAGGCAGCTGCAGAGAGCAGTGAGGTCTCCCTTTACTCTCATCTTCCCCAGGATGAACCAGCCCAGCACCCTCCACCTCCCCTCATACATCCGTCCCAGGCTCCAGCCCTGACCATCGCAGGGACCCTCCACTGGACTTGCTCCTGGACATCAGGGTCTGTCCTGCGCCAGGAGCCCAGACCTGGACCCTGCACTCTTGTTGCTGTCTCATCGGTGCTGAGCAGCAGAGCAGGATCAGTGCCTGGCCCTGCTGCTGCACCCGTGCTGGTGCAGACCTGGGTGCGGGGGCTGCTTTGCTGCCGAGGAGCACTGCTGCCGCCTGGCAATCTGCTGCTCCCCAGGGCCCCAGGGCATTTCTGCAGAGCTGCTGTTTGCATCAGTGGTAGTAGCTTTCTGAGCCCAGCACTCCAGGCAATTTTCCACCCACTTTACTATCCACTTATCCATCTCCATATCTTACCAATCTGGTGAGAAGAAAACTAGGGGAGGCTGTGTTAAAAGTTTTGCTCAAATCAATGTATATGGCACTCACTTCCCGCTGCTTGTCCACAGTGCTGGCTACCTCATCACAGAAAACAATCAGGTTGGTTGGGCAGGATTTGCCCTCAGTAAACCCATGCTGGCTTTTCCCAGTTACCTCCTTGTCCTTCGTGTGTTTAGAAATGGCTTCTGAGAGGATTTGCTCCTTCCCCTTCCAGGGACTGTGGGGAGGCCAAATGGCCTGTAAGTTGCCTTAATCCATCCTCTCCTCATCTTTCTTTAAGATGGGTGCAGTGTTTGCCTTTTTCCTCTCTAGTCCCACAGGCTTCTGTATGTTTAACTGGCTTAAGTGCTGCCTATCTCAATCCTCCCTCCTGTGGATACTGCCTCCCTCCTACAACCTCCAGTAGAGACCTGGGAAGCCCTGAAAAGGCCAAAATCAGCAATTCTGAAGTCCACTGTTGTAATTCTGTTTTGTTGAGTTCTCTTTGGACCTTAAACTTCACAGTCTCCTGGTCACTGCAGCCAAAGCTGCCCTTGATCTTCACATCTTCCACCAATTCTTTCTTGTTTGTGAGTAGCAGGTCCAACAAAGCACCACTTCTAGTCTGTTGATTGATCGCTTGCATCAAGAAATTGCCCAGAGTTGCCAGAAAGCTATATTGCTTGTGCCTGGCTGAATTGCCCTTCTATAAGATATGTTAACATCTGTATCTCCTTTTATAGATGGACAGAAATTTCAGATTGGTTGAGTTCACTGTCGATAAAAGAAAGAAAATATCTACTGGGCCTTAAAACAAGTATGAGAAATTGATTTTTCAAAAAACTATAGGAGAATGGAGAAAGAACACCCTTATTCTGCTTCATCTTCTTCTTCCCGTGCCTAAAACTTGGCTAGTTTGGTAGAATAGGTGTGGGTTAGACACCAGGGCCAGTACAGCCAATACCAGCTCTGAGCAAGAGTGCAATCCTTGAGGCTCACACTCTTGGACCAGCTAGATTGAAGCTTGTTGGCAGGGGTCCTGCTTCTGGAGAGAAACTGGCTTTGGGAAATAATCTGGACTTTTAGAGAGAAGCACAAGTTTCTTTTCTTACTTTCATACATAAAGGGTGAATAACCAAGATTTTGAGATCCAATATAGCCAGTTTTTCTGTTTGAAGCTGGGAATCAGTCAACCTGGAAAGTGTGAGTCAATTGATAAACATATATTCCAGACACAGATATTATGGAAAGTTTTGTGGGAAATAAGCATGTGTATGTGAACAGTGCACTTACTTATACGTAACAAAGGAATAACAAAACTCTATTCACATTTAATAGATAGCCCGGGCAGGTAGATGGTGTTTCTCATTCTTTGTTCTAGCCAGGCAGCTTTTGGAAAATGGCTGAAGTGATATACGGAAGTTTAAGGTGGGAGGGGGGGGTGGCGGGGGTGGGGGGGGCGGTGTGTGCGCGCACGCACACGCATGCATTCCTGTGCTTGGATCTAAGGTTACTACTGGCCTTTAAAAATCTTTGTCCGAACTGACCTTTCTGACCAAGTTCAAGTAAAGAGACTTGTCTCCCTAGGCAAGGAGAACTGCCTGTGTTTATACCCACAGGATGTGGATTTTACTTTATTTTTACTTGTTGTACAAGGTCATTTATGGATCTGTTGACTTTCAAAATGAAAGTACAAGGGCAAAATGACATCACTCACTTCAGGAAGTCATTCACTAAATTGCAGTGTAAGCCTGCCTTTCAGAGTTCTTTGGACCACACTTTTTTTTTCCAGTGCAAAAGCAGTAGCCTGAGCAGTAGAAAAAATACAAGTTCCTGGGAGGCAGTTTTACTGAAAGTAGAGCCGTTGCAGTATTGTAACAAACCTACATGAAATATTCACCGAGAACTGCTTTTGTTTGCACAAATGATCACACTTTTCTATGACTGCTTTGCTAAAGGCTAATTTAATTATCATTACACCATGCACTGGTATTCTACTAGCCCAAGTCTGAATATCATGCAGCAGTCAAAACTGCTGGTTGTTCTTCATAGTAGAGTGACACTGGAAAAGCTTATACAGGTAGGATTTTGTCCAGGAGAAGACAACAATTTTAACAATTGCCAATTGAGAAGTTAAAAAACTAGATGAAAAACTGTATTCCTTCCCATCATTGCCCTCTAGAGTAGTTCAGTTCAATGAGCCTTTGTGGAGAAGGTGACATGCTCCTCAGGGTCTGCTGAGTTTGCATGGGACACTATGTTGCATATGAGTGTGAGCACAGTGAAAGAAAATATATTTGAAGAAATAATATTTTCATGTATAAAACTTTTAGCCTCAGATAACCACCTCAAAATCAGAGACTTGTGGGAGATCTGGGCAATAAGGCCAAAAGGACAAGGCAGGGGAGGGATTTGGGGGTCCCTGAAGAAGGCTAAGAAGACAAGAGCTTCTGGATTTAAATTATCCACAGATCATCTGCATAGACAGCAACACCTACTGCTGCTAAATGAAAGTCATGTAATTTTTTGTATATGGAAAATCACTTTTTTGTGTATGAAAATACTATCTTCATCTCCAAGAAAACAGTTATGGAAAAGGAACTAATTTTTTTACAAAACTTGTATAAATACACCTTTTGTTCTCATCTTCCAGACCGTCACAAAAATCTCTGTCCCAGAATGCTTAAAATATATTTTTTGTTTCCTTTTCCATCTTATAAATAATTCTTTAATGAAAGCACATATTGCTGTAACAACAAAAATTGTCCTCAATATAAGACATTTCACTAAGAAGCATGTGTTTGAGAACAAGGGCCATATCCATGTTCATGGTTGCTAACCAAGTGCCATTATATGGAGCTGTGAGCTGCAAGAACATCTAATAAGTGAAATTTTCACGTATAAGAGACCATACTGTTTTGTAAGAGCCGTGGCAATTTTCCAGTTATCACTATCAAAGCAGATAATCATGACAGTAAATAATCATAACTGTAGATCAAAGATGTTTACATGGCACAGTATTACGCCTGCCTCCGTCCTATTTGAAGACATCTATCCTGTCAGACGATTGGCAGTGCTCATGTACCAGTGCAGTCAATCGATATGCAACATCAAGGACAGGTATAGTGCTGTGTCATAACGTATATAACAGCAGCTAATTTCAAAGGAAACTGTTTAGAAGTGCCTAGTATTGACTGATCAGGATCACTGGCTGACACTCTCAGCAATTGCTAACGTGTTTTTGTAGCTTCTCTGGATTGATGTTGTTCGTTTGTATGTAATAGGTTTTATTAAATCTGAGAAGCTGTGGCATTCTCACTTTGTAAAAATCCTTGAGAGGGTGTTCACTGCAAAAATCAAACTTTATCATTAGTATTGTGCTGAAAAGGAGATGGTGGAGAAATAAGTGTTATTTTATTCCTGTCCTTGTCTATAGTTAAGAGATGTCCTATCCTTTATAGGAAGTCTCTCACGGCTTAGGTTAACATTTTGGTTTTCTGTATCCAAAAAGCACAAACAAGTGCTGCTAAGTGACATCTAAACTGCTTTAGTTCTGACCTGCTTCCTACTCAAATATCTTTCCTAACCTAATAATTTGCACTGACTTCTTCAGATCTTTATTCCTGATGTTTTTCTGCTTGCTCACAAGCCCTGCTAACTTAATCCTCTACTCCGTTTCCCCATGGTGAGGAACTGTTCTCCAAACTTCTGTCTACCCAAGAGATCCTCTACAGAGTTTATTCTTACTTGGATTTTATTTCATCCAGGGCCTGCCACTAGCCCTTGTCTGTGGCTTAAACTCCCAGGTAATCCTGCGGTACAAGAGATAATAATGCTGTTCTCCCCTGAGATGAGAGATCTCCTCGCAGAGCACTGTGCCTCCTACCCCTTCTCCTGCTTACAGCAGAAATGGCTAGGAGTGTGTCCATGTTACTATAGTTTAGCTGAGCAAAGTTGGGCAAGATTATTTAAACAGGGATTGGCTGTCTGTACATGTCAGTGTAATTTTCATTATAAAGGTACCGGAAACAAGCAATGGTGTATCAGCAAATGTTGTATTAGTTCCACTAGTCCTCTGCCTGGCTTCTTCAAGAGTATAATCAAGAGTGAGAAAGTACACTGAAAAGTGAAGGGGGATAAGGACACAAGGGGAGGGTGGACAGCTGTAGAGTAAGGCTGATCTGAGCTGATCCTTAACTAAATTTTCCTGAGCTGAAAAACTACTCAGGATCTGGTTAGCTCTGAATACAGACAGAAATCTGAAGCAGCGCACCATTTAAATGTGTTCATCTATCTCTAATAATAACTCTAGGCTTTTTCAGTCCCTCTACTCTTTCCTTCCTGTCAGAGATTACTTTGTCATTTATATTTGTTTAGAAGCTCATGTTCTAAAATCATACATCCAACTGAACTGACTAAATCTACAGATTTCTGGCACTGTGGCATGCTTCATGGCATCCCACGTCTTGCAGGGACAGGCCATCACCACATCACGAAACCTTTTATATCATATCAAATTTAATCCCATGGTTACTGTTATCATAGAATCCTAGAAGACCAGGTTGGAAGGGACCTCAAGGATCATCTGGTCCAACCTTAACTCTTGCTAATAAAAATAGGATCTGATTTTGTAATGGTCCTTAGCACCACATTAGCCTTGCATTGGATTAACAAGGAATATCACTGCAAACAGTAATTAGTGCAGCCAAATAGCATACATTGTGATAGGAGGGAGGAGCAGAAAAATGAGTCAATAGAGTGGAAATACATTTAAGGGCTGACCTTGTTGTATGAGAACAGATACTCCATTAAAGGTTATCTCTAAAGGAAGGCTTTGCTGTTGGTTTTTAAAAATTATTATTATTTTTATTGTTATTTTATGACTAAATTTACTTTAGGTTGTAACAATGAAGAATTAATAATAACTTAACCTTTTGGGGCAGTCAAAGTTTCCATTAATAAGTTTATATACTACTTAGATTGTAGACATTTCAGCTTATTGGAATATAGGCCTTCTACGTGCATTTTTCCTGTGCTCTAGACAAAGTTTTGCATTTATGGGTTATTTTCTGGTTTCCAAGAGATCTATCTGTTACTTGCAACATTGGATATTGTTACAGAAAATAGCAATCTTCCTAAGTAGCTATTCTTAAAAAGAGGAATAATTGAAGGAAACAGAAAATTTAAAAAGCAGAATTTGTTCTAATGCCTTGTAGCAGCATTTTCTTACTCTTTTGTTACTAAATTCCCAGGCCTGTTACAAAAGACCATGGTCTTTTGTAACACTAAAAATCACAGTTATCTTTACAGAGCTCTTCTAAACCCATTTTGGGAAGGGAAGGGAAGGGAAGGGAAGGGAAGGGAAGGGAAGGGAAGGGAAGGGAAGGGAAGGGAAGGGAAGGGAAGGGAAGGGAAGGGAAGGGAAGGGAAGGGAAGGGAAGGGAAGGGAAGGGAAGGGGAAAAAAAAGAGAGAATTTTGCTTGATTTACAGGGGCAGTAGGAAAGCCACCCCAGACAAACAGTAGTGTAGTATAATTGCAGTAGACTGAATGCATGGTACCTTTGTAAGGCTGTTTTGCCATAACACTAGTGTTAAGTATTTCTGTTCCTGTATCACTGTATTAAAGGATGGGTGTCTTCCCTGTGAAAAGATTGAAATAAGATTCAGTTGTCCCCTAAAATCCCATCATTTTCAGTACTTCCTGGCAGACTGTATTGGTGCCTTTCATGTGCAGTAGCTTTAAAAAAACTAAGGTGCTGTTGTGGGATCCTAACAAAAAATTAAATTTTTCGCTGAAAAGAGTTAAGAAACCCAAAGAGATTGATGAGATAAGTCCATTCACCTTAGATCTATCCTTTATTGAACAGATGAAAGCAATATGTAATAGGTGGTAAAATAGTAGTTCTGTTACTTTTAAATAGGACTCGAAAATCTTTGCCATCAAATTTGTGTGTTTAATGAAACTAGTCCATGTACTGAACAATTGTGCTGATTTCTACCAATTTATTTCTAATTTATAGGCATTTTTTAATTACATCCAGGGCCTCTTTTTATACTCTCTAACATTTAAAAATATTGTTAAAATTAAATGAGCAGCATTTTTATCTGTTCTGTTCAAACCACAGATGCTATATTTGATTTTATTTCTTACACTGAGATTGAAATTCTATTTTAATATGCAGAACTACAGTCTAGGGAGTCATACAATGCAGAGTGTTTTCATTAGATGATGGCTCTGCACCTCTAGTTAACAGGAAAGCTGATTCATCAAACAGTAGTGATCAAGACACTGGGGCCTAATAGGGAAATTGACCACAAAGAGGAAAAAAGGATGTACCTGTTTTGCAGTATGTGATTGCTTTTGGGTTAAACTCTAATTCTGCCAATAAAACTTTTCTTTAAAAGTACAGCCATTTGTTACAGATCAAGACAATGACAAGGTTGAAGCATGTATTATTCTTCCATTTACAGACTATTAGTTATGGAATTTTGAGGGTTGGTTTCTAAGTGGCGACTCAGTCTGGTGTTTCTCTTGATGCCTGCATAATTTATGGGCTAGGTTTGTTTGAATAGTATATTGCTGCTAAAAATATAGTAAGTAAGTGGATTAAAAAAAAAAGGCAAGTAAAGCCTGCAGAAAACTACAGGTGCAAAATTATTCCTGCATACAGTGGGTAGTATTTTAAGGAAGTATTTTAAACATGAATTTGGTAATTTTCTTATCTTGATTTCAGAACTTACGTGAGCTACCAAGTTAACTGGCTTGGTGAAATGTTGCATTCCTGTACCAGGCGGCACTGACCAGGCTCTTCAGTGTTAGTCATGGTTTGATTGGCATTTCATGGAGTGTGGTGATGCAAAATAATCAATTGGAAGTCTCTCTGTTTTAGGGTATGAGCTACCATCTTTGTCATGACACACAAGATGCTGCTCCTTGTGGTTTGAAACTGGGGGCACATTTCTGCTTCCCATCAGAATATCTTAGTATGGCCAATATAGAGAGAGGTCTAAAAGCATATATGAGAGAATGCATCTCACTTGCTGAATAACAAGCAACAACAAAAGGAGCAAGAAATCCAAGAGAATAAAAATCTCCCATGCAGAACTATGCTTTTGCATTATGTATCTTTGCATTTAATCTCTATTAGCTGCTAAATGTTCCTTGTAAAGTGCTAGATGCTTCTCAATCTCTAGTCTTGGTTCGTTCCAGTAGCCATTGCAGAGCTCTGTTTTTCAAATGCAACCTCTAAAGAGCTGCTCTGAACTACCTTTATATTTAACAATCCAGTGTGCATTTCCACAAACTGCTTGTGCTGCTGCAAAGGGGTATAATGGAGCTTCAAGACAGAGCTGTCACTCATCTGTGATTAATTTTATCCAGAAAGAGATAGCAGCGTGTTTTAAGTGGCTGGTTATGGTGTCCAGACCAGGGAGCACTGCAATATCCAGAAATAATGTCTATGGTAAACTTATGTCCATCAGTGAGGAATCTGGTTTCATATGCACAGTCCACAGTGCAACCAAGTGCTCTGTCATCCTCTGTGGGTTTTGTTACGTTTGTGGGAGCCAAGATCCTTAATTCATGCACCTGAGATGGATGCATAGACAGCATATAAAAATCCATCCTCATAATGTCCTGTTCAAAGTGACCCTTTGCTTATGTTTTGCATATGTATTCGGATATACTGAAAAATAATTCCTAAACTTTCCATTTATTTAATCTTTTTGCTCAGTGTCCTGGTTTTGGCTGGGATAGAGTTAATTTTCTTCTTAGTAGCTGGTACAGTGCTGGGTTTTGGATTTAGTGTGAGAATGATGTTGACAACACGCTGATGTTTTAGCTGTTGCTAAGTAGCGCTTATCTTAAGCCAAGGCCTTTTCAGTTTCCCATGCTCTGCCAGCAAGCAGGTGTGCAAGAAGCTGGGAGGGAGCAGAGCCGGGGCAGCTGACCCGAACTAGCCAAAGGGCTATCCCATACCATGGAACGTCATGCCCAGTATATAAACAGGGGGGAGTTGGCTGGGAGGGGCAGATCGTGGCTCTGGCATCGGTCAGCGGGTGGTGAGCAACTGCACTGTGCATCACAGTTGTTTTTTTTTCTTTTTTCCCCCCTCTTTTTTTTTTTTTGTTGTATTCCTTTTCATTATTATTATTATTATTATTATATTTCATTATTATTATTATAATATTTTACTTTAGTTATTAAACCGTTCTTATCTCAACCCATGAGTTTTACCCTTTTTCCTGATTCTCCTCCCCATCCCACTAGGAGCGGGGGCGGGGAGGGGGAAGTGAGGGAGCGGCGGCGTGGTGCTTGGCTGATGGCTGGGGTTAAACCACGACACTCAGTAAATCATATGAGTGCATACTGCATCATGAAATGAGGCTACGCATGTCCAGACTTGCACTTTCCCCACAGCAATTTATCAGCAATGGTATTTTAATTGATCCCTACAGTATAAGCCAATTTAGGAAAATATCAGCTAAGCAAGAGCATTTGGAAATCCTTTGAAGTAAAGAAATCTGTGTTCATATTCTGCCCTTCTGCATGTATTTGTTTATAAATGAAAAGAGATACTATCTCTCCCACTCCCTCCCCATATGGCAGTGCATTCCCTTGATTTTTTCTGCTGTTTCAAAATTGTAAGATAAATGATAATTTTAACCAATTATAGTTCTTTTTAAAAAGGAAGAAAAACCAAACAATCTCTAAGCTGGGACCTTGAGCCCTTCAGAAAAACTGCATAGCTGTTGGCCTGAGAACAGTTCCATGCTCTTGAATCAGAAGAAAAGTGAAGAAAAAAATCAAGATACTTAGAACTAAATAATTTAAATTTATCCACTGTTCTCTGAAGCTGATAGAGTGGTGCCCATTGATTTCCGTGTCTCTGGGTCAAACTCCACAGAAATATTTTAAAATCTTTGATTATTTCTCTTTCTTTAAGGGGGGGGGGGAGGAAAGCCAGCCAACCAGCCCAATATTTGTTAGAACTTTCTTTTTCGTTTAAATCAGTTTTCCAGACTAAGGTATAAAAACACACAATCTCCTTCTTGTTATATATTATTCCTTTTGACCTGAATAGCTTGATAAAGATTTTTGAGGAGAAATAGACAATGGAGTCAGGTTCTTTCTTTGATGCAATTCTGTTTAATATCTACAAAATTTCCATGAAAACCATGAAAAACCTTTTGCTTGTTCAGAATTTCAACCGTCTTTGCTGCCAGCGCACTTCCCAAAAGCTGGCTCTCTGGTGAATTCATTCTCCATCGCTCTGTCCCTCAGCTGCCCCTTTCTGCAAGCATGCCAGTTTTGGTATCAGAGCTGTGGTGAGCCGATGGCTTCACCCAGCAAATAGTGAAAATGCTGTAAACACAAAAAAATCTGATCTTTTCTTGCAGTAAGTCTTGTGGAGGAAAGTGTGGGATCTATTAAGGAGTGAGTGAGGATATGCAAGCAGAAATCAGAGGAGCCTGGTGTCTATTTCTGATGGGGATTACAAGAATGCATTGCACCATGACTCATGCACTGATGCCTTTTTGCTGATGTTCCTCCTGTATGCTGCTGAGAGCCTTCTCCTGACAAGGTCATCACTCACAGAGGACTTCTAGGCTTTTGATATCACTGGAGCATAAAGCAAAGGAGTGGCTTGGTGAAGAGTGATTTTTCGCTACTCATACCATTTTGAAAGTCCCCACAGTTACTTGAGGTCTTTGTATGTCTAAGGAGGAACAAGGGAAACGGGGAAGCTGTAATTCCTGAGCTGTGCGTAGGTCCCAAGTGTATCCAGTGTCAGTTCCCAGACTAGGGGGACAGCTGCTGGGCATGCCAGCAGTGAGCAGCAGTGCTGATGTGACCGAGGGGCAGCTGAGCCCAATCTTGACAGTTCATCTTCAGCCGCAGTCTCCGGCCCACCCACTGGACAATGACAGGGGTTACAAGAAGCTATTGTCATCTCCTGCCTTGAGTGCACCTCTGGATTTGGCAATTCCTTGGCTCTCCCAGATGGTGAAATGTGTAACCTGAGGTTGGTGGAGCATGTGGGGATGTTGATGGGCAGTTTGCACTGCCGGGTGTGTTGGCCATGACCTGCAGTGATGCTGGGTTCATGGGCAGAGGAGCTCTATCATGTGAGCTGACATAACTGGAGAAGTTTTTATAAATCTCATGCCCAGGGCAGTGATAAAAAAAATTTATTTACTGCATCTTATTTAATTGTTGGGATGCTTTTTTAGGTTTGTTTTGTTCCCCCCCCCCGGTAATTCGTATTTGTGTTAAAGCACTTGTTTACAGGGTGCTATCAGTACCCTTGGTGTCAGATGAAATGGAAATGAAAAGAAAAAATCTTTGCCTTTCATTGGAAACCTAGTAGGGCATCATTAATTCATTCTAATGACTGCGAGATCAATTGTAGAATACTGATTTTTAGCAGTCAACAAGCAAGGGGACAAACACAATAAAAAAAATCAAGGATAATGTATCATTAAAGTTACTTTGTTGGTTTAGTTGACAAATGTAATTTGATTTAAATTATTTACAGTAGTACTGCATTTAGTAGTAGACTCATATATGCTCTGTAATACAATTTGTAAAAATAAAGCAGTACTTTACATTTAAAAACAATTGTACTAAATGTGGTACTTCATGTACATGTAGTGATACATGTGTACCACTAATGCATGTAACATTGCCTGTAGTCAGGTATGCTGTGTAGAGTTCAATTTTCTGGTTTTTTTTTTATCTTTTGTAATTTTCACACAACATTTCTGCTATACTCTAGCATTATTTTTGCTTTCCTTTGTTTTGCCTACCTCAAAACTTGCAGTGACTCAGTAAAAGCCTTCTAAGGGCTCTTTGTGGGTGGGGTTAAGTCACTCTGGAGCACATTTTCCATCTGCTTTTGCTGTTCCTAAGTCACTTAAGAGCCTTCAGCATCTTACCTTTTTCCATCAGGTGCAATGGCAATAGCAACTAATAAATCTGAATTAAAAATCTGTCAAGTACAATGAATAATATACAGAACTATGTGTGCACAAACACCAAATTTGCACGTAAATCAGATAATTGAACCGGGAGAAAAAACAAAGGTATTTAGGTGTAAGTAACTTAATATAACATTGAAAAGCAGGACTGCAGTGGCCAGTGAGAAACCATGTCCCAGTACTAATAGACTGGGGAAATAGTTTCATTCTAGATAGCATATTTGTTATGGAGGTTAATGCTCATTAGAGCACTGCTACACACCATGAAAACTCGTAGTTCTTACTCTTTTTTAATCTTCTTGTTCCACCTACCCTGAGCCACAGGTGTTTCTGTTTTCTTTGATATAATTTGAGGAGTCCTACATTTTGTTCAGAATTGCTGTTTTAAAAGCATAGGAAACATAATAACAGCGTTTTTTTCCTTCCTCTTTTATATTGGAAACCTAAACTCTGTAGCATTTTTTGGACATGTGAAGTGGAGATACAAAAATAATTCTAAAGGTTCTAGTTCCACTTCTTTATGAAACAAAGAGTAGGGCCTGGAGCAGTGTAGATTTAAGCGACTGGCCATCAAAACACAGGCATGAGGCATTGCAGTAATTTATAATCTGGCAGCTGGGGGCTGGAAGGGCCTATTTATGTGCCTATAGGACCTTAAAATGCAATAATTACCAAAAGGACACTGTTTACTTTTTTCTGCAGGATTTTTATGTAGGCAGTAGTCCTTTCTGGTAAATAAAAAAAAAGGTACTTCTTAGAAATTAGTTAAATACAAATCTCTCGTACTAATCTAGGTGAGACTGACCAATAAGCACTTATGTTTTACATAAATGATGCCGTAGGTGCTGCCTTTCAATGAAGTGTCTTACCTTGGCAGATATTTTCACATCTAAAAGTGCTGCTGATTGAGATCTGTAGGTCAAAATCTGCATGACTTGGAAATCAATAAGAAACATAGGGAGCACACTGTTTCCAAATATTGCCTAGAGAAAAATAAATTTGTTCAGCTACTCTTCAGACACCTAGAGAAAACAAACATATTTTCAAAATAATGAAAAACAATAGTGCAAGACTGTACTTTTAGCACTTAAAAATCCATGTTCTAACGCAAATGCACTACAGAAGATTTTTTTTTTCCTGAAGAAACAGAAAAGATGCTCAAGAGTGTTTTGATAAAAAGGCCTTATTGTGGAAAAAGCAAAGCACAAGAATCTCGGGACAAAGAATACTGTATGGTGTGATGGATTTATTAAAGAGGAAATCCGGACTAATCTGACTAATTCGTCCCCTTGATCTATATTATCAAAATTTCACAGGCGTTCTCTGCACCATACAGAGCACTGAAATAACTCCCAATGTGCTTTTGTAGTTGCGTCAGAAAAGAGGCACAGCCACCTTTATTGCTACTCAACACATGTAAGACTTGGAAAGAGTAGAGAAAGCAGCTAAATCAAACACTTAGCTGGAGAAGAGGCAAAGAAAGCAAAGAAAAAGAATCCAATTATTTTATGTTTGTTTTGCTAAATGGTTTTTCTGTCAAGGATTGCGGAGAAGAAACCCTTCCTTCCTGCCCTTGCCTTTTTAACTTTTTTGTCTCTATTCTATAAGGCTGGGAGCAGACAGTACTGTATGACTAGCTACACATTGCTGCTGAGACTTCTGCCAACACTAATTAACCTCCTCCTACAAATATCAACAAAGTACAGCCTAGGCTTTGTCTGCATATGATTTAAAACAACAACAACAATTAAAAAAAACCCAAACCATTTCCAATCGTCTTGCAGTTGGTAACTGTTCGGTTTCTTTCCCTTGAAAATGATCCTCTGTCTGAGGAAAATGTCCCCTTCCTCTGCCCCCACTCAAAATCCCAGCTGCAGATGTAGTTCAAGAGCAGGAGTGCTACAGCCCTCAGGCTTTCTGTGGCTGATGAACTTTTGGATCCTGCAAGGTGCCGAGCGCTCGAAACACCCCACCAAACCCCCAAAGGGCACAGAGGATGCTCAACACCTCTCAGTTAGGACTCTGATTGCTTCAGTATCTCCTCTTTGGACCATCAGTGTGCATTACAGCAGGCAAAGCACACCGAGATGCCACGAGTGCATCCTTTACGTGCAAAGATTTTACTCTTCAGGTGTGTTGCACTGCGAAATTCAGGAGTTAATGCATGGAAGCAGTAGTCACACAGGAATATGGCTGGGATCAAGATTTGGACAATTTGGTTCAGAGCACCTTAGCCGAAGGGAGCTGGGATGAGTTTTGGGCAAGGCAGGTGAGCAACCCAGGGCGGGCAGCACCCGGCGTCTGGAGGCAGCACTGGCAGCGCGGGCGGTGCCGCTGGAAACCAAGGTCTGCCTACACCGGCCGTAACACCAGCGCTGCTGGAAACCTCACGGGAAAGGGCTCCTCGCTAAATCTGGCCAACACAGAGCTTTTCTTCTGCACTGAGCTCCTCTTTTATTAACCCACTGTTCAGCCTCTGAAAGGGTTGACTTATTTTTTTGGGTGTCACGGAAAATGACCAAGGGAGGAAGATGGGGTCTTGTGAAAGAGGTTCAGTGTTAAAGATAGACAGTAAGGCACTACTTTCCTTTAAAAATGACTGCTCATTAATATGCAGCAATCTTAAGGCATATCTTATCTTAATTATCTCTGGGAAAAATAAGATACCATTTTAGTGAAATGATCTAAATATGTTCAGAATGGCTTCAGAGGCTATTAGAGATATGTCCATAAGAAAAAAAGATATTACACATACCTCTCTATTCTTAGATCTGTACCAAAACCTTACCTTTGTTGTGGTTTTTCTTTTTTCCCCTCTGTCTGTATTTCTCAGCCTCCAAGATAAGCAGATGTTTCTCGAGCAAGATGGTAAGGAATATAATTGGTGCAAACTATCTCTGCAGGGCAGTCTTTCCAGAAAGATTCAGTTACATACTCACATTTAACTTTATGCATATTTTTCCCCAAAATGTTTCTTTTAGTCACATTATACTCTTACCAGAATTTCTTCATCCAGTAACTATGAAGTTACTGGTAGTTGTTAAGATGAATCCAAGTTATGGTTTCATCAGCCTCCCTCTATTTTGGAGTTTCTGATGTCTCTTAAGTGTGGCTAGGTGGGGTCATCTCACAGAGTGCAAGCAAAAGATATTCATGGCTGTCACAGTGCCTACTACAATGTGTGTGTTTGTCTGTCTACCTTCAGTGTCATTTTTTCCTGCACTAATCATGCATTTCGAAGAAATCTATAGCTTGACAACTGCCTTATACCTCATATGATAACAGATTAACACTATCTGGTTCATTATGAGCTTGCACTTGACATTGGAGGCAGCAGAGGTTGATTACTTTAAAGTGCGGGATCAGGCCTTATACTAGCTGCAGCTTGAATGTAGCTTTTCTCTGTCGATCAGCAACAAATACAGATAAATATGGTAGGGCTTATATAAACATCATTGAAAAGAAATAACGTTGACATCTATAACATGCTTAGCATTATACAACTTCTCCCACCTGACAGCCAGAGTCAGACTTTGGCTACATAGAACATGTCTTATAGGTTTTACATAGCTCTATTTCAGCGAAACGCTAACTTAATTTCTGGTTATAACTATGTGATTGAGAGTGTCATCAAAAAGACTGGCTGCATGCCCAATATTAGATGTTTGCTTAAATACTTTGCTGAATTGGAGAATGAATGTCCCTGAGACATTCTGTGGAGCTTCTGAATCCCAGAATAGCTTTAAATAAATCTACTCAGTTAGAGAGACATTTTTTTAATACTGTACAGTATGTAGCATTAGACTTGACATTTTTATATATGCATTATTGCTGAGATACAGTTGCTGTGGGAGGTGTAATTTAGAATTTTCCAACCCTTGCACATTTAAAAATCTCTGTCACAGCATTACACTAATATGTTTATAGTCATATTTCCTTATTTTTTTATCTGAAAGTTGTACTGTGTATCACTTTTATAGAGCTCTATAAAATGTAACTAATTAACCCTATCCATGTTACTCAGTTATTTGGGTTTGTGTGGGGAGGAATGAATTTCACCCTTAAGGATCAGATGCCTAATTAAATTGTTTAAGTTAAGTTTTATTAATGTTCTTAATTCATTCTCTTCTGAATAAAAGTATGAAACTAACAATATTTGCTCATAGCAATACTTTTCAGCAAAATATTAAAGTAGTTAATTTCTTATCAGGATTTCTTTGAATGATCAACCAGGTACTTTCTGTCCTTTTACTCTGCATACTGAGGCAATGGGGATGTTCAGATTTAAAAAAAAAAAAGTCTGCATCCATCATGTCTTAGAACAACCTTCAGACATACCGCATACTGCATAAATAATTGATGCCATCAAGGCTTATATCAAGGTACAACACAAACAGTTAAGCTACATTTGACTTGAACTAACAGACGAACATGAAGACAAATGGTATTAAATAAAGGTGCATTTTTTCATGTCTCCTGTTGGCATTGCCATTGACTTTCTTATGAGAGAAATTGGATCAATACAATCAGGGCATTAAATGTTTAATAACAACTTAAAACATTTAAATTTTGCCGCAGACAAACCTCTTTCAAGCAGTGGCTTAACCAGTAGATGAGAAGACTGACCACCCTGCAGAAATGGTAGTGCTGTCTGATAGTCCTAGCAGTACCGGATCTTCTGTGAGCTGCCAGCAGGGTTGGTCTGGTGGGCTTGTGGCTCACTCGCCTGCTTTGCTTGGCGCCTGCCTTGGCACATGCTTGAGAGACGTTCCAAGCATCCAGGTAGCTCTGAGGCTTTGCAGTCTGTCCTTGTGTGCATGTCCCTTCACCAGGGCTAAGCTGGGAGGACTCTGGCTGGATGGAGAAACAAGGGTGGAGAAGTTGACATACAGAGGAGAAAGCATTCAGAGCAAAAACTGCTGCAGAAATTCTCTCTGCTTGTTTGACCCATGGTCTGAAGCCGTGAGGCCACCTTTCTCTTCTCACTGTCTCCTCCTATGATTTGTTTTCTCAAAGGCGAGATGCATGGGAGTAGGGAGACCCTGGCCCCTTGGTACTGTTTTCACTGTGATGTGTATTGATGGATTTCAGGCAAGATACTGCCCTTTGTCATGGCAATACAGGGCACTAGGCTGGGTGAGCTGGGAAGCAAAAACCTGCCTTGTTCTCACTGAAGGAATCAGTGCAAGCCTCACAGTCTGGGTGTCTCACAAAGTGTTGAAATTTAAGTCATAAAAAATCAGACATAGAAATACATGTTACTGATTAGAAAAGCTGTGGTAGCGTCCAAATTATACTCACATCCAGCATAAGAAATGAAAAATTTTCAATTTTATTTCTGTCTCTTTTTTTTTCTCCTTTTTTCCCAAAGGGGTCATTTCAGAATGTTCACAAAATATGTACAGTTAAAGGAAAAGCTTATATTTTGGGGCACAACAGGCTACTCGATAAGTGACAGACAGACTTTTAGCTAGAAATTTCAAGTTCCATGAGCAACTTATTGTGGTTTATTTTAAGTATGACAAATAGATTACATGTAAAGTGAAGTTTGTTGCATACAGCTATTTTTATCATTTACCCCCAAAAACATGTCAATAATATGTGTTGGCGAAAACAGCATAAGTAAAACTCCAAGTTCAGCCTTTCTATATGGAATTTAAATTTTCAAAGGCTACATCCTCAAAAAGGACTGTGGTTTACAAGAGGCTTTAGGAGAAGACTGGTGTACTGGTTTCGGCTGGGACAGAGTTAATTTTCTTCTTAGTAGGTGATATAGTGCTGTGTTTTGGATTTAGTGTGAGAATAATGTTGATAACACGCTGATGTTTTAGCTGTTGCTAAGTAGCGCTTATCTTAAGTTAAGGATTTTTTTTCAGTTTCCCATGCTCTGCCAGCAAGCAGGTGTGCAAGAAGCTGGGAGGGAGCAGAGCCGGGGCAGCTGACCTGAACTAGCCAAAGGGCTATTCCATACCATGGAACGTCGTGCCCAGTATATAAACAGGGGGGAGTTGGCTGGGAGGGGCGGATCGTGGCTCTGGCATCGGTCAGCGGGTGGTGAGCAACTGCACTGTGCATCACAGTTGTTTTTTTTTCTTTTTTTCCCCCTCTTCTTTTTTTTTTGTTATATTCCTTTTCATTACAATTATTATTATTATATTTCATTATTATTATTATTATTATTATTATAATATTTTACTTTAGTTATTAAACCGTTCTTATCTCAACCCACGAGTTTTACTTTTTTTTTCCTCCTCCTCTCCACCCCACTAGGAGCGGGGACGGGGAAGCGGCTGCGTGGTGCTTGGTTGCTGGCTGGGGTTAAACAACGACAACTGGCTAGGGTTTGAATGACTGTAAATGTTTTTCTTCCCAAAATACTGCATCCAGAAAAGGTATTTAATTTTAATGTAAAGTATGTGTTCATGTGAGGCTTTTTGGTGTTTTCCACATAGTTCCATATAATTTATTTAACATAACAATAATGACCAGCCATATCAGTTCTCTTTGGTTCTTGGCTTCTGACAACCTTGTGTGACTTCATCACCAGAGAATGGATATTCTGTAAGGCAGAGGGTCAAATAGCAGGAAATCACATTGCTGTGGAGCCTTTTGTGGAGTCATGGCAGCATAGAGCCATGTAGGTGAGCGGGGACCTTGGGCCTCATCCCATCAAGGTTTGAACATCTCCAAGGATGGAGACTCCACAGCCTCTCTGGGGCCTGCCCCAATGCTCTGTCCCCACTGCAGCCCCCCGTGAGGGTGCATACAACAGTAACATCCCTCACCTCCATCCGCATCTTCACCCCCTTCCCCTCCTCATCCCCAGGCTGAACCAGCCCAGCACCCTCCACTTGCCCTTGTACACCCTCTGCTCCATCTCCAACCATCACAGGGACCTTACAGTGGACTACATCCTGTACATCAGGGTCTGTCCTGTGCCAGAAGCCCAAACCTCGAGCCTGTGCTCCCAGTATGGTCTCACTGATGCCGAGCAGCGGGGCAAGATAGTGCCAGGCCCTGCTGCTGTGCATGAGCAAAGAGGGCCCACCGTTGGCATCCTTTGCTGCAAAGGATGTCTGCAGACTCTTTCTGCCCACCAGGACTCCCACGTCTTTTATTCAAAGCTCCTTTGGCAAGTTGGTCACAGCCTGTATTGACCCGTAGGATTATTCTGTACTGTTGTACCACATGCAGGATTTTGCATTTACCTTCACTGAACTTAAGGTGGCAGATTGCCATCAGCCGATTTCTCAGTCTTCCTGAGGTCCCCCTGAATGGCAGCCCTGCCCTCCAGTGTATTGACTGTTCCGCCCCCTGCCCTCCCCACCCCCAGTTTGATATCAGCTGCAAACTTGCTAAGAGTGCACTCTGTCCTACAATTTAGGTTGTTTATAAAAAACATTTTACAGTTTTGCCTCTAGTCCCTTGCTGGATGCCGCTAGTGGCTGGTCACCAATAGCACTGATCACAGCTCTTTGAGCCCAAAAGTCCAGTCTATTTTCCACTGAATTTATCATTTGCTTATCAGGCCATATTCTGCCAATTTGGCTACTAGATTGCTACCAGAAACCATGTGGCCTTGCTAAAGCCAAGGTATACAACATCCCTTGTCCACAGCACCAGTCATCTCATCACAGAAAGCAATCAGCTTGGTCAGGCAGAATTTGTCCCAGATAGATCTATGCTGGCTCTTCCGAGCCAACTTCTCGTCTTTCATGCACCTGAAGCAAGCACGTTTCATTATTTTATTGTTGAATTGATACCCTGCTGATGAGGTCCTCTTGGAAGACACAGTCAGAAGTTTGACAGATGGTTATCCCCCAACTCATTTCCCTGAATTTCAGCAGCTGAGTCCCACTGCACCTAAGTGGGGAAAATTCTGAACTGAATTCTGAAAATTCTAAATAATAATTATCCTTCAAATAAATTTGTAATATACTAAATTCATCTCAGCATTTACAGTACACAACTCTTATGTGAGGCTTTACAGCAGTGGAAGACCAAGGAGGTTAAGAAACATAGTCTAGTAGTCCATTCTGACTTTAATTTCTATGAAAACAAGAGCTGTATGTTATCCAAATAACTCAGTAAAGGAAGTTATCCAAATAACTCAGTAAGGGATACATAGTCAAATGAAGAGATAAATTTCTGTATCCTGGGGCTATAAATCTAGTCTAGTCTTGGGGTAGGAGACTTCTTACATGTAATGCTAGAGAAGAAGTCTAGATCATAGTTAGTGGAGTAGCTAGAAGACCCTCTCAAGTAATGTAGCAAGAAGCACCCAGCAAAAACAGTGAGACTAAAATATGCTGTATTGTGTATTAAGACAAAAATTAACCCCCAGATCCAGTCCTATAGGATTTCTGAAATAGTCTGGGCAGGCAAATGTTACTACTTATGTGGCACTGGATGAACAAGGCTGCTTGTGTGTGGTGAACTTGCAGCAAGGCTGTAACAACATCCCTAAGCACTGCATTAGCTTTATTGGCCTAAAGGAGAGATGTGAAATGTAGATTCGTAACCTGATCTAAAAGAAGACATTTTAGTGGAAACTTGATTCTTCTGCTAAAATCAATGCAGTTGACAAGACTTTCCATTTACACCTTTGTGTCTCCTTGCCCTGCTGTATATTTTTGCTATGTCATAAGTTGCTAAGTGACCAGTGGAGCTGGGCTGCCCACGTGCACTGGGCATTCATAGCCAATATGCTTTATTGTGGCGTTCTTAAAAATAAGACCTGTTGCAAGCCATAATACCAGTCTACTGTTGGGGTTTTTTTACTCTTTTGCAGGGGGCATCAAATGAATTTCAGTGTGGAACTTGAAATCCTGCTCACTGCTTTTTATATATCCTGCTCTTTAGAAAGCCTCTTTGCAAGAGCAGGTAGGCAAAATATTTGAATATCCTGACTTTACTTAAATGATATGTGGGGACAGCACTGCACTACTGACTTCATGAACAGGGCAGGCTCAGAAGCAGGAAAAGGTTGTAATAAACCCACAATACATGCCAAGAATCGTAGAATCACAAAATGATATAAGCATTTTATGATATAAAAAGACCGGGGGGGTTATCTAGTCCTACACCCTGCTCAAAGCAGGGCTAATGAGAACAGGTTGCTCAGGGCCATGTCCAGTCAAGGTTGGACATCTCTATGGATGGAGACCCTCACAAGCTCTCTGAGCCACATCCAATTGTTTGTCCACTGTCGTGATGAAAAAGTGGTCTTAAACCAGAATTTCCTGTGTTCAGAATTGTGCTTGTTGCCTCCTGCCCCTCCACCTTCAACAAGGGTCAGACAGCAGTAAGGTCTCCCCTTCCCCTTCTCTTCCCCAGGCTAAACCATCCCAGCAGCCTCCACCTCCCTCGTCCATCCCGTGCTCTAGCCCTGACCATCATGGAGACCCTCCACTGGACTTGTTGCTGTACATCGGGGCCTGTCCTGCACTGGGAGCCCAAATCTGGACCCTGCACTCTGCAGTTTCAGTGGTCCTGAGAATTGGAGCCACATATTAAAGGACCATGAAATGCGTGGAGCCACCATGAAACGCATCTCTTGCATGCGATTTCCAGTCTTGCAGCCCTTAATCAGACAAATAAGGACTTGGGGAAAGGTTCATCAGTCTGATAAAGGTCTTTGTGGCCCCTCTTTTGCTTTTGGCATAGCAGCTATGAATGCCCATTGACAGACTTCCTCTTGTTAAAACCCTGTTCTGTTATCTTTTTACTACAGACTTGGAACCAGAAGTTTTGTTGATCCAGGTGTGATGGGAAGGACATGCCCTTCAACAAACAGAGTTGTGTCATATCTCTATGAAGTAAGGTTTATTGGGAATTTTATATCTGTGTTAGAGCTCCTCCTCTTAACCTGCCTCTGAGCTGAGGTATTCTAAATCACAGAGCTTCAATACAGCCTTGAGATCTGTCAGATCATGAATACGCTTTGGTGGGCTGACTTCTAGTGTTCATGAAGCATAAATTCAGACTGCGAACTGATGCCTTCAGCCCAAAATTCAGAGTTGTAAGAAGTTGTTTCCTTATACGTAGATGAAAAGTATATATATTTTAATAAGCTTGCTGGCACCTAGGTGTCACTTTTTTCCCCTGCCGAATACAAAACTGGCTGATATAGATATTGTAGACTTATGTGCTACAAGCAAAATAGTCTGCCCCAACAAAAGCAGGATTCTCAGTTATGGTATTTCCAGTATAAAGTATGCCAAAATGAGTGGGCAATATTCATTTTCTGCAACAGCTTTGAAATTAAATTAACAGAACATTGCATTTATAGCAGAGCATGTGTAGTTATATTACCCCCCCCAGCACATAATTTGTCAACTCATACACATTAGTAAAGCTATATTATATATTTTGTTTCCCAGGCTCCTAACTCGATGTGTGCATTCATTGAACCAATCCCTTTGTTGCTCAGTTATTGAATCTGCTCCACTCATCTCAGCAGCTAGTAGAGGTGGTGGTGGGAGGAAACCTAAACTTGTTTACGTCTCTTTCTGCAAAAAGTAATGACAGAATAATTTAATCTAAGAAATGTCTACTTTGCAGATAAAAAAAAGTTTACCAAAACTTATGTCCCTAAGGACTACTAAAACTAGAAAATTTTTCAATGATTTAATGTGAGCGTTGGCTCAGACCAAGTCCATTGTTTAACACTGAGGACATGAAAGCATTAGACAAAATGTCAAGCTCCTCTAATACTAATAATCTAGAAAGATGCTAAAGTTTTTTATTGTCCACTCCTATGTTCTGCATGTATATATGGGCAGTCCATTACCAGTATGTGCATGAATAAACAGACTTATTTTGCTGTTTGCTCTTCTGTGTGCTTTGGATAAATCACAGAAGACCAGGACATGCCCAAAATACTGCTTCCACTGACCTCAGTGGGCCTAATTTCTTTAGCTGCTTCTGAACTGATCCCACACTTCCAGTAAAGAAGCGATAAATCAGGATAAATGGGAATGTGGAGGGACTATCCTACCTTTTCTGGTCTGCAAACAAGAAAAGTAGAAGCTGCGGAGCTATTCCACGCTTACGAGCTTTAGCAGTGTGTGCAATTTCATGTTTATGGGTATTACCTGTTTGCCTGTTTTTTCACCAGTCACTCTTTGACTCACTTCATGCACTGTGTGTTCCCAGGAGTATGGCAAATCCAATCACATATTAGATATTTTCGTGGAAAGCTTCATATTCTTTCAATCTTACAATGTGTAAGCTCAGATCTGTTCAAATGGAGTTTTGTTTGTACTGGGAGAAGTAAGTACACTGAAGACAGACACTTGTGGAGTGATGTTATCTGTCAATATGCTAACAAGGAAATGCTTGCTACTGTATTTAATTAATTCTTAATACTGGCTGCTGTTTAGTGTTCAGTGTCCCTGCTGCTTAAAATGTCACAAAAAATAACCCATCCTTTACCAAGTAGATCCAACAGAGCGGCTCAGAAATGTGTGTTAAGACAGGACACAAATATGCTGGTGTGGAGGCTCCAACCGTGGAGGCGTACTGTTGCCCAGTCCTGGAGCCATTTCAGGGTGGTGGGGTTAGGGTGAGGTAGGATCTGGGCACTTCAGACCAATGTGCAAACTCTCTCATTTGTTCCAGTGACCCCCCCCAAAACACAATGGTGAAAAAGCACTGAAGATGTTTGGATACTTGGTGCTATATCTGATGTGTGCCTTTTAATCTGTGAATGGCACAGATTTATATCTTTTTTAACATGCGTCTCTTTTAAGAGTTAACCTTCTTGCTATATCACTTACTTTTCCCATATGATGTTGAATATAGCTTTTCTTATTTACTGTGTACTCTTTTTCTGTCTATTTATCCATCTATTTCTGGAGTGTAGATACACTATCATGGCTCTAGTGTTTTATATCTGCCTGATGTGAGGGGAGTCATGTTTTATAACTTAATGGATTTTTTAAAGCTAAAATGTAATCTTGTTAACAGATCATATATTTTTTTCCCTGTAATTTAAAGAAGGAGATGCAGAATATGTATAATATATGGTATAATTTGCCAGCAGATACTTCAGACTTTTTGTTAACTTGCTGTATATCCTTCACATATAAAATGCAGGAAGATTTGAAAGATATTTTTCCTTCTATTATTTTCCTCACCTGCCTTTTTGGTTTAAAGTGAAAAAAATATTATTCTAACTGATAAAGTGTAAGTCTTACCAAAGGTAAAGAACTAAGTCGGAATAAGGAATTCCTGCTGCTTGATTATACAAAATGCAATACAATTAGATTTGGTTTCTTCCTGGTTTAATTTAGTTTATCCCCTTAGGAGACATTCATTCACCATATTTAATTTAGCTGTAATACACTGTAGTAAATATTTTCTGAAAAGGGATGCTTAATGAATTGAAGACATGCATCACAAGCTTCCTATTTTCCACCTTACCTTTTCAAAAGCTTTTTTGCTTTGGTTCCATTAAAACTTTTTGAGGGGAAAATCAGACCTCCAGAAATGTTCTTGGTTTTGCATCCTTAGCGAAGAGTTTGTTTGTTTGTTGGGGCACAATCCTAATCCTACTGAAATCACAGGACCTTCTGCCCAGAGCTGCCCCCAGCCCCACCAGCATCGCTGCTGGGGCTCTGCCTGCCCGCGGCAGGGCTGCACAGTGCTCCTGCCCAAGTGCATATGGCCCTGTCGGCTCCCCTCTCCCCCTGCTCTGGTCCCTCTGGGTGGCAGCGCTGCCCTTCTCCACATCGGCTGCAGTTCTCAGAGCAACCTCCGGCTGATATTTCTCCAAGCCTGAGGGAGTACAGTTGGGTCTAGGCTGTGGGGAGATGCTCCTGCTGCTCTGTGTGCCCAGAAGGGGCAAGGAATAGAGGAAAAGTGAGCACTGTCTTCACTACCTACTTGCAAGAAACCTCTACTGAAAGTCCCACTCCTGACTTCTTCATCTGTGTGACACAATGCTTGTGTGTCATCACAAGCATTCAGAACCTCCAAAAATAAGACTCGACAGCTATGAGATTTTAAGAAAGGATTTTTTTTATCTGCCTATTAGATTTTGATAAAGATGGCTTATATTTTGAGTTCTTTTCTATATTAATAGGGAATTAGATCATATACTTTCTTTAGAAAGATTTTTATGAAATCATTAAATATTCCAGGATTTCAAGGGGAATAAGTGACCTGGAATCACTGCCTGAGACATTAGTCCCAGTGACATCAATAACAGATTTACATCTAATTTATATGCAGTCAATATTTTTCTCCACTTTGATTCCAGTCTCCATTCTGGCAAAACTGCTGCTGGAGAAACTGATGGGAATTTTGCTGGGAATGGATCATCGACATGACACTTCCATCATGTGCTGAGAGATGTAATTTACCTCAACAAGCATGGATTAGGTAGAAATACAGACCTCATATTTATATTCCCTGTCAGATGGATACTCTTCACACTCTGAAAATGAAGGTACAAGAAAGGAGCAAAATATCAAAACTGACTTTTATGCACCTCTAAGGTTGCATTGTTTAATAGCATAAATCAGAATGCAAAAGTTTAGGAGAGAAAGGAAGAGAAAATCTTCAGAGGTATGCAAATTTTCTTCCTGGAAGCTGAAGAAAATCATACAGTTTATACCTGCCTAAAGATCTGACCCTTGTTTGCTGCTGCAGTGTTAAATGAACAGCTCCGCATACACACAGGACTTTCTAATCCTGATTTGCTTTATAAATCTGTAGATTGATAATAGCTTGATGAATTACAGCAATGTCAATATTATCCTGAATAAAGGTGTAATAGTGTGTGCTCTGCTAGATACTGTTTTCTGTAAGCTCTGATACTTGTTAACGTCTTTTTAAACTGCAGAACCTTTAAGTCACAAGGCTGCAGTTATTTTTACATTTTATAACCTTGTATGAGGCTAATGACACAAATGCCTTTGTCAAGGGTAGACACCAGCATTAGTGTACTGGGACCAATGACTCAGTCAGTGCCTTCCTTGAGATGAAGTGTAGCAACCTGCATTTTCATCACAGATCAGCAGCAGAGACAGCACATTACACAAACATTAGCACTTAAGCAAAGCTTTAGGCAAGGCCAACATGAGCACAAAAGGAGGGAAGAAGAGCTGATGCAAGCCAGGGGGGCTGTATTCACTGCAAAGGCGCGCAAAGCCTCCATGACATTGTTCATACACCTCTCAAGTGTGCAGCAGCTGCGCCAGGGTTGAAGGCGTGCAGGGACAGCATCACTTTGACAAACTACCAACCAGGGCAGTTTATCCATCATCACTAATGAAGCATGCTGCAGAGCTGCTTGTGCGAGACTGAATAAAATGGACAAGCCCTGCAGAGGACACAGGTGTGCACAGGCCACCACCAGCTCAGATCCATTGATCTGAGACGTCTAGGGTCAGGGTCTTGGGGAAATAAAAGTGGCGTGAGCCTGAGGATTGCTAAGGACTGTGCTGATTCCCTCAGCTTCTTTAGGCTTTTGTGTAGCCTTAGTGTAGCTGGCAACCTAGGTTTTACCATGTACTAATCACATTGCATTGAAACCCAGCTTTTCTGCAGCATGCCTTGGTCACGACAGTCCTGAAGGGCATGCGACAGTGCAGAAGCTGCGTGGGTTGCTGGAGAAGGTCTAAACTACAGTAGTAACTACGATCAGGTTCAGTATCCCTGTTCACTTGTCAAATTCGCCTGCTAGATTTAATCTGACCTAACTGGGATTTACTCAAATGCCTATGTATGTGAACTTGCAATGCACTTTCCCAGACACTAAGGCCAAAGAGTAAAAAACACCAAGTATTTGGTGTTTGGGATTATATGTTCCTGAACTTAAGCATTCTTACTTGAATTTACTCAAAACTAAGCCCACCCATTAGCTGAAAATACTGAGAGAACAAACAAACTTACATACAATATTCTCTTTTGTGATGTTTCTGAGAGAAATATTTGGGGAGAGTGAAAGAAACTTATACTCTCCTATTTTTCATCTTATTCTTCTAAGAGAGTTGGGAACAGTGGTAGCTAATAGGGTGAAAGAGGAATGGACTTCTTAGCCTGGGAGGTAAACCTTTGTGTACAGGAGAAATTTTATGGCAGTTTATCTTCAATTTTGTAAAAAAAATACATTGAGTAAAAGTAGTGGAAATCCTTACAGTGATTCTTCCTTTAAAATGTTGGGGAAGGGTTGCGGGTTTTTTTTATTTATTTAGCTAAAATCAGTAAATCTGGTCTTTTTATTACAGATTTAAGCAAATAAGAAATTATTTTTCAAAACCGTAAAGTTGCCACAGCTTGAATCCTGAGAATAAGGGAATTTATAGCCATTTAAAACTGATTTATATCCATATAGTTTATTATCCTTCCCGTACAGTAGTAGTTATGGCAAGTAAAGCACCTCTGTAGTGGTATAAAGTGTCCACACTAAAACAATAATCCCTTTTTAAAAATGCCAGTATCGTTAAAGCAGGTCAGTTTTCTATGACAGACAAAGTCTGAACAACTTATTCAATATGCAAAAAGTTGTATTTAAAGCAGAAGTGAAACATCCAATGGAAACATTAAGGTGTTACAAACAAGGTTATTATCTACGCTGCAGTGTCTGGGTGGTACTGCAGATACAGCTGAGCTGGCCAAACTACAGGTCAGTGCAAGCTAATTTGTCTTCCGCTCTGTGTTGGTGCCTCAGTTGCTGTGGGTAAAAAGGTATCACTACTCAGGATAGGTGTTGTGGGTCTACACTACACCACAGTTCCTCCTTTTTGAAGTTAGACTAGTGCAGTTTTCTCAAAGGGATTTTCCCCGATTCTGTCACTATTTTGGAAGTCAAAAGTAAAATACTGTTTAGCTGCAGGGTGAAAAGGCAGGGGTTTATTTTTGGCCTGGAACATTTCTCTTTTTTTAAAAAAGCCAGATTTCCATTAACAAGCATATGTTATAAGTAAATTGCCTGAGGAAGGATGTTCTGGAGCATTTTTCCAGTATAAGCAGTGAGTAAAAACTGTTCCAAACCCAAACTAAAACAATGAACTTGAAAAAAATACCTACAATAGCAAAAGGCTAGTCTTGTTTCCCCAGGTTTTGGAATCTCTTTTTTGGTCCTGGGATGAACAAGGGTTATTTGTTACCTGCTCTGTGGAATCACATCTGGAGTATAAAAACAGAGGGCTTCAAATCAAAGAACTGCTTTGCATGAAATGCAAAAGTAAAGCATATTCTCCTTTCACTCCTGACTGCATTCAGCAACAGTTAGCATTATTGGAATAAGAAAGAAATGCTACACGTGTTTGTGGTAAAAAGGAAATATTTATGTTAACGCTTCTTGTTTACTGCAGCATCAGTACAGTTTAAGCAACTGAATTTAGATGTTGCACTTCAGGTTATATCTCCTTGTGCTAAAGGCACAAGGGAGAAGGTATTTGTCGTAGGAGATACTGTATTCTAAATAACTACAACACAAAAAAGGAAGGAAACAGAAGTTTGGGAAGATGAAGGGGTTGTCCAAGAATCACACAGTAAATCATGGCAGAGCTAGGATAAAACCTAGATTTCTCGGTTCTGACTCAGTAATCCCAGCTATTGAGTATGCTGCTTCTCAGTGCGTAACATGAACATGCAGTACTTGGTAAAGAAACATGCACTAGATATGTTGGTGTTATTGACTTAATTATTCACAATAACTAAATCCAAGGAGCATTTAAATCTGCACAAACAGGACATTTGAAAGGAATCCCTGGTATGAATCCTGGCAGGGTAGTTAGGATTTCAGGTCCGTGAGCACAGAAAACCCACTGAAAATATCCGTGTCGCTAAAGCAGGTTGTGCTCTCTGACACAAATTTCACAATAAATACTCTCCCTGCAGTATCTGCAGATGCAAAAGCTGCAACAGGGGAATTTGGAAACATCTATCCTGTACTACGCAGTTTTAAACACCAATAAACAAAAAAAAGCAGTAATACGCTTTTCATAACTACTGCTGAACATGCTGATGCCTAGTGTCAGGCGCTGCAGTGATGACAGATTTAGAGATTAGAAAATGAAACACACAGCATATTTTATGCAGAGCAGGGAACTGCCTTTGCTCAGCAGGGAAAAGGCAAAGTCCCTCGGTATCACACAGGAATTGTCTATACATGCATTTGTCTCTTCAGGTACTCCAGGGAGCTCAGTGTGCTCATGACACCTGGCAATTCATGGCCGTGTTGTCTTTAAGGAGCTCAGACTCAGCCTTAAGACAGCCTGCCTGCATTATTTGCCCACCCATGTGGCACACGGTGTTCATCTTTCCAAGGAAACCTTTATACCTGCGTGTCTGCCTTGCACTGGCCACAGGACAGCTCCTGGACAGATGTGCAGGAGACCACCACGCAGTCGTGCTGTGTGAGAATAAGCCGCTCCATGGACACTTTCAGGTGTATCCTGATAAGCAGGATGTGCCCAAGAATTCCCTTATGGGGTAACCAGCGGGGTTGCCCTGGATCTGCTTCCCAGGTGTTCCTGTTGTTACATAGCAGGAACCAAATTCAGCTCTAGCATCATGGCTGTTCCAGCGCAGCGGTGCCTATGGAGGCATGGAGAAGAAAAATGATTGAATGCTTTTGAAAGTCTGGCCTCTTCATTTAAGAGCCTATGTGGAAGCTAAGCCCCTCTGAAAATAAGTTCCCTGAACAGATGGAGACTTATCTCAGCACAATTTCCCAGTCTTTTGAGGTTCATCCATTAGGGTAAGAATACAGTTAAGCACATGGGAAAATATACTCTGCTGTGGTCTGTTGCAGTCTTTTTGTAAAGGCAACATAGTCATATCTCAGCTTCACAGAAGAGTCAGAGATAAGGACAAGCACAGCAAACAATATTAAAATAATCCTTAACTATTTCTTTTCCTGATCAATATTTCCAGGCTGGCTAGTGATTTTGACTATCTCTGCAGCTTATGAGGTACCTGATTTGAAACCCATAAAAGTGGCTTGGCTATCAGAAAGAAAGAAAAATTGCTCAGGACTGTCTGTTTTCCAGTCACAGATTTTTCTGAATGTCTTTGCTAGAGGAGACTTATACAGAACACCTCTTTTGAGAAACAGGTTTTGGTGCTAGTGGCTCTCATCTTGGTTGAAAAAAATACAAGATGAGCTTTTCAGTATATCCTGGCCAAATTACAGCTCTCTAGTCATTTAAATTAATATACTAACTTCACTTGCACACATATTCCTAATTTGCCTTTTAATTTTAATGACTAAAGAAAAAGTTTTGTACCATCTGGAAACTCTCACTTTATTTTTCCCCATGTTTTCTGAGGCAGTGTATATAATTACTTGGCAAACGGTCTGCCTAATGCCACTACATCTTGTCAATAATTTGTATGCAAAAGATGAACTCTTGTGTGAGTGATAGCTCCTTTGAGGCAGGAGAGAGAGCAGAGGAAATAGTTTTAGCTGAACAAAATGTAAGCATCTTGTAAATACATTGCTGAAGCACTTGTTCTAAACAGTGTGTCCACAGAGACTTGTATTAATGATCCAAAATACCAGAGCAGTGTAAAAAATGACTAAAATGCTGCCACTGTTGTGTAGCTTGCATTACAGCCAGTGATGGCTGTCAAAGAGAAAGGCAGGGTGGTGAGCAGGAGCAAAAGGCTGCCAGAGGAGAAACTAGCAAGAGAGGTGTATCAGAGCTGGGGAAGAACCAGGCTTCACAGCATGGAGTGGAAGGTGGGCTGGTAGTGGAGATGCGTGTGCGGATCTTCAGGCCAAATTCATGTGAGATCATATGTAACTGCGGTTTCCATTTCCTGATTTTTCTAGTACCTATTTTTGGGAACGATTTAGTCTATATGCAGCTTGTTTTCCTCACACTCTTATCCAGAGTGTGAGGAAAACCACACTGTTTTCTCCCCTTAACATTGTTTCCACTTACTACATATGTTGCTTTAATCAAAAGAAGGAAATTATTTTCCTCTCACTATTGCTACACAGCAGATTTAAAAAAAAAAAAGTTTTTTAGGAGGGGGGAATAAGGCAGGTTTTTAAACATGTATGCACTGTACCTGTTACTCTGACTTTTTCAACTCAATCATTATTAGTTTTCATTTACAAATCTATTACAAAAATATTGCAGCTTGACTTGACATCTTTCTTCCCCTCCTTGCAACACTCTTGCCACTGCCAATTACTTCCAAGTAGTTTCAGTCACATAAAGATAGTTTGCTTTTGATGGGAATGTTACACATATCAGAAGACAGGAGCACCAAATATTTAGGGTGTCATAGGAATTTAACAGAATACTTACAGGGTATTCTTTCACTGTTTTGCAATAAAGTTTCAGCTCAGCTCTTCCTGGCAGGAAACTGACTTAAACAATAGGGTACTGATGCTACCCATGAGCAGTGATTCAGTGACTTGATATTCATTTCTGAAGAGCGACTTTCAGTCTCAATTTATCACAGCAGTAGTAACTTTCCATAGAATGGGTGCAATGAAAAGAAAAGGAGCTAGTAAAACTACAAATGCAGATGTTGGTGTTGGCAAGGAGACTAAGGGGCATATTACCCTAAGGAAGTAAATCATTCTTTTATCCTTAGCATTTGCACCTTAGCACGGGCACCAAATCAAAGCTGAAGAATGAATGTCTGAGACTGACAAAAGCCTTTACTGCCATAACACGTGCTATAAATAAGTTTCCATGAGTGTTAACTTTAGAATTAAATTCCCTTCCAACAGACTAGCACCTGGACTATTTTTAATGGTTTATAAATATTATTTATATTCCTTAAAATTTTCTAATAGTTTTCTAGTAATTTTGGTCAAGATTTTGAAAATGAGTTTTGAAAGCAGTTGACTGCAAAAAATATGACGAAAATTTGTAGATTTCTGTTTACATACACAAATAACATTCATATAAAAATAACAATATATGTTCATATAAAATAACAATAATACCTTGGACTTTTGGATTATCCTTTAACCACATCATTTTCTAAACTGTGCACACTTTTCCCACACAGCAACGGTGCAATCTTGATATTGTTTTTAGTCCTTTTCTCTACCCTTATTAACAGATATGAAATTTTTCATTCAGGTATCTATGTTTATTACCTTACAAAAAGATCTGCTTGTGTTTGTTCCATCTCTTGGCATTATGAGTTGAACCATGTATAATCTAAAATATTTGCTTTTTACATGTCATCAGGCTGCATTTGTAGGACAGACTCTTTACTCTTTGTAAAGCTTCCCCTTTACAAAATTCTTTGAATCAAACCAATTTAATTTAAATTTTAAATATACTGTGTTTACCACCATACTTATTAAATTATAATTTCACATTTCTTAACAGGAATTCTCATTTGCTTAATATGAGTCCCATACCCAGAAGGTCCAAATTGTGCAGAATTGTATTGGCTATTCACCATGCATTTGATTATAACTGTTTCTTCACTCAGCAAATGTTAATTAACTGTCCTGGCTTTGTTTTATATCTGTGAGTCTGCTGACCCAATATAAAGAGAAAACCAAGAAAATAACTTGAAAATAACCTTTGCTAATGTAAAGAGAGGAAGCAAAAACAATGCTATAGCTTTTTTTTGTCATACTGTAAAAAGGCAATCTAATTTAATTATTACTCTGTCACTGTGCTAATGACTATTTAGCCTTTACAAATGAGAGTCTACACTAAAACAGGGAGCTGACCCATGCTTTTAATACTAAAACCATTTTTCTCTTTTGTGCTAATTTCAATCAGAACGGAAAATTGTGTGTAATATTATTACTTAGACTGATTAGAGTCATATATAAAAACCTTTGAAACTTTATGCATTATATCATTGAAATGGGGTATTTTTGAGAGGACAGAGAGGCTTCTGTTAATAGTTTCAACAGCAAGGTTTTAAAAAGGTTTTTAACAATAGAAAGTTAAACAAAAAATCTACATACATGACGTTCCATCACATCAGATAAATGTCTGCTAAAGCACTGAATCCTTGCAGAGCTCCAACCAGTATCAGATAACACAGTAACACTACAAATATTTCCATCTACATATGTGGAAAAATCACACATGGAAATGCCAGACCCTCCTGGTTCTCATTTTTCCTGGGGCTGTGAAAAAACAAATGCGTTCCTTCAGAATGAACTGGTTTGTTACAGCCTGTCCCCTGCTCTGTAGTAACTGCTTCTGCACACCCGTTTATCCCAAGCTAAGCACAGGGGTGATCACTACTTTTCTATTGTCGTCTAGCACTGGCTTAGCCTAACTTGGGCATCATGCCTCTGACAGTGCAGTTTGGGCTGCTTGAGGATTTTGATGGGACCTCTTGCCCTGCTGGTACTGGATGAGTGGGGACAGTGACAGTGGTTAGTGCCCTGGATTGCTTCTGCAAATTGTTGTCACTTGCTGCAGAGGTGGCATAACAGCAGTTGAAGCATAACATGAATGTTTACATGGTGTTGGGCTTTTTTTGCAGAGTGAGTTAAATCAATGCTGGATTTAATTTTTAAAAGTGCAGTGGTTGAGGATTTGATTCATAAGATGTCCACCTGTCTCTCCAACAGGAGCAACAATCTTCAAAAGGGATTGTGTATGTACTTCCAAAAACTCAATATACATATATATTTGCTAAGGATGAACCTGCTTTGGTAGAATATTTTTTTCTTATTTCAATAGTAATTGTCCTCCCAAAGCAGATTACTTATTGTAGTAAAGAAACCAAACAGAGTTGAAAAAGGTGACCAGTATAACTGGAAAACATCTACAATTTTCTGCAAGATGGATGAAACGGGGAGGAAGGAGAAACAACACTAATCCAGAGTGACTTTATATTCTACCAGCACTCCTTAAATATTCTAGTGCCTACTTAATTTGCTGGCCTTGTGCTGTCTTTGAATATGCAATTGAAGTGGAGATAGAGTAATGTGAGAGAGAGATGTGCTGCAGAATATGCACTTCTTGCATTTCTGTTCACTATAAAAAAACAGTTTTAATTAAGTTGCTTTCAACTAATTCAGGTTCTCTTTAAAAATGTAATTAAGGTGTGTTATAAGTGACTGAGACATCCTATTCATTTGAAAATATTGAAATGGAAGTTAAAGATTTTTTCCCCTTTCTTTTCCATGTGGCCAAATCTCTGCTGTGGGAAGGACATATTGCAATACAATAGAGTTGTGCTAGAACTAGTTTCTAGGTTTTGGGGATTTTTTTGGTTGATTTTTTTTTTTTTTTTTTTAAGTTCTTAAAGGCACCAAGAGGATGCCTCTTCTTCATTTTCTTTTTTTTTTTTTAATACCTTTGACCTGATTTGCTGTAAAAAAAGGGTCTCTGTTTTGAAATATTGCAAAGTGGTTAAAAAACCCTCTATGTGTACAGATGGCTAAGTGCTGTTACTTGAGGGGCAAATGATGCAGATTCACTTATGAAAGTTCCTCTAAGCAACTGAATGATTTTTATGTACTTAATAATATCCCTATAGCTCTTCTCAAAATCATACTTGTGCTAACTGAGGTCAGGTTCATGCTACACAGAAAATGAGGTCTGATATCAACAGAAGGAATTTCAAGTCTGAACCCAAGGTGACAGACAGCTCTGTGAAAGACATTCCCTGAGATGCAGAGCTTTTTGACCAGGAAATAGCAATGTCACTCTGCTCCTAGGAGCTTCAGCACTATTTCTGTGCATGGTCATTTTTTTGTGGAGCAAGAAGTGAAGGGTACATAGTATTTGCTGTTGGCTTCACCTTTCTGAGCAATGTGACATTGAAGGCACATTACAGGTAGTGTTTTACAACTAGACTAAAAGAAGAGAAAAATGTTTAGTTTTCTGTGACCTCACAATCATGTTTTATGTATGCAGGTAAACTACAACAGTATTAACTTGTTTAGGTAGACTAAGGACCTCATCTCAGATGTCTAAGGTTCTGAGTCATGCTGATAAATAATACCATTTCCCCATTCTCAAATGGTCCTTGGGTATTTTGCTTGTAACAGTATACTTCACAGCTGGCCTTGGGAATCTCTGGTATGTTATGGCAAACTTTACGGAGCAACTCCTATAAAATGCAGAGCTTTTGTGACTCAGTGTTTGGTGCCATGCAGGAAGATGCAGTCTCACGGTACAACAATATGAACTGGGGAGTAAGAAAAACTTCAGTTGTTCGTGATACAGATGGCAGCATCTTTTAATGGATTTCAAAATTCTAAACCCCTACTAAGAAAATCTGCCACCCTTGATATTTTATTAAATACAATCTTAAGAAAATGATAAATCTGTCAGATCCAAGACTGATGGAAAAATACAGACTGGCAGTAGGTTAGGAGGGCATGAAACTTGTGGTACCACTAGAAACCAAATGTTTTCTTTGGAAAATCATTACACAAAGATAGATAATATATGCAGAGTGACCTACAAGGTCTTGACAGAAGTGTCGACCAAATACAGGGGTTAGAGTTTAGATAAGAATACAGAATTTTATGTGCTTAGCTGAGATTAAACAAACCATTATGTTGGCCAGAATTTTTTTTCAGTGTTTGATACTGGAAGTTATTTGCCCATTTCATTAAAATAGCATAGAGAAAAGGCAATCTCTGGGCCAGAATTACAACATGGGAGGTGCTCCATGGTACCAAATAGCTTTAAGGTCAAAATATTCTAGGATGAAAAAGAGAGAAACTTTTTTTTCCTTTTGTTGGTTGAGCTTATGGTTGGGATTGCAGAAATGCTTTTTGAGTAGTGGACTTAATTACTAAGCTCTGCTGGGCTGACAAAAGATGACGTGTTCTCAGTGGCTCATTTCACAACAGTGCCAGGATTTGACAGTTCTTGTTCTTTTTTTGTTGTTGCTGTTTGTGTGTGTGCATTACTTTCATTAAGAGAATAACACAGCACAGCCATTAAGCACAATGGAGTCTTCAGACTTCTTTCTGTGTTGGTTTTGAATTGGCAGAATAAATTGTGAGTTTCTGGAAATTCACAGTATTTGCAGTTGATTAACTTGGACCCAATTCTAGCTACTACTTCAGATTTTGATCCTGCATTTTCACTGACTTGAATTAATGGTATTTAGGTATTTAATCATTAATGAGAATTACTTACAAAATGTCTAGACTTTAAACAATTGCACCTAAGCTCTTTGGGACATCCAGTTGATTGTGGGCACAAAATTACAAACAATTAGAGACTGAGGTAAAGCTGCTGATAAACTGTGGAAAGTATAAAAACACCTAGTCATTTAAAACATTGATGTTGTAAAAAGACTGCTAAAAAGTTCATGGTTCTGACTAATATTATAGGTGAAAAAGAAATCAGCTTAACAGCCAAATACCATTATAAAAACCAGCAAAAATTGCAGGTGTTCTTATTTTAAAGATAAAACTTTAGAAGTCAGAATAACTGTCCTTCGAAGTTCTTGACACCCCCCCCCCCCAGCAACGACACTATTTTTGTTTTGTCAGCAGCACCAATGAATACAGCTACTATACTGTATAAAATAATTGCATTATATGGCAGATAAAACAAGGGGTATGCATCAGATTATAAGTAATTTGATTTTACAAAGGAATTTTACATCTTAATCTGTTCGACCATCACTTTCACTTAGACTCTGAAATAAAATTATGTTATTGTATTCCTTGCTATAATCTAATATTTCACCCATAAGGAAATGTCAGGTCACATTTACAGCAATCTAGGGGTCTCTCAGTCAGATTGGAAGGTCATTCTGTTTGAGCATTGTAAATGAACCTGTCCAAAAAAGTTTTGGTTAAGGACAACCAAGGACTCATTATACAGTCAATTTACCCAAATGCCAGTAAAAGCAATGCCAAAGCTGTTACTGTCTGTCCTTTGAAATTTGAAATGGTATCAAGGATACAGGAATTTATCCTTTATTATCAAGCCTGGGAAGAAATTGTATTTGAAAAAAAATTTTTGTAGAAGATCATTATGTTACAGTAGAAGATCATTATGTTACAGTGCAAATAACATTAAGAAAAATAATATTTTGCTAAAATGAGACAAACTGTATTTCAGTATTATGAAAAATATGGGTGTACGTTTGTTTTCATAAACTATACTAGGAGGCTTGACTATCTTTTATAGCCTTCCTAAACTGCTACATAGGCATGATTAAGTTCTAACAAGAGACTTTTTTGCAGCAAACGGTGACTCCCTTTCTTACATATGATTGTGTATATGTGCATTCACTATATGCACCGGCGGGGAACATGACTGCAATCTTTAAAGTGGTTTCCACTTCACTTAGCTAGCATTGACACTAGGGAGAAATAGAGATGCAGCTAGGAGTGGTGCCTAAGTCACTAATCAATCTGAGTTCCTCCATAGGCAGAAAGAAGACAATAACGATATTTCTTTGCAAATTTGTGAATGGCCAGCAATTAGTCAACATATTCTGGTTATATTCAATGACTTCTGCATTCTGACTGTTGCTCTGCAGTGGTACTTGTCTATTTTGTAGCATTGCAATGTCGTCTCAAAATCACTAAGCTCATCTTTTAGCTGAGATTTCCCAAGATGGTGCAAAAATAGCAAGTTGCTGAGTAATACCTCCAGTGGCAAGCCACATATTTTGAGCTATATACTGGTAAACTGAGTCAAAGCATTTCAGTGCTTTCCTAATATTAATTCATTTTAACCATCCTCACCCCTATCTAGTTTCCTGATTTGTATGAAACCTCTACTGCACATACCAGGTGTGGAGAAGATTCTGCTTAAAAAGAGAGCTAGTATAAATTAAAGCATTGGAGTTATATACTCTGATAGGGGTACTGGATAGAAGATGCCTACGGAAGAAGGAGGATTTTTCCTTTCTGGATCATCACAGTCTATTTTAACCTGTGAATAAATCTAACATAATTGAACTGAGTTAATTTGAGCAATTGGAATTGTCAGCAAAAAAATAATCTGTCTTCCTTTTCTTCTTCCAGTCAAAGTGCTGTATGACTAGTTTTGTCATGATATTACAGAAGTTCACGTGATAACACAAAAAAGGTCATATTTAAAACTAAAAGGTCCTTTTGGCTCTTGCATCATTCAGAAAGGGAACAAGCCTTATTCTGGTAAACTGAGGCTCCTGATGTCAGGAATGTAGAGAATACATGGGGGAAAATGTATTTTCTGTAGAAAAGACAATATTTCTCTGTTTACCACCCAGTAGAAATTTCTGCGTTCTGCACTGCAAATCCTTAAAGTCCCAGTGCAGTAAAATGCAATGTATTTATTTCCCTGAACAGTGCAGTACTGTGAAACTCCTGGAAGAAATTGAACGATCTGTCATGGCTGGTAACATCTAGTGATTTTTTACCACACCAGGCTGATTTCATGATTCTCTTGAAGGCCGCTTTCCTCCTCCATTTCTGTGGAGACTTGTAACGAGAGACCTGTCAGAGTGTTGAAGACACCATAGGCTGCAAAAGTAATCTCTTTGCCAAGCTAAGAATGAAACTTTGGCAAGGCAGTTTTCCTTTGTGCTGTTTTTAATGTTAGGCATGTTGGTCACAGGTCTGGCGTCAATGCTCTCATGCTTACTTCATGGACATCCATAGCTCTGTCAGGGCTATTATTACTGAAGTGACTTGGTGTGGGAAGTAAGTAGTTGTAGTACTCCAAGGGCCAAAGACTCTCTTTCGAGATCACGCATGGGTATGAGTTTCACTAGAACAGGAAGGTTTTCTTCTTCAGTGCAATCTCTAATGTAGCAAAGACTCTGTCAATTTCTGTCAAGAAATTTTGTAAGACCTACAGGAGAGCCTGGGAGCTTGAGCATGGTAGATTATCTTCTTCAGCCTTCACTCCTTTCCATCAGAGATGGGTTTGGCCAACGGGGAGAGCTCTCAGGGCAGTCAACACTAACTCACCTGTCAAATTCTCCTGCATTAAGAATAATGCTTTCAAATATGGTAGACAACTTTTATGAAGTCCAAGAGTTGAAAAGTACACTCAGCTGCACTGAAGACTTGCATTATTTTCCTACTGCTAATGTAGGGTAGGTTACTGAACTGATGGAGAGATAAGTGGTATTGGGTGATACAAATCTCCAAGTGAAATAATAATGAATATTCCAGGTTCGTGTTGTGTTTCCTGCAGGTCTGATTGACATTTCTGGAAAAAATATCGGAACTGCTGTTTACCAGCAGCTGTGGTGTTGTTTCTGGACGTGTCATTTTTTAAGAGAAGCTTATATCAGAAAGGAAAAGTGTGCAGTAATTAATTGGTACCTTACCTGCACATCTCTGAGTAAAAGGGGAGCTGCTGCAAAGTGAGGGCATCCTCCCTCTAGTGGCCTCCAAGGGCACTGCAGACGCCAGCATGGCCAAACACTCAAGAATCCTTCATACTTCAGGCAACAGAGAGAAGCCAAAGTGCTTGCCTGAGGCAAGGCTATCACAGGGGCAGGGAAATGGCTCTGATAGTGTAACTGCTCCCAGATATCCTGGGTGAAATGTGGGGGTTTTTTTCCTTACGAAATACTATGTTTAAGAACAAAAAGGAGGGAACTGTCAATTATGTATTTAATGATTGTAAGAAGTATGAATAAAGTATGACTGATGGCTAATGGGCTCCCTAATTTCTACACTGCTTCTGTAACGATTCTACAATTAAAACAAAAGTCCTAATGCATTTAATACATTTTATGCTTAACAGGGTGTTATGAGGCGCTAGTCCAAAGAGCAGTCAAAGAACTCTGCAGGTGTACAGAAGCCTTTCATAACAAGCTGTAAAAGTGGTTAATTTGTGGCACTTTCAAGAAGGTAGCAGATAACATGTGCGACCCATTATTTAGCAGAATGAATTGTCTCTTGGATCCACTCCCTTTGCTGTTTGTCAGCCAGCCGCATTGCAAACGGTCTGTGCCTTCAGGCTTTTTTCCCTTTAAATGGTGCAATCACATTATGCATTCCTTGCCCATAGCTTTTCCCCCTTAAATCAGTCCCTGGCATTTGACACTTGCAAACTAAAAATAAAATGAGCTGAGTCCCTAGTTAACGTCTATTTATTAAAGATGATCTTTCATGTATAGAATTACCAGGACATTTGGCCTGATTTACTATACTAACATTTCCAATTTGGCCCTGGGTAGGGAGCTGTGCTAGTAATGCTGCACCCTATGGTGAAATAGTGCCTAATCAGTATTTATGAATAGGGTTTTGGAAGTCACTAAAGAACAGAGCTTTTACAATGGACTGGGGAAGAGATTTTACCTTCTTAAAACACAGACATTGCTGAGCTTTGGGAATCTGTATGGCACATTAGGATTGAAGAGCTTTCATTTTTAAATTGCAGTTAAAAATGTGTAATGTAATGCTGTCAGTAATTTGAATGGAGTGTACCTCTTTCAGCCATTAATGCTATTTGTTAAACTTTGTAATTACTATGCAAATGAACTGCTGCACTTAAAAAATGGCAATACAGTGAATACAACAGAGAAGAACAGCTTGAAATTCTAACAAATGTGAAAATAACTCCCTTTTCTTTTCCTTTTTTTTAGTTGTTTTTGAACTCAGTGTTGTTTGAGAAAGATTGCATTTTGGGAAGAGAAAATAATTTTTTTGGTGTTGAAAGACCTGTAGGGCTAACTCTATACAATAGCAAGGTGCCGATTGTGTAATGTATATGGTTTTCTTAAATCTGGGATCAGTTCTTTAGAATGTCCATGTTCTAATATTAGCTTTTTGCAGAAATCTGGCCTAGGGGAATAAGTCCAAACTATGTAAGGGAGCTTGATGCATAGATTCTTGTGTTACTGGTGACCCATCTAGCCCCATAAGATGGAATAATCTAGACATGACTAGGATCATGTTGGATCCCATTACTTTCTGTTCTCTCAATGTGGAGAGCAGATTGCTGCTCCCTTTTTTTATGCAGCTACCTTATATATACTTAAAAGTTATAATGTTGTTTTCCCTTCACCTGATTATCTAAGCAAGTCCATTTTTAAATCTTCCCCAAGTTCCTATCTTCTAGACTTATATACTCTCCTTCTTCAGGAATTTCTCCAATGATTCTGTGCCCAAAATTGGATATACCAGTTGAAGTCTTCCAAATATATTTCGCAACAGCTGACGAAACTGTAAGAGTATGATATTTCCATTACAAGCTATATTCCAGTTTATGTGGTCCGCATTGATTATTGCTTTTTTCATGATATCAAAACATTTTTAGTTGCTATTACATTTGTGATGCAGGATAACCTTCAGATTCTTTTCTGCAAACTTGTTACCCAGAGGAATACTTGCATTTAAGCACAAAATGAGAAGGTATGCAGCTGATCTGCAAAGGTCTACATCAAATCTTTGTCTACTATGCATGGTGCCAATGACTTCCATGTCTCCCTGCTGCATGAGCTGAAGTTCTTTCTTCTTGAATTTCCTTCAAGATCTGATTATGCTAAACAGTAGACTTGCACAGCTGGATATAGGCCATTATAGAAGACTTGTGGGAAATAAAGACAATCTGGTTGAGCTAAAAGCATAAACCTGGAAAATGTGTACCATAATGAAAACTTGAGAAATATGTACGCTAATCCATATTCTGATAGATAAGCAGGAAACATTTCAGTAGAAGAATACAAAATTTAGCATTGGTGAGCTAGGGAAATAGCCCCACACAGTTGTCACAACTAATTCTCAAGGGAACTATAAAACTTCATATGACTAAGTAGTTTCTACAGTAAGCTCGACTTTTAAATGTATGGCTTAACATTTAGAGTGAACTTTTTAATTATGGAGAAATGTTTTTTTTTTCTACTACTGGAAATAATTGAAAAGATCAGTGGGATATATTTTAGTAATTGATCTACCTAAGGGAACCAGCAACATTGTACACTCTGTTCAGATCCATGTCAAATGTTGACCTGGAAGAAAATCTGCTGTGACATTTGACTGTGTTTGACTTCAAATCATTTACTCATTACACTGAAGCTTTAGTATATCTTGGGGAATCTTAAGAAAAAAAAATCTTATCCTTGGTAACATATACCTCTACTAACAGCAAATGTGAGTTAGTAGAGACTGCAATTTTCAGTGTTAAAAAAACATTGACTAGGAATTTAGGAATGAGTCTATGCAGTCTGAATTATGAATAATTAGTTTCAGATTACCTGATTCTGTTAGACTCTTTTGCAAATCAGAATAGCACTCTCTGCTCCAAATAAGCTGGGAAACTAGTGTATTTGCTTGGTGTAAAGCACAGCCAAAAGGGCATATCTTGCCCTGAATCTGTCAGCACAACTTTCTGTTAGTAATGGAAATCATATGAATGGGTCAAGGTACAATATGGTACATATGCATACAAAATGTCTGTGCAACTGAGTATAGAAGTTAGTATCCTTGAGTTATTCCTTCTCCTGCATATATGAATATGTATGAATCAATTTCAAACAGCATCTTTTTGCAACAAATCTTCCAGACTAGTCAGGAATGTAGTTGCCTGATGTCAAAAGCTCTGCTAGATTCCTCTGCAAGCTAATGATGTTCAATAAGAGTAAAAAGCCATGATTTCTAGATCTTCCAAAAACATTGTAAATAAGTGAGACTAGGAGGAGTTTTCGAATATGACCACTGAAGGTAATTCCCATATAAGGAATTCTTCTTCCTTTCCTGGCTAGGAAATAGCAAGATATTGAAAATTAGGCAGAGTAAGCAGAGGGAAAGGCCAAAATGTCAGAGGAAAAGCCACGGAAGGTTTTATTATTAGATCAAGGATATGTTAACAAGGGTGAAGGATGGTCTTAAAACCCTTTTTTTCCTGTTTCAGTTTGAATGATGATCTAGCCAGTTTCAGTTCTCCAAGGCAAAGCTGTCAGCTGAGGCTGGGGAACTGTAAAATCAGAAGTGCTCACACAATTACAATATGTTAATACTGCTCACCTGCATAACATGGCCTGTGACTGAAGCTGATAAAGCAAATGAGTAAAGACCAGCTACGTTAAATGTAAAGAACATTTTTTTCTTCTTTGTATTTTCTTTTCCTTGATGTAAGAAGGTGATCTGAGTATTTTATTCTAACGCTGTAGTACAGAGACTTATTTCCAGGATTATTCATCATCTTAATATATGCACTAGACTGGGGAAATTAATAGCAAGACAACACTATGATTGAATTAAAAAAAAACAGACTAATCCAGTATTCTCTGCCAACACATCGGTGATCTATTCATGGAACAGCTAGTACAACAGTTTGTCTTCTGTAATTGTTTTCAGAGTGACTTGGTACACCTCTTACAAAAAAAGACTGGAGAATCATCTTTTACAGAATGCCATGCACCTGTTGTTTAGCAGTCTAGTGTGGACCGATTGAGCCATCAGAGGCTGGAATGAGACCACACGGACTCATTTCTCTATGGTTTTGTGCTGCTGGTTCATGAAATTTATGACTCCTGCATGAGCTTAATTCAGTTCATGGTGAAAAATTGTTATCAGGCAACCAAGGAACACATCCATTATACCATACAGTCCATTATACTGTTTAATCCCCTCAGCTCATTACTGCGTTAGGCAATCATACAAATCGTGTTTTATTCATATGTTTTTCCTGTAGAAACAAGTAGCACAGTAAAGGTCACAGTTAGAGAAAATTCAATGCGTACATGGGTGTGCCATAGTTTATATGACACAGTGGTTGCTGTTGTAGCATTTTGATTTTTTTTTTTGGTCAGGTGATTTCCAATCAATAATAAATTGCATGTGCTTAAGCAAAAGAACTCTGTAGTAAATAAAATTATCGTTGAACTCTTTGGTGAAAAAACTTTGTGATAATGATAGCAAGAATAATAATTTAAAAAATCTTCACTTTTTTGTCTTCATGAATTGAAAAGAATATTAACATAAACCAGAAAAAGCATAGAAAGGTCATAAGAAAAATGTTCTTTTTTAGAGAAGGCCACAAGCTGCAAAGGGAATAACAGACAATTGGGATGAATTTCCTCACTTCTTCTGCTGTGCTGTTTTTGAAGATATTTGTCATTAAAGCAAAGATTTTTTTTTTTATTATGTATCTGGAATGTATACGGAGAAATGTGTTCTTTCTCCTTCAGCCTCTCTCTCATATACACAAATACATACACATACTTATGGACAGAGCAAATCTGCATCTTCTTATTCCCCCACTTTATTTAAAAATAGTATCAGTGGTTCACAACATGGTTTTATGCACTTGGTGTCATTCAAGCTCTGGCACTTGGAGTACTTCTGCAAGTTTCTTTACAAATGACAGGGAGCAGTTTGATCCTGGGGAGCAGCTTGGCAAATAAGAAGGGTAGTCTTCATTATTACAAAGCTGTTGCCAGAATTATCTAGAGCTGGTGTGAATGCATGCGCACACACTAACATCTATTTCTGTATTCCTCATTGCCATAGAATCCGTGTGCTTTATAGCATTCAACAGGCTTGTCTTCACAACACCTTTTCGAAGCAAGAGACAGCTTTTATTTCCGTTTCACAGGCAGAGGCTAAAGCGAGGTTTTGTAGCTTGCCCGATCTGACAAAGCAGCCTGGGGCAAAGCATGAACTGGGTCTGACCTCCAAAAGGGCTAACCCAGTTGCTCTAACCTGCAGAGTCACATTGCTGCTTTAGCAGAGCAGGAATCCCGCCTGATTAATTTGTCAGCTGAGCAAGTTTTTGCAGCAGGATTCATCTTATTGTTGTAAGACCACAGACATTTTGAATCTGGGCTCCTAATTTTAATTTGCAGTGGTGCTTCATTGAGACGACTGACACAGTTGATCAGGAAATTCTGCCATATTGAAAAAAGTAGCAGAGGGACTTCTTCTTGTTCTTTAACACAGCAGCAGTCTGAAACTCAAAAATCTTTTATTTCTGCCACTGGCTAACTAGGCAGCGCCGAGCAAGTCTTTTCACTTTCGACTGCATCAGTTTCAATAACTATGACTTGTCATGCATTTTCACCTCCTTTGTGAAGCTGTTTGTGATCTACCTGTGGAAGAGCTAGATCCTACTGTCCACAGCAGAGGTATATTTATATAAATGTGAACTGTTTGCGAAGTATTTGGATTCCTTCATTGTTGTTTTTACAGTCATTTTCATTAGTGTTTAAATTCAAGTCAGTGTCTGTTTCCTCATGTTACAAACACTGGTCCTTGTGTCAACTGACAAGTACATAGCAAGTGATGCCTTTTAACTTATCTTCTTACGATGGGATTGATCTAATCCTCTGTTTTGCAAAGGAAAGTCATGATCACCAGCACTCTTGGTTAAACAATAGCAGTTTGCAGGGCAGGAAGGGGTATGCAAAGAAATTTCATTCTGTAGAATAGAAACTGAAGTGCATGAGTGTACTCTGTGATAATCACAATTGTCATTTATACAGTGCCAATTTGTGAAGGCCATCTTGCTGAGAGATGACATTGATGCCACTAGTAGGGTCCGTCATAGACTGTAAACCAGTTTCAACATTCTGTAACAGTGTTTCAACATTAAAAAGAAAAATGTCATCTTTAAAATTTAAACAATTGTTTAATGTTTAAACATTCTTCTTCTTTATAGTTGTCCAACCAGGATAAAAAATAGAGGGAAACTTCTTTGTCTCCTCAAAGCCTCTGACATGGAGTGTTAAACTGCTTAGACCATCTGTATGATGCCTAATCAGAAATGATGTGCATCTCTCAGCAAGATGTCATGAGGGGGTATGTCGGAAAAAATAATTTTTATTGAAATAAGTGTCACTTGCTTTGTCTTGCTGTGGGAGAGAAAAATTAGAGAGTGAAAGCATACCTTTTAAGGACCCTTGTTTAAAGTGACAAATGCCTTACCTCCAAAAGTACCTACAAATGTGCAGTTTCATTATGTCTGGGAGAAATACTGAGCTCTACTTAATGTCCCATTTTTTGAAGGTCTCCTTGAATAAAAGGGATCCCATTGACTTTTCATGTGCTGGAACAGGCCCTAAAGTACTGTAGAGAGAAAACTATGAACCCTGAGGACCTTTAACCAAAACTGACTCCTTCTAAAGCACTCTTCCAGAAGATACCCTTTACTTATTTTCTGACTGCACAGGGGTAGTCAGCTTTGGTTTTCTCTCCTTCCCTTTGAACTCAGGGAACTCTCTTGCCTTCTAGCGTGTAAGCAGATAGCTTGTCCCAGATGGCAGTTATCTCTGAGCTTATCACAGGTTTTATTTTCACAAAGCAGGATTTTATTTGGTGCGTTGCAGTGTTTAGAGATAGAGAGAGTGGAAGCTACAGCAGAAGAGCCACCATGCAGTGCAGGGACCCGAGTGTTGCTCCAGGAGACCTGCAGTACACAAGGTCTGCAAAACAGACCATGTCAAGCTCAGAGAGAAAGCTTGCATGGAGAAAATAGGAGAATCAAAAGATGGAACAAAGCACAGAAGAAAATGTGCAAATTGAATCTGCCAAAAGCCCTTTAATGTATATACATAGCGATTTACATTAGCCAAGTAAAATCTGAAGCTGGAAACAAAGAGAATGGGTCTGAGAAAAAGAGCAAAATAGAAGTATGTGATCAGACATAGCAGATTAACACAGCTGGTACCCATCAGATCCCAGTCTAAGTCCCACGAATATACTCAAAGGATTTTCAGTAACTGATATATAGAAAAACTAAATAAATCCAGAAACACTTTAATTCAGACTTTTTAAAATTGGTGTGTCCAGAATAGCACGGCTTAGCTGGTATCCTGAGTAACATGCAAAAAAAGAGCGTGCTTCTTGATATTGAAGTAAAACTGGGCACCAGATACTATGTTCACCTTTTTCTAGAGCAGTATTTGAAAGGATGACCCACAGTTCCTCTTCTCTTCTCTGCCCTTCCCAGTATTTCAGCTTTCAGTAGGAATCTTAGTGATTTTTGCTGCTGTTTTGTCTTATTTTTTAGCTAGAGGTAGGAGGGTACTTTGAACAATATTTTTCTGCACCCCTGCATTCCCTGTGTACCTAGTGTAACTTGTAATACTTGGTTCTTGTTCATATCTTCTCTGTTTGGTGCTGTTTGTGTGCTTGTTTTTTCTGTACATCATCTAAATGACTGGAACTACAAGCTTGTGTGGCTATGTAGTTTCTGCCCTCAGAATGTATTTGTAGAAGTTTTTCTGGTGCCCATGAAGAAGTGTGTCAGCACTGATCTTTGCAGAGGTTGCATTTTACTATAGGAAATTGCAGCGATGCAAAAAGCAACTTACACCTGTTTTATATATGCATGTAGAAATGGCTGCATACTGCATTCTGCTATAACTGTGAATTTTCACGCGGGCTTGTGATACATTTGTGTTTTAGAACATCTGAGAGTAAGGGGTAAAATTACTTTGCAGAATCTTTGCTTTGAAAATTTGACTCTTTTTTTCCCCCCCCATTCTCAACTATGCCAAGAATCACTGTTTTCGAGGTATTGCTCCCATAAACTATCTTTCCATCAGGGAACTCTCAGTTTATTGAAGATAAAGAATTTGCTGCTTCTCACGTTAAGATCAGTGCCAAATTTCTTCTGGCTTTGGTGAAAATCCATACTTTACTTTCTTTTGAATTAATGCTTTACCAGTTCTTCAGGTGTCACTTTGAAATACACAAATCTCAACTGTACAAATGAATGACCATTAGCTCAATTGCAAAAGAACAAACTTCCTACGTTAGCATTTAATTAACATTCCTTTTAAGATTTTTAATTGAAAAACCTTTGCTGAAATTGAATTCTTTCGCATGATAACTTGAAAAGGTCACCCAAGCTAGTGCCAAAACAGGTGTAAATTGTATGGCTCAGTGACAGCAGAACACAAAACTCTGAGAGATTGTGAAATATGTAAAAAAAAAAAGTCAGTAACAAACAGAGGGAAAGTCAGCAAAGGAATAAAAAGGTAGACCAGTACTTTGTTTTCATCTGTCCACACACTAACTTTCACAATGTCATTCCTGGTGACCTTGGTAGAGTCCAGCTTTCATTGTAGTGAGTGAGAATGCTCTCAGAAAAATCAGAGTTGGAATGGCTAAGGCTTTGTTCCTTGGTCTCCAATACATAGCTGCAAACAGGGATTATAGCTGTTTTGTGGAAGCTATTCGCAGGAGGTGGCTTGAAACAGCCCAGGGAAGTACATCAAACACCCCTCATTTGCATTTTAGTCTCTTGGTTCCTGGCATGAAAGAAAGGGTGAAGACTGCATGAAAAGAGGTTGTTTGTCACATTTCTTCCATACTGAAAGCAGGAATGGCAGAATCGAGTCTCTGGAGAGCTAAGGCCCCTTTCTAGACACAGACTTCCAAACTAAGTTTAAATGCTTGATCTGCACTGAAAAATACTAAAGATTTCTAAAGTTTTCCTAGTTGTATCCTAGAACAAGCACCTATAGCCTAGTCTCACTGACACTATTAGCTGGGTTGTATTGATAATATTTCTTCCACACATTTATGATTCTCGTTTTCTCACTCCCCGGACTTTTCTGTCACCTCCGTGCATGCTTGTAATTATTTTGCTCCCCAGTGACATTTGTAGCATCCTCACAGCTTCTTCTACAGAAGACACTCTCTGGCACTGTGTGCATACAGCTTCTGAACCTTTCAAACAACATCCCAGTAACTCATCCTAATTCTTACTGGAGATCTTGCAGAAGATTAGCCTTTTTTATCCCCCTGTAACAATGGCGAACAGTTCATGTTCCAAAGCTGTTTATTTCCAAAATTATCTATTGAAAAGATGATTAGGAACTTGAGAAGAACACAGAAATAAGCAGGATGAAAATCCAGTGGAATTTAAGCTAAAGCTTGATAATTTCGTGAAATTAGCTGATTCAGGCACTTGTAAAAGTTGGGAGTTGGGTGTATTGACGCTGGATGTTTCTTCTAGTTGTACATCTCCCCAGAAGCCTCATCACAGAGACTAAATCTTATCTTAAGCTTGAATTCATGTGAGAGTATGGCGTAACATTTTTAGAGTGTGTTGGTGTGCTGTTTTTACTGGGATGTTGCCAGCCTCTTTCTGCTAGTATTTGAAATGCATTTTCCTCTGCTGTTATAACAGCTAAGACTGTATTCTGCCACCCTTTCCCGTTTATAATGTCCTTTTCTTTATGCAATTCTGGTCATTTTAATGACAACCTTTTCTCTTATTATTTCAAAAATGAAATTATCTGTTAAAGCAGTGTTTGGGCAATTATATTTCCTCAGTTATACGTGCTGACTTAAGTTTCCTGCTGTCTCTTTTCTGACACTAGGTTGAGTGTAACCAACATTTAAACAAAGTACAGACTTCTGCTTAGTCCTCTTTTTCTTCCCATGGTTTATACATAGCACTCCAAGGGAATCCTTTGAGTGAGGTTAGATACTACTGTAAAGAGTTTTCTACATGCAGTGAAATCCTTGTCTCCTAGAACTTGTTTAGATTACTGTCTACTAGCATGTTCACCGTTTTTTCACCCCAGAAGATATTTTGCTGTGTTCTTCCAAAAGATCGAGTGTTGTGCAAAAATAAGAACCACATTTCTTAGTAGTAGCTATTATACAACCCTAATAATTCCAATTTTTATCTTAGAGGGATTGTTTCTGACAATCTTGGTGACAATAATGTATTTACTCCTTTGCAAACTTAATCTTTGTTCATGCTTCTGCAAATCCCATGTAGGTAGAATTTTGGCTTTAGAAGAGATTGCTAGTGTAAAGATTTAAAATTCGAGTAATATTCTCAGGATCTGGACTTCAGTAAATGCATCAGAGATTCATTACCATTCTGTTTAGAAGTGCCATTAACATGAATCATAAGCACATCATTTACTAGTTGATTCTGTCCTGGTTAATTGCTTTAGTGAATGAGGTGGTGTGAATAGGGAGCAAGATACTGGTCCCAATTCAGTAACAAAGTTTTCTTCCTTGTTTTTCTTTGTAAGTTACTGACTTACATAAAATATGTGAAAACTGATAGTGTTTGTCTGTCTCTAGGAACCCAAAGATATTGTCTGAAGAGGTTTATATTGAACATTTTCAGTGTGCAAGTGCCAGAAGAATGCCCTTCTCAATGCAAAAGAATTGTTATTTTCCACAAAATCTCAATGCTTGAAGGTATAATAAAATAATTTACGAAAAAACATCAGAGAGGAAAATTTTCATCAGCTCTAGTGCATGTGTAAGGCTCAACAGTGTTTGACTCTTGAAATTGATCACTTGCCTACTAAATGATTTCAAGACCTTGAAGAAATTCCATGAAACAAGGTGTTAGTACCTATTTTGTAATTGTGTTTTAATAATGCTATTAATATTCACTAAGGTGAGCCATGTTGAGTGTGCTTGATAATATATGTATTAGATATTAGAATACCCAGCATGAGCAAACTGAAATGAAGTAATTATCATAAACCTTGCTAATTTAGCACCTGTACCCAAACCTTGATTTGCATTACCTTTAAGTTATAACACTGAAGACAGATTTCTTCTTACCAAATTTGAAGGGCTGTGATACTATCTGAAAAAATGTCAGTGAGAGAGTAAGAAGCAGGCAGGAATTGTTTCACAGACTTCATAGCTGGCTCTGTATCTGCATTTTTTAATGCATATGAGTACTTATGGGAAATTTCGGTATCTTGTGTTTCAGTAATTTATTTGCTATTGTAGAGAAATTGGTCCTCCAGTATGAAGATGTGGCTAGCACTTTAGTAAAAAAGTTTCTTGATAATTCACGTTATAAGCCTGTGTATTCCACTGCCTAAGTGTTCAGGCTGAAATTATATTTATTGACTTTTTTTTTTCTTTCCCCCTGAAAGCCCACCCAAAAGTCAGTTTTCAAATAAGGAGACATTTTCATTGTATCCAGGATTCCCACCAGAGATCTGTAGATGGAGACTCTGCTGCTGGCTCTCTGGAGCCATCAGCTCTGGAAGGAGTAAAATCTCTACCCGTGATCAGGTTAAGATCTGCCTGGTGAATGTACGTCACAAATACACATTCTCAGGTTTCCTATGTCCACATCTTGACTCTGCAATAGTGAAGGAGAGTTCTTCAGTTATTGCAGAGATGGAAGCTGAATAAGGAAAGAGGCAGTAGGGAGATAAGCAATAGTCAAGGCAACTGAAACCTGCACTGAGAAATTGGATTCCATCCCTATCACAAAATTAAACCAAACTGATTTGGTGTGCCTCATTTTTTTGAATGCCTGACTGGAGTCCTGAAATCTGATTTGCAGAAGTGCTGAGTGCTTGCAGCTAAAATGGAAACCAATGCAAGCTATCTTTTAAATATGTTAAGTGCTATATGCTACTGAATTCTCTAAAAAAACCCAAGTTACAGATGTTTTGACTTGGGCAGTCAGAGTTTATGGGTACCTTTGGCTCTTATCTTGCTAGACTTCAACACTAAATTTTAGAGATTCTCCTTCTTCTTTCACAAGAATGAAACATAAATATGGGATGCTTACATGCAGTAACAGAAATCTCATTATTGTATGCATGCAATATTAGGTGATAAGATAGCGTTTTAGTACTGGACTCTAAGTAAAGCATGAACAAAACGTCAAGGCAAAAATAAATTCTGAATCGATGTTTACATAAATGAGCACCAACTTCTCAGTGAAGTAAAAGGGTCTTTGAAAAAGAAAAAAAAGGATGTAATCTTCAGACTGGAAACTGTGTGTGTTCAGTTGAAATTGAAAGGTATATGGCCACTGGTGTGAATCAAGGTTATACAGTCAATTTTAGTTCTAGAATTTTAATATTCTGGGGTGTTTGTCATTGTAAACTTATTATTATTCCATTGATGTTGAACATAGGGTTTGCTATGTTATGCTGTACGATGATTGGCTTGGAAATAGAATAGTTCTCTCTGCAAAGGTAATAAAGCATCCTGCTAAAGGGTTGTCCATAAAAACACTTGCTATTTGTTCATTTTTCTTCCATTAAATGTCTTCATGGGAAGCAATGGAGACTGTTTTATATATTGACAGTGCTGTTAATAAGAAGCTGATTGACTCCAGTTGGCTAAATTAATCTGATATCAAAACAGTTTTTACCCCACATAAATCAGAAATATCGTGTTCAGAGAAGTATTCAGCCCTTGACTGAGAGAGCTTTTGTTTCTCTACGTCTTCTTTTCTTTCCTAGGGGAGGGCAATTAGTGTTTCCATTAAATTTCTGTAGGAGCTCCACAGCAGTCTGCGTGAGGGTGTGCTGAAGCAGACCATGCCACACAGTAGCTTTCTCTGGCAGGAAAGGAACGAGAAGGGTTTGTAGGACTGAATCCAAGGCTGATATGACACATATTGTTTCCTAACATTCATAGTTTGCAAGCAGTGTTCAAAGTATGTGAATTCCAAATTCCTTTTGATATTGCTAATGGCTGTCTTAGTGCTTAGCATAATTTGATTCACTTCAATAACAATAAAGCTATACTTGGGGCAACCCTAATCCTGGGTCTGTGTGTTTGTATTGGATATAGTATATAGTTACAGAATTATTTATTAAACTTTTCCTTGTATCTGTGGTAGAATGGAGACTGCATAGCTGCATGAATTACATAAGATACTGTTGGGGAATATTTTTTTATATTTTTGACTTCTAATCCTTTTTTTAACCACAATACAGATTAGAGAAAAAATGCTGTAAAAATTGCTGTAAAAGAAAATTAAAGATTATATATAACTTGTTATGCAAGAGACTTCAGAGGAGATGCTCTTCTTTAATTTAGTTCTTAACTCACCCAGTTGTACATGAATATTCTAAGACTTTATACATTAGTAATATGTAAGATAACACTGTCATCTAAAAGCTTTTCGGTACCATGGGCATAGCAGCATGAGATGGGCTATTCTTATCCTTACCTTTGGCTTTCAGGTAGCCAGCTGAACTGTTCAACACAGATTTTCTTTTCTTCTGTTGTTGAAAAACAGTTGGCAATAGCAGCATACATTCAATGAACCAAGTTGTTTTCACTCCTTTCGCGTCCATGGAGCTGCATGAAATGTGATCTTTGCCCCATTGTATTCAAGGACATCATGTTATGTATGTGCAGATAAACAAAGGCAAATTATGCATAACGTGCCTCTGCAGAATAGGTAGCATGTCAGAGGTTTAGTTTGCTTTAGACACACATATACATCATAAAACATTAAAGGAAATCCTGCTGAGTGGCATTACTGCACATGCAGTTAATGGTGCAGGAAAGCTGATTATGGCAGATAATTTGCAAATCAAAGGCAAATAAATTTCATTTCCAAACCAACTATTAGCAGTTGCAATTGGAAATCCTGAACTTACTCTTATTACTCTAATTATTGTACTTTTTTATTGTGATAGTGCCGAGAGACCCTAGTCACAGTTCCTCTTGTTCTTGACGCTTGCACATCAGAGGTGTAGTTAGTGTCTGCCTCAGAGAGCCTATAATCAGAGCAGCAACAAAAGGAGGCAAGAAATGGACAGCTAGGAAACTCAGTGTATTAACAAATCCACTATGATTAGGCTAATAAGCAGCTGCCATGCTACGATTGTGGCAAGGAATCTATTACCTTTCTTTCAAAGCCCTTTCCTGAGTATATGGATATATTATTAATGATAATGGTATTTTTATGTAATTATAAATTAAAAATAATAAGCTCTGGAGTGTCTGGAAATATGCTTGTATGGCGTAAGGGGAGCAAGGGGAAGCAAGGGAAGAAAATAGTTCTGTGAAAAGTTTCATGTTTGCATCCTCTTCCCTCATTAAGAATAAACCTTAAGTGACTGGTGGTGCTGGTTTTGGCTGGGGTAGAGTTAATTTTCTTCATAGTAGCTAGTATGGGGCTACGTTTTGGATTTGTGCTGGAAACAGTGTAGAAAATGCAGGGATGTTTTTGTTATTGCTGAGCAGTGCTTACACAGAGTCAAGGCCTTTTCTGCTTCCCACACTATCCCACCAGCGAGTAGGCTGGGGGTGCACAAGAAGTTGGGAGGAGACACAGCCAGGACAGCTGACTCCAACTGACCAAAGGGATATTCCATACCAGATGACGTCATGCTCAGCATATAAACTAGGGGGAAAGTTGGCCAGTGGCCGCTGCTCGGGGATTGGCTGGGCATCGGTCAGTTGGTGGTGAGCAATTGTTTTTCATTTGCATCACTTGTCTTTCTTGGGTTTTATTTCTCTCTCCTTTTTTTGTTATTTTCCTTTTCATTACAATTTATTATTATTATTATTATTTTTTATTTTTATTTTTATTTATTTTTTTTTTATTTCTATTACTAAACTGTTCTTATCTCAACCCACAAGTTTTCTCACTTCTACCCTTCCAGTTCTCTTCCCCCCATCCTGCTGGGGAGGGAAGTGAGTGAGCGGCTGTGTGGTACTTAGTTGCTAGCTGGGGTTAAACCATGACAGTCCTTTTTGGCACCCAACAGGGGACTTGAAGGGTTTCAGACAATAACAGATTGATCAGAGCATATTAGAAGGGATTTATATCTGTTAACAGTTGCGGGTCACAATATTGATTCATTTGTTCTCGATATCAGTTTATCTGATCTGCGTATGCTCTTTTTATTGCTGTACCTGTTAAAGATTGGTGTTGGCTTTTGCAGTTTGCTGTGATCTGTAGTGATTAGTGAAGTTTTGCCGGGGAGATTTGTTACTAAAACACTGACCTTGACCTTAATCTGGTATTTGGGCTCTGTACTGAAGCCATTACTGTACTTTGGGTACCATCTCATGGAGACAATTAACAATTATACTTCTTCCTCTGAAAGGTTTTTTATGGAGGAAATACAGAATGGCTTCTTTGCTACCTTCTTCTGTGATGTTTTCTCCCTCATTACAATAACTTCTCAGGATCATGAACATCCTTGGGTAGTTAAAATAGTTCTATTGGTGTTTCTTAGAAATATTGCTTTGGTTTTGTCTAAGGTTACCAAGTAATTTAGGAATATGGCTCAGGCTCCACGAGAGTACGGTCATGGGTGGCATGGCATGTGGGAGAATATGGGCAGGTGTTTAGAGAATTTCTCACCTCCAATGGTCTGGAACTTCACTCCTGAACAACTACAGAACCCTGAAGAAGTGATAGAATGTTTGAAAAAAAAATGCCGTGGCTGTTCCAAAGAGGCACAACTTACTGCACTGTGCTGGTCCCTGGCCAGTATCTACCAAACGCTGCTTGATATTATGCAGCACGCTGAGGCAGAAGAGAGGGAAAACAAACCAACAGACACTGTGGCTAAACCAGACACTATATCGGTCACCCCTATAACTAAAAAGAAACAATGGAAGCAGAAGTCAGCTCATTTAGTAAAGGATGAAGAAGCTTCTCCTAAGAGGGAGCAGGAGAAAGAATCAGAAGAGGCAGCCTATTTTCCAGCAGAGGAGTCACAAGAACAGAAGGAGAGAGAGACTGAAATCATAAATGAGACAGAAGCCACCCAATCCCTATCCCTAAGTGAACTGTGAGATATGTGAAAAGATTTTAGCCATCAACCAGGTGAGCTAATTCTCAGCTGGTACTCCGATGCTGGGATATTGGGGCCAGTAGTCAGGAATTAGAGGGTAAGGAAGCCTGGCAGCTAGGATCCCTTGCTAAGGATAAGGCCATTGACAAAGTAATTGGAAAAAAGACAGGAGTCCTCAGTCTTTGACAGTGACCCCTGTCAAGTGTGAAGGACAGTTTTTTCTTCAAGGAAAAACTTGCAAATTCCTGAAGCAAATGGACCAACACTGAGGGAGGTATCCAGTCTCTGAGGGATTTAGCTGTGTTGGAGGTGATCTATAATGACCTGGCATCCAAAGATCCAGATGAAATCCGGTGCACATGGTGCACCGTGGTGAAAGTTTGTTTGAAATGCACTGACATCATACACGCATACCCTGGTGATAAAGAGCTGGACAATCACGCAGGCACTGTGATGAACTGGCCAGACAACTCTGAGAATACGAAGATAATCTCGCTCCCTCCATGTGTGCCTGTGTCTTGGCTGTGGACAGACTGACCCAAAAAATGTTTGAGCAAGCCGAGGAGGGTAGGTCTTCCTCACACACTCCAACCAAGGCCTCTGCTATTAAGAGTCATACTTTTTGTGTTCAAGGGAAAGGGTACCGGTGGTGCACACCACATGCAACCCTGCGGTTCTTCCTGCGTGACTAGGGGGAGGACATGAGGAAGTGGGATGATGAACCTACCTGGAGACTAGAAGCTTGGGTACAGGAACTGCAAGGAGAAACAACAGCCAAAAAGCATCCATCCAGGAAAATTACTGCTTCAGTGTCTGTTGGGCAGAGTAGAAGGGCTGATCGTACTTTTGACCCTGATGAAGGGACTTCTGTTTTGCAGTTACAAAAATCAAGTAATGAAGACTCTGACCAGGAATAGAGGGGCACTGCCTTTGGCCAGGCGGAGGAAAGGGACAACTGGGTTTACTGGACTGTGTGGATTTGATGGCCTGGCACATCAGCCCCATGGGAGTATAAAACTCTAGCAGACAGGGTGCACAGTCTACTCTAATACCATCAGATTACAAATGGGTAGAATCCATCTGTATTTCTAGAGTGACAGGAGGATCCCAAGAACTGTCTGTGTTGGAGGCTGAGGTAAGCCTAACTGGGAATGAGTGGCAAAAGCATCCTATTGTGACTGGTCCAGAGGCTCCATGTATCCTTGGCATAGACTACCTCAGGAGAGGGTACTTCAAAGACCCCAAAGGGTACTGGTAGGCTTTTGATATAGCTGCCTTGAGTACTGAGTAAACAGCTGTCTAGCTTGCCTAGTCTCTCAGAGGATCTGTCTGTGGTGGGGTTGCTGCGGGTTAAAGAACAGCAGGTGCCAATTGCCACCATGACAGTGCACCGGTGACAATATCGCACCATTCGAGACTCCCTGGTTCCCATCCATAAGTTGATCCACCGACTGGAGAGTCAAGGAGTGATCAGTAAGACTCATTCATCCTTTAATAGTCCCATATGGTCAATGCAAAAATCTAATGGAGAGTGGAGGCTAACAGTGGACTATTGTGGCCTGAATGAAGTCACGCTGCCGCTGAGTGCTGCTGTCCCAGACATGCTAGAACTCCAATACGAACTGGAGTCAAAGGACACCAAATGGTATGCAACAATTGATATCGCCAACGTGTTTTTTTTCAATCCCTCTGGCAGCAGAGTGCAGGCCACAGTTTGCTCTCACATGGAGGGGCGTCCAGTACACCCGGAATCAACTGCTCCAGGGGTGGAAACACAGCCCTACCATTTGCCATGGTTTGATACAGACTGCACTGGAACAAGGTGAAGCTCCCAAACACCTGCAGTGTATTGATGACATCATTGTGTGGGGCAGCACAGCAGAAGTGTTTGAGAAGGGGAGAAGAATAAACCAGATGCTTTTGAAAGCTGATTTTGTTATAAAACAAAGTAAGGTCAAAGGATCTGCACAGGAAATTCAGTTTCTAGGAATAAAATAGCAAGATGGGTGTTGTCATATCCCAATGGATGTGACCAATAAAATAACAGCTATGTCTCCACCAACTAACAAAAAAATCCCACAAGCTTTCTTAGGTGTTCTGGGGTTTTGGAGAATGCATATTCCAGGTTATAGTCTGACTATAAGCCCTCCTTATCGAGCGACCTGGAAGAAGAACAACTTTGAATGGTGCCCTGAGCAGCAGCAAGCCTTTGAACAAATTAAACGGGAGATAGTTCATGCAGTAGCACTTGGGCCAGTCCGGACAGGACAAGATGTTAAAAATGTGCTCTACACTGCAGCCAGGGATAACGGCCCCACCTGGAGCCTCTGGCAAAAAATGCCTGGAGAGACTCGAGGTTGACCTCTAGGGTTTTGGAGCCGGGGATATAGGGCATCTGGAGCTCATTACACTCCAACTGAAAAAGAAATATTAGCAGCATATGAAGGAGTTCGAGCCACTTCAGAAGTAGCTGGTACTGAAGCACAGCTCCTCTTGGCACCTCGATTGCCTGTGCTTAGCTGGATGTTCAAAGGGAAGGTCCCCTCTACGCATCATATGACTGATGCTACATGGAGTAAGTGGGTGGCACTGATAATGCAATGGGCTCAAATGGGGAACCCCGGCCGCCCAGGAATCCTGGAATTGATCATGGACTAGCCAGAGGGCCAAAACTTCGGAATGTCACCAGAGGGGATGACACGTGCTGAAGAGGCCCCTCTGTATAATAAATTACCAGAAAATGAAAAGCAATATACCCTGTTTATAGAAGGATCCTGTCATATTGTGGGAAAACATCGAAGGTGGAAAGCTGCTGTGTGGAGTCCTACACAACAAGTCACAGAAACTGCTGAAGGAGAAGGTGAATCGAGTCAGTTTGCAGAGGTGAAAGCCATCCAGCTGGCTTTAGATATTGCTAAATGAGAAAAATGGCCAGTACTTTATCCTTATACTGACTCATGGATGGTAGCAAATGCCCTGTAGGGGTGGCTACAGCAACAGAAGCAGAGTAACTGGCAGCACAGAGGTAAACCCATCTGGGCTGCTGAATTACGGCAAGATATTGCTGCTTGGGTAGAGAACCTGGTTGTAAAAGTATGTCACGTAGATGCTCACATACCCAAGAGTCGTGCCACTGAAGAACATTGAAACAATGAGCAGGTGGACCAGGCTGCTAGGACATTTAGAAAGATGCAACATACAAATGGGCTTGTGATTGAGGGGTGAACTTGACTATTGATGCCATTGCACAGGTTATCCATGAATGTCAAACATGCGCCATAATCAAGAAAGGCAAGAGGCTAAAGCCTTTTTGGTATAGAGGACGATGGCTGAAATATCAATATGATGAAGCCTGGCAGATTGATTATATCATACTACTACGAACACGCCATGGCAAGCAGCATGTGCTTACAATGGTGGAAGCGACTACTGGATGGCTGGAAACATACCCTGTGACCCATGCCACTGCCCGGAATACTATCTTGGGCCTTGAAAAGCAAATCTTATGGCGACATGGCACCCGTGAAAGAATTGAATCAGATAACAGGACTCATTTCCGAAACAACCTCATAAACACCTGGGCCAAGAAGCATGGCATTGTCTGGGTGTATCACATCCTCTATCATGCGCCAGCCTCCGGGAAAATTGAACGATACAATGGACTGCTAAAAACTACACTGAGAGCAATGGATGCTGGGACATTCAAGCACTGGGATACGCATTTAGCAGAAGCCACTTGGCTAGTTAACTCTAGAGGATCTGTCAGTCAGCCTGGCCCTGCCCTATCAAAACCCCTGCGCACTGTGGAAGGAGATAAAGATCCCTGTAGTACATATAAGGAACTTACTGGGAAAAACAGCTGGGTTATTCCTTCCTCAGGAAAGGGTAAACCTATTCATGGGATTTTTTTTCCTCAAGGACCTGGGTGCACTTGGTGGGTAATGCAGAAGAATGGGGGAGTCCGATGTGTACCTCAAGGGGATTTAATCCTGGGTGAAAATAATCCTTGATTTGAGCTCCATGTTAAGGGCATTACTATAGCAGGAACCCCTTGTTGCTAGCCAGGCTAGGAGCAAGGGGAGGAATTCATTGCAATGTTAAACCCTATAACCTGTCCCAAAGGGACCAGGGGCAGAGGTTGTAATGGAAATACCTTTAAATTGTCATAACCTATGATTTGAGTTGCAGATTATAGGAATTACTATAGCAGGAACCACCCGAACCAATGGAGGACAAGCCTTACAAGAAACAGTGCAAGGGGAGCAGTGACCCGACCTGAGCTGGCTTTGGTGCCCAGTAACTCCACACAACACACCACCTCTCCTGTCCTGAGCGACCACCATAACAGAGGGAGCCCAAAGTCATGGACTAAATTAACTCAATGGACATTTGTGGACATTTGTGGACATTTTACAGACTTTTCACTGGGATGGTCCATAGACTAAGGGAATGATATCTGTGTAGTTTATCAAAGCATGGGAAGGGAAGTGGCGGTTAATGAGGTTGCATTGGATAGTGTGGGACCTGAGCATGACGTAAATGATATGGAATAACGGGTGGAGAATGTGCTGGTTTTGGCTGGGGTAGAGTTCATTTTCTTTATAGTAGCTAGTATGGGACTATGTTTTGGATTTGTGCTGGAAACAGTGTAGAAAATGCAGGGATGTTTTTGTTATTGTTGAGCAGTGCTTACACAGAGTCAAGGCCTTTTCTGCTTCTCACACCACCCCACCAGCGAGAAGGCTGGGGGTGCACAAAAAGTTGGGAGGAGACACAGCCAGGACAGCTGACTCCAACTGACCAAAGGGATATTCCATACCAGATGACGTCATGCTCAGCATATAAACTAGGGGGAAAGTTGGCCAGTGGCCACTGCTCGGGGATTGGCTGGGCATCGGTCAGTTGGTGGTGAGCAATTGTTTTTCATTTGCATCACTTGTCTTTCTTGGGTTTTATTTCTCTCTCCTTTTTTTGTTATTTTCCTTTTCATTACAATTTATTATAATTATAATTATAATTATATTTTATTTCAATTTCTAAACTGTTCTTATCTCAACCCACGAGTTTTCTCACTTTAAGCTTTCTAACTCTCTTCCCCCATCTTGCTGGGGGGGAGTGAGCAAGCAGCTGTGTGGTACTTAGTTGCTAGCTGGGGTTAAACCACGACACTGGTAATGGACTAACTGAGAGAGGACACATGTAGACTGTGTGGTTAGCATATATTTCAGTGTTTCTGTTAGCTCCTTTTTTAAAAACTGTTTTTTACAGGCAATACAACTAAACCAAGTGTTTCTTGTATTGAAGAGCCCCCCATGTTCAGTGGCTTTTACTGTGACAACGCATAGACTCTGGTAAAAGATTTGAGGAGTAGAGGACGTGGGTGTTGGAGTGGCCCAGGAACAGCAGGAACATGGACAACCACAGAGCAGATAGTCCTTTTGTGTGTGTGTGTTTATTTTGTGATCCCCCCTACTGTTTAAATCTTATTTCTAATTGCAGTGAAGATCAAATTTTTACCTCTCAGATGGTGCTTGTGGGATGTGGTGTCTGTATGAAAAGTTTCACATATTTAGTACAATTTTGCTGATATTAGCAAAAGAAAAACTCTTATGGGAACAGTCAGACTTCCTTCCCTAAATACTATACAGCGGCCACTATTTTAAAGAACACAGTTGGTGTGTCCAAAGTAGAACATTTCTCTGTGGGAAAAGAATATACGAAATAGCATGTTCAGTTGTTATCTGCCAAGACTTAAGGCATTTCTGGGAAAATGGCTGGAAACAGCTGGGTTTCAGGAAGCAGGGATGAGGTATGGCACTGTCCTGAGAAGGTGCCCCTCTGTTAGCTTGCTTTGAAGATCTTGAGTAAATACAAAGGGACAACTTAATATAATGCTTGTCCCAACATTTATTTAAGGCTTGTTCTGTCCAGGAGAGGAAGCCTCCTTTGCACAGGGTTACCAGCCATAATGGGCGTAAGGGACATTCATTTTAAGTGCGGTATTTTGGCATCTGACAGTCTTAAAGCTTCAGCATATCCCTGTGAGGCAGGAAACTGACTGCAAATGGGGAAACAGGCACACAGAGAAAGTAATGAAGGTCCCAGAACTCTTTGGCTTGTCCTTGAATTATTTCTCCTTTTTTTCCTGTGTTTAAGAGGCATAGTGCTCAGGAAAAAGAGAGGTTAAGAGAAATGTCACAGAAGGTCACTTCCGCTTGGAGTAAGAGCAAGGATGTCTCTGAATTTGGAAATGAGGAAAACCCCTGATGTTAATACTGGATTGAAGAATGGTTTGAGGGCAGAATCCCATTTGCATGCTCCTCTACAGCATTTCTGTGTGGAAAATTTGCTAGATTAAATTTGTCTTCTGGAGTTGGGTCACAGTGCAGTGGGCATATGGCAGCTTGCATAATCCTGAGAACAAGACACAGGCATCCTGGATGAATAGTAATTGGCTTCAGGAGGGAGACAACAAATTTACAACCCGCAGGTACCAGCTTCATGAGCTGGTCCTATTTGCCCCTTGAAAGACTAAAGTTTTGAAGAATATGGGAACCCTTGTATATGGGAAAAATGTTTGGTACAAACATCTGTGAATTGTAATGAATATAAAATAGCAACATTAGTACGTTTTTAGTGGCATAAAGTACATTGATTGCATTGCTAATGAAAGGATCTGAGTCCTGACCCAAAGAGTTTACTATATAATAGGAACCAAGATCTAAGTGGAAGAATATTCATATGTCTGGATAGGGAAGGTAGCAGTTCCTTTATTATATCACACTGGTCATACATCTGGTGCCAGATCTTTTCTCTGGCGAGGCCAGTTACACATGCTTCCAAGAAAAGAGGAAGTGAAAGGGGTATAAGGTAAAAAAATATAAAGGAACTCTTTAGATATCAGTGGTGAGCATTTAGCATTCAGGTAGTGTTCTTGGTTTTTGGTTTTTTTTTTTTATTCTCAGGAAAAGTCAGAATATGAATCATGCTAGAATGATTTTAGTAAAATTCCTATAATAACTCATTATTCACTGGTCTTATGGAAGTTTGAAAGCATTGGATGTAGCCCCAAGGCGAAGGGATGCAAAAGGCTGGTGTGTAGGTAGAAGGCCGGAATCACTATTTGGTTTCGTTAAATGGTATTTCAATCAGATAAATAGAATGACTAGATTTGTGAGGCTGATGTTATTTCACAAAGGGCAGAGGTAATACTAAAGAAAGAAGTTTTAAAAAGTTATGCAGCTCAACTACAATTTATGTCTTTGAGTGCAACGAAGTCATACACCCCAGCTTTTTATGTAATTATTTGTTTTACGTTATTCTCACCTCTGTACCATAGCCTCCTTGTCTATCCCAGTGCAGCTACTCCTTCCTGAGTGGGAAACTGTAATGGATCTCTACATCATAAAGAGTTTGGAGGACTTATTCATTTTTCCTGCAAAAGTTAAATAAAGTGCAAAACTTTCAGCCCATCAATCCTGTAGCAAGCTGTCCAAGGTGACATTTCATTAGCACATTTTGTCAGTGGATAAATCGTACAGCATGCTCTGAAGAGAAGGTGGAAAACATCCAGTCCTTTTTCATTAGATCCATCTGAAGCTGAACCACTGGAGATTACATACAAAAAGCACATGAGACAGAGAAAGCGCTATTCTGTCTATAAACTGCATTAATCATTCATTCCCTTCTGAGTGCTTTGAGTCACTGCCCTGTCTCTGGTTAGGCCCAAAACTGGCGATTTAATTTTGAGCTGCATGACAGATACATTTCAAGGAAAATCACAGACATAATGACTCCTGCCAGGCTTGATAAAGTCCTCATTCGTCAATTAAGGAGCTTCCAATAAGGCAAGATGGATAGAGCAAAATGAGGCAGATCACGATAATATGTGCAGGGTTGGGGTTGCCAGTTTTTTTCCCCTCTCTTTCATGCACGCACAAGCACATATTCCCAAAACACACACACACATGCACATGCACACCCCCTCACACATGCTCCTTTTGTTGATTCTGGGAATAGAAATAATTAGGGAGCTTTGATTCACTAGTATGAACTAATTACCTAAGGGACTGGGACTGCTTTGCTGCTCCACAGACAGTAAGTGTCAAAGGGCTGACCAAAGATAATAAATACCTGAGGAGTCACCCATTTACTGCAGTGTCAAAATGATTTTCTCTTAGTGAAATTTTTCCTGGCTATGCTGAAAACAAGTGTTCAAATAAAAATGATTTATGTAAAGAAATAGCAGTGCGGCAAAATCAAATGAATTGCTGGAAAATGTGCTACATAAACAAGTGAAGCTCCAACAATAAAGAGGAGACACAATGAGACAGATTAATGACCAATTTAAATTAGTGATAAGCCAATTAAAGGAACACTGTCAGGTTAAAATCATGGGTCTGATACAGTGTTAAGTCAGTGGATGTATTAGATATTGAAGGATCATTTTGTAGTTCAAGGCTTGGCTAAATACAAAGTCATCCCTGCTGAGGGGTTCCTAATCAGACATCTCTGACAAACTGTATTTGTAGATGTTCTAGCCTTAGGATAACAAGGCCATACCCTTGTGCACCTTTATGTAAAAATGAGTCATTAAAGAAATCATTGGAATAGCTTTCACCCAAAATTCCTCTATTGGGTGGTGAGAGCTGGAACCTCTACAATTGTTTTAAAAAACGTCAAAGAATTACTCATTTTACTTAGCTCCTTTGATGATACCAGGAGGAACTGATTCATAAACCTTGTTTTCCTAGTTCCCCCCTGTCTTTTGACTTTGCTCCCTTTTTGCCTTTCCAGCAGCTATTATAACCTGTCCATCTCTATCACTTCCCATGGCTAAGAATGTGGTTTCTTTTATTCCCTAAGATGAAGGATAGGATATTCACAGAAGTCAGACGTATTTTGCTTTCCAGTGGCTCATTTCTAGTAAAACATTCTTGTTTAGGCTTTTTAAAAGAGAAATGGTTGGGTCCACACTGGCCCACAATGAAAAACATGAAATACTGTAATCTGTGCTAGATTCAGAACAGATTTCTTCTTGGACACCCGGTGCCCTGACTTTTTGTTGTACCTCATTCCACCTCCAATGAAGGCTTTTTCTGAAGTATGGAGAAAACGAAGCCATAACTCCTCGTATTCTTGTCTTCTGCCTGTGTTTAGAGTATCACTGGAGGAAACACAGATCATAAACTGGAGCTGTCTTATAACTTGAAGGTTCAAATGAAGAGTGGAAGAGCACAAAAATAGTGGAAAGTCATCTTTATCCTCTCTTCTTCCACCTTGTAGCTGAAGAAACACAGCAATAGATAATTTCCTTATATCCTAAATACATGCTTTGTGCTCTTTAATATTTTACTTTGGTGATGAATATTATGAAGTAATTTACTTTTCATTTGTAATCAGTTTAACCTTTTCTTCCTGATGTACATATATTACTGTGGTGTTGTTTATAAGATTTGCTGGTTGCAAGGAATTGTTTGAATCTCAAAATGCTATTTTAAATTAAACTTTGAAAGAAGGTTTCCAAATTCCTCCTTCCTTTCCTCCCACCTCCTTCTCAAATGTTTTAAAGTTTCTTCTTCTTACACAATGCAGTGCTTAAAAGCTGGGGTTTTTTATGGGTTTTTCATCGTCTAGATCTTTCCTACCCGTGTGACTAAGCAAAAGTAAATCTGGCAGTTGAAATTTCTTTATTGAGTTCTCAGAAGTACCAAAATAGGGCTGTGACATTGTTCAAGTTAGCAGAAGTTAGCAGACTTTGCCCAGCTGCTCAGAAGTAATTGACTGTTCTGGTATTAACGTCTGTACTCTGGGTGGCAAGACCTTTTCATTTTCTACAGTTACATTAGGCAACATCCTCCTTCTCATTAAATTTTGGCATAGAAGCTCTCAAGTCTTTCTTTGCAGAGAAATTTCCACTTTGGAGTAAACTTGGTCTTCATTTTATGTACTATTTTCCATGATATCTGAAATACCTAATATTAACAAGTGTTTTCTACTAGCCAGACTTTACTCTCTCCATTTCATTTGATGATGAAACATTCACATCTTTGACATCACAGCCAGTTGCTTTATAACTTGTGGTTTCATAAATATGCAAGAAAACTAATTTCACAAAATTAGCTGTGAAGGTATGACTGCATCTTTTATGTACTCATTAATTAGCCAACTTGTTTTGAAAGTTTCACCTGAAAGAGAAAATAGTGATCGTGCTGCAAAGGACTTCCACTAACCGATGCATTTTTCCCAAACACTTCATAGACCTTTTGCAAGTGAAGACAGTAGACACCTGACACTTCTGACAGCAGAGTTAAACAGATTGCATTGAAAAATTCCGTCTTTTCCCATAATTTTTACCTTTTTTTACAGTTATACGTGTGCTGAATTTTTACTAAAAATTGCTGATTTTTTAATTTTTTTAATTTACAGATGATATTTTAAGCCTTTTGTTGGAACACTAAGGAGACCTTGGCTTTCATGTTGCAGCCAGTGGGAAGCCTTCCTCTTTTTTTTATAGACGTCCAGCTGTGCTCTTATGAAATGCATTATATCTGAAAGACTCTCCAACTGAAGAAAAGGGGAAAAAAGGCAGCTGGTGCAAGGATGTCTTTTGGTGGTATAAGGAAGGCAGGTGATGTTTAAGGAATGAAAGATCGCTGTCTAGCAGCAGTCCTGTAGGTGATTCTCAAGATACTAATTTTAGAGGTTTAAGGTGGCATTTTGGATGGCTTTATAAAGTTGAGCTGAAAAATGTAATGACGTCAAGTTCAAATTTTAGCCCAGGGAATCTATTGCTCTGACTGTCTGTTTGGAGTCCCTGCTGGGAAATGTGAACAGGGAAAATGTTCTGTGGGACACTCCTGTCTCCCAGAGAGCTTGAAGGGATACGATTGTCCTCCTTATTTTCTCCATATTTCCCATGTATCTGCATGCAAGAAGGCACACAAAGCCTCCTTGCAGCCACAGAACAGTCTCTGGCAGTTTTTCCCCTGCTGTGCTTCCCCACTCTACTAGTGGGGCAGGAGACCGCGCAGGGATGGGAGTCCAGAGGTCCTGCTGTGCTGCTCAGCAGCCAAAGGTGGTTATGGACCCCTCACCCTGGGGAATGAAAAATTTTGGTGTACTTCATGTCTGTAGGAGAAGAACGTTCTCTGCAGATTTTTTAGAAGGTTGAAAGCCTAAATCAGACAAAAGGTGATACTGAGGAAAAAAAAAGAGGGTGTTTATCCAAAGACGAATACAGCACTGTTGTTTAAGTGGCTAGAATATGTCAGTTTAGTTAATACTCTACTTAATATATTTTAATGAAAAGAAATTGTGTTAGATAAGGGTGTTGAGTAATTTGTTTGCTTTGGTAAAACCCAAATAGTTTTAATGAAATCATTGCATTTAATTGCAATTGCAAGGAAGGTAAAAATAAATGTTCTTAGAGGTTCTGTGTATAAAATCTTCAAAATAATTTTAACAGCATTTATCATTCCGTAGCTGGAGCCACTAAATGTCACTGCTCATGCAACAGTAAAACTAATGTTCCTGTTTGCAGGTATTGTTCACAACGCCCTTATTTTTTCCCCTTCATAAAATTATATTTGGATTATACATATTGTAGTAAAACCATGGTAACTATACAAATGCTAATATAAAATCATGGCCTAAGATGTTTTATTTCAAGATGATCTTTGTTACTGTGCTTACGACAAGTTTATTGTAGTTATAAATACAAATAAACTATACTTTAGTTTTATCTCAGTATCTCTATTATAACCCAAATTTGCTTCATGGAACAGTAGCTCATATAGTTTCTTTGTAATGAATGCTATAGTTTTATTTTCTAACTACTCAGATTTTATACCATTCATCCTGAGGCTGGAAGCTTTTAAAGGCAGATGAGGAATGGGATGAAAAAACAAGGTGGTTTTCACTTTAAAGAAATCTGATGATTCTTCATAGAATCATTTAGGTTGGAAAAGATCTTTAAGATCGTTAAGTCCAACTGTTAACCTAACACTGCCAAGCCCACCACTAAACCATATCCCTAAGCATCACATCTACATGTCTTTTAAACACCTCCAGGGATGGTGACTCAACCACTTCCCTGGGCAGCCTGTTCCAGTGCTTGACAACTCTTTCAGTAAAGAAAACTTTCCTAATATCCAATCTAAACTTCCCCTGGTGCAACTTGAGTCTGTTTCCTCTCGTCCTATCACTTGTTACTTGGGAAAAGAGATTGACACCCACCTCGCTACAACCTCGTTTCAGGTAGTTGTAGAAAGTGATAAGGTCTCCCCTGAGACTTTTTCATCTTGTATCTTGGTTCCCAGTAATTTGGTGAAGTCTATAAGGTGCTTCTGAGATCCTTGAAGAGGAAAGTTTATGCAAGCACTGTAATACATGCATATATAAAAGTATTTACATTTTTGGCTACATATGCACACAAATTTATATACTTGCATATTTCTAATTTGTTTTTATACATGTATATACATACATGCATGCAGAAGTATATATGACACCAACTGTATGACATACTTATATTCTGTTGGCATTTGTTGATAACTGCAAATTATCATTTATAACATTAGCTATTTTTCTTTTTTTGTTTTAAAAATGATACTGTTCCATTAAAAGAAAAAAAAAAAGAAGAAACCTCTCTTATTGGATCTTCTTATGTTCCTCTGTTTCTACATTATAGAAAAAAAATGTATGTAGGGCAAAAAGGAGCACTTACAAACTAGGAGAGTCTTTTTGTTCTATGTTGTGGTTTGGTAAGAAACCAAAAACTAACAGTGTCCTAGAGCGATACATTACAGAGTGTCTATTCTAGACAGAATATCATGTGAACAGATGGATTTAAGAGTCTAGGAGAGAAAGCATGAGCAGCATGGGACCTACACACAGTGACACTTCACCATTTACTTTTCTTGCTTCTGTAGAGCATAATGTTGATGTTTTTGTTGCCCATAGACAGTTTTCATACCAGATTTGAGAAAACATTTAAACCATCTCACCACATTGTGCACTTTCAATTTTTTCAGAAGAAATAAGGCACCTTCACTGGTACTTTATTAAAGACTTCTTCTATTCCCAACAAGTTTTGATGTTTATTGGACCATTTGGACTTCTGAAGATTAATTACTAGGCAAATGAGATCTGAATATGCTCACAGAAGTGAAAAATTATTTTAAAATTACACTACCAGGACCTTGGCTTTTTAAGTATCTATCTCAAAAGAGTGAACATGAAGAATTCTGATTTCCTTCTCCTAGTGAGACCAGGGATGACAAGGGTGAACATTTCATTCAGTACTTCTGATTTTGATCCTTGCTGAAGCACACAGCCTCTAAACAGTGAAACAGAATAGGAGAAGTAACCCTTGTTGAATTTATTTGGTTCCTAACTGGTTTGATGACCCGTAGTTGATATGTACCAATTAGATGAGGATGAAATATCATAGAAGCCTAACAGCAGGTCTCAAAGAGCATATAGAAAAGGTTAAATTAATTACTTTCTCAATAATAGCTCTAATAGTCTTCTATGTAAGCTATATAAGGCGAAACTTCTGACTTTGAAAGGTTAAATATGGGGCACACCTCAGGTAGCTTCATGGCTGGAAATAAAGCAGATTTCTTTTACAATTATAAACCTAGCTGTTTCTCTTTGTCTTGCAACATTTTACACTACAGTCCAATTAGCTGTGCTACATGCTACCAGTTAGTAAGTGAAAACTTTGCCTTCATTATGTTTTCATTACATTTCCAATCGTCTCTTATGGAACAGAGATGTGGTTTATACTATGATCAAAGGCGTTAATGTACCACCTGTTCTGTGTCATAATACTTTGTTCAATGGAATAAAGGTCATAGTGGGAATTCCTTTAAACATCCAAAGGAAAAATTCAAGATCATATTGCATACTAGAGATTATATAGGACACCCACAATATATACTCTGTTTTCTCCTTTCTTTTGTGCTTTTAACTTCTATTTAGATCTCTCATCTATCTATGAGATAATGGTAATGATGTATTTAAACATAGGTTTGAAGCACAAAGGTCTACTGTCTCAGTGTTTTTACTTTGCTAAGGGCTATTACACAATACTGCTTAGAAACAGAAAACAACCTTGAAAAGTCTTTATATTCCTCTCTGGTTTCTAACTTCTCACATATTTTTATTTTTAGAGTCTAGTAAGGTTAGGACACCTAAGCCAGTGGTCTTGACTGATGATTTGGTGGCTAACATTGGTGCTTAAAGACAAAAGACCACACCCAAAAAGCGCAGGGTAACTGAGAAAATCTATCCTACATGAAAAGAAATGACAGGTCTTTCTGTCCTCTCTAGGACAGTCAAGTTTAGCATCTGTAATAACAAGAGTTAAAAACAGATGAGTTATTAAAAATTAATCCCTACATTAAAATACCTGTGTGACTAATAGGAAGAAACACTTGCATATAGTGCTATAAATCTTACTGCTAGCACTAAACCCTTCTAATGACGGGTTAGACTAACAAAACGTGTTAAAATTTATATGCAACAAAGACTAATGTGATTTTTTAAAATTCCATCTTTAGTATGGAACTAAATAAGGGATCTCTTAGGGAATCAAACAAACAACTAGGTGCAAATCATCTACTACTTTCCTAAGTATCCTGATAGTAAATAGTTGTAGGTGATCAGCTTCTGCTGACTCAGAAAAAAAAGAAATTAAAACAAAACCTAGCTGTCTACAACTACTTACTATCAAGATACTTAAGAGTGCAGTAGCTGACTTGCATCTTCATTTGGATTCCCTAAGAGATCTTTTTTTTTTTTTCCCTTTCTTTTCTGTTATTACAGCAGGAGCTCATTCAGCCCTGTTGCCTTAAATACACAAGCATATGACTGCAATTCAGAAAGCTTTAAGTAAACTTTGAACACGGAGTCTTTATTTTGATCTTCGCTATAATGACTGCAAGCAGGAATGTTTCTACTAGTATTTGAATGATAGCAGTATTTTAGTTATTAAAAAGTTTATATTTTTACGGAATTGAGAATTTAGAAGATGCCACCTTTTTGTAGACTTAAGTGAGAGTCAGATGTCTACACATCTTCACAATGTGGTTCTGTGAGTTGAAGTCTGTTTCTGAGATTCATGCAACAGATGATTGATGATTTCAATTTTTTCAGTCTTCAACTGCCCTTCATCTTGAAATTCTGTTTTTTAGCATTCTGTTTTTATAAGTGGAAGGTAATGAAAATTAGGTAGATCACTGCTTCTTCAAATCCTTGAAAACATTTATACCATGCATTTTCTCTGGTCTAAAAGTGTTGCAAGTATTTGTTAGGAATGATCTCTCTAACTCACAAGCTCTGGGGAGCACATTTAAGCATTTAGCTCGAAGCAGTCATGTATTTTTTCTGGTAAAAAAAAAAGTTGCTTTGTTAACTCTTACTTTTCAAACTAATGATCTATTACAATCTCAAAGAATAAGAATATATTTCTGTATAAAACCACAACCCTTAAGAAAGTTTTCAGTGTTTGAAGAACAGTTCAGAAAGAAATAACTACCATATTACTAACACTGTGTGAAAAGTGGCCTGATGATAATACAAAATACATGTGCTTAAAGGAGTTTATGGGAATTAGCTGTCTGTGCCACTGAAAATCAGTGAAATGAGTTGCTAACTATAATAGCACTTTGAAAATGCTACGATTGCATGCTGAATGCTAAAACCATATATTTGTGGGTGTGTCTGTATGTTGTACAGCAGCACTTTCATAAAATTCTTTTTGTCAAGAAATAGTTTGTGAAATGCTAGAGTAATAAATTACTATTTAGGGTTTTATCCATCTCAAAAGGAAAACAACAATATTGTATGAAATGTTTGGAATATTGGTGATGACAAAATTATTAAAATACATGCCTTAGAGAAAGAAGAGTTTGTCTAAAAAGTCAGTAATAGTACACTGTAATGTTATGGGGAAAAGATGTAATATAATTGGGAGCTAAATGAGAAGCTAAGCATCACTGAATCCATCAATGACAGGGCTAGGGTCAATTCACCCCAAACCCTAAAGTAATTGGAAATTCACCCTAGAGTAATTGGTTACTGACATGTCTAAAATCAATCAAAAATCAGTAATGAGCCAGAAATACTAGTCCCCTTTATGTATTTGTGTGAAATAGAGTTGTCAATTTTAGAGTATATATGAAATACAAGCTTTAATATGTGAAGGGACTCCAAAAGAAGGTGAATGTTCATTTGTCAGATGGGAATGAACCTTCTGTTTCCTTCTGGATCGCTGATTCAGACTGTAGACACTGGGCTGTTTTCAGCACCCTGTACTGACAGCGAGCACTGGATTATATCCATTTAAGGTTTTAACATGCTACCTAAACCCACTGTCAATCTTTAGGTGCTGAGATCCACTGTTACCTGTCTGCTGCATTCCTGGACCCAGTAGGACCTGGCGTAAAGGCAAGGACTCAGTGGGAGAGTAAGCAATTAGTGATCCAGTGTCACTGGAGCAGTTTCTACCCCTCTACTCGTTGGTGTGATAATGAATGAGAGGGCTTGGGGCAAATCTGAGCGGTCAGGGCCCAGAGTATGCAGCACCTTACCAACCCTGCCAGGGGTTTTGCTCTCTGTGCTCCTGTCAGCTCACAGATAAGAAGCCTCATAGCTGTCCTGCAAGCTCTCCAAGAAGAAGCTGAAAGAAGCCTCAGTGAGGCTCAGTGAGGGTGTCGCAATCATCTACTGGGCGATGCTCTTGTGCTTGATCCCCTCCTGGGCTGTGCTGCAGCCACGCTGCAGCCAGGCACCCAATTGATGCAGATTTGGCCTCCTGACTTGCCCATAGACCTGCCTCATCTGCAGACTCACCTTAGAGGTCACTGAGCTCCTGGTAGACCATGAGCAGGCCTACACCTTGTGCTTGGGATTAGTGGGACTTTTCAGTGAGGCCACCGCCTCTTCCTGCCTTGTGTTGTGCTCTGCCTTTGTGGGCAGCCTGCCTTTGCTAATCCCTTTCAAAACCCTCAGAGAAGCATTTAATAATGCTTCTTGCATTTGGAAGCTTGACAGATTTACAGACCAGTATGCAGAAGAGAGCATGGAAACATCTGCATGGATTTGTAAAGGCAGGTGTTGGGTGTAAGCCAAATTAATTCCATACATGATCCCACAAATCAAGGGCAAACCAGTAAAAAGCAGAATGGGACCCCAAAAGCTTACAAGTGTGTCCCCAAAAAGCATTTATGGCCACAGAGGTGATGGAGGCTGAGCCCAACCCCAGTGTGTGTCAGTGAACACAGAAAAAGCATCTTGAGAAGTCACAGATCAGTCAAAGGGACAGACAGAAGATGCCAAGTAACTATCAGAATGAATTCAAATATATTAGCTTAGTAAAATCAATAGGTTTTGCGATGTTGTGCAAAGCAAAACAGGAAAGATGTTTTCCTCAATTCACTCCTTAAAACCCTCCCCCTTAAAATCAGGAAAAAGTATACTGTGGAGATGGCATTGTGGGTCTGTTTATGCATCCTTCTAAGAGAGGAGGAAAGTGCAAAATTAAGGGAGCTGCCTTTATGACACTAGGCTACCTGCAAGAGGTTGCTGTATTTATCATAGAATCTGAAACCCGTTCTCTCTTTTCAGCCAGGTGGGATCCCAAGATATGGACAACATCATGGCTCTGCTGTTCAAAGGTTTATCAAAAAAATGTAGGGTGAAGCATGTAAGTTTTGTCCCATATCACTTCAAAATGCATAGTTCAGTGTAACAAATGGTTTTCTGGAATGCATGACTGTGCAGATACGTATGACTAAACAGTCAATAGGGTATAATGTTAGCTTATGTGTCAAGTTTTTTGACAATAATTTCAAAAATCCATGTTATCTGCTTTACTCAGCCCTTTAAAGGGGGAGGCCAGAGCTCTGTTAAGGTTATCAAGGATCACCATGGGAAGACAGCATTAAATGTGCAATAGGACTAGTCACTGAGCAAGTCCAATGGTTCCCAATTATTTTAAAAGCTCTGATTTAGGGCAACAGTGGGCAGGGTAGAGCCACAGTATTCAAATTTCTTGGTTTGTGTGTGTGTAGAAATGGCATTCTTCTCAATTTCTGTTAAATTTAATAAAAACCCAAGATTCTTGGACTACCCTTCAAAGTTGTGGAGAGAGTTAATGAGGCCACCTGTAATAAAAGCAGGTTTCACAGTCAGATGTACATCAGTCAACCAAAAATACATCATTTTTGGAGAATGGTTCCAGATCTGTTTATTTAAAAATAGAAAGGAAGGTCTTTTAGAAGACCGTAATCTGCAGGAGGATTTAACCTCGGGAAAACATGCAGTTGTATGACATCAGAATTGCAGACTCAGGCCAGCAGGGACCTGGGGGTCTCCAGTCCAACCCCCGGCCCAGAACAGGCTCAGCCATAGGATCAGACCAGGCTTTATTCTGTGGAAGCTGGAAACAGCTGCAGCCTTGTCCTTCTTACAGGCTTCTTCTCCCTGATGTCTGACTCCTCCCTTAACAGGCTACTCCTCCCTTAACATCTGACACCATTATGGCAGCTTGAGAAAAGTCAAGAGGGACAACTTGCTTTCAGAGAACCAGACTATCCTCTGAAACAGCAGAAACCCATCTGTTAGATGTACATGAGTTGAAAAGTAGCATTGTTTTCCTCCTGGGCATCATAATGGCAGATTAACCCATTAGATGCTAATGTATTGGTTTATCTGTTATCTTTAAAGAAGTCAGTGGTGTTCATTAGCTAGGTTAAAGTTCGTTTAACTCTGATGTCTGTCTGTCACCCACTGTCCAAAATTGCACTCTCTTCAGGCTACATTTTTCTCTGATTCCTAGAAAAACCCTGTCATGTGATAGGTAAACCCCCTCTTCTTGGGACAGACCTTCCCTTCCCTTTTGGTTCATCATTTGAACTCATCTCATAAGGTTCCTTATGATACCTGCCAACTAAATCTCTATTGCTACTCAGAGCACTCAGGACCGGCACTCTGCACATTCCTTTTCATGCAGAAAAATGTGGTTTTGTCTGAAATTTGCAATAAAATGGTTTAATCAAAGGGAGTTTTACATCAAACTTTTTTTTTTCACTTTTATATCAAACAGTATATGCTAATAAGCCCTGATTTGACTCCATAATTACAAGGAACCATTATCCAGACCAAAAATTCCATGCAAAAAAGCAATATTTTAATGCTTGAGGCTCTTTGTGATTTTTTGGAGCCTGATCCAATGATCAGCTTGTTTCATATCAAAGATTATTCACAAGCATTACAGTTATCATTAGAAGGTCAACAAATTTCCTCATCCTTCTTATGTTAAGCTTGATTCTATCAGAGCTTAAATAACTTTGATGGGAACAATTTTGTAAAACTCTATAAACTGAAACTTTCAGCTTTGTGTGGCTTGAGATTTTTGTTTATAGTGTCTCTGGTTACTGCTTTTCATTACCTTCTATAGCTAAATTTAGCTGAACCATTTGAAGATACTGTTTCAAATATTTTTTCTTTTTTTTTTTTGTATGTGCAGTAATTAAATCATTGTTCTTAACAGATTCAAATCTCATTAAAATACAGGTTTTGGCAGTCACAGTGCTCTAATATAGCAAAGCAGATCCTGTAGGTAAAAGGCAATGCAGCTCATCTGGTAATGTGGTTGGTACCTCAGCTTCCCCAAAACACACACAGTTGTATAGCTGTCTTGAGCTTATCAGTAGCTGGTGGGTGCACAAAGTTCTGGGGGAACTCGTAGCAGTGAGGAATGAAGAACTCCTTGGAAATACAGTGTTTTCGGGAACATCACAAAGAGGGAAGAGTAGTGCTGCTCAGCAGCAAGCAGTCCTTCCTGCAGAAGTCCACAGTGAGAGTCACTGGAAAATGAAGCTGGCCATAGAAGTTGTATCTTCCAGAAGAGGTAGCCTCATATGGATGTCAGTTTTCTTCTCATTGCAAAGCATGTGTTGGAGTGGCAACATACACATTTATTTTATTCAGGCCTCCTCAGTCTGCATTAACTGCCTGTCCCCTTTTCTGCACTGTGCCATGCTAAGCAGATTTTGCATTTTATTTAAAGGATAGATAAATTTCAGTAGTAGCTGATGTGATCTCTGTTTATAAGCTTTAGTACTGCAATCATCCAGCACAAAGTATGGTGCTGTCTCTATGAACAGCTCCTTGGGAATGCAAGAAGCAGCTCAGTCTACTCTCTAATTTTGCAAAAACTTCAACTCCTTGTTTAGAAGGCAAATGATGATTAGCTAACCTTCCTCCACATCACCAAAATTCAGATGCATACATAAGGAGCTCCTGGGAGCTGCCAAAACCATTTCAATGAAACAATTATGAAAAGCATAATAAAATATAACACATAAACAACATTTGTTTTAAATGAAACACACAGAGACGATCTAACCCTTTAGTTGCATTTTACATAATTTTTTTTTTCATTCACCAAGTCCTTTGCTCCTGATTTAAAAAGAAGATGCAACCAACCACCATTTTTTTAATCTAGGAAGGCAGTGAGGCAGCAACACCTCCTGCCCTGACTTGGAGCCAGTAACAGAAATTAGCAGTGCCATCTGCAGCTTTGAATATGCATTTAAAGGATGCCACATGCTTTGTGGCAAGCATTATGGTATTCAACAGCAATTTTTGCTAAGCTAGCCATACTTGTAGTCATCTTTTAGGAAATTAAAAGTCCCAAGGACATAAAGAATTTAAAGACTGGAGAATGGCCCTATCCTTTAGGCTGGATGAGCCTGGACTGTCGTCTGGCTTATCAGTAATTGTCCGCTTCACCTTATTGCCTTTCTCACTATATCTTAAATTATTTGCTTTCTTTCCAGACATGAATCAAGGAGCTCCAAAATGTAGTTTTGTTACATGCACTAGCGCATTACTTGGCAATTTGCATGCTATGTTTTAAGCAGTTTTTGTGCAAAGTGAGCCTGCCTGCACTGCCCTGGCAGACTGACCCTGAGCTAGCCTCCTCTCTCAACTTTTTAAGTTATTGTCTAGAAATTTGGTTCCTTAGACTATCCATGACAAGTGTTACACAACCTTAATGGAGAAATTTTACTATGATACTTTGTTATATTTGTTTCACTGACATAATAAACATCAAGCCATCATTTCGCGTGGCATCGTATGTCTGGATGAGTGAAACATTAGGAGAAATATTTCAAGTTTTAATTGGATAATTATTGGTGTATCTCTTCCCTTCATTAAAAATCAGGATTGCAGTTTTCAAGATGATATCTGACTGTACTTCCCAGGTGTCACAGTTTGCTCTTTGATTTTAACTTCTGAGAATTATTTTGATGTGTTCCTTTTTTAGAAATAAGGCACATGTTGAGGCAGGTTATTGCTTTTATTTTACATAATGTGTTGATGATCATCTCCCTTTTTCTCTTTGGCATCTTTGGCCTTAGAAGAAATGTTAGCATAGGTGGGCTTAATGACAGAATTTGAGAGAACACAGTTGAAGAAGGAAATGTTTTTGTTGAAACTGCTTCAGTCAGTGTTTTTATTGTTATGTTTCTGTTGTTGACCCAAATGTAACAGCTGAGGGAAAAGTGCCTTTGATAAAAGATTTCCTGGCTGCATCTTTTTTACACCAGACTGTGAAAACTCAGTCCTCACCTCTGAATATTATGAATTTCTCAACAGAAATTCACAAAATCAGAATTTCATGTTGCTCAGTTAAATTGTATAGTGAACTTTGGAAAAAAGTTCAAAATAAACCCTTTTAAAACAACTAACTTTTTTTTTAAAGTGTGAAACTTGAAGGATGTCTTTATACACATAAAGCAAATAGAAATGTTAATATAGTACTTTCTTCCTCTTTCCTATTTTGCAGGTCACTTTTATCAATGTTACGACACCAGACTCAAGATTTTAGGTAAGAATTCTGAACTTCTATAGAATATCTGTTTTAAAATGAAATTCTAGCTGACTAATGAGTTCATAGATAACCAGTATTTTTTTCTTTCATTGTTTCTTTGTCCTTAACCATTTTGATTTCCTAGAAATTATTCTAATGAACCCAGAGTTGACAAGCATTTTAGGCAAAATCTTAAAATAAGCTGAGCTATAGATTGTATTGATAAGTTTCTGATCATCAGCTTTATTCTCTATTTCACTTTAATTCTTTAATTTTGGGAATTTTCATCAGATGACTGTAAATATGTCTGCAGAAAGGAAAACGCTTCAACAAACTCCTTATTTATTGCTTATTTTCAGAATGCTTTTCCTAATTCTTTCCCTGGGAAAAAAGGGGACCTATTTAACTTGTACTGGTTTTGCAGCTTTTCTTAGTTTCTCAATTAACTATTTCACAGTCTATGCTGAAGACTTTTACAGATCAAAGTTTCTCCATGAAAACAATACGTTATTTTTCAATTCAAATTGCTTGGGAATGTTACTCTAAAATGGCAACTGACTTCTGTTCACCCAACCCTTTTCCTCTAGCATCAGTTGCATTTTCTGATTCTAAGTAACAGGCAAGTGTACTGGTACTTCTGATTCAATAATGAGTACAGCTCATTGGATGAATTCTGTCTAATTAGCTAGTGTCTGCTTCCTTTTCACTACCTTGTATCTCCTACAGTAGTCTGAATATTTGGATTTTTAGATTGTGGGAGATATGCTAGGTTTTCCGTTTTTAGGTTACCCTTTTCCCCCTCCTTACCCATACCTGTTTTCAGAAGATTCAGTATTCAAACTCAATTGATAGGAAAACATAGACTAAAGCTTTTTACTGTTCCTTTCTTGAAATGAGGCAGCAACAAAAGCAACTCAAAGCCTTTGTGGAATAAAGGAGGTCATGGAAATATCAGGTAAGGCCATTTTAAGACCCAAGGCTGTCTTTGAGGAACTCAGCTCCCTCTACATCCATAGTTTTTATTTCAATATTATATGTTGTTTTATCTCTGATGTCTTTTCTTGGCCAGCTTCTAAATTCTTGTTCTAATAGTCTTCCATAAATTGACTAACAAATTCCAGGTTGCACTTTAGCAAAGGCTTTGCTAAAGGTCAGCTCTAATTAACTCTTTGACTTGTAAGAAAACAGGTATTAGTGTACAAGCTAACTCTTTTTGGCAAATCATGAGAGCTACCATGTCAATATGGTATTTCTGAAAAAACCCACATGGCACTTTTATCCCATTTTCCAGTTTACTTTCAATACTTGCGAAAAATTTTTAAAGCCATACATACTACAAAATCAGATCACTATAGTTGTCCAAGGAACTTGTTTTCTTTTGTCCCTCTGTTCCACCTCACCATTTTGCTGAAGAACAGAGACCCCATCCCAAGTCCTGAAATTCTCACAAGTATATTTCTGTAATAACTGTTGGTGTTATACCCTGTGACTTGGTAACTAATATAAAGCTTCCCATATTCTGTGTCTGAAAATCTGGATTATCAACAGGTCTCCTACTCTTTTCACAGGGACTCTGAGAATGTGGTTTGAATGAGCTAAACCCAGAACTTTTCAAAAGCACTACAAAAAACTTATGTCAAAAGGCATCATAGAAACGTGTGGCTAGCTGGAACGATGAAAGGTTTCACATGTGAACAAGCACTCCAACCCACACTGTTATTGAGAATGTAGTTAGAAACTACAGCTTTCCACCTATTTATGTCACTAAAGAAAATTGCCCTTTCAGAGCCACTGACCCTTGTTTGTGGGCTCAGCTTCTGTTTTCTGCTTACAATATTGCACACCGTTGCATGACAACCACCTTAAGGAGAATTAACTTCTTATAGAAAGGACATGTGAGTGCCAGGGTTACAATCATTTCTTAAGGAATTAAGCAGATAAACAGCCAAGCTGTGGAACATTTTGTCAATGAAACAAGAACAAATGTAGGAGTTGGGTTACACATGAGGTGAAAGACACTGATGGTGTAACATGGAAGGTAGCATGCAAAAGCAATTCCAAATAGAATAAAGATCAAGACAAAAAGGTGTGTGCCCACAGCTGACAGGTAGATTAGATCCAGAGATCCTCCAAGCCTGGTTCTCTGTTGTCATTAAATAGTTATTCATACTTTAAACCCATGTATCTTCTGCCTTTCCCTTTTTTCCCTGTCTATCTTTCAGAAGGACCCACAGTTAAAGAAAAGAGATCTTATCTGCGAAGCAGAACACATCAACACATTCTATCTCAGTGAGGAAGAAATTATTTTGTAAAACAAATAAACATATCAAGAATGTTTTTTTCTTTATATTTTAATTTTTAGTGAACACCTAATAGTAAATCACATGTCTTTTTATATTTTATTGCTTGGAACAAGACTTGAATTAAAGATCTGATTCTGCTACACTGACACATTTAAAATTGCATCATGTTTCTTGACTGCAGCAAATAAGTTCAGTGAGGTAACTGAGCGAGGTAACTGAGGTATTATTGAAATAATGAAGTCTGACCCCCAGCAACTGAACAGGTAAAATAGGCTGCAAAAAGTCCTACCTTGAACTGAATTAGTTATACGTAAGTGAAAAAAAAACCCTGTGATGAATATCCTCCTGAAGGTTCTTGGCAGGGTGTGGGTCCAAACATAAGTGAAGAGTAAGTGCCATGGGTCTGCTCAGTCCAAATTTGCGAACTTCAGGAAAGAGAAGAGTTAGCTGGATGTACGAGCTAGGATATTGGAGGAGAGTTGGAAAAAGCTTATGAACTGCTGGTGATGTAGGCTGTCAGAAATTGCTGTTTGTACCCTTCTGCTTTACATGAGTCACAGTTTATGTGGATCCCTCTCTGTCCACCTCTCAGAAGCATACAGAAGATTCTCCAGAAAACAGCAGCTTTCTGCCCAGCTTACTGCTATTTTGGCACTGCTTGCTAAAGGTCACTTTCTCTGTAAAAATCCCAGTAAAGAAAGGGAAGGAAAAGCTGAATTAAAATGTGAGGGGAAACTACTTCCAATAGCAACAAACAGTGGTAACTCAGTCTCCTACCAACCATGCCAATTTTCAGATATTTACCACAAGATTATGAGTTTTCTAGGTGGGTGAGGAGGGTTTTTCTTCCCACAGGTGAAACTGGACTATTGTACAGCAGCTGCCAATGTTGACTGCACTAGACACTTTTCTGTACTTCTTTGGATTGCATTGGTAATGTGCTTGAACAGGACAAATTTTCATACTGCTTTAAAACCAAAAGTATGTATGCCAGCTGTCAAGCTTTGATGTGAGTTACAGCGTATCTATACAGCAAAATATGATCTTTACAGTATAGTCATGAGAAATGACATAGGGAAAGGTGGTGATATAGTTATTTACCCTACAACATGCATGACTAGATAGCTGTTTACCATTCCAGTTAATGTTCCTGGTTCTTGTTACTTCTCTTGCCGCTGCAGTTGTCTTGTTGCATCAGCCAGCAAAAAGGACAGAAGCATCATCTCGCAGATTTGTCAGGATCTTGGCTGTTTGTCATGGTTTAACCCCAGCCAGCAACTAAGCACCATGCAGCCGCTCACTCCTCCCCTGCCCCCACCAGTGGGATGGGGACGAGAATCAAAACCAAGTAAAACTCGTGGGTTGAGATAAGAACAGTTTAATAAATGAAATAAAAAATAAAATATAATAATAATAATAACAGTAATGAAAAGGAAGATAACAAAAAGAGAGTGAAATATAACCCAAGAAAAACAAGTGATGCACAACGCAATTGTTCACCACCCGCTGACTGATGCTCAGCCAGTCCCCGAGCAGTGATCTGCCCCTCCCAGCCAGCTCCCCCCAGTTTATATACTGGACATGACATCATATGGTATGGAATATCCCTTTGGCCAGTTTGGGTCAGCTGTCCTGGCTGTGTCCCCTCCCAGCTTCATGTGCCCCTCCAGCCTTCTTGCTGGCTGGGCATGAGAAACTGAAAAATCCTTGACTTAGTATAAACACTACTTAGCAACAACTAAAAACATCAGTGTGTTATCAACATTATTCTCATACTAAATCCAAAACACAGCACTATACCAGCTACTAGGAAGAAAATTAACTCTATCCCAGCCAAAACCAGGACACTGTTACACAAAGGTTCAGTTTAAAAAGTTTGAGACTATGGGTGTAATTAAACTGTGGATTGGATTAAATTAGTATCTTGTTGACTCTGAGAGACAATGGCAAGTTATCGAAACTAGGTTTATTAAATGTGCCTCTGTATTTGTTTGGAGGAAAGTGTTCATATTTTTAAAAGAAATCTATGACTAAAGAGTGCCACATAATAATAGTAGATGAATAATAATGATGAAGTTTTTATTTCCTCTGCTTGCTATTTCTTGTGCCTGCTTTTCCTGCTGTGTTGTACTGTATCTTGACAGCCATTTCATCTTAAATTAATATTTCCATTTTAAGTTAATATTTATCAACATTTAATTTTAAAATAAAGATACAATTTTATTTGAAGAAAATGGAAAATACAGCAATTTTGTCATGAAAGGGAAAGGCACAGAAAAATACCAATTGTCCCCTCAGAAGGCAATTTTTTTTCTTTTTGAAAGCACACATGTATTTTCTTCTGTGTATGACAAAGATAACCTTTTTTTAATGAAGAAGAAAATTTCATTACTATTTCCCTACTTTAAGAAGCTATAACATTCGTAGTAATCAGATTTCTTTTGATAATCAATTACAAGGGGCAACTGATTATCTAGATCCAGTTTTAAGGGCTGCTCGTGTAATTACAGATGTGAATAGTTTTACAAATGCAAATAAAAAGTGCATTTTGTTATTGCAATCCTTTTCCTATCACACATGCAAATGTCCATTTATGTATAAATTTCTTAGGGCTGTTTAAATATGTGTTCTGAATACATACTTGACAGATAACAGTATTGTCTGAATCCATGAACCTTGTTTTTTAAAATGTTCTATAAAGTGAGCTAGTCTTGGAATATATTTTATTAGCCTCTGTGGAACACATATTATGTCCCAACCCAAAATGCAGCAAACTTACCAAAGTGAATAAAAGCTAATGAGAACAGCCGGTGGTTTTAATTTTTTTGGTAGGGGTGCAACTTGAATCATCCTACTGCAGTATGTGGTCAATTTTGTGGTGATCTTCACTCTTTAAATATATAAACTGAGTATTTTACATTATTTTCTCTCTTTAGCTCCAAGTGTTACAACCTCTAGTACTGGGAAACATAATCACTGGATCAACTGCCCACGTTCAGTGAAGTTAATCTGTACATGTCCAGCAAGTCAGTTGCATCCCACATGGCATTGTCCTGCTCCATACATGTATGCACTGATGAATTCTACAGCACGAGGTGAGAGGTCCAAGATTTCCTGGACTCCTGCATGATCACAAGTATCTTTCCCTGCCTGAAAATCCCTGGACAGAAATTGCAGAATGCTAGCCTAACACCATAGGGTGCTTGATCCTGGAAGTAATCACAGGACAGCTGATGAGATGGGACCTCATGTGCAGCCTCTACAGAGGGAGTTGTTTCCAGTCCTAGGGTGGTGTTGTGGTTTAACCCCAGCGAGCAACTAAGCACCATGCAGCCGCTTCCCCCTTCCCCCTCCCAGTGGGATGGAGAGGAGGATCAGAAAAGAAAAAGTAAAACTCGTGGGTTTAGATAAGAACAGTTTAATAACTAAAGTAAAATAAAATATAATGCTACCTGATTAATAATAATAATAATAATAATAATAATAATAATAATATTATAATAATTTTAATGACAAGGAATATAACAAAAAAAGAGAAATAAACCCCAAGAAAAGAGAAGTGATGCACAATGCAATTGCTCACCACCCGCTGACCGATGCCTGAGCCATGATCCACCCCTCCCGGCCAGCTCCCCCCTGTTTATATACTGGGCATGACGTTCTATGGTATGGAATAGCCCTTTGGCTAGTTCAGGTCAGCTGCCCCGGCTCTGCTCCCTCCCAGCTTCTTGCACACCTGCTTGCTGGCAGAGCATGGGAAACTGAAAAGTCCTTGGCTTAAGATAAGCACTACTTAGCAACAACTAAAACATCAGAGTGTTATCAACATCATTCTCACACTAAATCCAAAACACAGCACTATACCAGCTACTAAGAAGAAAATTAACTCTGTCCCAGCTGAAATCAAGACAGGTGGGTCAGTCCTTGCTTTGTGTAGCTAAATCTTGAAAACCTCCAGCAATGAAGATCCCACCACTTGTTCTGGGCATCCTATTCCAGTGCTGGAAATTGTTTCACCTAGTGTCTAACCTGACCTGCTCAACCTGCAATTTGTGATCGGTGTCACTTGTTAGGTGATCTACAAATAACAAGTAGAATCTGTTTTGCATTTGTAGCAACCTTTCAAATAACCATAGGATGATATCGTATTGTCCCTTAGCCTATTCTTCACCAGTCAACATCCACCAATTGCTATAGGAATTATACAAATACTAAGGTAATAACAGCACCAAGGGTAATAACAGCACCAAGAAGGAGAGAAACTGTTAGCAAATATAAATACAAACATATATACAAAACACAATCTAATGAACAAACTGAACTTTGCTGGATATATAGGTCTGCAATACAGTATTTTGTATTACAAGTTTCTACATGCTAAAGAAAGGACACATTAACTGTATATGTTATCATATATCTTTAAACTTCTTTTCAGAATTATATCCTGAAAATCCTTCCTTAAGAAAGAGCTACACTGAGACACCAACCTGGCATGTAATTGACCTAAGACTCGGGGATTGGAGAGATTTTCACCCTGTGTCTGATTCCTGAGCTGCATCATGGTATTCTCCACTGCCATCAAGGCACTGGGCCCAGTGATGCAAATCGGTCTGATCTGGATAAAGAAAGAAAATTCCATAAATAAGTGCTATGTGTGAAACTGCTATGTTGTGAAAATTTGATCCCTAGGTCTAAACAATGGCACTGAGCAAAAACCAGATCACTGCAGGAGCAGATGGTAGTGTTTGCAGCTTTGGGATAGACTTTAGGCACATATTCACCACCTGCCTGCACAGCATTTTCTCAAATTTTGCTAAATACTAAGTTTATTGCCACTAAAGCTTATGAGCATTATGAGACAAGTTACTGAGTTGCACATTCAATCAAACATTTTTTTAGCAGTGTATTGTTAGTCAGATAAATAGCTTGGGAGGGCTGTGATGAGCATCTCCCCACCCCCATAGCTACTCGCTTAAACAGGCCCTCTCTCTTTGTTTAATTCATCCTTCTGCTTTTTCTATATAATTTTATCATAAAATATGCAAAATATATCCTTTATAGCCCTCAGAGGTTTCTTAATGATAATTTTTTTATTTTATTTTTTGCAAAATGTGTGCAAGTTAATGGTGCTTTAAGTGCTCTCTGATATTTTGACACCTGTTGTTTCATTTTCTCTCTCATTTTAATAGATTTTTTTCTCAGAAATGTAACAATTGTTTCTGTTATAGATGAGTCAGTTGCCACAAAGTGTCTTTTCCAAGTTTCTTCCACTGAGAATCACTTTGTTTTTAATTAGGGGAATGGGCTGGTAGATAGATTTTTGATGAAGCATCTGTGTTTTTTCCTGTACCTGGTTAATAAAAATTTCTAAGCATAGTTCAGGAAGGATGAGTCTAGAGAAGGTTAGCACTGAAAAATAATGTTGTCACATTGTATATCCACAATCCATTCAATTCTGCATACCTCTGATTCCTGTGCTAGATTCTGTTTCATTTCTGATGCCTGTGCTTATTATTATTACAAATATTTGGTCTTCACTCATTACCTGACCTCTTATTGCTTTATAAGTATTTTGTGTTTTCAATAAAAAAAAGGTTTAATTTGGCCTTGTTTTCAAGAAGAGGGAGCCAAGCATTTTCAGTCCCTGCTTAAAGAAATGCATTAATTAACCTGTGTTCAAGTACTGTGGTTTTATATCAGACTAACAGATGAACCCTGAATTTCCCCAAAGGTGATTTGTCAGTAGTTTAATTTCAGAAGTTCATTACATTTTTTATTTCTTTCTGTCATTTTTTATAATACATTTGATTATCTAATCAAAAAGAGGAAGTGATGCCTTGTAGCTTAATGACCAAAGACCAGAGAGATCAGGTTTTCATCTATGTCTCCAAGACATCCAGCTGGTACCAGACTAGTCTGGTCAGTTGGAGCTGGGCTTCAGTAGTCAAGTCTCATTCATGTGCGTGGTATGTCTGGTTAGGTTATGCTCAGTGACAGGGCAGTTTTACGGTAACAGAAATTATCACTGCAACTGATTTGAGCCACTTGTCCTTCTAGACTTGAGTCTGGATTCATTTAGTAAAGGTGGTGCGATCAGATTTCTGTACAAACTTGATGCTTCCTTCTGTACAGGTGTCATTAAACAGCAAATTTTTATTGAAGTGGAAGGATATCATTGCAGTATATAGACAAAACAATTTCTTTAGCTGCTTTGCTATCACTTCTTGAGATCATACTATCCACAAGCAATATTCTTCTAAGCCATTTTCTTCTCCATCAAGCTACTTACAATGTGGTATCAGAAATACTGTCCTCTTCTCAACTGGTCCTGTGTCACTAGGCTTTCTCTCCCTAACTACAGCCTAGATGTAAAAAATTTAGGCTGAACAAAAAGTGGGAGCTAAACAGGCTCCTTGGTGCTTCAAGGGTCCCCATCACTGGGACCAAGACTGCAAGAAGATCAGTTTATTTGAATGAATACAAAAGTCTCTTATGTCCTGTTGGACCTAAGCTGAACTTAGTGGTAGATAATGATGAGAGAATACAAACTCAGTATCACAATCTAAAACATGGAATGAATGAACCTTATGGTCACGAAAAGAAGACAGGCAAGAGTCACTTTTTAGAAATGGACATGTCTTGTTTTTTCAGGTCAGGTGAAAAAAGCTGACAGTTATGAACTATGGAAAGATATTTGAGTTTATCTTTTTCAGGAGAGTCAGACAGTTATGCATATGCATATACAAAGAAGTTGCTAAAATTAAAAAATATAAGATAAAAAAATACTTCCTTGATAACTCTGCCTTAATCCTAATAGGTGGGTGGATTATTCTACTTTAAAGTCTTAGGACACAAATGCTGAACGTCATGTAGTTATCTGGATATATTTAATGAGCGCTATTAGTAAGATAGCAAATTCTTATTAATTTGTGGAAAAGATGAACTGACATGTCAGGGCTGATTTTCAAGTTAAAGTGTAACCATGCAAGTAAGTACACACAGCAATATGTATGAACAAGGAAGATATATTACAAAGCATACTTCATTCTTTTTAAAAATTGTTGATATTCAGATTTCATGGAGTGAGACCTCCAAAGCACAGTGCCTTACATCTGTAAATATATCACAGGAGTAAATATAAACAATGAAATCTTGCTACTGAGAGGCTGATCACATAATATACTTAGTATATCTACATTGACAAATATTGTGAGCTGTTATTTCAAGTTCTAATTCTTGCACTTTGTACTCAAACTAGCTGTATGTTGTTTGATTAGTTAATTGCTACTACATTTTTTCTTGATCAGGCTGTAAGATTTTTTATTTTTTGTTTTGCAATATTGGTGTCAATAAACTGACATAATGAGATGAACACCTCAGTGTTACATATTCTGTCCTCAGTTAACATAGTTAATATTGATTTATCATTTTTGTTAGCATATCCTATACAAATTTATTATTTCTTTCTTCTAAATTATGTCTGTATCTAGTTGGCACTCCATTTTGCTTAGCAATATACCAATGCAGAATATAGCACAGTAGCTATACCCAAAAATTCAGAGCATATAAAATAGAAAGACACCACATAGGGAATGGGCATAGTATGTCATCTAAATACTTTAGTGTCTAGAAGGAAAAAAACTGTTTTCCATAGAAATCAGGAATTACTGCTTCATATCTCAAATCTAAATACGTTGCACAAATGAAAAATGAAAAGAGAAAATCAGCTTTGTTTTAGAGAAACATCCAGAATTCTGACAACCCCCTCCCACCCCACCCCCCCAAATCTTTCAGCTGATGTGGCTCTCCAGTAAACACAGCAACACAGAATTTGAGTGGCAGCGTGCTGAGCATCCAAAGGAGGCAGGTGTAGGCAGAAGAGGAATACTGTCCATGAGCCAAAACCCCATGACTTTCCCATGAATGCCTGAGGTGAGTACGCAGAGGGCCTCCATTTTCCCTTATACGTGTTTTTTTCTATCATATGCCACCATAAGGAAGATGCACATGCAATAAAGGCTGAAGCTTTTGGGAAAAAGATACCCCAGCCATTAGCATGAAGGCCTTAGTGAAGATAATCTGGAACATCTGTGGTTGGTGATGCATCCCAAGTTTTCAGGCTTCAGTGGCTTTTCTTCCCTGAGGCAAGGACAATTTATACAGCCATTATATATGTGTTATTCATATGTCTTTTTGCATAGGAATCACTGATTTATTCTAAGCTTTTGTACAGAAGGAGAGACGATTTAGTCTTTTCCGTGCCTGGTTTAACTACAGGGGGCTGATTTAGTTGTGTACATCTTTCAAAAGCAGCAGAGCTCTGGAATTTTGAAGTAAACATTTTTATGGCTTTTATATTGTAAGATTGCCGTGGATGGGAATGGCAAAAGAAATCAGTGTAAAATACTCCCCATCACAACGCTCTCTATGCTAGTTATCTGTTGAAAAGAGTTCGTTTCAGGCTTGCTGCTGTGATTTGCACAACAAGCAGAATAACTTCTGACTTCCTAAGTAACTATTTTTCTCCCTGTGAACACAATCCTCTATGCAATTATGATGGACAATGACAGTGCAAGCCAGCAGGGCCAATGAATTGGCTATCAATGTCTGGTGAAGGTAAAAAATGGAATTTGACATTCATTAAAATCACTAGTTACCTGTATAGCATTCAGGATAAAATTAAATGTCTTACATTTTCGTTAGTCACTCCTAATTTCCCTGTCAAGAAAATACATCTGCTGGTTTGCTAAACCTGCATCTTGGTGTTAATGAAGGAAGAAAGTGAGGCTTTCTTCCTCTGAGAGACCTGCATATTTGATTGAAAAGCGTCATTCTGTAACTTGGAAAGACATATACTCCATGAATCCTGCTCTGCAAAGGCCTAGACCTATCAAGCTGCCATTATTTCTCCATTCATGTAAGTAAGTAGGTGTTATTCTTGTGATCTAATTCTACATAAAAAGTTACTACAAATAATAATCTAAATATCCCTAAAATAATCCCTATTTAGACCATCAGTTTCTGTAAGTGAACAGCAATCTGAAAATGTCTGCCCTGAGCTTTATTCAAATCGATGAACTAGAATTAAAAGGTTCATTTACCAATTGTTAATCCCAAAATCTGTGGAGGTGCCATGAAAGAGGGATTATCTCATGCATAGTTTGTTTTTCTGACGTATATCAATAGGAAAATATTTCATTATTTCTCAGGTTACTATCTATACAGTAAGAAAAGACGGTGTATTAAGCTCTTCAGGTATGATTAGATTTTTATTATTACAGGTAAATTGTGGTTTCCATGTAGTGAACTTCCATACATCTACAGATTAAATTTCTTTTGTCATAAATTTATTTACTGCCTATGCTACAAAAAGATGTTGGCTTTCTCCAAATGTTTAAGCCAGCTTCTGTGAAGATGAACTTTCCTTCTGCAGATAGATGCACACAAGTGGATATCACCATTGCAAAAGCTTCTGTCCCTTGCGAACAAGAGCTTTCTACAAGACAGTGAAATGCCCAAGGGTTTTGGACTTCAGTGATCTTGCTTTTTGCATTTCTTACTTTGCCCAGATCTGAAGTAGCAAAAGACTTCCTATCCATCTTTGCATAACGTTTTGAAAGATGACTGTGAAGCCCTCAGCGGTCACATATAAGGCAGTAAAGAAATAGCTTATAAACACAAGGTTTGTAATAAAGTCGCTATGATAATCTGAATGGCTCTGTATTGTTCTAATGTAACCCCTAACAGCAGTATAAAGCTCTGAGTAGCTGAAAGAGACATAGCTAATGTAACTTTAATACTTCTAGGAACATTTTTTTTTGAAGGTATTGAGTACCTTGGCTGTCTCTGAGTCATTCTGAGTCTTCTCTGGGTGACCAGTTCCCCTGACCCATTCAGCAGTGAGCCCAAAATTTCTCTAGTTTTCCTCTTGTTATTTATATACTTGCAGAAACCCTTCTTGTTGCCCTTCACAGCCTGTGCAGATTCAACTCCAGGTTGGCCTTGGCCTTCGTAACCTCATCGCCGCAAGATCAGACAGCAACTCTATACTTCTCCTGGGTCACCTGCCCCTGCTTCTATCTCTTGTACTTTGTCTTTTTATGTCAGAGTTAGGTCAGTAGCTCTTGCTCATCCATGCAGGCCTCCTGCTGCATTTGCTTGATTTCCTACTTGTGAGGGTGGGCCCCTCTTGAGCTCAGAGGAGGTGATGCTTGATTATCAGCTGACACTGCTGTACCTCTCTTCTGCCCAGGCTATCCCATAGCATTCTTTGAAACAGATCTCTGAAGAGGTTGAAGTCTGCTCTCCTGAAATCTAGTGCTGTGTTCCTGCTTTTGGCCCTACTATCTCCCCTTAGGAACCTGACTTCCACTGTCTCATGGTCATTGCAGCCAAGGCTGCCTCCGACTTTCACCTCCTCCACCAGTTCTTCCTTGTTCGTTAAGTGTCAGGTCCAGCAAAGCACCTTTCGTTTGTTGGTTTCTCAGTTACCTGTGTCAGGAAGTTGCCATTGATGCACTAAAGAAATCTCTCAGATTGCTTGAGCCCTACTCTACTGTCCTTCCAGCAGATATAAGGGTGGTTAAAGTCCCCTGAGGACCACAGCTTGTGAACGTGAGGTTTCTTCCAGTTATTTGAAGAAAACCTCCTCTACTTCTTCCTGATCAGGTGATCTAAGGAGATATCCACTACAATGACACCCATGTTGGTCTGCCTGCTAGTCTTGATCCATAAGCTCTTGACTGACTCCTGACCCATACCAAGGCAGAGCTCCGTGCATTCCCGATGGTCTGTTGCAGAAACGGTCACTCCCCCTTCTTGGCTTGCCAGCCTCTCCTACCTAAAAAACCTGTATCCCTCCATCACAGCACTCCAGGCACTACCTACCTTTGCAGATGGGTAGTGCCAAGAAAGTTTGATTTGAACTTTGTTTCAAAATATACCTTACAGGTTGGTATATTTGATGTTTCTATTATGTTTGGATTGTGACCTTAAACTAAGATTCAGAACTTGATCTGACGAAGGTATCTTTAAGGCTAAAGCCCAGGTTGGTGTTCACAATATTGAAATCTCCAAAAGACTTTGATATGAAATGTCAAAGTCATATCATTTCATACACTCTTTCACTTTAACTCAAATCTTGTGAATATAAAATTTTGAGGGAGTTTTTTTACATACAATGAAAACTGTGGAAGAAAAGAAGGTTATCTTTGGAGCTTTGGACCAAATCTTTCATGTTCTTAAAGGCTGTTCATCCTGTATGAAAATTTCAGCAAGCTAAGGCACAAAATTTAGTCTCTCCTAATACGTGTGTAAGATATGGGATATGAACTATTGTTTAGATTTTGTATGAATCATTACACAGAAGCTGTGGATAAATATGTTTACTGTCTGCAACTTTCTGAAAGCTGTTCTGTGAGTAAATTTGATAGGCTCAGCCAGCAAATATGTAAGTTAGAATGATTTTGAAATATTGCTTCTCCAGAACGATAGGCAATTTCACTACCTCATTTAAAGAATAGTCAACAGCTTCTGTCCATTATGTAAAACAATCAGAAACTTGGCTTCTTTACCAAATAGGCTATAAAATAACTTATTTAGCAAATGAAATTAGAAGATTTCATTTGGTCACTTTGCAAAATCAGCTACTATGTGTGGTTTAAAGATGTGTTTAAAATATTCTGGTAGAGATAATATAAATCTCAGAAAATTTCCTAAAGGAAACATGGGACCACATCTGCTAACTCACCATAAAATACTTATTTTTTATAAAGTAATGTTTATAATTTCTTTCTTTCTTCTCTTCCATATAATAACCTTTGGGATGCACTGACTATCAATTTCCTCAGTGATTTTAATTCCTATGGTCTATCTGTGCTTATTATTTCAGGCGTTATATAGGTATTTGCATATCAATATTACTGCTTTTCTGCTATTGAATGCAGAGATGTAGAAACGTGGCATACATTTCCCTTCTTGCATCCTTTAGTCGAATTCTTATGTCTGTATGTCTGTTATTCAGCAGGAAGGCAGGGTGACATTTTAAACAGTCCTAAGTGATGACAAGGGCAAGGCAAATGTGTGGCTATATCAGAGACAAAGCAGAGGCTGGGGGATAGGGTAGGGCCATAAACACAGACACCTGTAGATGAAAATTAAAGGATGCTTGTACAGACCATATAAATCTGTGCTGGCAGAGCTGATCTTACAACTGCAAATGCCCAACAAGGCTGCTTCCATCCACGTTCCCATACTAGTGCCAAAATGATGACTGGGAACTTTCTTTGGCAAAGACCTGTCATTCACTGAAATGGGTAGCGGCAATCTGGGGCTTCTTGGAGCAGTTCTGCACGTAGGATACATGAAGTCATTTGTCTGAAGCACTTTCTATGACGTGGCCCTCCTCTCCACTAGGAACTCAACTGACTCAGATGGTCCTCTTATCTTCAAGAGGTTTCTAATGATGGATCTTTACCTTTTAACAGCCAAGCTGTATGCCTGCTGCAGCCCAGCAAAAAGTTGACTTTAGCCTGGTTTCCAAAGAAAATTAGACTCTTGCAGTTGTGTTGAGCAAATACAGCACAGGAATAGCAAGTTCTATCAAGTTTTGGACTATGTGGAGCTGGTTGAAGGTTAGAGACACAAACCTTGCTCCGATGAAGCAAAGGCCATAAGGGGACCCACTGGCCCACCAGGTAGCTCACCCACAGAGTGAGTAGAGATAGCCCCAGCCATAGGGAGGGTGGATGAAAGGTAACTGCTCAAAAAAATATGTGGTGGAGGGATATAAATAGGTAAGCAGGCCTATAAACTGCAGGAGGGAGAGGTGGTCTATAGAGATGTGGAGCAGAATGAGTGTGAGGCTTTTCTGGAGCAGGCCACGAAGAGGTGCACTCAAATCCTCTGAAATACAAGCTCTGTTGGTCCTCCTGTTCATGGAACAAACTTTGTCTTCAGTATTTTTTTTAAAGCTTTCCCACCTGGGGTTTTATTTGGAAGATGTTGTGCATGATTAACTGAATTCTTGTTTCTTTAAAGAGGCTAAAATTGTTCTCATAGTAACAAATGGTTCAATTATTGCAAAAGGAGAAAAAGTCTTTTTGCTTTAGATGAAAAATATACCAAAAACGTACTTTTATATCTTCTCTAGATTGTTTTTTACCAAGTGTTTTGCCAAATATGAAGGAAAGTTTTTTGTAGCGATCTGTGTAAAGCAACATAATTTGGAACTTAAAGGTCAGGCTTATGAGTCTGTTTTGCTTGTGCTTAGAGTCTTCTGGACTGGGTTTAAAATTAATTGCTATTATTCTATTGCAGTGATGCAAAAGGGCTAAGCCTTGGATGTTAACATTTCCATTCTTCTCAAAAAGGGTAATTTCAGACAGGCCATCCATGGAGTACCCTAAACTAAGTTAAAATCTTGTACACAGATTTTTCACCCCTGAATTTCCACTGACTGCAGGGGAGCTATGTTTGATTTATGCTGATTATAGGCACATTTGTAATTTTGCCATGTGTCCAATGAAGGAGGAAACCCTCTACTGAAGTGCTTTAAATGATGTCTAACTTACAGATGGTGATTTGTGATTTTGCTGCCAGCTTTCTTTGCCAATAAACAACATTTCCTTTCTGAGCTACAGCAGCAGCATTGTCCAGGCACCTCACTGACTTCTCACTGTACAGCTCTGCAGAATGAAGATTAACAGCATCATGAAAAGTGTTTTCCTGAATAAGATTACATGGAGCTTTCTGTACATGCAATTGGTGATGATCTGTCCCTGCGCGAGAGCAGAGTCTGTATGCAGCTGCCTTTACTTCAGTTATTAGACATACTTCATTTCTGTTCCCTCGAACAGGAGTTCTTATGGGAGTTCTTATGGGAGTTCTTATGACAGTATTTCTTGTAGCAAGAACAATTTTCCTCATCAACATCTAATATTTCTCTCCAAATCCCTCTGGGACTTCTTCGCCCTTACCTGTAGGAGTTGTCAGCAATCCTACGTATTTAGTTTTCCTACAAGTCTCCATGCTTTCAATTTTCCTCTCCAAGCTCCATTTAGCCTGTTTCACACCAGCTGCAAAGCTCTTATTAGCTTTCATCATTTCAGATTTATTTGTGAATTTCTCAGCTTGACTTTCTATATCTTTTATATGATTATCTAGCCTTGTGCCTTTATTAAAGGAAGGGTGTCTTGTGGCTGAAATACTGAGTGAGGCTATCTGGACTCTGTTTCCACTTCTGTCAGAAAGTTTCTCGGCAATCTTTTGTATCCCAGTGCCCTAGCATTAAGGTGAGGAAACAGTGTTCTCATTTCCAGGCATTATATGAAGTATACTTCACTAATGATTGTGATGAAATTATTGGATGACAGTGAAGTGCCATTATCAGTCTTTTGACTTGACTTTCAAAACACATTAGGCTTTTCACAATCATTTGATGACAAAAAGGTTAGCATTAAGATTGCTTGACCCAGTACAACATGCTCTTTTCACTGCTTTCACTTTGCAATACTTCAGCCATTTTGCTTGAAATATTCAGTTTGGTACCACAAGCTAAATGGTCAAAACCCTCCCCCAAACCCCAAAACCTACAGAAAAAGCAGTTCAACAGTTTTTAGCACAGACCTAGGAGGACTATTGTATTTTGTCCAGTATTACTACTACTACTACTACTACTACTGCTATTACTACTGTTACTACTACTACTACTGCTACAAGATACAAGACCTTCTTCTGTGGGGACACAACTTTTCATTTTTTATTTTCCAGGTTTCAAGCGCTTGATTTTACAAGCTTAATGTGCTCTTTTAACATAGTTCTTTTTATGTGCAAATAAAAATCAAGGCCCAAAATTATCAAAATGCTGTCTCTGCTCTATCAAATGCATTAGGATGAAAAAAATCAGTAATTCCTTGTCAGTAAATTGCTTCCAAGCAATGGAATGGAGAACAAAATAGAACAAATAAGACCGGGCACATAGTGGGCAAGAACACTATGCATACACATTATTTTAACAGATATTTCCTATTAATAAGGCTACTTAGCAGTTCATTTAATGTATTCTTTCTCTCTTCCAACAAGCAGAAAGTCTTTGTGATTCAGTGCTGCTTTAATATTTGATAACCACATTAGCTACGGCAAAAATTTATTAGAAAGAAATTCTTGTATGTGACCAGAAGGATTCTAAAGTAATATCTGTCAGCACTTAATAATAGCCTAGCAGAAAAATTTCTTTACAATATATAATACTACTCCACCTAGGAATGAAAGTGTTTATAAGAAAGAATTATTATTTAGGGACCTTGAGTTACAAAGAGGTAAAGTGGTTTGCCAAGATTTTTCTGCCCTTTAGGCTAATACGAGAGACAGATTTCTTAAACTTTTATCCATTGTGTTGTTTTCTGGATCCTGGTAGTGGATCCATTTAGTTTTGTGCTTTTGTTAACAGCTGAGGAAGATGGAAGCAATGGAAGGAATGAAGAAAGTTTGTTAGTTTTACTGAAACATCGCAAAAATAGAACAGAATTGTGTTACGGTTTGTTTTCTAAAGAAGCTGGTGACAGCATTGACTGATCGTATTTATACATTCAGCTTCAGCTCTTCTGGCATCCAAATTAAAATGAATAAAATTCAACCAGTTGGTGAAAAAGAAGATGATAACAAATTATAAGGGATGCTCTGCAGAAAATGCTTGAAAATAACTCCTTGCTAACAGTGGTGATTAATGGTGATTAAGCATCCAAAATTAAATGTGTGTCTACAGAAAGTGAAAAGCTAAAACTAACAATAGCACCCAGAGGTGCCAGCATGAGCATAAGAGAATGAAGCTACATTGTCCCTGGCCTTGCTGAAGCTGGTCACTGAGTCTCATGCACATCCGTAGTCTTATAACAATAGGCTTGCACTATGTTTGACTGCATGAGCTTCTGGTCCAGCTTCTAAATAACATGGCAGTGAATAATAGCAGCACAGTCTTAACCATGGGTGTGAGTGTTGCTTGGGAAAAACTGTTAGGATCAGGAGGAAAGACTGTAACTGAAGCCAGTAAAAGGAGTCATCTATGTCAGAAATAGACATAAAAAAATCACCTTAATTTCCACATAGTATATAACTCATTTTTGTAGAAGAATGTATAAATAATACATACGAATAATATCAAAGAACTTCAGCGATAGAAAAGGAACATGATTGCTTTTTAAATCTGCAGAAAGCAATTCCTGTCTCCATATTTCTCAAGCCCTCAGTGGAGAGGAACACTTCTCATTCCTCAGACTGACAAGACTTCTTTTCTGTCTTCATTGTACTTTAAGAATATTGTTATTCTAAATGTCTTTCCAACATCTCAGATACTGGTTAAGAAAGAAAGGACTGAAACACCAGTTGGTAGTTCAGTCACCCAGTCATGAAACCATAAATAGGAATTTGGTTCTTTGGACTGATAAGTAGGTTCCTCGACCTGACATAAATGGGCTCACAGCTGTAAGGTATCATAGAAAAAGCGACCTAAATTTGTCACCATAAAGGGGAGTCTTTTCAATTACAGAAAAGCCTATCATATGCTTATACCAGTTCCCATGAACTAGTAACAATTTACTTCCAGAGATTCAACAAGGCTTGCTCTAATCAATTTCACTGCAGCTTTTCCTTCTACTTTTCTTCAGTTAATCCAAGTTAGTACAAGTCACAGTGATTGTCCACAGTATCTTATTTCCTGACTGACTGAACCTAGAAAGAATTGAGAAACTCATGAGAAAAACTCTTTTCAGGAGAATTTAAGATCAGTTTTCTGCAGTGCTTATGTGGATGCTTAAAGCCTTTCCAAGCAAAAAGAGGGGAAATGGAAGATTTTGAATAGTATTTTTCACAATAGCAGTAGGATTATTTGCAGATGGGAAATTGAAATGAGAGTAGGCAGAAAAATAAAGCATTAAAATAAATGACATCCACAGTTAAGCAACAAAAGCAAATTATGTCTATGAATGACTAAAAAAGCTATGACTAATTTTTAATTCAGCCTGAAGTAAGGAATAGATTATCATTGTATCATTTGTGTCAGATCAGCTTGCAACTCACTGTGCAGAGTCAGATTCCATATCAGTCACCACAGATCTATAATTTGTGTTTTATATACTTTCATCCCCCCCTTTTGTTCCTCACTAAACTTTTTTTACAATCTATCTTCATTTTGTTTCTTTATTTATGATCCTTACAATGTACATGAAACAATTCACAAAATTCGGTTATGTCCTTTTATTTATATGTCAGTGAGAAGTGAAGTCCAGAGTCTGATATAAAAACACAGAAAGGGTATTGAAATGAAATGGGGAGCACCTTCAATGTCTCTGTCCAACTCTTACGTTGAGAAAATTTCTGTTATTGAATGTGATTAGCTATAAACTAAAAAAAGTTCTTTAAACAGTTTTTACACCCTAGTTATATCATTTATGACAGGGAAAAAGATTTTGTAGTGGCTGGAAAGGAGTTCACCAAATTGGAGAAAAAGGAATATGTCAGAATTTCCCTCCTTTGCATGGCAGGATATTATAAGGAACCTCCTGCAGTAGCTAAAAGTCTTTACTAGCCAGCCATGGGTTGCTAGTGGTTTTCCTCTGTTTGATTAGCCTTTTTAAATGTTTGGTCTGGGTCTTCTTGAATTGGTAAGTAACTGCAGAACTGTTTTGACTTCTATTAAGGTAAATCCAGTCCAGCCTTGCCATAAATAACAATAATGATGGCATAGTAAGAATTCTAATTGGCACCCTGACAAATTAGGGACCCTTGCCTTCCAGGTTACATCTAGGGATCTGTGCAAGTTTTCAGTTCTGATCCTTGAAAGTCACTGAATTAATATGGTATTATATTAAGCATTTCTGACTGCAGCAGCAACAAGCTGGTTGTGCGTGGAACCACTGTGAAACGCCTCCTTTGTGCTTACAATTAGGAACAGATGCTTCTGGTCGAGGTGGTTGTAAACTCAGTCCTGTTTGAACATTATCTTAGTACCCATGCACGTGTGTGTTCACAGAATTTATACTTTAATTTGGAAACAGAGCTGTAACTTGATTCCTTTGTATGTACATTGTAATGTTTTAAAATAGATGCAACTCTGACAGAGTTGCGTAAGCTTTTTAAAACAATATAAGTTAAAACAAAAGTTACACACTCAGCTGCTTATTGCAGTGAAAATGATCAAAATGCTTGCAAACAATGAATTGGAATAGCTTGATCTCAAGTTAACAAAACCTACTTAAAAACAGTTCAAAAGCCCTCTTGCTGAGCAAGTGTATGAGGCTGTTTATATTTAGTAAATAACACGAATTCAATGAAACAAGATAGATACTTGTCCATGAAACACAACTAGGAATTGTGGGCGTAATGTGGAAATTGTTGGCTGAAACTCAATAGCCTGTGTTAAGCAGTAGGTTAGACAAGATTAATGCCATGAACTTTGTAATTTTAAAGTGGCTAAATCTAGCACAAGTTTTTGTAGAGGTCCACATGTGTAGCAGAGCATCAGTAAACTTGATGGTGACTAAAGGTATTATACTACAATTGTTGCTTTTATTAGCCATTTCTATTAGATTTTTCCCTACAATCTGATTGAGATATTTGGGATTTCATCTGCTAGGCAGCATAGTAAATGTGTACTAATCAATGGATTAATACCTGAAAAGCATACAGTCTATAGAAAAGAGACAAAGAGGACAGAGGAGAGCCTGAGAAGCAGAGCTATGAAGTTACATGCTTAAGCACCTGCAGACAGTTATCACCCAAACAGAAATTAGTATTTATTTCACGTACTCAGTATCACTTCTCATTTCTTTTGAAACAATCTTAGAACTCATCATACTTCTCTATCGAACAGGTGGTAGATTGAATGATGGATGTAATTTATTGTGTTACATTTAAAAGTAGAAAAGGTTGTCCTGAGATGCTAATGAGCTTAAGAATTTGTCAAGAGTTTTTTAAAAAGCGTAGCCTTTTATATGGGTAACAAGACTACTTGGAGCTGATAAGGTAAATACCTAAGAGAAATAAATGGCTTTGGAAGGGATGCAAACACTCTGACTTTGGGACTGTAAACTTAGGGGTTAGAAGTCCTCATAACTGTTGGATGAAAGAATCTCAGACTGCTGCTGGACTGCTGCTCTGCTATTGCTGCTCTTGTGGCCTCTCTTTCTACAAGCCCAGTAGGAAAAGCTAATTAATCTACAGGCATCTAAAGTGATCATGGTTTCCCTGTTTTACGACAAAAACTGGAACCTCTGGATTAACCTCAGCAGGCAGCTATCAGTCATGACCGGTGGTGTCAGGCTGACCTCCTCTCCTGCTTGACTCCTAGGCATGGAGCGAAGGCAGATGCAAATGCGAGGAAAGCTGCTGCTCCATTTGGAGGGCAATATGACACACCTTGGTAATTACGTTACTTATTGGCTGTACAACCTGCACATCAAAGTTAGATCTTTGCATCTGTGATAGAGAGAGAGGGCAAGGAGAAAAAGCTAATTCTTTCATGTCAACCTTTATTTTAGACACTCAAATCTCTGACCATCAATATGGAGTATCCTTTCAGTAATCTTGCTGTGATGTTTATGCACATATGAGTCACAAAAGCAGATCAAATCTGTTTTCTTCTTAGCACTGCTCAGTCGAGTGTGTTGGAGTAGGTTTCAGCTTTTTCTTAAAAATGGCAGAAGTTTGGTTTTGTTTATACTCCTCCTTCATTCTGAGTTGACAGGAGTTTCAGGACTAGCGACTACCTGTCCTCTAGTTTTCTGGGAAGGATAAAATAGCAACAATCCTGTATGTGAATTCCTGTTTTAAGCTTTTTGAATTCTTTAATATATTAAGACTGGCTTCAAATATTAAGTTTTAATATTTTGTCATGTTTTACAGTTTTAAATTTTGCTAATTTGGATACAACATTCATTTATAAAATGATGACAAAATTCTACAAAATTCTTTCAGACAATGCTTGTTTTTTTGAACATCAGAGGTGGTCTTTTTAGTAGCATTCTCTGCCCTTACATTTGGGCCATCATATTATTTTACTTGAGATCACTCTGAATACACATCTTAAGTGAACTCATTGTTTCTGAATCCTTCCTGCTGAAGGCCCAGCTTTAAAATTTGCCCTGAAACTAATGGAGAGTTGTTAAATTTAGTTATATTCTTCTTAGACGAGATGAAGATCTGTAGAACTTTTTAACTTCTGCAATATGTGATGCTAAGTACTATGGTATGCATTCTTCTGATCCCAACTATCTCTTTTTCCAAATCTTATTTTTCACAAAGTCACTCTCCACAAGTTTTTCTTCTTTATAGCGATCCCTTTAAATAATTAATAGTACCAAAGCTTATTGTGCCACTGTTTAATGAAGCTTTAGGTTCTTTAAGTCACCAGAAATAGCTGAAGATGCAATATAAAACTAGGTTCAACTTGCTTGCTTAGATTGATTTATTTGTTCTAGCTATTATGTATTCAGGTAACCTGAATGGTGTCTGTATTTTATTGTTGCTGTAAAAGGTAAAATTCGAAGCCCTGAGATTCGGTGTGTACCCAAAGTACTATTTATAGTTTAAAAAACAACAGAAGATAAAAGGGCTGATATACAAAGCATTAATGGCTTTCAAAACTGGACTAACATGATATAGTGTCATGGTTTAACCCCAGCTGGCAACTAAGCACCACACAGCCGCTCGGTCACTCACCCCCCGGTGGGATGGGGGAGAGAATCGGAAGAGTAAAAGTGAGAAAACTCGTGGGTTGAGATAAAGGCAGTTTAATAGGTAAAGCAAAAGCCACGCACGCAAGCAAAGCAAACCAAGGAATTCATTCACCACTTCCCCTGGACAGGCAGGTGTTCAGCCATCTCCAGGAAAGCAGGGCTCCATCACACCTAAAGGTTACTTGGGAAGACAAACACCGTCACTGCAAACATCCCCCCCTTCCTTCTTCTTCCCCCAGCTTTATATGCTGAGCATGACGTCCTATGGTATGGAATATCCCTTTGGTCAGTTGGGGTCAGCTGTCCCAACTGTGTCCCCTCCCGACTTCTTGGGCACCCCCAGCCTACTCGCTGGTGGGGTGGGGTGAGAAGCAGAAAAGGCCTTGACTCTGTGTAAGCACTGCTCAGCAGTAACTAAAACATCCCTGTATTATCAACACTGTTTCCAGCACAAATCCAAAATATAGCCCCATATCAGCTACTATGAAGAAAATTAACTCTACCCCAACCAAAACCAACACATATAGAAATCAGACTTTTTATTTAATTAGGCCAGATATGGAAGCCCCCACTCTGTTTCCTACCAGGTCCTAATTCAAGCAAAGTTGTCACTGATCTGAACGTTGAGAGCTGAGGAGGGAAAAAAGAAAAGAGGAACTTTCCATCTATATACAGCTTATTACGTGCTTTCCTTTTTGATACACATTTTTTACACTAAGGAAGACAAGATCTCCAGAGTCAATGTGATTTTCTCCTGTCCCGCCCTACTCTCCTTCAGTTTTCACGTAATTTTTTACCATGATGCGTAGCATATTCTGGGGCCACGTAAGACCTGCTTGACAGATATTCTTTGTACACATTTACAGTACTGCCACTCCAGTATTACTTCCTGGCTGTTCAGACAGCTTACAGAAAAGAAGATCCAGCCTGAACAGTAAGGATTTTATTTCTGAGTAAATCTTGATGATTTACATAAGTAAAGATGACAATAATAGTGGCATAGCAAAGTGACTGATTATGGTGTACCTTTGCAGAGTCACTTCAAATCTACGTGATGAAGATACTTTCTGCCTGAACAAGGAACAATTCTTGCAACAAGAACAGGTAGATGTGGAGAGAAAAAAGAATGATACTCTCAGTTGCACTTAATGAGTTCAAACTACAGGCACACAGTCAAATGCCATCACCAATTACGGTCTTTAGTATGTAGGTCTTAAATCTTTTAACTTTCAAATAAGTCTGTCCAGTATATTCAGACATCTGATCTTTCTTGGGTGCTGCTAATAATACTGTGGGTGATATAGACTATTTGGGGAAATGTGTAATCCATGAAATGGATAAATCCCCTTTGTAAAATGCTGTTGATTTCTAACAATAAGGAATAGCTTTTTTTTTTTTTTTAGTTTTTATTTATACTGTACTATACATATATGCAGTGAGGCAAAGAAGTCATGGACAAGGTTGTAAACAAATGCTAAAAAGGAAAATTGTCTTTGGAACACATGCATGCTTGTGTAGGAAACTGTTTCTACCATTTCATCTTGTTTTTGTTCATATGAAAAGTGAATAAAAAACATGGCAGAAGAACCAAACTTTCTGCAGTGGGTCTGTTCTTTACTAATTCTTGCACATTGAACTGATGATCTCAGAGGAAGGATTGCTGACTTAGTAAGAAAGAGAAGACTAATGGCCATGTACCACAAAACTAATGGCCATGTACCACAAGCAGATTTGAATGCTGGCAACCTGAGTTGGACCTTGTCATGTATCCCCCAGTGTATGATGCTCAGCTCCTGCACAGAAGCAATTTAAGTGCAAATATCAGGTCTCATTTTACTAATCAAACAGCAAACAAAAAAATCACCCTAGAACAACTATGACATATGTGGCTTCAAAGGAAAGCCTTGAATTCATTAAAATAATTTATTTTTAGATCTTATCAAATATTAATAAGAAATTAAAAGTATAATGTCCTTCTTTTTAAGCCACAGAATCATTAGATCATTTAATTTAAATCAGTAAGCTGTAGAATATATAAGCTAGTCCCATGAAATGGGAAATATGAACATGTACTGTTAAGAAGAAAATGGACCAAAAAGAGCTGCCAGACATAGCTATAATCACTCAAGTGATGAATCCAAGACAAGGAAATATTTCTTCTTATGAAAGTGTAAAATCTGGAGAATAACAAAGTGATGAGAAACCTACAACATGGATTTGTCAAGACAAAGCCCATCTAACCAACCTGGTTTTCTTTTGTTACAGAATAGCTGATTTAGCTAATAAGAGACAATTACCTAATAAGATACGTATTTACTCAAGTAAGAATCTTGTATAACAGTGGAATTTATGATCCGAATGAAACTGCTGTAACATAGATGGACAATTGGATGAAAAACTACAGTCAGAGAAAATTATTAATGAATTGCTACCAACGTGAAATGAAGAAATTGTGATCTTTACTGTGTTAAGTTTGCACATACTCATTATTTTCTTCAAAAACGTAGTAGACTTCTACATCAGAAGTGGAGAGAATTGCAAAGACTTTGGGTGTCATTAGAAAGAAAATACAAACCTAATATTAAGTGAAGAAATGCTCCAAAAATCCATGGAGGACATTTGCTAAAGAAAGTACAAAGTATTTCTGTATGATAGAAAGGCATCATCTCCATTAAGAGGTGGAGGAAAATAGGCAGGCAGCAACAGCTAGCCTTAGAGTGGCCCATAAGTTTAATATAGGTCAAAAGGATGATGAAAAAAGTAGTCTGTAAGTAAAAAAGAAAAGGGAGGAAAAGGTCTTTGGTTGCACACGTTATCTGGAAGAAAAAACTCCATGAATGTACAATAACTATCTTAACAGACTGTAATTTTGCAAGAGCAAACAGTATTTCTAGGAACAGGAAAGAGTCCCCCCTCAGCATACTGCTGTATAATTCTAAACCAAATTACAAGAACAACAGCTTTTGGCAGATGGTGTTTTACTTTTTGTTGAAGTGTCTTTCGAAACAATAACATAATTCAAAACAACACTGAAGCAACACGAACAGAAAAATATACCCAAACAAAGAGAAAACAAGAAAAGCAAGATAAAAAGCAAATTTTCAAAACAATTGAGTTTTATATAGCAATAGCCTGCAAAAGACAGTGGATGGTAAGTCAGTGCCTTGTGATATTTTCGTCCTTTAAGCCTAATATGTTTCAAATCTGTCTGTGGGTACCTCCTCCAAAGACACACATGTACCCTTTTAGAGACATGTGCCTTCCCCCCATGCACATGCACACATGCCACTTCACATATTGAAATATAATGTGTGCTGCTATGCACACATTTTCACAGCTGCAGCTTTAGCATTGCTAAGTCAGAAGATTCCCCCGGGTGCTACTCAGTCTCAGAGATATTAATTCAAAAGCTGTTCACTTATTAGCAACAACTACAGAATCCACCCTGGCAGAGAAGCTCAAATCAGCTAAGGATATAACCATTCACCAGGCAAATTAGTAATATGGGTGCAGTTCCTCTGTAAGCTCTGCTTACGTGTAAGCAGCTAGCACTCTGTTAGCTGTTCTTTAACTGGTAGTATTTCTAAGGCTAGATGCTGTTTTCTGCTCTTTTGTTGAGAAGTTATCTGAAGGTTATTTGCTCAGAGTTTTTTTGTTTTTCCCCCCTCTTTGATCTATTCCTTATATAAAATCTGAAGTATACAGAAGCTTGGAGAAGTTCATTGTTTGTTAATTTTAATTCTTGTAAGAATTTAAGATAGGGCACTGCCTGCAGCTTCCTCTGGTCACAGGACACTGCAGCAGGTAACAGGTTCAGTGGTAATGAAGGTAGCTGTAATACAGTATGGGAGCTTGGTTCAATCATATTTTTGGACTTCTGACTGAAAAAAACAAATCATATGTTTTTTTCTGAAACGTAAGAGATGACCTGAAATCCACTGGAAATATATATGTCAAACTTTATTCAGTAAAATAACAATATACATGAAAAAGGGGTTATGGGGGAAATGTCTGCACAAAAGAAATAAAGTGATATGTAACAGTACTCACCTATTCCATACTTGGAAAAAAAAAGTTTTTTTCTAAACTGTGACTTCTGTGTATTGACTCTTTTTTAACTCTGTCGCAGGAGCTTGATAATCACATCCTTCCTAAGTTTGCTTTTGTGAGAAGAGAAGATACCTAGATGATCCACTGACAGATTTGCAAATAAGTAAAAGTACCTCAAGTTTTGCTTATTACTAAAACCTGCAGCAATCTAATGGCTTTCTAATCAAATTCTAGGCTGAAACTCCTGCCACAGAGATTGCAAAGTTTGTCCCAGATTTTCTTGTTCGTCTGTACACCAATTATAGATATATTCACTGTTAGTTTTTGGATCAGGGGATAAAGGCCTGATTATAAAGTAGTGCTTAAGTGAATTTTGGCATCCAGTTTCACTTAAATGTTAACAAGTCCTTTTTTCTATGTCCCACTCAGATTTTTCTTTCAAATGTTGCAGATTTAAAACCATACTTTTTTTTAAAAATAGCTTGCTTTGTCATCTTGTGCAATATCTGAGTAAATGCATTGCATTCAATAGTTTTAAGCTGAAGAAAACTTGTCTTTTCTCTGGTTGTTTGTCTTCTGAGACTGCAAATGTGTTGATAGAATAACAGCATTGCTTATAAAGACATACAGTTTTGTAACATGTTTTGCATATTATTGTGACTTTTAAAAGTGGAGATTAATAGAGCTGAATTCAGAATTGCATTATTTAAGATACAGATAAGATTATATGGGGTAATTCCTTTTTCTTCTTCCACTTTATGGGATTGATTTTCCTTTGCTGTACTTAAAAATGGCTAAGGAGGAATAATGATCTTCATACTTGATTTAATATACTAGATAAACATAAGTTGAAAAAAAAGTAAGGTATGTGTTTATTTCATCTTAATACCCTGATTAAAAAGTTAAAAAAACCCCATTGGTGAAACCATTATATCTTTTCTGACCATTCTGTTAATTTATTTCACTGTGTTTGGAGACAGAGAACTACAGGGTGCAGGGAAGAAGGGTAAAATCTACACACACTTATTATTTACTATATGCTACCTTAGCTATTTCTGTGCTCTTTGATCAGACTTTACAAATACCATGGACAAAAGTCTTCAGGATCCAATTTCTGGTGTTCTCTGGCTCCTTTGCAGGTTTATGTCTTTGATGCTCAATCTGTGCCTACTTAGCACAAAGGAAGGGCTCATGAATGTTGTACAGAGGGGAAAAATTCAGTTTCTTAGAGAAATACTGTCTGTCTCTCAGAGGAGTGTGATCTTTATCAGCAGATGTAGGGTTGCTATTCTGCAGGCAAGTATTTCTTGTTGCTGGGAAACAGAACTCGGTGAAATAATAGGTGACAGGTATTAGCATATGGTTTGCAAAGAGCATCATGAGGAAGAGTCTTGATTTGCTAGTTGAGGAGACTTACCATTTTGCATTGTGCCTGACATCAAAAGATAAGTCACAGTTTAGGTTCTTTGGGTATGATACTTCTTTCCTATAAAGCCATCTGACTCAAATACTCTTTCTGAACTACCTTCCTTGCCTTTTGGGCTAAACTGGCTACAAATGATCAGTTCCTGTGTTAGGTGGGAGACCTAATTCCTAGTGCTTTTAGTTTGCACATACTAAAACAAACATTAAATGCTCATATACTATATTGGTTCGTGCAGATTAGTTTCACAAAGAAGATTTAATTTGTGAGTGGTTAACCCTGCTGCTTTCTCCCGTACTCCATGCTCCAGGCTTGAATCACCAGAGCTCAGAAGACCACAGGTCATTGGAAATTATGTCTCTCAAACTCCAGAGTGTGTTTGCTTTGAATATATTTTTGATTTCTCCAAAGCTTAGGAAATCACACTCCACATTCAGGTTTCATAGACATTTTTTCCTGTCTGTGAACTGCTTCTGACTATAAGTAGTAGGAAACTGCAGTGTATCTTTTCAGCTTGGTATTTTTCCAGTGCAAAAGGATGAACCCCTCATTAAGATTTTAAAATATAAACAAAAAAGGGAGAAGGAAAATCATAATAAACCCCCTTTTTCCCTGAAAGTAACTTCTAGACTGTTCTTTTCTTTTTCTTCTTTTTTTTTTTCTTTTTAAAAAATCTAAACCACATGAAAGCATACTTCAAGCATAGGAGTCTGATGCCATGGGTTTTCTTTGCAAAACACATCTGTGGCATAGTATTAACAGTACTAATTATCAGTATCATTGAATGACAAAGTGGCAAACTCTGTAACAGTTGTAAAGTTTCTATACTCTTATTTCAGGAAGAGTTTTAATAAATGATGGCTAAAGACAAAAAGAAAGTGTGTCTTTCTACATGAGAACTTTTCCACAGGACATCCCGTAGAACTTGGTTTGGCATCATCAAAGACATGTGAAAATCAGCAAGTTAGATAAGACCTAATATGAAAACCTATTCTGAGGTGTCCATACATTTCAAATGTAGTATTTAGGAGTTTTAAAAATAAAGTTTCAATTTTTGCCTGTAAAACCAAGCCAATGACAGATCACATCTGATGCTTTTTCTATCAAACAGCTCCACGTTTCAGGGTAGAGAACTAATATGCAAATTAGACAAATGGTCCTAGTCTGGGGCCTGGTTCATTGGTATTTCTTGCTACCTATGTCTAAAAGGGGTTTGAATAGAAGACCTTGAGTAAACAAGTGGTAACTACAGTAAGAAACGACTTAAAACTGAAAATAATACTAGTACAAAAGAAACCTGTCACAGTTTACAACGGCAACATAAAATTTAACTGTGCCTTCCACTGTAGGATTCCCTGTTGATTCTAGATACGGAACCTGTTTTACAGCTAACCTAAGTGGTAGTCTAACTATATAATTTTTAAGTGCAATACTTGCCTTGCAGTTGGTGCAACTGGATATAGCAGCAAGGAACTAGAATAGTGTCTCTTAAACACAAGAGCTGGAGAGTGACCAGGAAAGGATGAGGGAGAGAGTTCCAGAAAACTGATGCTACATTTAGTTCATATTTTTGTCAGACACTTAAGTGGGCCAGATAGGCTCTAAAACTAGTCAGCTCAATAACCTACAGGTAGTTTAAAACCATGGATAATTCATTACCTACATCTCTCTAGTAGTTAAGCATAGCACAAAGATCACAAGAGAATTTGAATTGCTTACTGTCACTTTCACTTTACGACTTTTAGCTTTGGCCCTACTTTTAAGCCTTCCCAATTGGCATGCATGGTGTCTATGCATAGAGCAATTTAACTCACTCAGGATGAATGATTACCAGTTGCCTTTCTGCTGAAGGTTTTTCTGTTGACGTGGGGCTGACAATTCCAGTCTCTTGCCTCAGTGCCTCCTGTGTTGTGCGAGTAATCTCTTCCGACATACCATCTATTTTAAAGTAATGTCTCCTCATTTTTCATCCTTCTGTTTTGACTCCTGACAAAAGCAAATATTCCTCTGAGAGATGGGAAGGTAGGAGGAGAGGGAGCATCTCAGAAACAGTGAAAACTTTGTTTAAACAGCATGAATTAATCCCATATCACACAATATAAGTGACATGCAATTGCTGCTTGTTATCAGCCATTAAACCTTGAAAGCTATTGTATGCAAAAAGAGAAAAACACATAAATAATAGAGAAATGCTTTTCAAAGCCCTGGATGCTTGCAAACCTTTTGTGAACTATATTCTCACTTCCCTAGATGAGGTGCATCACAGCTGTTATACTTCAACTGAGGCAGCAGATGGAAACCCAGTTCTTGTGCGTTGATTATGTACTAGCAAATTCATAACTGCAGTATTCGATGGTCTCACAAATACTGATGAGCTTGTCTTTGCAATGCATTTGTAAATTATGGAAACATGACCTTGTCGTGGTTTAACCCCAGCCGGCAGCTAAGCACCACGCAGCCGCTTGCTCACTGCCCCCCCACCCCTGGGATGGGGGAGAGAATCAGGAAAAAAACTCGTGAGTTGAGATAAAGACAGTTTAATAGGACAGAAAGGAATGAAAAACAATGATAATGATAATAATAATAATATGACAATAGCAATACTAAAAGAATTAAACTATACAAAGTAAGTGGTGCACAATGCAATTGCTCACCACTCGTTGACCGATGCCCAGTTAGTTCCCGAGCCGCGATCCCCCCTCCCAGTTAACTCCCCCCAGTTTATATACTGGGCATGATGTCATATGGTATGGAATAGCTCTTTGGCCAATTTGGGTCAGCTGTCCTGATGGTGTCCCCTCCCAGCTTCTTGTGCCCCTCCAGCCTTCTTGCTGGCTGGGCACGAGAAGCTGAAAAATCCTTGACTTAGTATAAACACTACTTAGCAACAACTAAAAACATCGGTGTGTTATCAACATTCTTTTCCTACTAAATCCAAAACACAGCACTATACCAGCTACTAGGAAGAAAATTAACTCTGTCCTAGCCGAAACCAGGACAGACCTCCAATGTGCAGAGACGAAACTGGTGCACAGGGAGATGAGAGGACCACCTGCTGTTGCACAGTGAGTGTGTAACAGATTTGAAGGGGGGAAGAGTTTCTGAGTCCCTGACCAGGCGTTTTTAGCAAGTGTTGGAGATAAAAGCACATCTTGAAGTAGGCATGACCAACACAACAGCACTTATCAAGTAATTGCCTGGAGCTTCCCCCAGTCCCACTCCACTGCAGCTCTGTATGAGGCTATCTCCACTCTTGTACTGTTTGCCTGCCTTGTTCCTGTGGTTCATTCTGTAAATGTTTTACAATACCACAGGTGCTAGAGCAGTGGTGACCTTCACCATGATGGAGCTCAGGAATAACGACATACCCCTGTGAATTTTATAAACTCCAAGCAGACTGGTCAGAAACACTGCAATCCAAGCTTTCTCATGAACATACATCTATGCTGATAGCTATTCCTGTGCCCTGTAGAAGGCCCCTGAGTAATACCACAGTGATGCATCCATCTTACATCCACATGATGTATTCAAACACCTGTACATTTTGCTCATCCTGGGATTCCTGGAATTTATGGGCTTTGCTCTGATGTTTAATTCCAGATTCCCTTATACCAAACAGCGTTCCCAAAACCAAGCAGCAACTACCTTTTCTGAGTCTCCTTAAGAGCAGAGGAAATTGCAAAAACCCAGCTCAAGCTTTCTGATTGTAGGGCAGCCATTCAGACAGACCCTTGAGAGCTGCTGGAGCTCTTATCCATCTCTGCTAGGACAGACGATGCAAGTAATTGCAGAGCAATCAGATGAAATAGGCTCTGAAGCTCATAAAGCAAATGTGGACAATATGATTCATATTACTTACTGTTGTAATTGCTATGATAGAATTGCAATGTTTTGCAGATGTGAGACATCTAGACTTTATAATTAACAATTTTTCTCCTCTGTTTGTAATGAATACAGGTCGATTCCTTCACAAGTCAATAGACAAGACATTTTCCTTTTAGTATTAACATCTGCCTTTAAATGTGAGGAAACAGCTTGATTTTTGATGGATTTCAGCAGTCATGTCACAGGATGTGACGTAGTGCTTTACAGACTGACATGTATTTGTTCCCACATTTCTCCCTACAGCTGTATATGCGAGTGCCACACTCTGATTTTAAAAGATGATAAGAACACTTTTGTGGCTGTGCATTCCTTTTTGGCTGAAGTATGCCCTGGGATGAGTGAGTGATACTTTCACTGAAGTCAGAGGCTCTTGCTAATGCATAACCAAGGGTGGTGTCTTGCCATCCAGATTTAATCACACATACTGACTCTATAGGTCAGTAATACGTAAACATTTTTCTTTTGTGGCTGGACCCACAAATCTGTTTGATGGAGTTTCTTTTTAAAGTGATCCTATTATAAATATTAACCGATTCAATGTTGTTCATAGTCTTCACAATAAGATGTACTAAAAATGTCCTTTTTATAAATCCTGACTCTGTTCAAGCCAGTGCAATAAATGTCCTGTGTTAAGGCAGCTACTTCTAGAAATTTCTGTTTAATCTTCACCACTTTCTATTTGCATTTTAGGTTACTTGCATCTTTTGAAATGGTTTCATTTTTGTCGTGGTTTAACCCCAGCCAGCAACTAAGCACCACGCAGCCACTCACCTCTTCCCCCTCTCAGTGGGATGGGGAGGAGGATCATTAAAAAAAAGGTAAAACTCGTGAGCTGAGATAAGAACAGTTTAATAACTAAAGTAAAATAAAATATAATACTAACAATAATAATAATAATAATAATAATAATAATAATAATAATAATAATATAGTAGTAATGAAAAGGACTATAACAAAAAGAGAGAGAAATAAGCCCCAAGAAAAGACAAGTGATGCACAATGCACTTGCTCACCACCCGGTGACCGATGCCAGAGCTGCGATCCACCCCTCCCAGCCAACTCCCCCCTGTTTATACACTGAGCATGACATTCCATGGTATGGAATACCCCTTTGGCTAGTTCGGGTCAGCTGCCCCAGCTCTGGTCCCTCCCAGCTTCTTGCACACCTGCTTGCTGGCAGAGCATGGGAAACTGAAAAGTCCTTGGCTTAAGATAAGCGCTCCTTACCAACAACTAAAACATCAGAGTGTTATCAACATTATTCTCACACTAAATCCAAAACACACTGTACCAGCTACTAAGAAGAAAATTAACTCTGTCCCAGCCAAAACCAGGATAATTTTTCAGTAACTTTGTACTACTTTTTATCTACATCTTGAACCAGATGGCTATAAAGACAAAAAAGCCTACACAGCAGCTTTTTAGCTAGTAATTAATAGAATCAATTCTTCTCTTGCTGTTGCAGCTATACATCAAAAGGAAAACAATTATTGCTATTGCTTCTTAGAATATCATCAGACCAGTATTTGAACCGCAGCCTTTTGCTCCAACTGAGAGGAAATGCAAAACTGAGATTTACGTTACAGGTAATTTTCCCCATTTCAGATAATGCACATCTGTGCTGTGTTTGACTTTCAAGATCTTCTTATCAACATAAAGAATAGTATATTTGTTGTATCTCTGTCTGAACTTTGTTCCTCTGTGAGGTGTAAAAGCAATTGCTGCTGTATTCTTAGCTATCAGTATTACCCATGAGAGATATTATGATCCTTCTAAGGGCCCTTCTTCATCTAATGCAAACCCCTTGAGGCATTTTAGCAATTAAAATGAGTGACTAGATGCTTTCATGGCTTAATTTATACACTATTCAAACATTACTTAGGCAATGCTTTCATTTGGATAAATTTGCTTAAGCATAATGGAAATTCCCCAGTTTTCCCTTAAAAGTTTGAATTCTTCCACAATAATAGTCTCACCATGCACTTTCTAACCAGTGATTTGCATAGAGTGGGGGTCAAGCACCTCTACATTTACATAGTTACACCAGTGATGGGTGAAACTTTAAAGGTCCAGTGTCAAGGACAACTGAAAAAAAAAAAAAATCCAGATAGCAGGGCTTCACTTTAATTATTCAGATCTTGTAGGTGTACAAAGATGAGGTTAAATCTCAGGACAATAATCTTCCCTGTACTACTAGCTTTGAGCTAGGCTGATAATATTTTTTTTGCTGTAATTCAGCTCCTGCTGTTCACCACAGCCTTTCAGAATTTCTTAGTGACAACAACAACAGGACTTAGTAGGAAGGATAATCTCTATTAGCAGCACAGCTACTGTAACACACTATTGATTCAGCCTGTCTCTGCACTGTGAAGAGCACTGTACATATGCTTAGAAGATAACTAAATACACGTTATTTATGTATTAAGTATCCACACTGAGCATATGCTATGAGAATGTATTTCTCTTTGAGCAAGGCATTTGGTCATTCCATCAATTTACAGAGGAATTGCTTGAATTTTCCAAAGAAAATTTGCGAATTATATTCATATGCCTGTTCTCATACATTTATACACATATCCCTCTTCTTTGGTCCCTTTAAAAAGGGACTGAAAAGATAAAATAGGTAGTAATCTCTTTTTTTGCTTTGGTTCTCCACAAAAGGCAATTCTTTCATTCAAGCATATAGGTATTTTGAATGAAAAATCACTATATCAGAGGCAATACCTTGAACTGAAGGTAGTTCCTTGGTGTTGTGCTGCTACAAACCAGATTTTGCAAATGGTTGCTTGAAATGACAAACCAGGAGGCTAGCTGTCATATCCCATTTCAAAATAGAGATTAGAAATTAAGTGAACCTATTCCTGTTTGCCTGAAGAGAGAATGCAAAGTAAAACAATTGCATATTTTGTGTATGAACTGTTTATTCTACATATATTTTGAAAATATCTATGAAAAAAATAAGCCTTAGACTTGCTGAGACTAAACAGAATACATTTCCCAAAGGGAATCTGGATTGGCCACTGTAGTAAGGCTGAAGAAGCATACGTGTTATGTACGGGAGAGTAAGAGTGTGTGTGAGACGGAAAGATGTTGCTGGTTTCTTCTGTGTACCTGAGTGTGATTTGTTAATAGATTTTCATTGCTTCTGGAACTTAATGATCACAACCTGCTAGGCACACCTGCTGCACTTCTAGCCACAGGCTGGCTGTGGTTTAAAGACAGCAGATTGCTGTTTTGTGCTTTTACCTTGAGATCTGGTCTTAAGACCAGACCCCCAGTCTCTGGGGGATTTGCTTGTCTTAGGAAGAGTAGCTGCACAGAGACATAGGCTCATGCACACACACATATGGATGCACACATATGCCAACATGCACAGAGCTGGATAGGATAATCACTTTGTAAGTATGACAGGGAACAGAAGGCCCAAATAATTACAAAGTTAAAACGTAGAAACAGGAATTTTAGCAGCTAGGCAAAAGTAAAGGCAAGACTCCTCACAAAAGCTAAACCTCCTTTTACATGGTATTTAATTCAAATCACAGAACACATTATCTATTTGTGAATTTTATCTTGGGAATAAGCACTACCCAAAAAGCACCACAGAATGACACCAGTTAAAATTAGCCTTAGCCAGGAAAATATTTTAAGCAAGTTTAAGCAGCTTGAACAGGTGACAATCTGTGTATTTCATGCTGAGACAATGAAACTCAGGTATAAGCATTTTCCTTGTTTGAGAGCCACTTTAGGCATAAAAACTCTGGTATCATGATAGAAAACTGGTATTTAGATACATATTGAAACCCCTTACACATGTAAATCACTTTTACAAGTGATTGTTTTTCCCAAAAGCGTTGGATTCTGGGCTGCGCGGTTGGACCTCCCACTAAACACTGCAGGTGAGGTCCTGAGCTGGTGTAAATCACTGTGACTCCCACTATTTCAGTGAGGGAAAGCATCCAAATTATTGACCTACGGGGATAAGTACCCCAGCTGTCATCTGCTCAAGCTATTTTTGTCAACTAAAGTGTTTTTCAAACTAAGTTTATTTTTAATTAGTGCATTTATGTAGCTATATTCGTCACTGGTGATCGTCTGATTTACACTAGTGGAAGCCCTGGCTTGCTGAGAATGTACTTTGCTGCACTGAACACATGGCAGTAACAGCCTGTAACTATCCCTTTGCGGCCCTGATCACTTTTTATTTGTGCTGAATTTCCCACAGTGGCTGCTGTTACAAAAGACCTAAACGGATTATGGAACATGTGCTTTATTTTTAAATTGTTTTTTTTTTTTTTCTTTTGCCTGAAGTTGCCTTCCTGCACTGAAGGACAGTGGGTTTATCTTCCCCTTGTGAATATTTTGTTGAATCAGTAGATTTAAAATTTCTTCATATAGGTTAGTTTCTCCACTATTATTGAATCTTTTGTTAAAAATGAATTTTGCCTACGGTTATACGGGAATCTTCCAACACTGCATGAAACATGTAAAAAGTGTATGGAAGGGGAGGACAAAAAGAAAAGACACAACAAGCATGAATTCACAGGCATTAATGTTAAAAAAGATCACATTTAAGCAAATATTGTTTTTCCTTGATGACCTTTTTCTCACTGCCAGCTCTGTTAATGTTCATTCTCAAAACATTTTACCCAGAATCACTGAATTTTGGGAAACAGATTAAAGGTTAGATTTAATCTTGGATTCATTATAAAAGTGAGACCATTCCTATTAAATACTACAGAGGTGAACAGTGAACATAGAAATCTCCATGATACCATCTCAATACTTCAAAACAGTACATCCTCTGTGTAAAAAATTGAATTCCCATAAGACCAATGATAAATAGATGCAGGTGGAAAACATTTATCAAAACATTTTAGCATTTTAGTAAAAGTTTCTTTTTCAGTGTTTTTTATGAGGAAGGAGAAAAAAACTTCAGCATATTATTCTGTATCACTTTATTAAAATTATCAGAAAGAGAGAGATGTTAAAATTTGATCATTCTTACTGAAAGCCATTTTTAATCCAAAACCTGGCTTTCAAAGACTGAAAAAAATATGAAAATGTATTAAAACTTATGCCCTATTTTTCACAAACTTTCATATAAAACTGCTTGGCAATATTCCTATATTTCTAATGAAAAGCTGCAGAGGACAGAGGAAAGGTATAAAACAGCAGCAATGCAGGTCCCAATGACTAGACAAATTATTTTACTTTCTGTGAATTAGGGCTTCTCTTGCCAGAGTCTGCCAGCCATAATGACAAGGAATTTTATTTGGGTAATTTTTCCAGCTGTAGTAATCCGTGATTCAGCAAAGCATCTAAACTCATGCTGAACTGGACTAAAATTTTGTTCCAAAGGCATTTAAACAGAGGTTTTGGACTTTATTGAATCTGAGCCATAGAGAACACAACAAAAACTGAAGTCTTGTTTTATGTGCTGCAATTTGGGCTTGAATTTTGTGGGAAGTTTCTGGCTTCTGACATACTGGAAATTCTCTAGTAGCCTTTTAATGCAAGAAAAACTTCAAAATAATCCTAAAATGTTTATTATGTAGAAAAGATGAAAGGAGCAATGATATCAGTTGTCTACATGTTTAGTTTGCCTTATTTTCAAGTTAAAATTATTCAGCTTCATCTTGACATTGTAGCCTTTCAGTATACCAGAGATTTTTGTGTGAACAACTTCTAATTATAGTATGAAATTTGCCAGCATGAAGTTAGTGGTTTAGAGTCTGGAAGAAACACTGGGATCACTCAATATTTGCATGGATTGTTCTTTGCTTTAGGACTTGCAAACGGTTGTTTGTTTGTTTGTTTTTCTTTTCTTCCTTAAAGCTATTATGATGAAGTAGTATTAGAAATTAAACAATCTTTTGTCACATTCATAGCCAGGTTATGACCCATGGGAAAATTGCATCTTTCACAGCTGGAGAAGCTTTTAGTCTGTCTGCTTTTTACTCAGTCATGCTAGAAATGGGCACACAACTTCTTATTTATCCACAGCATATTAACTCTCAGATAATCTTTTTTTGAAAGTAAAATGCTCAAATGCAAATTTTGCAGCAAGAAATACTATCTGTGGAGGAGTCTACAACCACAGAATCACAATATACACAGGCAAGACTCTAGCTGACCTTTGATTTGTAAGGCAAGCAAGTGAATATGGCCTTCATACCATATTCATACCTTCAGAGACCTGTTCTGGTCCCTGCCTTCGTACCTAATAGTCTTAACAAAGAAGAAACACCATCAGATTTATTATACAAGATTTATCTTCTTGAATCTGATACAGAATAGAAATGCTCTGTGATTACTAGACCACAATAAAAGGTGACAGGGAAAACAAAACAAACCAAAAAAGAAGTTAATTGAATGATTATATTTTAACAACTGTAATTATACTTGAACCAAAATTAATCTAAGTACTTATACCTAACATCGGAAGTGTGGTGTGTATGCTGTACTGGGGCCATTGCAGGTCTCTGTAATTTAGGCTGGGGGTGGCACAGTCAAGGGTCGTGAACTGCTGGCGCTACTGGTTTGCTAACCTTGGAGCTGAGCATTTTCTTTCTTTAGCCTGTTTAGAAACATAGAATCATAGAATCTTTTGGGTTGGAAGGGAGTTTAAAGATCATCTAGTTCCAACCCGCCTGTCATGGGCAGGCATACCTTCCACTAGATTAAGTTGCTCAAAGCCCCATCCAACCTGGCCTTGAACACTTCCAGGGAAGGGGCATCCACAACTTCCGTGGGCAACCTGTTCCAGTGCCTCACCACCCTCACAGTAAAGAACTTCTTCCTTACATCTAATCTAAATCTACCCTCTTTCAGTTTAAAACCATTACCCCTCATCCTATCACTACACTCCCTCATAAAGGGTCCCTCCCTGTCTTTCCTGTAGGCCTCCTTTAAGTACTGGAAGACTGCTATAAGGTCTCCCTGGAGCCTTCTCTTCTCTAGGCTGTCCTCATATGGGAGGTGCTCCAGCTCCCTGATCATCTTCTTGCCCATCATCTGGACCAGTTTGAGCAGGTCCATGTCTTTCTTATGCTGGGGGCCCCAGCGCTGAACACAGTACTCCATGTGGGGTCTCACAAGAGCTGAGTAGAGGAGGAGAATCACCTCGCTCGACCTACTGGCCACAGTTCCTTTGATGCAGCCTAGAATGTGATTGGCTTTCTGAGCTGTGGCTGCACATTGCTGGCTTGTATTCAGTTTTTCATCCACCAATACCCCCAAGTCCTCCTCTGCAGGGCTGCTCTCAATCCACTCATCACTCAGCCTGTATCCATGTTTGGGATTGCCCCAACTCACATGCAGGACCTTACACTTGGCCTTGTTGAGCTTCATGAGGTTCGCATGGGCCCGTCTCTCTAGCCTGTCAAGGTCCCTCTGGACGGCATCCCATCCCACTAGAGTATCAACCACAGCACTCAGCTTGGTGTCATCCGCAAACTTGCTGAGGGTGCACTCAATCCCACTGTCCATGTCCCTGACAAAGATACTGAATAATACTGGTCTCAATATGGACCCCTGAGGGACACCACTCATCACTGGTCTCCACCCAGACATTGAGTTGTTGACCACAACTCTCTGAGTGTGACCATCCAGCCAATTCCTTACTCACCGAGTGGTCCAATCATCAAATCCATGTATCTCCATTTTAGAGACAAGTATGGTGTGCAAGACAGTGTCAAATGCTTTGCACAACTCCAGGTAGATAATGTCAGCCACTTTTCCCTTATTCACCAATGCTGTAACCCCACTGTAGAAGGCCACCAAATTTGCCAGGCGTGATTTGCCCTTAGTGAATCCATGTTGGCTGTCACCAATCACCTCTCTGTTCTCCATATGCCTTAGCATAGTTTCCAGGAGGGTCTGCTCCATGATCTTGCTGGGCACAGAGGTGAGACTGACTGGCCTGTAGTTCCCCAGGTCTTCCTTTTTTCCCTTTTTAAAAATGGGGGTTATGTTTCTCCTTTTCGAGTCAGTGGGAACTTCATCAGTCTGCCATGACTTTTCAAACATGATGGATAGCGGCTTAGCAACTTCATCTGCCAGTTCCCTCAGGACCCTCAGATGCATCTCATCAGGTCGCATGGACTTGTGCATATTCAGGTTCCCTAGATGATCTTGAACCTGATCTTCTATAGCGGGCAGTACTTCATTCTTGCAGTCTCTGCCTTTGGACTTTGTGAATTGGGCGGTGTGTCTGGAGCACTTGCTGAAGACTGAGGCAAAAAAGTTGTTGAGTACCTCAGCCTTCTCCATGTCTGTTGTAGCCAGGTCTCCTGTTTTGTTCATCGTGGGAGGTACAGTTTCTTTCATCTTCCTTTCTTGTTCTATATACCTGAAGAAACTCTTCTTGTTATTTTTTATGTCCTTAGCCAAGTTCAGCTCCAGTTGTGCCTTGGCTTTCCTGATCCCCTCCCTGCACTCTTGGGCCATATCCCTATAATCTCCCCAGGATGTATGTCCCTGCCCCCACTGCCTATTCATTTTGGTTTTGTGTTTTAGTTTGGCCAAGAGGTCTTGATTTCGCCAAGCTGGCCTGCTGCCTCCCCTGCCCGAGTTCTTGCACATCGGGATTGAGAGCTCTTGCACCCTAAGAAAATTGTCTTTAAATGTCTCCCAGCTCTCACTCACTGCTTTGCCTCTGAGGGCAATTTTCCAACAGATCCCATGCACTAGTGCCCTAAATAGCTGAAAATGTGCCTTTCTGAGATTTAGGGTCCTGACCCTACTTTTTACCCATCTTATACCCCTCAAGATTGAGAATTCCACCAGGGCTTGATGACTGCAGTCCAGGCTATCTCCAATCTTGACCTCTCCAATAAGTTTTTCTGCATTAGTGAGCAACAGGTCCAGCAGTGCCTCTCCTCTGGTTGGGTTCTCCATCACCTGTACTAGGAATTTGTCCTCAACGCACTCCAGTAGTTTCCTGGACTGCTTGCAGTTTGCTGTTCTACTTTTCCAGCAGATGTCTAGGTGGTTGAAGTCCCCTGTGAGGATCAGGGCCTGTGAGTGTGATGCTTCCTGCAGTTGAAGAAAGAACTCTTCATCAACGTCCTCTTCTTGAATGGGTGGCCTGTAGTAGACACCAACCACAAAGTTTCCTTTGTTGGCTTGGTCTCTAATTTTCACGCATAAGCTCTTGACCTGTGCATTGCTGTTCTTCAAAGATAGCTCTGTGCAATCAATCCCATTTTTGACATAGAGGGCAACTCCCCCACCTCTCCTTCCTTGCCTGTCCCTTCTGAATAGTTTATAGCCATGAATCATAGCACTCCAACCATGCAATTCATCCCACCAAGTTTCTGTGATAGCAACCAGGTCATAGTTTTCCATCTGGGCAGCAGCTACCAGCTCCTCCTGTTTGTTTACCATGCTGCGTGCATTGGTATAGAGGCACTTCAGCAGGGCTGTTGGCCACATCCCCTTTTTAGAGGAGCTCACTCTAATTCCCTTGAGGCAATTCACAGGTGTTTCCCTGTTGCTTCCTAATGCCTCAGCAGCCCCTGGTTCTTCTCGAGTGCTTAGAACTCTATCCCCTTCTCCCGCTAAATCTAGTTTAAAGCTCTGTTTATAAGTCCAGCCAGCTTATTGCCGAGGACACTCTTGCCCCACTTGGTCAGTGGAGCTGCGTCAGCTGTCAACAGGCCCGGTTGCTCAAAGGTATGCCCAAAACTGTAGAAGCCGAGACCTTGAGCATGGCACCAGCTATGCAGTCAATCATTCACCTGTTCAATTTGTCTCCTTTTTCTCGAACCTCCTTCTCCTACTGGGAGGATGGAAGAGAACACCACCTGTGCTCCCAATCCCTTTAACATCGTTCTGAGGGACATAAAGTCTCTTTCGATATTTCTGAGTCGCCTCGTTGCAGCATCATTTGACCCTACTTGGAATAGCAGAAACGGGTGATAGTCCACAGGCTTTACCAGGCTTGGCAGCCTCTCTGTGACATCACGTAGTTTAGCTGATAGTTGCCTTGACATTGGGCTAAGAATCTTAAATAAGTCAAAAGTTTTAAATCTACATCTTATTATCACTAAAAAAGGAGTCTGAAGGAAAGATTCCCAGCTGCATTTCCAAATGGCTGATAGTGCTAACTGAAGTCAGGAAAGACTGACTAGATCCTTCACTAACCAGCACACCATTCTAAAAAAAAAAAAAAAAAAAAAAAAAAAAGAGGAAAAGAAAAGGGAAAAAAAAGAAAAAAGGAAAAAAGGGTGGGGGGCAGAAGACATGGCTACGTTCAACAGCTATAGGATTAAAGATGGTTTGAAGAGGATCACTAAGTGTAGGGAGAGGGAGATTAACTAAAGTCTCATAGAAAACAATGACACTGACTCACCAGATATGAAATATATGTTTATGTCTTATTACATTACATTATCCTTGTTACCACTATACCACAATCTCTTACAAGGCTGATGTCGTTTTACTGGGAAAATCACTGTGACATAACAGAATCTGTCATTCTGTTGGAAGATACTATGGTCCCTGGAAAACAGGGAATTAAATTACTTTCCTAAGGGAACTGAACACCAACTCCGCAGTAAGTTTGTGAATTCGTCGTCTTTTTTCCATATATTATTTCATTAATTAAGAAAGAAAAGGGACAACAACAGTTACTGTGGAATATGTATTTCTGAGTTGTTTAAATCTTAATGAAGGATGCAAAGTGTGAATACTTGTGCTTATGAGTAACAGCACTTGTTCTGTGAGAAACTAGTAAATAACCAATTCTCTTTTAAAAATGAATTGTCAAAACATCTAATATCCTATTTTCACACCTGTAAGCCACCAAAACTCCACTGGCTTCATCTTACTATTGGATTCAAATACTTTTCCAAATGCAGTACTTTTATCTGCTGTTTAGTATTCTCATCTCTGCTGTCCTCTCTATACATTGGGAATATAGCTCCAGAAAGTGAGGAAATGCACTCTTGTGAAGGCTTTTGAATGCAATAATACTAGGAAGAAGAGTTCCTCTGCTGTGTACATCCAGAATGATACAGTAACTTCAGTCTGCCAACATATTTTCTGTGCACAACAGCATGCAAATCAAAGAACGTGGTCTCCCCATACCTCTTGCATAAGAATGTTTCCTTATGTGTTGTAGCACTTAAGTTAGGATTTTTCATATCCCTTAAATATGTTGGAAAGGCTACAGCTTCTTTTTTTTTTCCTCAGGAAGATTAAAAAATAAATATAAGCACAGCAATTATCACTGCCTACATGAGGATATATTTTCATAAAATAAATGACATAGTTGCTGATATTAGATCTTCTTTTCATTTGTTGAAAGAACTCACTTAGACAGCTATAAAACCACTTTGCACTAAATTATAGATATTTAAAACTTAATTAAATTGTAATAAGTAGATCTATTCGGAACAGTCTGAAAGAAATATGGAGCGCCTTGAAGGTCATTTAGAGTTCTGAAATGCCAAAAAGTGTACAGCCACAGCCAGCAGTGCAAAATCACCTCCTGTGAAGGAAACATTAATTTCTAATGTGTGTTTTATCACTAACAGAACTACATCAGCTCCCCTTACAATATGTGGTCTATGTTGTGGTGGAAACTTGATGCTGCAGTAATATGAAATATGACTTCAGAATGGGGGAAGGATGCTTCCCCCTCTTTTTTTGTCTTTGTTGAAGACCATGGTGTTGTTAAAGCATCTAGAATAATTACCTACTTTGGGACTCTTAGGTAATAACTACTGTACTTGCTATTTGATTTAACCTGTGTACTTGCATATATTTATACTAAATCCCAATGTTATAGCATACACTATACTATATTTTTCATGACATGTACAGATATAACTCTACTGTACAGCTGCAGCAAGCTTCAACTGGAATCAAACAAAAGGCCTGCCTAGTGTAACAGAGGGTTACATATCATCCCTGGACTCTATTCCTTAGCACCTAAAATTTTCATCCTTTGTTCTTCTTCCTTAAGATGGTATCAGTAAAATTCTCAAGTGCTGATTGTACTAAACTCTTTATGAACTGAAATACTTATTAACAGAACTAAGGACTGACTTAGCAAACTTTATTCTTACTTAAGGTGTCAGCCTCACAGGAATTTGCAGGCCTACTGGAATTATGTAGTTTATGTTCATATATGATTATAAGGTTTCAAAAGATTTTTCTGAGAAGAGAATACTTTTTTTCCCCATTTAATTTTACTTTTTTTAAAAGCAGAGTTATTAAGGGAACGGAGCTTACACTAGCAGTTATAACTAATTAGAAAAAGATAAAAATTTCAGCAAAAGATAAAAATTTCAGCAAAAATTCTTTAAAGACATTTTAAATAACAGTTTCCATCTTCCAAAAAGGCATATTCTATTTCTTGATGGAAAATCGAAAATGTTAATTAAACGTTGTTTCAAGGAATATGACATCTTCACTTAGATATGTTCTTACTGTATTTCTCTTGGTACTAGCCATTTAATGATTTCTTTTCTCTACTTGGCACTTTCAATTCCAGAAAATCAGATACTCAGTGGTGCGATCACATTGCTGAATATATGTTTTGACTCCTCCCAAGAACAATAAATGTAGGATTATAAGTCATTAAACTGAAAATTTCACTTTAGACTGCTGGTTCTGACTCATTTATAGTATATACAGTGAATTGTCAATTAATACTTTAAGGTGTTTCAAACCTTAGTTGTTTTAAACTACTTGAAAATGAACAAAAGAAAGGAATAAATAAGAAAGAAAGAGAGAAAAAGGGATGGAAATTGGGGAGTGAGGGAGAGATAAGCACATGAATCTTGATCCTTTCTAGGAAAAGAAATAAACAAATGTTTTGGTTAAAGGTCCATGATTAGAAATGCACTAAGATAAGCTCTTGTTTAACAAAAATTTTTGGCAATTTAAATGAATAGTTCTGTGTTGACATGTAAACCCCAGTCATGTTAAGTTTCAGAATCCACTATGGAGTGCCCTAATTAATGCAAAATATGGTCACATAATGGTAACTTTATAATTCAGAATAATTTTTATCTTATTTTTACCCTGTCGTGGTTTAACCCCAGCCAGCAGCTAAGCATCATGCAGCCGCTCCCTCACTCCCCCCTGCTCCCAGTGAGATGGGGAGGAGAATCGGGAAAAAAGGTAAAACTCATGCATTGAGATAAGAACGGTTTAATAACTAAAATAAAATATAATACTAACAATAATAATAAAATAATAATAATAATAGTAATGAAAAGGAATATAACAAAAAAAAAGAAGAGGGGGAAAAAAAGGAAAAAACCAAAACCCAGTGATGCACAATGCACTTGCTCACCACCTGCTGACCGATGCCAGAGCCACGATCCACCCCTCCTGGCCAGCTCCCCCCTGTTTATATACTGGGCATGATGTTCTATGGTATGGAATAGCCCTTTGGCTAGTTTGGGTCAGCTGCCCCGGCTCTGCTCCCTCCCAGCTTCTTGCACACCTGCTTGCTGGCAGAGCATGGGAAACTGAAAAGTCCTTGGCTTAAGATAAGCGCTACTTACCAACAGCTAAAACATCAGCGTGTTATCAACATTATTCTCACACTAAATCCAAAATACAGCACTGTACCAGCTACTAAGAACTAACTCTATCCCAGCTGAAACCAGGACAATATCCACCCCTTATTCTATACCATTTACATCGTGCCCAGATCCCACAATTTCTGATACATTTCCAATTAATCACCACCACTTTTCCTGTCTTTTAATATATACACACAGATATCTTTCCCACAGTCTATGGACCATCTCTATCAAAGGCCTGTTGAGTTCATTCAGTCCATGACTTTGGGCTCCATCTGTCATAACGGTCTGTCTGGGCAGGAGGGATGGTGCAAAGTCTGCAGAACAGAATCGGGCTTTGGTGCAGTGTGGCAGGCGGGTGACATTGGGCGCAGCAGGAGGATGGTGTGTGGTGCTGGATTGTTGCATGCTGAAATCAGTCCTGGTTCCATCACTACTGCAATTTTACCAAAGTTCATTCTTCATTAATCTAAGTAATTCTTACTGTAATACCATTAATATAGCATATAAAAATTATAATAATGATGACATACAATGGCAGGATTATATAACAATCAACATCATACAATTAAATTTATTGGCTGTTCTCACCTAAAATCAAATCCCCTTGAGGCACACATCAGACTTCCCCGTCCCACCCACCAAGCACACCCAGGTCATTGAGCAAAAGCAATCCCACGAATGGGTTTGCCTTTGCCTGAGGCAGGAGTAACCCAGACTGTTTTCCCTAGAATTTTTTTTTATGTGCACCACAGGAACTTTATCCCCTTCTACAGTACGTAAAAGTTTTGATTGGGCAGGGCCAGCCCAATTGACAGATCCTCTAGTGTTGACTAACCAGGTGGCCTTTGCTAAATGTGTATCCCAATGTTTGAAGGTTCCACCACCCATTGCTCTCAATGTAGTCTTTAACAACCCATTGTATTGCTCGATTTTCCCAGAGGCTGGTGCATGATAGGGGATGTGATATACCCACTCAATGCCATGCTCTTTGGCCCAGGTGTCTATGAGATTGTTTCTGAAATGAGTCCCGTTGTCTGACTCAATTCTTTCTGGGGTGCCGTGTCACCATAAGACTTGTTTTTCAACACCCAGGATAGTGTTCCGGGCAGTGGCATGGGGCACGGGATATGTTTCCAGACAGCCGGTGGTTGCTTCCACCATTGTAAGCGCATGGCGCTTGCCTTGGCGGGTTTGTGGGAGTGTGATATAATCAATCTGCCAGGCCTCCCCATATTTAGATTTCAGCCATTGTCCTCCATACCAAAGAGGCTTTAACCGCTTGGCTTAAACTTAATTGCAGCGCATGTTTCACATTCATGGATAACCTGTGCGATAGCATCCATGGTCAGGTCCACCCCTCAATTACGAGCCCATCTGTATGTTGCATCTCCTCCCTGATGGCCTGAGGTGTCATGGGCCCACCAAGCCATAAATAATTCACCTTTATGCTGCCAATCCAGATCTACCTGAGCCACTTCAATCCTAGCAGCCTTGTCTACCTGTTGATTGTTTTGATGTTCTTCAGTGGCCCGACTCTTAGGTACATGAGTGTCTACATGACGTACTTTCACAACCAGATTCTCTAGCTGGGCAGCAATATCTTGCCACACTGCAGCAGCCCAGATGGGTTTACCTCTGTGTTGCCAGTTACTCTGCTTCCATTGCTGCAACCACCCCCACAGAGCACTTGCCACCATCCATGAGTCAGTATAGAGATAAAGTATTGGCCATTTTTCTCGTTCGGCCAATGTCTAAAGCCAGCTGGATGGCTTTCACCTCTGCAAACTGACTTGATTCACCTTCTCCTTCAGCAGTTTCTGCAACTTGTTGTATAGGACTCCATACAGCTGCCTTCCACCTTCGATGCTTTCCTGCAATGCGACAGGACCCATCAGTGAACAGGGCATATTGCCTCTCATTTTCTGGCAGTTTATTCTACAGTGGGGCCTCTTCAGCATGTGTCACCTTCTCCTCTGGCAATATTTCAAAATCTTTGCCTTCTGGCCAGTCCATGGTCACTTCCAAAATTCCTGGGCAACTGGGGTTTCCTATTCGACTTTGTTGTGTGATCAGTGCAACCCACTTACTCCACATAGCATCAGTTGCATGATGTGTAGAAGGGACCTTCCCTTTGAACATCCGGCCCAGCACCGGCAGTCGGGGTGCTAATAGGAGCTGTGTTTCAGTACCGACCACTTCTGAGGCACCTCAAACTCCTTCATATGCTGCTAATATCTCCTTTCCAGTTGGAGTATAGCAAGCCTCAGATCCTCAATATCCCCGACTCCAAAACCCTAGAGGTCAACCTCAGGTCTCCCCTGGTGCTTTCTGCCAGAGACTCCAGGTAGGGCCATTCTCCCCGGCTGCAGTGTAGAGCACATTTTTAACATCTGGTCCTGCCCAGACTGGCCCAAGGGCTACTGCATGAACTATCTCCCGTTTAATCTGTTCAAAGGCTTGTTGTTGCTCAGGGCCCCGTTTAACATCATTCTTCTTCTGGGTCACTTGACAGAGAGGGCTTACAATCAGACTGTAATTTGGAATATGCATTCTCCAAAAACCCACAATGCCTAAGAAAGCTTGTGTTTCCTGTTTACTAGTGAGTGGAGACATAGCTGCTATTTTATTGATCACATCCATTGGGATCTGATCACGTCCGTCTTGCCATTTTATTCCTAAAAACTGGATCTCCTGTGCAGGTCCCTTCACCTTACTTTGTTTTATGGCAAAACCAGCTTTCAGAAGGACTTGGATTATTTTCTTCCCTTTCTCAAAAACTTCTTCTGCTGTGTTGCCCCATACGATGACGTCATCCATGTATTGCAGGTGTTCTGGAACTTCACCCTTTTCCAGTGCATTTTGGATCAGTCCATGGCAAATGGTGGGGCTGTGTTTCCACCCCTGGGGCAGTCGATTCCAGGTGTACTGGATGCCCCTCCAAGTGAAAGCAAACTGTGGCCGGCTCTCTGCTGCCAAAGGGATTGAGAAAAATGCGTTAGCTATATCATTTGTGGCATACCACTTGGCTGCCTTTGACTCCAGTTCATACTGAAGTTCTAACATGTCTGGCATGGCAGCACTCAGTGGTGGCATGACTCCATTCAGGCCATGATAGTCTACTATTAGTCTCCATTCTCCGTTAGACTTCCGCACTGGCCATACGGGTGAGCACTGTTAAAGGGTGAGCGAGTCCTGCTGATCACCCCTTGGCTCTCCAGTCGATGAATCAGCGTATGGGTGGGAATCACGGAGTCTCGGCTGGTGCGATATTGCCGCTGGTGCACTATTGTGGTAGCGATTGGCACATGTTGTTCTTTGACCCTCAGCAACCCCACAACCGAAGGGTCCTCAGAGAGACCAGGCAAGTTGGACAACTGTTCGATTTCCTCCGTCTCCAAGGCAGCTATACCAAAGGCCCACCGGTACCCCTTTGGGTCCTTGAAATACCCCCTCCTGAGATAATCTATGCCAAGAATGCATGGAGCCTCTGGGCCAATCACAATGGGGTGTTTTTGCCACTCATTCCCAGTTAGGCTTATTTCAGCCTCCAATACAGTTAGCTGTTGGGATCCTCCTGTCACCACAGAAATACAGATGGGTTCTGCCCCTTTATAGCTTGATGGCATTAGAGTACACTGTGCACTGGTGTCTACTAGAGCCTTATATTCCTGTGGGTCTGATGTGCCAGGCCATCGGATCCACACAGTCCAGTAAACTCGGTTGTCCCTCTCCTCCGCCTGGCTGGAGGCAGGGCCCCTCTAGTCCCGGTCATAGGATTCTCCACTCACTTTTTGTAAAAATGGATTAGCATTCCTTCTCATAGGATCAGGAGTAAGATCAGCCCTTCCACTGTGTCTGGCACGCCTCTCACACTGCTCACCAGAGGCTGAAGCAGCAATTTTCCTGGAAGAACCCTCATTTGTGATTGTTTTTCCTTGCAATTCGCGTACCTGTGCATCTAGGACCGAGGTAGGTCTTCCATCCCACTTCATCATATCCTCATATCACTTCATCATATGGTCCCTCCCAGCTTCTTGTACACCTGCTTGATGGCAGAGCATGGGAAACGGAAAAAATCCTTGACTTAAGATAAGCGCTACTTACCAACAGCTAAAACATCAGCATGTTATCAACAGTATTCTCACACTAAATCCAAAACCCAGCACTGTACCAGCTACTAAGAAGAGAATTAACTCTATCCCAGCCGAAACCGGGACACATCCTCTCTCAAACATAGCATGCACTGCTAGAAGGTGTCAGTCAATGTCCCTTTTGTGTTATCACCTTTGTGTTTACAGGAGTAATCAGTAAAACCAACAGGCTTCAGTTGGATAAGTATACATATATATACACATCTTATCATACACATATAAACACATTGTGGCCTGGAAATCCTTGGAAACTTGGGGCAAGTTTCACAAAGCCAACAAGATACCTAAGTCTTCTTGGGTTCAACAGATCAAGGGCTGTTATACCAAAACACTTTGAGGTATCTCTTCCCTTGTAGACATCTGCTCATTGTATTGCCTCTTAATTTAAACCAAAGTACCGAAAATAGGGATAGCAAGCAACAGAAGGGAAGAGGGTGATGATGTAGGAACATGTAGTGAGATCACACCATATATGTACTTACTTAAATGAGAAAATAAGGAAAAATTTTCTGTCTTGGCTCCCCAGCTTAGCTGTCTACCAATCTGTGGTTACCTTCAGACCTAGCAGAAGACAAAATCTTAAGAAAAAGTTTGGAAGAAGAGAAACTGGTTGTGAAACTGATATTCAGAGCAATTAAAGGACTTATTGAACTGCCCCATCTTTAGAGAACCTTTAATCTTTTCTGGAGATGACTGATCTTACATGACTCTTCCAAAGCCTCACACTGAGTTAAGTCTGGCACAGAGCAGAAACTCAACTTTTACTCTATTGCCCTCATTAAAAAAAAAAGTACTGCTTCACTTGACGTGAAGTTATAACCCATTCAATCACACTTGAATAGGAAGTGCGCATAAATCAACATCCTTGTGATCTCACATCTTCTGTGCAGAAGTGGATGATCTTTAAAATTTTGAAAGAATGGAGTCTTAACTGCGTGGCTCCTACGTGGCTTCATAAAAATGCGGATGAATTACTTAAATATGAAAACCAATTCCTGCACAATGTATTATAGCCAGAAATGCATAGCATAGAAACATGACACCCTAAGGAAATACTCAGTGACTTCCCATTCTTACAATTGCCTTATACATGTGCATTTATGACTATCAAGGTCGAGGAAGAGAGGCACAATACTGAGGACTGGGTTTGGTGAATCAGTCCCTAGCTAAGCAGCCTCTCACAGACTGCTTCCTGCAGGTGTGGACATGTATACTGTTCTGTCCCTTTCATTTACAAAGCCCCAGCCCAACCCAACAGTTGACTGTACATAGATGTTGGTCTTACCTCTCCTCCACCTTTCTAAAGCATTAAAACCTAGGAAGCAAACAGTATACTCCTTGTTACCTGAAGACAGTCACCAAATATTTCCCATTTGGGCTTGTAAGAGTAGAAGAAAAATTCCTTGCAGCTGCACCACCTATACTCACCTCTACAAGGCAAGGGACAACTTCCCAAGTGTTGGAGTATCCAAAATTATTATTATATGCATTTAGACCTGCATGGGTACTCTAAGCCAGATTCTGTGGTGCACCAGAGCACACTCAATCCTTCTTTAACTCCTACAAGCTTACGACATCTTCAGGACACTTTAGGCCACTGAATGCTATCAAAGCAATCACTTGCCTCCCCTGGGAGGGGAGTGGCAGAAACAGAAAAATGCAAAAACACCTCCAGCCAGTTAAGAAAGAAAGATGCCCCAGCATTAGAATTTCTCTGTGGGAATTTAGCAATACCGTCATCTGTGTATTTATGGTCTAAAATAGCCCACAGTTTAGATAATGTTTTTCGAACTACATTACAAAATAGCAACCATAAGCATTGCATGTTATGCACTGTCAAAGCTTGGATTTGCACTTACCAACACTGATAGGTGTGTCTGTCTGTATCCATATGTACCAGAAGATCAGTTAATGCATTTTAAACTTGTGGATTAGGAGGGAGGGTTGAATCTGGAGACAATCTCAAAGCTTGTTCTTTAATTTCTGGGGTTCTGTTGCTGTCAGAAGGGAGTAATTTAGTTTCAGGAATATGCGAAAAAACCCAGCCTCTATTTCGCTCAGCACAGCACTCTAAAATTTCACATGGTGAGGAGCACTTCTTGCCATGTATAAGCTGCCTTGGTGTTTCAGAACATACGGTATATAAGATTACACACTGTTCTACGGCTCCTACTGTGGGGAAGAGCAACAGGGTGAGTGGAGGAGCAGAAGGTAGCATTAATTCCAGATTTGCAAGCACTTCTAGTTGGATAACATTCCCTTACTTTAGTGAAAATGGTACTAATAGAAAAATTAACATAGTGTGGCAAATAGTGTAAGAACACTAGACTTTAGAAGGGAGGCTGACCTTAGACAAGATAGTTATCCTGCCTGCGAGCTTTAGGAAGCCAGTGATCGGCTGTGGTACTGATGTGCTGATGCATGGTGCCATCATTAAAAAATAAGAGAGGGGGATACAGACAGAGGCTAAAGCCTTGTGCAAATTTCCATCCACACATGGGACATTTGCAAGTCCACCCCCCTCCCTCAAGACAATCAAGCTGCTTGTTTTCCCGAAGTGCAAATACATTTATAAGTGTTGTTCTTTGTGTCTTCAAAACACTGTGACAACATGTATTTACTCAGACCTTCACTGCAGACAATCTTCCATGGGGTTCACAACAGGATATTGCTTAGGCAGGCAGTGTAGTTTATCAGCATATGCTTCTGCATCTATTTTCTATTTCAGTGTGTTTATTGTAGGAAAATGGAAGGACAATGATGGAAAACCTCACTTTTAAAAATCCAGTCTCAACCACTACACTATTTTGGACTGCCTAAACAATGTACTATGTGTAATGTTTGTGGTCTAAAACAATACTCCTTTTACACTGTCTTTTTTACTTTGTAAGGCTTGTTATATGTTTACAAATAGACTCTCTGTACAGCACCTTCTGGGTATTATAAAACCACACAGAAATTATATCTGAGGAAGCAGTGTATTTATGATCTACAATCTATTTCAGATGTCTTTTAGAAAATTGAATAAGTGATACTGTACAATGTATCTTTATTTCATATAGACATTTTTACACAAACTTACCAAATCTGTTGAGTAAATGAAATGCGAAAAAATCACAGCAGTAGGAGTAAGAAATAAATGATCATATTGGAAAGTGGGAAAATACAGGTATTCTGAAGAGATAAAAGGAGGGATAATAAGACAGGCAGACACACTAAAAACCTTTTCTAGAATGCAGATACTATAAAAAAGGCTTTCAAAAAAACTCTGGTGATCAAATTTGAGGGACAGAGATATGTACGTATTAAATGATGTAGGATAGATAAAAGGAGGCTGAAAGAGAGAGAGAGAGAGGTGGAGAGAAAAGGTTTATGAGAACATTGTTTGGGTTTGGAAAAAAGGATTGGTGGGATTTTAAGCACAGATCTGAGGGTTAAATTGATATAGAAATATTGCATAATGGATGTTCCAGGGTCCTATCTTCACCAAGAGGTTGGTGTTTCAGATTAGCAAAGATTGAATGCATATATTTAAATTCCTTTACCTTCGTGATTAGTCAATTAAGAGTAGGCTTTGATTTTAATATAAACAACAGTTTTAAAATATAACTTTCACCTTTATTATCATTTTTTCAAATGAAGATTACAGCACTGCAAGACAATTCAGGCCAGCAGGGAAGTCTCCAGTCTGACCCCCTACCCAGAGCAGGCTCAGCCATGGTGTCAGACCAGGTTTCTCAGGGGTTTATTTGGTGGGGACTGCAAACCCTCCAAGGCGGGAGACAACACCACCTCCCTGGGCTCATCTTCACTACCTGGCTGTCCTCATGGAGAAAAATCTTTCCCTTATCTCCAGCCCCTCTGGCCCTGCTCAGCTTGTCACTCACCACAGCCCAGGGCCTTCTGCCCAGAGCTGCCCTCTACCCTACCAGCATTGCTGCTGGGACTCTGCCTACCTGGGGCAGGGCTGCCCTTTGCTCCTGCTCCAAGTGCATGGGGGCCTCGTCCTTTCGTCCCACTGGTCCAGGTCCCTCTGGACAGCCGCCCTGCCTCATGCATATCTACTGGTGCCCCCCAATTTGGCATCACCTGCAAACCTGATGGTGCACTTGGTCACCTTCCCAGGTCACAGATAGAGATGTTAAACAGGACAAGCCACAGGGCAGACCTTGTGGAACCCCACGGGGTACAAGCCTACAAGTAGATTCAACCCAGTGATCACCACCTCTGAGCCAAACTGCCCAAGCAGGTATTTACTACCCTGGTGGGGCACCCACCCAGACCCTAACATCCAGCTTGGCTACAAGGACATTGTGGGAGAGTGCTGGAAGCCTTACTGAAGTAAACCTAAATTATATCCCCTGTTTTCCACATGTCCACAAATCCAGTCATTTTATCACAGAAAGCAACAAAATGAGTGATGTAATTTTTATTCTGAGTAAATCAATGCCCACTGCTCCCCATCACCTTCTTCTTCCTTAGCTGCCGAGATATGTGTTCCAAGAGGACTCGCTCCATGATTTTGTTACTCTTTGATGTGAAGCTGAGCAGCATCATCCTTTTACCCCTTTTTGATTACAGGTGCAGTATTTTCTTTCCCTCTGTTGTCACAGGCCTTCACTGCTCTTCAAAGCTGTTAGTGGCTTTGTGAATGCATCTTCCAGCTCGGCTGGCATCCTTGGATGCAGGCTATCTGCTCCTATGGACTTGTATGGGTCAAACTCATGCAAGTCATCCCTGACTCAGCCCACATCCATTGCTAGTTGTTATCTTCCTTGAACCAAGTTCCTAAGTGCAGAGCCATAGGAGACCTTGCTTGGTGAAGTCTGAGGCACAGAAGGCATGGAGCATCTCAGCTTGATCTGTGTGCGCTGTCACTGAGTCTCCTGCCATATTCAGCAACAGTCCCACATTTTGTTTTGCCTTTTACTGCCAACGTAGAGGTAAAAGCTCTTGTTGTCCTTGACCAATCCCACCAGTCTCAGCTCCATTTGAGCTTTAGCTTTCCTCATACCATCTCTGCATGCCTGGGCAATGTTTCTAAATTCTTCCCTTGTATCGTCTCCCTGCTTCCACCTGCCATATGCTGCCTTTTTGTGTTGGAGCACTGTCATGAATTTCCTACTAGCTGAGCCAGTTTCCTGAGAAGTCTGCTTTTCTGCCTAAGCATGCATTCTTGTGCATGGACTTCTCCATCTTTGAAGCCTATTTCTTAGTATTAATCTGCTTTGTGGATGGAATTTCCTCATTCTCATTTATGATGTTGTGCTGTATTGCTTTTCAGTTTATTCTGTCAGTGTAGGAGCCCAGCACATTGGGTGTAAGGATTTTCTGTTTATTTGTTTTTGTTCTACTTTGGAGATGACATGGTTAGATTTAGTAGCTCCAGAGAGTTAACTGATGATACCGTATGTCTTTTTATGCTTTGAGAGCAGGTTTTAATATAATCGTATAGATTGCTAGGCTGGGAGCATAGTTATTGCACAGTGGCAGGGTTTGTTAATTGTTATTAGGGTTGAAAAACCTCTTACTGAGGTAGAAATCAGTTCTGTACAGATTGAACATGCACACACACTCAACTTACTTAGGATAGAGCAGGTTCTTCTATTCAAAAATTCTAGAAGATTTAGTTAATTTTTGATTGTTTTTCATTATTAAACTGCTTTTTATGGTAACTACTCTGTGAACGAGAGGTATAAGCTACGTGAAAAAAGAGTCTTTGTTCCTCCTGAGGGAAAGAAAGAAAGTAAGCAACCATGTAAAGTCAACTTTTTCCTTTCTTCCCTCTTTGCTCATTCATTTTGCTGAGGGTACCCGTGCTCTTGCTGAGACAAGCACGTTAACTAAAAGGCCCTGACCTAGGCTATAGTAGGGATTAGGTTGGAGAAGCACCCTTAGATGGGCACTGTTAGTGAAATACTAAAAAGAGAGGAGGGACTCTGCAAATAATAGGCTTATCCAGATGGACAAGTGACAGCTCCAAGTTGTTACTATTTTGCTAAACTAAAGAGTTAATATTAACAGGAATTATGGAGTTTGGGATTTCATTCATTTTGTTTAGGGAATAAACAAGTTTTGTCTGTATATCCTTTCTTATTTGAGTCTCTTTTAGTGCTGCTCATTCCTAGGATAAATAATAAAAAATATATTAATTCAAAATACTTGGCACTTACAGAGAATGCCTTTAATCTAAGCACTCTGTCTTTTTCTCCCCCTTTCTCTTGTTCTTTCTTTCTGATCTCTTTACCTGCCTAATATATCACACAAAAAGACACTATCAATGTGTCAAGGCCACACTTTAAAAGGAAATATTCATTTACAGAGGTTGTGGTCTCCATTCCTTTTTTGAATCACTGCTGTCTAAGAGTGTATGTCTCACTTCCATAGCTTGCTAAATCCCACAGGATGCCACATCAGCCCTCACACTGAACAAAAATTACTGTGTGTTTCATTTTGTTTCCATAACTGACAGCCAGAACTGCTTTAAATGCTCAAAGTGATTATGAAATAATTGGAGGTTAATATATGATAAGGATGTCTTTCAGTGGACAGTATCTTCTCTCCTGTTTTTTCACACAAAAACCTGTGAATCATAATAGAATTTTCAATCTAACAGTTTCAGCCCATGTTTTTAGAGTTGTTTCTGAAGTACTGTGACACCGGCATACATACTTGTGCAGCATACTGGGAATGGTGGTCAAGGAGGATACATTCTGGCTTCTCAGTCACAGGTGTCCCTCTCTTACCTCTTGTAGCCGTCCTGAAATGACAACAAAGCATGTCGTTAACAGACTGGTTTAGTTGTTTGGGTTTTTTTTTTTTTGGTAAATATTATGAGTGGCCGAAACTATGAGCCAAACTCATCACATGATTCAGATGTTTTAACTCAAATTAACAGTACAAAACTGATGCAGTTGTGTTAATCTGTCAATTTACAAATATGTTACACTGGTTGGAGTTTGATGGAGGAACTGGAATGTGATGCTGCTTCTGGTTCTGCACAGCTTGTTGCACCAACATTGGCCTCTTTTCTAACAGAGACAAAATACTTTTCTTGAATTTTCATTGGAAATTTTTAGAAGCCTAATAAAATACAACTAATAAAAGTTCTGCACTTACAATTTTTTTTTTTTTTACTTGCCCTCACTTTCAGTTATGGCAGGCAGCCACCTACTTCATCTGCTCTTATACCTGTCTGACCTCTAACTTATAACAGGCTGCAGAGAGAGAGAATATTTGTAAGAGAGTATTTATAACAGATTATTTGTGCATAATATCCACAGGTAAAAAGTAAAAAGGAGAGGTTTGAGTAATGAAATACATGACCCAGGCTAAAATCTTCACCAACCAGTATCAAATGCAAGAAAAGATACTTATACCTAGACCCAAGTTTTTCTGCTGTGCTTGTTTTTTAAAGAAGAGATCAGAAAACAACACCCACAGACAGTCCTACCTACCCTTAGGAAAATATACTTCTGGTCACTTCAGAGCTTTCAACATTTAGTCTAAAATACAAGGTTGGTGAATTTTAGATCTGCTTTTCATGGTTCCTGATACCCACTGCATCTGAAATTTGGCGGTATATTAATAAAAGAAATACTATAACCTATTGCGGACCTCGGAGAGTTCTAAGCACACTGAGTTTTATTCACTTCTCCTTCTATTCCTGGAATATTTTTAGGTGACGAGTGCTTTCTGAGAAGTGATTGCCATGTTCAACACAACACAATAGGGCCATTTGGGAATTATGTAAATATGCATGTACATATATAAATGCAATAGGAATAATCTATCTGAACTGTTAAACCTACATAAAATTCTCCAGATTTCCTCGAGAATAGCAGCTCCTGCTTTGTTAAATAGTGTGAGGAGCATTGCATGTCCTGAAGTATGTCCACATAGCTTGGTGATAATGTCAAGGAGAGATGGTGGCTGTCTTCTTGTCCACCCTGATAATTCTGTGCTGATTCTTCCAAGTAGCTATGCCCTTCATCAGATTGTGGTTAGGGGTCAGGATCAGGCCTGGTGAGGGGAACCAGCGTCAGACACAGATCCTAAAGAAATTTTGCTGAAAGGAAAAAACAGGTTGTAATTACACTTGCCCTTGTCTTTCTCCACCCTCTTGATCTTAGGTTTTGTTAACTGGAATATCCTTCTCATCTTTTCCTGAAATGAGGTATAACATCAGACCATATACAGTTGCTTACTACATAGTATATTTTTTAGTCGTATGTTTTTTCTTAAACATAATTCAAGTCAGCTAGCCAAAAACCACTTGCCATGTTTGGACCCCAGCTGCTGTCTTGACATTCTTTGTTTCTTCTGTGATGCAGGATCTCAGTTTTGTGTGTATTGCCCTTTTTTTTCTTCAACATCATCTTTGACTCTCTAGCTGAAGTTTTTCCTAGTAAATGGTGATGAAGCTTGAGTGTACCATGTTTATCCATCTAGCGATGTATCACTTTTCACCACTGTTGCACTTAGTATTAGCTGATCACTTGAGACACCAAAGCATTTGCTCCCTTTTTGCAAGTGAGATACTACATAGTGTCATTTGTATTCACCTCGGGCAGACGCTGAGCCTCTGTTCATTTCATCAAAGAACTATTTATGAGGCTGTAAAAAAGATAAGTTTCTCCGAATAGTCTCCAAATTAAACTTTTAAAAGTTTAATGTTGGCACACAAGAATAATTACAGTTATAAACCATTAAACATTTAGACAAAATTTATAGTATTGGAGAAGAAAATTTACAGCTGTGGTCAAATGCAATAAATTTCCTCTGAAAAGCATTTCCACAGAAACATTTCTTTCTGAGAATTAAAAAATGCAGTGCTTTATTAACAACACTAAAATGCACAGGTGATGTCTTTAGACATTATTTAGATAGGAAGATTCATATCTTTATGAGATACTGTTAATTAACCCTGCAGAAGTGTGTACACATATACTTACACATATATATAGCTGCACATATATATGCTATTTTTTATTTGTTTGGGGTTTTTTACATCAGCAAGTAAGGGGCTCTGAGTTCACTTGTTATATGAGGCTGTACATGCTATGTGATCCTAGAAGGCAGTCCAATAGCTTGCAATTTTCTTCCAAGAATTATGATGTTGCAATTATCACGTCTGCAGGGCAGTTAACATCTATGCTTAGTCAGTCCTTTAGCCAGTCCTTAGACAGTCCCTATTTTTCTCTGCTACCATGTCTGTGATTTAACATTATACACAATAATCTCACTTCAGTCCTCCAAATCTTTCCACTTGTAGAGCAAAATTTATGGGATCTGTCTCTGCTCAGCCCTCATGCTACTTAATAAACCTCTGTTTTCTAGAAATATCCTCAAACGAAATTAGTTTATTTGAGGCAAAATCCAAAGCCTATGGAAGGAACTAAGAAGATTCCCATTAATTTCTCTGGGCTTTGATTCATCCTATTTTTCACTTTAATTATTTCATGCAACATATAGCTCTCTTGGAAACATTTGGATTTTGTGTTTTCAAACAAAATAAGGATGAAACATATTACTTTTCAATATTTTATGCCTAAGGAGAAGCAGAAGCATTTCAGCTTCCTTAGCTACCTTTTGATTTCACTGAGTTATTATAATTCATTATGCATAGCAAACAATCATATATTCCTATTTACAATTGTTTAGTGTAAAGGAGACAATAAAGCATACCACTGAAACAGAATAAATTGGAAATATTTAACTGAACACGTAAATTAGACTGCAAACATTTTGGAGCGTAGCCTGTACAGTTCATGATTATAGGTTTGCACAGCACAATAGGACATGGTCATGACCTTTAGATGATATTACAGCATAAACAATGAAGTGGTAGTATTTTGCAATAAATAATCACAGAAATAAAAACAATTATTGAATTTCTTGTGCAGACTTTGTGTCAAACTCTGTTGCATGTTTACATTGTGACAGGCAACACCACCTATCACAAAAATCTCAAATTTACTTTACCAGTGCAGTGCTGTCTTTTGCACTCCTCTCTTACTGAGGGCCCTGGGATTATTAAAATCTTATTGATAAAAGCTACTGGTTTGGACAGCAGTTTGTAGTCTTTGAATGTGTGACTGAGAAATAAGGAAATAAATTTGAATGGCAAGTCAGACTCTTAGTTGTCTTCTCTATGTTTAGATGCATTATTTTCAAGAGAACTAGAGTCTCCTTTCCACAGCATTCCTGCTAAGACACTTCAGATGTCATAGGTCTCGGCCCAAGGTCTCAAAGAACTTAAACGCAGACAACAAAACACTTTCCTGTAAACTGTGGGACACTATATCAGCTGGCAGCCAAATGAAGTGAATGTAATGCCCCAAAGAACTACTGGGGTATACATATATGAGACCACAACTCACAGAGTGAGTGCAGGATCCAACAGACCTTTGTAGCTTCTCTTTTTTTCCTTCTGTCCTGCTTGCCCTTATCACTTTCGTGCATTTCATATCTTTGCAAATTTGTATGATTGTTTCTTAATTAAAATCAATCTTTGCATTTAAAAAAAAAGTGAAAAATGTTTTGAAGTTACTTTTCTGCTCAAATGTGGTGATTCTGTCTGAGCAAGGATATGGGAGAACATGACTTGTCTCACACAATTTATTCATCTACCCCAGCTGACGGAGCAAATGAATCAGAAATTGCTGCCTGGCAGCATTTATAAGTTTTCAGACTGATCAAAAGGTCTGGACAGGTGAAATCAAGTCGTTTTAGCAATCTATTGATAGTTACTGACTGTAGTCAGGACTGCAGCCTTCTTTGTACTAGGTGTATATGATTTTGGCTGTACTTTACACACACATCCAGGCCAGATAGACCAGATAGATATTGTTAGAACACGGATATTTTATGCAATGGGAACTTTGATTTCCCCACCCAGATAAGCAAGAATGCAGTAACAGTGGTAGTTTCTTCCAAGTGTCAGTAAGAAGGCCTAGTTGTATGCCTCCAGATCTACAGGAATATGTATTAACAAACTGCTGATGTAGCCTTTGTAGAGGATTGAGAGAAGAAATGAAAAAAAGCAGAAAAAAAAGCCCAGTGAAAACAGTAAGGGAAAGACCTTCAAATAACGTCAGCAGTTCAGGCTTAGTTCTGAAAAAAAGGGGAGAAGATGATTGGAAAAGAGCATCTAACTGGTTTTAACACTTCAATGCCTACTCTTGTAAGGTCTATATGCACAGGATTTGTTCAGTAGTACAATTAGCTAAAGCAAATATGGCGATGGATGACAGATGATTATAATTTCTGTGCTGCAAAACCATTATAAGGCTGAAATGCTTTCAGAGGTGCCGCAGCTGCAACTGATGCCATGATCTCTGAGCAATGATCACAACAATTTGCAAATATATATTGATTAGTATATTACTAATATGCAGCTTTGAAATCAAGAAGCGGGGCAGCTGTTCATTTGTAGCTTGTGAATGTCCAGTCTGCTGAGAATGGTGCATATTCCTATCTGTGATGGCAGCTGCCAGAAGCCCTTCCAGGCTGGTAAAATTATAAAGAATAAAATGTGTATGTATTTAAAAAACACTTCTCTACCTCTTCCTCCTTCTTACAATGAAAACCAAACTGTTCAAGAGTAAAAGCTGAGGTTTCAGTTTCTGTGTGCAGCAGATATCTGAAACTGCTGACTGACTGATTGATCTAAGCTAAAGGTAATAATTATGGCTTTTATTGTTATGTGACAGAAAAGCTCCCAGAAAATCTATGCCTGATAAAGCTGAGTCCTTTACTTTCATTGGTTTGATACATAGTCAGCAGCAAAGTGTAATAAACCTAATTTCTTTCTTCTTGCTTATGTATCCTAGGGATGGTTATAGACTTTATCATATGAGAAGAAACTAGATCTTTCTTTCCTTATTTATGCATGACATTAATTACTCCTTCTTGTAAAAAAAAATCATGTATGGGAAAGTCCCATGATACATACCAGCTTCTCTAATAATTGGGGTGGGTGTGTCTGTGTGTGGGGATATAGGTCTAATTTAAGTACTTTTTTATTACTTTCCTGTTCAGCTTCTAAGTTATTTTTCTAATTAAAAAAACAGGGAATTGTGCCTGGAATTATCTGAAGGGTTTTGTTTGGCATATTCTTGTATCGTCTTCCCTTAGACAAGTTTGTGGGATTTTTTTCCTCTTTCCTGTAGGTTAAATGCTAGGTTAGTGAAACCTGCCAAAGGAAAACAAGCCTTTAAAGCTTTCTAGCCTGTTACTGTCTTACTTTTTTGATAATGACTGTTACAGCACATTACATGATTCATCACATTCTTAAAAAATAACTGATGCCCGAAGTTCTTTCAACTTTAGGAAAACAATTTATGGGCTGCAGCACTGGGACACAGGATAGTGCTAGGATAGTGGCAGTATGGCTATACTACCTAAGCATCTAAGCAAGAAGATGCTGAGTATTTATTGCTGGGCCTCATGCTAAGGTTAGGTTGATTCTTACCAGAATCTTATTACCAAAGAAATATTGAGCTGCTAATGCACTATAGCTAGCCATCGGAAGTTTGGGAATTTATCGAGCTTTAAGCTACAGTTTAAGTTATAATGACACAGATGTCAAGCATTTGTAAATTTCATGGGTTAATGTTCTTGACAGATATAGGAAAACAGGGATTAGAGTAGATTAAGATCAGAGATAAGGACAGATGAGCTAATGTAAAGAACAATTCCTTGTGACTGGGTGAGGAAATATCTTGGACCTGACTTAGGCTGAAGCACTGCAACATCTTAGAATTACTTGCTTCAGCCTTTTTATTTATGTGTATGTTAGCGTGCTAGCAGCTACTCCTGTGGCCAAATCTAAAGAATGGTGGCAGACCATGTTAAGGTAATGACTTTCATCCCAAGAGGTCTCCACACTTCAGAAATGCAAATATTGTGTTCTTGCTTTCCCATCTCATGAAAAGTGAATTGTAGAAGAATGTGTCTGGTGTAAAGGAGTATCTGTAAGCAATCCATATGCGCACTATGAAGTACAGTAATTCCTGCACTAAAACTCAGCAGCTGCACCAGTGATCATGCACCATAGTGCAGAAGGGTAGAAATGGAAGAGGAATACATCACTTTTTCCCCCTGATTTTCTCTTCACCAGATGAAAAGCCTGACTAAATTTCAAGAGGAAAAAAAGAAGCTACTTTAAAATCATAAACTTTTCCATTTCTTACCCTGTATTTGAATATAGCACGTCTTGGAAGGCGAGTAAAAGCAAATGTCACCATGTCATCAAGTTTCTTGCATCAGCTTAAACAGCTTTCACAATTGCTTCATAGTGATCCTGTAGCCAGGAACTTATGGAGTATAGTAGCTTCCTGGCCATATCTCCTGAGGTTGCTGCGTTTAACGACCATATTTCTTCCTATTAACGGTAGAAAGCCATCTTATCAATTTTTTTGTATCTGCATGTCGTGGAAGGCAGACACACATAGCTAAAACCTATCAAAGCCATGACTACCACCAACTCACATCACTGCCATTAAATACAGGAACTGAATTGCTTGTTCCAAAGCTAGGGTCCCTGCATGTCGGGAATGGAGGGGAAAACTGACTGGTCTTCTTTTACCTGTACAATTAGGGGACTAATGAGGCAAAAAAGCTAGTTAATTTTGCCAGATCTGTGCGGGTCTTGTACCTGTCTACCTGTACCATGCTGTCCTGGTTTCAGCTGGGGCAGAGTTAACTCTCTTCTTAGCAGCTGGTACAGTGCTGTGTTTTGGATTTAGTGTGAGAATAATGTTGATAACACGCTGATGTTTTAGTTGTTGCTAAGCGGTGCTTATCTTAAGCCAAGGACTTTTCAGTTTCCCATGCTCTGCCAGCAAGCAGGTGTGCAAGAAGCTGGGAGGGAGCACAGCCGGGGCAGCTGACCCCAACTAGCCAAAGGGGTATTCCATACCATGAAACATCAGGCCCAGTGGTTAGCTCAGTTGGTTAGAGCATGGTGCTAATAACGCAAAAAGTTTGTGGGTTCAATCCCCAAATGTCCAGTATATAAACTGGGGGGAGTTGGCCGGGAGGCGCGGATCGCGGCTCTGGCATAGGTCAGTGGTTGGTGAGCAATTGCATTGTGCATCACTGTTTTTTTTTTTTCCTTTCCCCCCCCTTTTTTTTGTTATATTCCTTTTCATTACTATTATTAGTATTAGTATTATTATATTTCATTATTATCATTGTTAATTTTATATTTTACTTTAGTTATTAAACTGTTCTTATCTCAACCCATGAGTTCTGCCTTCTTTCCCTCAGGGGGAGGGGGACAGGGAGCGAGGGAGCGTCTGTGTGGTGCTTGGCTGCTGACTGGGGTTAAACCACCACACACGCCTTCAAAGACACCTGGGGAGGCCAGGGGGCTTTAATGTCTCTGGGCAAAGTCAACTTCTTCCAGAGGAACTTCTGAACTTGGTCAGCTGAAGCTAATGGCACAAAAAGAAACTTGGGCAGCAGTAACCCCAGGGCAAGGGGACAGAAAATGGGAGATAATGGCAAATGGGAAAAGAAGGTGTATGGGCAACTGGGTGAGATGAATAATCAACGAGGTGATTAGCAAGTTTTGTATAATTTTATAAGAGGATTCTCTTTCAGTCCTCTGTGAAAGGAAATTCTGGGCCAGACCTTCTGCAGATATTTATGAAATACAGCAGTGCCTCTCCAGTTTAGAGAGATTGCACCAATTCTAGCTCATGGTTGTTGTCAGGTCATTGGTCTTCACCTGCACTCAGTTATTTGGGTCTGAAAGGCCAACTTTGTCCCTCAAACCATTTAGGAATTAGGTCAACAAGGAGATGCTAGCAAAGAGGAGGCCTCAAATAGAGCGTAGTCAGCAAGCTGTGATGTTCATATGCAGTAAATGGAGAAAACAATACATCCAGTTGTTCACCTGTTCATGGGAAAGAAATGCCTGCGGTTTTATGACAGTGATGTCAATTAAGCATCAATTGACAGTTAAAAGGGCATTTATTGAGACTTAATAGGAAAGATGATGTGTAATCTAGTTAAAATTATAGGACAAAAATATAATTAGATTTTCCACACATAAAAATTGTAACGAATATTTAGGCTTTTAATTGGATTTTAAAAAGCCAGCAATATCGAGTTAATAATTGTGACAACTAATAGAGTATCTAACTAAATGTCAGTATTTTTATTAATTGATATTTAATTTTCTGTAGACTGTCTTGGCAAATGTTAATTAAATGCCAGAAAATTCCTTACAAATTTTAACATATTAATAACCTTAAATTATGCCTTTATTGCTTACATAATTGTAAGTTAATTACACAGCTACAGAGTTACTCTCTACCCTTTACACAGAGCTCAGGAGGATGAGGTTTCTTATGGGTCAATAAACTCACCTGCTTATTAGCTACACAAACGGAAAGTGAAGGCTGATCCTGTGTAATCGTGTTCTTTCTGTGGTGTAGCACATATTAATTTCTGTGCAACTCCTAGTTCCAGCCAAAGGAATCTGAACCAGGTGCAGTGTATATTTTTCCCTGTTTCCAGGATACATATGGTAAAAGCTCATTAATTAGGGCTGGTAATGGTCTGGGATTCAGAAAAACAGCAAGAAGTTAGAATACTTACATTCTTGATAATCAAAACCTTGCAGCTGCTTTGGATAACTAAACATTGCCATTAACTAGCTTTAACATTTGTAATTTAAGTCATTCAGAACAAGAGAAGAGAATTCAGGTCAGCATGACCAAATACTTTGCCTTTTATCAAAATTCTGCACATATTTATCATTCGGAAAATTAGTGAGTATTTCTGAGCAATTCTGTACCTCAGTCCACAAAGTACTTCCAATCTCCTGACAAAGTAAGTTCTTCATGAGCAAGGCTCACTACTGATCAAAGATACAAGCAAGTCCAGGACTCTTCTTTTCCTTCTTAAGGCCAGACACTTTCAGGATCCTTATTTAGATACCTAGGGTCCCACATCTAAGAGGGAAGTATGTATGTGAACCCTTGGTTCTATTGTACTGTTTAGATGTTTTGAGACTGCTCAGGTTATGGCTTCATATTCATTCTAAGCTGTCTTACTTACAAAGGAAAGAGCTTCACAAATACTGACTTATATTTGGGTCTATTATCTCCTTACATACTTTTTTCTTTAATGAAAAGATAGCATGCAGAATAACAAGCCCTCAAAGACAGACCTAAGTTTTTGGAGTCATTGTTTTTTGAATTTTTACTGTGTGAATTAACAGTGGTCATTCATACCTCAGAGATGTACATGAACAATTTCAGCGTCAGTGGCTTGATTTCTGTTTTCTACAGCTTCTGTGCAAGAGTAATCTATGGCTATTTGCAGAAGCACCAGGTGGAGAGTTTGAGGAAAATTCAGGTCAGTGAGGAGGCTGACAAGTCAGATCTGTAACTGTAAACCCCCTACTTTTCAGAGGAATAATTTCCTGTATTACTGAAAGAGTGAATGTACTTGCATTGTTTTTCCATTTTTTCGAGAGGGATATTAGTTCCTCTAAAGTATGGTAAGATTCTGTAATCAAAGCCTGTTTGTTGACATTTTGGCCAACGGGCCAAGTTTTCCGTGTATGCACATTAGACACTCTACAGAAAAAGTAAATGATGACGTCTTAGCTACTCTGGATGTTTGTGGAGGTCAGTGTGTAGGGCACATACACTATTCTCTCTTAAATACCTGAAAATATTGAAAGAAAGTTTGTCAACTGAGTGAAAACTTTGCCGTCTTGTTTGGGAAGCAGAGTTTCTTAATAATTTAGCACAAGGAGCAGTGTTTGTGCTAAAAAGAGTAGGCTGCCAGAAAAGTCACTTAGGTGCAATCATTTTAATCCATGCCCTGTCCCTTCTCAATATGGCTGTTTACACACCTTGTATTTTTCTCCCCCAACAGATGACTTCTCCTTTGATTTCTGGCTAGAATAATTTTCTTTCACTGAGTGAGAATTAATAACAAATTCATCCTTACAAGATTTTTCTGGTGTCTGTGCAATAGTAATTACATTGCTGTTCATTAGGTGTGGAAGACTTTACTGGACCAGGCTTCTGTTTCCTCCTTTTTTTCAAGATGGCACTTTGGAATTCAAGTCTGAGTTCTGGTAGGTAAGACATATAGTCAAAAGTAGAGACAAGTTCTCTCTAGGGATATGGATGCAGCTAAAAGACCTTTCTAAAAACTAAATTCAATGAAGTACATTAAGTGAAAGACACCATTTCCCGTCTCTTACAAGTGGAATTTCTCTGGGGACAGCACATACAACCAGATTGTGTGATCTATTGTAAGGTATTGAAGGGGATCCTGATATCAGAGAAGTTGACACGAGTGTATAAGGTCTCATGTTGTGAGCTGATAGTGGATTTTGGTTAGTAAGTAAACTGGTTCTTTGTTGAGTAAACATGTTGCAGCTGCAGAGAGTGAAGTACATACAAGCAAGCTCCCACTGTAATTTCTAAATCGTCCCCTACTGCAGCCTCAGAAAATCCCTTTTCCTTCTCCCCATCCCAAGCACCACAGCCTTTAGCACCAGCCCCCTGCTGCAGGTAAGACAACATGGCCATTCAGATGTGCTTGTCCTCTGAACAATCTGTCTCTTCTCTCTTCTACTGCTGCTAGCGAGGAACTTGCTTCTAAACTATTCTCTAATGGTTTTTGTCTGTGCATCCGGGTGACCTTCTGAACTTGGCACTTTGCGTGGTTTTCTGGTCTTGTTATTGAGCCTCTCTTCACCTCATCTATGCTACAGTCCAGAAGAAGATGGTTCATGAGGCTCTGTAAGGTTTCTGGTGGTTTATGTCACATTGTAGATGGACTGCTATAGTTTGCAAAGATTTGTGTGACACTTGTGTTCAGAATTACCTGCTATTTGCTGTAGCTCCTTCTTTTTCATTATAAGGAACAGCTCTCCTAGCTTCCTTAATAAATAACACACTGTGGCTTGCTAGTAAACTGGTTTACACAAGATGTTCTTCATGTCAATTAGTGCTTTGGTTTTCCAGCTAATCTGTTATTACTCTGAACTACTCCATGGACTTTTGGGAAGAGGTCTATTAGAAAGATCTGAATTTTCTTTCACTCTGTCTTTTTCTTTGTCTGTTCATCATCCGGCTGTTTTTAATGAGGCTTCTGTTTCTTGCCCCTACAGAAGGAAAGGCATCTTTTGTTCAGGCTGTCAAGGGGTGCTGGGGACAGATGCACTGCATTGCTGCATATTGGAGGGGTACAGAGGGAGCAACACATCTTGCAGTGCACCTCAGCTTCTTACTTGCTTTTCACCGCATAGAAACTGAAGTTGTACCATCCTGTGAGGATGGAGCCTTTCATTAATGATGAAGTAAAGACTGCTAAACAATTGTCCCCATGTATTAGTAAAATAGCTGAATACATAAGAGTTGTGGACAGAGGTACTAATGACGTCTCTCTCCTGCCTATCTGTTGATACTAGCTATAGCAGGTAGCACAGCTGCTAGAGACCACTGCTGCTTCTAGACCATCTCCACCACTTGTTTCAGTAGAAAGATCATCTTTTGCATCAGTGGCATTCGTCTCTTAGACTACAAAAAGAAAGTAGGATGAGAAGGGTGTGGATAAGTTGTTTATAGAGAACTCAGTGAATCAGAATGATTTTTAGGCATTGATTGATTTTAGTGGCAGCGAAGACACTGTCCTCTGTCATGTGACCTGCTGTTTTTATTTTTGTTTTATGTTCCTCCTCAGTGACAGTAGCAGAAGAAGCATTTGATCCATTTCATTTACTTGTGATTATGGTCATTCATTACCCTGTTTGGGCTTCCTGTTTATATCTTATTGACTTAAAGTGAGCGGTCATCACAAATGGAGAAGGTGAAAATTAGCTATATAATAAACTTATACATAATTTTCAATTAACTTGTCCTTAGTCCATAAATGTATCCTGTGGTGAAGTGCTCAGCTGGAGGTATTTCAGAGGAATGTACTTTTATAGAGTTATTATTGCTGGCAAATGGCATACATATTACCATTGGTGAAGATCCTGTATCTACTGGTGTATCAATAAAAGCAAGGAAATTGACAACATATTTCAATAAAAAGACAGACAATCAAAATGCACAACACATTGATGGGGAGACATTTTCAGCAGGTATAAATTGTCACAGCATTGCTAATTTCAACACAGTAGCAGTGATTTCCACCAGTATCAGGATCTTCAACATCCGGACATTGTTCTCCTTCCTTATTAAAGTAATGTGTGAGTGTGTGTGAGAGAGAGACACAGAGAGAGATTCTTATGTACTTGATTTCAGGGGGAATGAAAGATGCCTGACCCCTTCCTGGATCAGGGAACAGCAGTGATTCAGGCAGAAGTCAGGCAGGTGTGTGGGGTACTAAGCTGACAGAAATTAGGGTAGCTCATCAAAACTAGTGATTTGTTTTTTTGTTTAGAGGCAGGAAACAAAGAAAAACAAGCTCAAAATTAGATTCGTTCTTACTTTTTCTCTTTGTCTTTAGACAGTGAGTGAAAAAAAGGAATAATGGTAAAGGCTTTCCTTGCCTTTTCTTTCAGCTTTATCAAAACCTTAACTTTTTGAAAGTTCAAGTCACAAAAGAATCAGCAAGGCTCTGGCTTTGGCCCTTCAGCTCTTTACAGGGCTTGGTGTTTAAAATCTCTGAGGAAGATAAGTTCAAACCAAACTAAGTCAACTATTTTTGCTTAGTTTACCTGTAATAAAATTCCACAAAATTTGTAATAAAAAAATGTCATTGGAGATCTCTTGTTACCAAACAACCTCACCCCAACACACTTTTTGTTTTAACCAGCTCTGTTTTCTGTAACAGCTATATGTTCAGGTAGCCCTTCTGAAGGTGTATTCAAGGCAAAATATTTGAACAGTTTGTAGAGGGTATTTAATTAGCATAAATCAATGCCACAAGCAGCATAATTTCTCATAGTGCCTCTAATCTAAGCAGAGCTTTTATAAATGACAGTTGGTGAAATCTGTTCTGCTGTCTTCCAGTTGTATCCTGATTTTACATTGATTTAGCTGATGAAGGTGATTTCATATTTGTGATATGATATGATTTCATGTGTGATAACACTATCTTATTATTTAATTTTCTTTAACCTTCTAGCCTAACATCTGTATACTTCTTTTATAATTGTATGTTCTACATTCTTGTGTGACTTTGTACTTTTCTTCTTAGATTTTCTTCAGTTTCAATCTGAATAATTTTGGTTAATCAGGTTTCTTGTATTCCACATTAATGATAATTGACACCATTTATTGGCTTGTGTAGTTTATTCTACCCTTTAATGGATTATATTTTCCAAATATCAACCTCTATTATAGAAATAATACGTCCCAAACTAATTTTACATGAAAATTAAAGGATAGGTTTCTAAATAGGTTTGTGCATGATTTTTCTCATTTTAGTATTTAGATGAAAATATGCAATTAATTTATATTGAGATGTTTCCTGATTTCACACTATACATTGAATATGTTGACCTCAATCAGGTATTTTCATATTTCATTTTGTTAATTAAAAATGAGTGAGAAAATCAGAGGTCTTAGTCATGACATACAGTATTGGAATTAAAGCATGCTCAAGTGCTGACTTTCTGAGCCTAAGAAATGTTTTGCACTCCCTGTTAGAAATACTTTGAAGCATTTTCACAGCCATTGAGATCTTTGCATTAATATAATTACATTGATGGATAATGAAAAGAAATCTGTACACACACATGCCCAGAGACATACACTTATGTGAACAAACACACTTCTACTTGCTATGAATCGTGTAGATCAAATGTGATTATTGCAGGTACTGCAACTTTAAACAGGCTAAGATTAAAGTACTTTAAGTTTCTATACTCTGTTATATGAAGACACATGCTATAGCCCTTTAATTAACTAGCTAGTGCTAAGATACTGGCTTATATTTCTATATTTCTAATCATTGTCTTGTGTAACAAATATAAAAAAATGACGTTAAAACATGCTATAGCAATACATTCTTAGGGACATAGTTTGAATAATATTGAAGTTGTGGTATAATCACTCCAATGCTTCAGGACAAAATTTCAAATTAAATATTTGTTTAAAAACCAAGGTATTGAAATTTTCATGTTTTATTCAAATTGATACCTCCTCCAGGAAATCTGTGTATAGTAGTTTTATTTTCAGGTCAACTAGTTCCAGAAGTGCAAAATCCCATATTTAGAGTTTCTTTAGCTCTGACCTCCAGATGATTCCTAGCAGGAAATTATAATTTGTTCACTGTTTAGGTGAATTTTACAGAAGAGAATTTTGGGAACAGACAAGTAAACCACAGGCAAAATGCGTAGAATAATTAATCTTATATTTGTCTTTACACTATGATATGAGTTTAAATATATCTGCAGGGTTAAGCTGGTTGAGTATAAATCAGTTCTAAGTAGTAAAACTATCCTTAGCTCTCCTGAAGTACATAAACCTATGTTTTGTTTTCACTCTGCCTGACATTGTTCATGGATTCTTAAGGACACGGCTCCTTGTGTTTGGGTATTTTTGGCTTTTTTTCCTAGTCATAGGGGAAACATTAATGAAAGAACTGGTGTGTTATTTTATAAAAAGTCTTCTAAAGACTGTCACCACTGGGCTGATATTGTTTCGTCCTAAATCCCCCATGCCATGTATGCAAGAGACTGAAATCCATGTACACACGTACAACACATACTACTCTGCAGTAATCATCTTGCAAAGTCCAGAATTGAGAAGACTTTTAACATAATTCAATTGTCTGCTGTATCAATTTGCATTGCCAGTGATTTGGCCCTGCTTTCAAATATATATTTTTTTTATTTACAGTAAAAAAAGACCCTTTGTGTAAATACATCTGAATTTTATCAGTTAAAACATTCTGCCAGGCATATTTCTCTTCCCTTGAAAGAACAAGCTAGCCTTATTCATGTAATTGTGTATGTTCTGACATTTGAAAAAAAACCCATTTTATTTCATATGGTGGCAGCATCAGTGAGTTTGTTATAAGAACCCTGTTTCCCTCCCAGCTGCTTACCAGCCCATTAGGGGTTAATTTTATGAATATGTAATAGGGTCTTGATTTTTAAGGAAACAAATCACTCCAGTGAATCCAGTGGTTTAGTATGCAATGGGTAAGTACACATCACCTTGCTTAGTAGCAGAGGTGTACGTTTTCTCTGCAGTGGCACTACAAAAGTATCCTGTTAACATTACAGACATTAAGGACTATCTGTTGCACTACTGAAGCAGTAAAGATTTTCTTGGGATCAGCACTACATGTAAGACAATTCTCAGACAGGGAAGTGGTTAGTTCTCCACTAATCTTAAGTGACTGAGACAACAGGAACATCACTGCTGTCAGATGAGTATTTTTGCCCTACATGGATTTTTTTTAATGCTGAGTAAATAAGAAAGTTCAGGACCTCAGAATTACAGGCTTAGCTTTTGTAGGGAGTCTTATTTACAGTTGTATATCAGATTTCCAATTAAAACTGAGATAAGAGTTTTGCAGTTTTGCTATAACTCCATAAAAAAAGGAAAATTGTTGGAGATAAGCCATGAGAGTAAAAGAGCAGTTCAGTAACAATTCACAGTTGTCAAGGATAATGTGAGAAGACAAAGGAAGAAATTGAGAATAGTAGTTACAATCAAAGATTTTTAAGTTACAAGAAAACAAAAGCATTTTAAAAGTTGTGCTGAATAGGTCTATGTAGTGTGGAAAATGGAAAAACCATATAAAGCAGATGGTTATCAGGCAAAAGGAGGTCTAGACAAAGATTTAACGAAACTATTAAGTAAAATAACCAAAAAATCTTTTGTTTCTATCATCGGAGCAATAGGGAACAGAGGCCAAAAATTAGAAATGGGGAAAGAGAAGTTGTTGCTGAGAAGATGGTAATAAAGTGATATTTATTCTGTAGGTCTTTTGAAACTCATTTCCCCATAATGGACCAACTAGGGCAAAATTTGAGCATAAATATGTCTAATAAGAAAGTCTAAACATTTTATGAAGAGCGGAGGAGTGAATGCATTTTTTCTCCTTGCAGACTTACCCAAGCTCATCAGCTACCCACTGAGATCAATAGAGAAACATCGCTTTATATTTATGGACTCTGTATCATAACCTGGGTGAAATAAAATATTAAACTCTGTAAAATAGTACTATACTGCTTATGTAAGAGTCCAGAGTTGTTTTGTAATGACTCATTTAGACTGCAGGAAGAAGTGGGTTACAAAATATGCAATGCATGTTGATCTTGCAGAATATATGCAAGTAAATTACCTTACTCACCCTGCCTTTTTCTCAGCCTGAATGAGGATGAGCCAAAGATTATCCCATTTTAGAAAATAAGATCTTCACAGCTGTTTATGTAAACAGAGATTTACTGAAGCATTGGCAATATCTGCATCTGCTCTTACCCTTGCAATGGAAATCATTTCACACTCATTGCCCTCTTTGATAGGGGTGAGCTGAACTTGTTCTCTAAACCATCATGATACCACCTGAATTATAACAACCCACTGGTCAGGCTTTATTGCATGCTTTAAGCAAGACTCCACAGGGTATTCTTTCTCGTCTCATTTTCCTCTCTGTCTTGACTGTGCTGTAATTTTCTTCCCCTCCCCCCGCCTCCTTTTTTTGGGGGGGGTGTCCTCTTTACTGTTCGTTTAATTTTCCTCAACACATAGTTAAAATAGTGTTTATCTCCTGGTATGCATTGGGTGTTATGGCCGTTAGCTGTCAGAAACTGGGATCTGCAGTTGCCTGTAGTGTTTGCTAGGAGCGTAAAGAGCTTAAACAGATTGGGGTGTTATATGGACCTAACCTGAACACAAAAGGGGTATCAGAGCTACGTACAGGACTGATGTTAATCTGTATAAATGACTGAAAGTCATTGTCACCATAAACTGCATGGAAAGGAAAGCAGCTACAATAACTGTGAAAGCCATGGTTCCCCAATCCCCCCAAGAACCTTCATGAGGTTCCGAATACAAATCTGGCTTTGTGGTAGTTTTAATAAAATCCTGATTCATAAGCATTAAGAACCTACCAGAGCAGTAGTGATGTCAAAGTTGGATAGCTACCTAAGAATCTGAATTTCTAGGGTTGGGGAATATTTTCAAGCCTTGCTTAAACCCCGAAGTCCAGAAAAACAAGGAAAAAAGCAACAAAAACTCAATACTTAAAAATTTCTGACCCTTCTGAAACTAAACCAACCAAATAAATAACAAAACCCACCACCACCACAAAACTGAATCAGAGGTTAGTAGCAAAATGAATGTATTTTTTATTTTTCCTGGAGCAGGTTTATTTATTCTTTATCCAGGTTAGAGTTATATGACTTATCTCTTTAAGGATGGAAAAATCAAGAAAAGAAAGTCAGTAGGGCCTAGTGCAAGGGTGCTGTGAAAATGCCAGACAGATACTATCATTGCTTGCCATCAGCTGTGGATGTATTCACGTCCCATTGAACCTGCAACCAAGACTAACCAAGTACAATTCACGGTACACTGGGGCAGCACAACTCACAAGGCCACAGAGGCTCCTGATGGCTCATGAAACTAAAGGAGGAGCTATCAGTAGCCTTGATATAAAGCAGAGTTTACATTATTCTTTAAGGAAAATGCATGGAATATCAAAGTTGTGTATGTGTATTTAAACGTGAACTACTCCAGTGTCAGTACTGCAAACATTCATGCAGTGTTCACTTACACCATTTACATGTGGCAAGCGACTCTACAAAAGTTTTTGCAAGATCTGAACTTGTCTTGATAATGCAAAGAAAGAAAAGTTCTTATAAAAATAGTTTGTCACTGCTACAGACATAAACTTATTTCTTTTGAAACCATGTAAGCATTACTTATTTGGCTTTAGGCAAAGTCCTTTCTCTTGTACACAGATATAAATACCCTTTAAGCCAACGAATATCTTTGATTTGCATCATTCATATACACAAAAACCTATATACTTTACTGTAATAATAAATGCATCTTGCAAGCATACCATCTATTTTAATTACTGTAAATACAATTCAGATACTCCTCATAACTTGCATATATATATTATGGAACAGATAGTGTTGGGAGATAGTAGCCATTTATGAGTATTAATAATGGGCAATTTCGTATAGTAGAGTTCCAACAGGCATTTGTGAGGAGCCTTCCAAACGTATTTAATCCAGTTAAATGAAGATTCACCAATGTGGTAAATTCCTTTATTTAAATATGCATATTTTTAAGGTGTCTTTGTAGTCTTCCACATTTTATGCCTCTGCTCTTTTACAAAGAAATACAGTACATCAGTTTTTAAATCTGGAATCTTAAAGTTTATTGATGTACTTTCTGCTACATAAGGAGTTAAACCGAAGTAAATTATGTCCAATATTGTAGTATTACATGGAATTGGTGGAAATTAGTGTGAGTTGAGTTTTTTTTAATTAAGCATTCCTCCAGCCGCAGGGGTGTTACACAAAGTGACAGCACTAAACTAGCACAGAAATAAAATAAATATGGTTGACAAACCAGTAGTATGCTGCATAGCACCGCACTGTAGTCTGCAGAGAGCTCCTGGCTCATTTCGATTTTATAGCCATTGTACAGGAAGAAGAGACAGCTATTCCCTTACTTTTGTACCTTCCTAATATTTTGCTTTATTGGAAAGCAATTGCAGATGCAACTCGGACGTGTCCTTCCTACCTTTTTCCTGCCTGGCTGGGAAACCGACTGCATTCATTTTTACTGCCACTGACAGTATCTAATGCATCCTTGTTTTCTTGCTGGGGGGAAAGTAGACCATCAGTTTCCAACAGTACATGTGGACAGTACTTTGTGGCCCGGAAAATTCCTCTGTTACATCAAAGATAGCTTAAAACAGTTGTTTGAATTGTTAACATCAGATGTAAATTAGTTTGCTCTTTGAATTGTCGTTCCAGAGGTTTATTCCTTTAATTCTTCTCATTGCTGTCAGATGTACTGACATATAGCTGGTCTTGCAAAGGACTGTTGACTTCAGCAACTATCTATCATGTTTTTCTGTATTTTTTTGTCCTCCCACAACTGGGGTTGACCCCTGACTGGCATATGGTTAGACATCTCTTCTCACTTCAACAAAGCAAGATTACTTGACACCGGTTCAGAATTGCACTTGCCTTCCCTCTCTTCTTTTAACAAAATGGTACAATCAGGCACTATATTCAAATTCTTTGAGAGACTGGAAAAGGGTGAGAATTTTTAGAGAGGAGAGACAAATGATCAGTAGCTGAAAGGGAATCTCAAATGGTAATGTTATCTGTTTGTTCAAAACGAAACTTTATTACGACAGTTATACAATATCACTGAAGTAGGGAAGTCTCTTTTCCTCTCTTGTTCCTTAAAGATGGAAGAAGTCTAGAAAGTTTTCTGTTATTAGTTCTGCTGCACAAAGAGATAGCACAAAAAACAACAGGGCTCAGAACAAAGTGCTTTATTGAATAATAGAAGAAGGACGATATCAATATGTTTTTATCTGTTCAAGAAATTTCTCCGTAACAGCTTTTTGGTGCCCAGTGCTCTAATACTCTGTATGGCTACTAATGGCTTTCTAATCTCATCATCTGCAATGCTAGAATTTTAAATCTATTTACTTCAATTTCATGACATGTATCAGGGACAAAAGGATGTATTTACTGGTTTTGTGTTACATGTTTTTATTAGATTAGAAGGTGCCCAGATGTCTTCATCAGGAACTCACGTCGCAAGTTCTCAAGGAGGGAAGGAAAGAAAAGGTCACTTTATTAATAATTTCAATAGTCAAATAAAAAAAGCCAAATTCTTAATGTATTTTTGAATTACAACATATCTGGCACTGGTTTCAGTCTGAATTTCTCCTTTCAGTAAGCTGCAGCTTGCCTCTGAGTTATTGCACTTTACCATCTGAATCTCTTTTTCCTTTCTTGTCTGGGTTAAAACCAAAATATATATATATAATTTTTTCTCCTTCTCAGGAGTTATGGCTCTGACTAAACAATTTGAGTATGTGTGGGTATTTGGGGAGGGGAGAAAACCCGTCAATAAATTTCCTTTAATCCTCCTGAAATTTTTCCCTGAAAGAAAGCTTAGCCTAAAGGAGCTGGGACATGTGTAGGGAATATCAATAGCATTTTCATCCCTTGACAGTTGACTTTCTTTGCTATAGATTACTACCATCTCAGTGCAGAGTAAATGACTTCTCTTTCTGAGGGGAGGAATTTTGAACAGGAATGGGGAGGAAATCATGTGAAATGCACTGTGTCTGACCTGTCCCAAAAGTAGACAACTCTATTACAGTCCTTGGATGTAAGAAAGGATCTTTAACTCAAAAGTAGATGTGGTTTTTAGGTCCAGAGATTTTCAGGTTAGTCTGTCAAGCTGGCTAACGTAACAGCTCTTATAAAAACTCAGCCCAAAAAGGGGAGAATGATGGGATTAGCGATTAGTGTAAGATCATATATAAAAATGGATTCTTCTTCAGTGCATAGAGACTTGCAGGCTTGACAGTGACCCTTGCTTATTCTTCGTTGGAAAAACGCAACAGAACATCTTACCCTGTGGAGGCACTGGAACGGGAGGGACCACATCGTGATGTATTCTAAGAGAACACTCTTGAGCTTTCCAGTCAAGATTTGTCTCTGCAATCCATGCTGACTTTCTGTGCCTGGCTTCCTTATGCTGAATGCTCTACCTGAATGCAAAAAGGCACCTTCCTCATGTGTTTCTGACAGACCAAGAACAGAACTGGGTATTCCTTCTTCCCTCTTTGGGTCTGCTAGGTTGGTACAGGTATTTAGTAGGCACAGCGATATGAATGTAAAACTTGTCGGTTCTGCTGAAGTTCCTTGCTTTGGGAAATGTTATCAGAAGAGAGAAAAACAAAAATTGTACTAAAGAGCCACTTCTGAATTTAGGAAACATATGACATGAACCTTGAAAAGTACTGATGCTGAATCTTCATGTGTCTGACCTGCTGCCATCAGGGAGCATGTGTTCACAGTAATTTTAGATTATATCCAGAAATTTTTCAACTAATATGGGTGTTCTAGCTGAATATCCGAAGGCTGTTATTGCACTCTCCAGGAGAAAGCAAGTTGAAATAACACATTTCTGTTATTGCTGCGAGAGCCAGTTCACGTTCTAGCATTCTAGTAAATCAGTTGCTCCCTGTGCAAGAGGACACAAATCTGTCAGATCCAAACCTTGGCTGGGCCTCTGCAATTTTTTGATCTTTGTTGAAATTAGATTGATGTTCTTCTGATGCACTCCATGAACCTTTAGAGGTTAAGAAGTTCAAAGGCTTCTTTGAACGTATTTATGTTTCAGTTTAACGTTTCATATGCCATTTGTTTGTTACAAGTTTATATCCTGACACCAATCGCCATGTAATAAATCATGCTTGTGCACTGTAGTAGTATTTCACCTAGTGCCGAGAATCGTTAAAATACCTGATAGTTTTTCTTAAACACCTCCTGTCCTGAAATCGTTCAGGAGAATGAACCTCAGATGCAAACTATAAAGTACGTTTTTAGTCCTTGTGATTTCAGAAAAAATGTGTGCTGGCATCCCAAACACATTATAAAGTAATAGTAGTGTCCATAATCTTCTCTAGTTTTACAGGGTTCCATGTGTATCTTATATCAAATTGTTGTCTTTTCAGGAATAGGGTTTAATGAAAAGTTAGAAATGAGTACATACTATAGTTACAGTAAAGAAAAAAAGAGATTAGCCTAAAAATACCTTCAGTTTATTCATACTTTGAATACAGTGAACAACTGCTACTGAAGGCTAGAAGAAATGTTGCAGTAAATTTTGATAGTACTCTTTGTTGTACCTTCATTTAAAAAACACATTAAAATTTCCTAGGTTTATTATTCCTATGTTCCTATGTTCCTATTATTCCTATGCTCCTATTGTTCCTATGATGCTAACTCAATGAGTTTAGTTCCTTTATTTATTTGTGGGTGAAAAAAAATCCCATGTTTAATTAAAAAGGCATAAAAGGGAAAATAACACCATCAGATATCCTAAGCAGTATTTACCACTGCTTGTGTTCTAATTTGGGTTTTTGCATTTATGTAACACCAGTTTTTAAGTAGTACAAATTGGTACAGTTGTATTGAAATTAATGGACCTACATTGGGTAAAATAGCTCAGAATATAGCCTGCTTGGTTTGAGGTTTTTTGTTTTTCTAATGTGGAGTATAGCATAGGACATTGACTTCTGTATCCTTCCTGATCTCTCTTAGAGGACGATTTTGCTTGTAAGGACTTTCTACCTGCATGCTTTTCTTGAGCTGCTCTCTTGAATTTGGCAGTCAGGCACCTGAAGTCTCTGTCAGAGGTCTTTTGGGAATATCTATTGCTAACTGTATCATGCGCTCTTTTAACAGTTAGAAAAACAGCTTTTATTCTTATTGTGTTTGTCTCCTATTTCTCCTTTGTATTTTTAAAAATAATACTCTTTTTTCCCCCTATATTGTGTTTTGTAGATAGTCGTAAAGGTTACTTGTAGATCTGAGATCTCTTTTCTAATTGTAAATTACAAAAGGAGTAAGAGGCTTGGGGATTTTGAACAGAAATTTAGAAACCACCATCCTCAAGTGAAATGAAAAATGTGGCCCATGCAAAGGAATAGGCTTGAGACATAGTCTGCTCAATGTATAATTTGGCAGGGCCTACATATGTGAACATGGCGTATACAATATGTGATGCATAGCCGTAATAGGGAGCATTAGTAAAATAAATCAGAGCAATGCTTCTCCCATGCTTTGGCACAAATCACGACTAATCTGCTTGGGTAAGTGGAAAGCTGGCAGATCACAGGCATCAATATTAGCAAGGTTTTTTTTTTCTTTAATGTCAGTGTGACTGTAACACTGTTCCTATTTAAGGACATTACTGTAGAAAGAGAGAGAGCGAGCTTTCTGGACTGTTACTTAAAAAAGCCACTCAGAATTCAGATGTTTACCCAATTTCAATGTAATTATCTGTAACATCTGATTCTGCTTTCCTTCCAGCCTGACCTTTTTCTGGAAAGAAAACACTCAATCCATTTCTAGTGGATTTTTTATGGTTTATACAGATGAGACCTGAAATTAAAAGCTGATCTGTGGCTTGCATTTTCTTGGAACTTTGATTTGATTTGAGTTGGGATATTTTTACCATTTGTTGCTTCCTTTGCCATTAAAACTTCTGCCAAGCAGTCACTAAAGTGAGAAAAGCTTTCTGATACCATTCCAACTTCATATCCTAGGCACAGCAAGAATAACCAGGTAAGGAAACCATACACACACTGTTTTAACTTTTGCTCTGAAGGTCACTGGCTGCTCTGAGAGGCTTTTTTTTGTTTCATGTAGAAACATAAAGAGAACACATAAACCAGTGTGACAAGGAATGTTTGTGCGTGGATTATTTGTTATTCTGTCCTCCTCTTCTGCATGCTTTAAACACATACGTTCAAAACCTTCAAGCTTAGACTGGCAGACTTCTTCCTGAAGGCAAGGTAGGTACCTTCTTGAAGAAAGGTAAAGTGCCTTTTCTTTGTTCACCTTTTACACCGCTATACAAGAATGGCTGTGTGCCACTTGCTGCACTAGAGAGAATTACTGCACAAGATAATTAAAAGGAGACTACCAGAGAGAATTTGATGTTTCCTTTTGCTTGTTATAGTTGTCTTTTTCTGCTTCCCTCTCACTAGTGTAAACAGTATTACATTTTTATTTATATTTGTTGTTGTTATGAGGTATCTCCCCAAAGGATACTTTGACTGCAGAAGTCTGATAACTTTTAAATCATCTAGTTCTCTTTTCTCTCTCCTTTTTTAATATAGCTTGGTTTAGATCCATTTGGCACAGCTCTGGATATAAGTGCTGCTGCTCAACTGATTTTTCTTTCCAACTCCCTGCCTCGATTACAAGGTAACTCTTAGATATTCTTGTGGGTTGTTCAATAAATTCTCCATTGAAAGCTAAGGGCAACTGGGTTAAATCACTCTTGAAATGATTTACTGTTCTTCAATGTTGTTTCCCATATATTGAAGAATATGGAGCAAATATGTTTGCTGCTGCAAATTGAAACAATGATTAATACATGAAGACAAACAGTCAAAAGAAATGGATGCAGGTTTAGCAAAAATGGAGGCAAAAATAGTAACTTATGAGTGATGATGATTCCACTTTTTTCCCCCAAAGAAACAGGTACAGTTTTAATGGTTCAACAGGCTGCAGTAGGAGGAACATATTAAATGTAAACAGCTTGGTCTTCAAATCATGAATATGACATTTCCTTGCATTACCTGTGAGATTGACTGTCACTCTAAAAGCGGTCACAGTATGAGTGGAGAGATGGCTCATTTTAGCAATAAATAAACAACAAACTGGCAAAGGTGGGATGAATTCAGAGACTTTGTTTTGGAGGTTAAACTCACCTCTTGTAGCAGAGGGATTACCCCTTTATTACATCACAGTGAGTGAAGGAGTAGCTCTGCCCTGAACGCTCCTTTCATTCATTCATTCCAAGATTCTCTTAGCACTTTATTCTGTGTTTACTAGCAAACAGTAAAGGTTGAAAAACAATGCTATCTATTAATAACTTCTTTTCAAATACTCACACTTCCGTTGAAAACTCCCTTTTGGTCTTCTTTTTAAATTATTTTATTTACTGAATAGCTTTTTTTTAGAGATTCCTATTAGCTTATTCAGCATTTGTGTTCTACCACTATAAAAGTAATGTGCTTTTTAATTGAGGCATTGCTAAAAATTAATTTTAAATACAAATGCAGCTCACCTTCAGACTCATATAAAAATTTGTATTGTAGTGATTTCATGCTGTTAAACCTTTGTCTTGCTTATGATAAATAGAACTGGTCATAACTTAATTATTATTCTGCTATTAATTTCCAAGAATATATTGTGAACTTCTTCTGTGAGTTCATGCTCAATGTGTGGGATTTTTCAGAAAATATTTTTTAGTCTGCAGAATAGAGACTGCAAGTGAACATACAATTCACAGTTCATGCTGAGACTTCATGACTAATATCTAAAAGAATGTGAATATCAGATTCTATTGCATATTTCAATTTTAGTAAATTTTGCTGAATTATTTTGTTGTAGTAAGTCATCTAACAAAAAGAAGAAAAATACTGAGCCATGTAATATAGTTACCATTCTTAGAATGGAAGTACAAATTCTGAACTAAAAAATATGATTCAACACTAGAGTATTTCTTCATGAACGTTTGCAGTAAGCAAGTGTAAGCATGCTCAGGAAAGCTGATTGCCCCGATCTGCATTTTAAAATAAGTTATTTTAAAACAATAAGTTTTTAAAAGTCCAGAAGAGAACATGGCTGTAACACTGCTGTATCATTGCATGGCATAGATTTAAGTCTGAATGCTTGACATTACACGACTATTTACACAGTATTTTTAACCTTTTTTCATTATATTCCGTATTTGCCATCTAACTAATTCTGAGAGATTTCCTGTATCATGCTTTTATGGCCAGCTGACAGTGATAGGCTATCCTTTGAGTATTTGGGGTGGGGGGAGGAGAGAAAAAACATGGCTGATTTAACTTTAGTCAGGTTAAACATGAATGTCTGACCAGTTCAAATCTGATGTGCTCTGTAGATAACCAGAGCCAGTTTTATCAATATCAGTTTTGCAGTCCATTAACTGTATTTAACCAGGGCAGGGCAGGGCGACCAGAGAGCTTTTTCATGCATCACTTCACCCAGACTGTTCTATTGTCAAGTTTTGTGGAAAATTACAAGGAATTGTCATAAAATGGAAAGAAATTTCGGGCATAGTGGATGCTGTATTTGCCTTTTATTTGCAGGTTCATCTGACGCTCAACATCACTGCAGAAAAAGCAAATGTTTCAAAGCAGACTAAATCTGTTTCATTATTTTGTGCCACGCAGTGAGGAGCTGCACAAATTCCTTTATTTAGTCTCATGTGAGTTACACCGAAAGAAGGATACCATCCATTTTGAACGAAGTATCCTTGTGAAAAACCTGCTTTTAATGAAAAGTTTTAACCAACTTCAGGTTGTCTGTGCTCTCATTCTGACTGGAATTTCTACCACTTGTGACAATTCAATGGTCCTCAATAGCTGTTGCTATTCAGAGCTTAATTATCCTGGATAAGTTCAATGTCTTCAAATTTAGCTCATTCACTAAGAGAAAACTAGTGGTATCATTTTCATCATTGCTGATAAAACTTTGGTAGCCGAGTTTGTGTGAGAAGCATTGCTGAAATTTTCCTTAGAAAAATACGTGCTAGAGAATGTAGTCTGGCCAAGGATCTTGCATAGATATCTACTTAGAATTCATTAAGTCATCACCAGTTTTTAAAGAAGGTCCATAAACTGCTACATTAACTGCAATCGACTGTTATCATATTTCCTGCATATCTGTTTTATGCAGTAGTTCCTAGACTGGCAGAAGATAAGGTCACTGTCTCTCTAATCCTGAGTCTTACCTGGTTCATTCACTGAAATGTTTCATAGTGAGTTGCTTATTAGGTTTTAATTTCTGTTGAGAGAATAATCTGATATATGTTTTTCTTTCCAGTTTTAAAAAATTGAAAAAAGGAATACAGTCAAAAAACAATCTAGCCAAATAAAGCACTCAGGAAAAATCATTGAAAAATCTGGGCAGCTGTCAAGCTAAATTTGTTTTCAAATGGGTATATTGGAAGTGATAACTACTCACACTTTAGCCTATTAACTACAAAAAAACCTTGAAAGTAACCTTTACGTCCCTGAAATGCAGCTATGTGCACTGGACAGGCTACACTGGGGTTGTGGAAAAGGGATAAATGCAACGTTCTTTGAAGTTTAGCCATTCAAGATCAACAGTGCTGTGAAAGTTTTAACACTCAAAAGAAAAGGCTGTATCTGTGATCCAACCTGATGCTCTATTTCAGCAACAGCAAGGCCCTTTTGGGTTTTATTTTTCATTTGTAGGTATAATACAATGCCACTTAAATGTGCTATATTTCGGTTTCTGTTGTCCCAGTTTCGGGACATGTAAGCGCCATGTGCTTACAAAGGTGGAAGCAACAACTGGCTGGCTGGAAACATATCCTGTGCCCTGTGCCACCGCCTGGAACACTATCCTGGGCCTTGAAAAGGAATATAACAAAAGAAAAGAAGGGGGGGGGAAGAAAAAAACCCAAACAAACAGTAATGCACAATGCACTTGCTCACCACCTGCTGACCAGAGCTGCGATCTGCCCGTCCTGGTCAACTCCCCCCGTTTATACACTGAGCATGACGTTCCATGGTATGGAATAGCCCTTTGGCTAGTTCAGGTCAGCTGCCCCGGCTCTGCTCCCTCCCAGCTTCTTGCACACCTGCTTGCTGGCAGAGCATGGGGAACTGAAAAGTCCTTGGCTTAAGATAAGCACTCCTTAGCAACAACTAAACCATCAGCGTGTTATCAACATCATTCTCACACTAAATCCAAAACCCAGCACTGTACCAGCTACTAAGAAGAGAATTAACTCTATCCCAGCTGAAACCTGGACAAATGTGAAAGGGATCTTTGCGTGTAGACTTAGCTCTCATCCAAATGCAATTTAGCTGTATTTCTTTGGAGACTCCTGCACTGGATCACAGAAGAGAGAAGCTATCTTCTAGGTACAAGAATACTTTTAATTTTTACATATTGTCCTGGAAAAGTTGCCAGTGTAACGAGTGCATTGAACTGGAACAGCCAGAACGGGTGGCAGAAGTCTAACACAAAAGCTTGTGCTTTAGGAAAATGAAACAAATTTAATGAGTGACTAGTAATCTCAAAAGCACAGAATCATAGAGAGATGCTGTTAGTGTTGGAATAAAAGCAAGCTGATAACCCCCTGAAACTTAGAAGACGTAGGCATAATACAATGATTTGAGGCTTCAGTGTCTCAGTTCCTTAAAACACTACTTTTTTCCACATCCTTGGGTAGTTTTTACTTGTTCCTGTTCTTGTATATGTATATTAACTTTAAATGCTATGTAAGTGGAAATTGTAATATGATGAGTCATTAAAGAGAGGGTAGGAAAGGAAAGGAAAAAAAAGTGAAAGAGAGTTATCGAGTTAAGGGTATAAACACAGAATTTTCCTACTGCCATTTTGAACCTGGGTTTAATGATGCAAATTCTGTTAACTAGTTAAAAAACCCCAAAATGTAATGTCAGAGAAAATGAAAAGGAGGAAGGCAAAAAGTTCAAAGTTTTGGAAACTGTTCTATATTTCATGTCATCTTAACTGGATTTTATACCTTCTGTGAACCTCAAGTCACCCAAAAAATCCAGCCATTTCAGGAGTATTACAGTAATCTTGTCGAAGATCCTATTATGATAGTTCATTGAAATAAATTATTGATGGAAGTAGAAGAATATGATTAGAAGAGGGAGAGTAGGGAATACTCTGGACTTAGTTGTGGACAGTAAAAAAAAAAAATCCCTGTCAGGCCGCTCACAACAGTGTATATTCATGGTGATAAACTGGTAAAGTGTTCCAAAATGGTCGGCGTGTGTTGTGTGACTTCAGTTTTGCACCTGACTAGGGAATGACACTGAATCTGTCACATGTTAATCTCTAGGAAGAGGAGGACAAATAGCAACTGCAGTCATCCTAGCCAGTCATCCTTAGACAACAGCATTTCTTTCACATGGGATGAAAGAGGAATATAATACAACACACATAGCACAGGAGCTCAAGTAGAACACAGTAACAGTTTCAAAAGGGAGAGTTTTTTATCTGGCTTTCATTATACGTGCCTGACAGATAACTCATCACAAAAAAAGAGAAAATATCTTTTCCTACTCTAACTGCACTTTCTGTTAAAACCAGAAGAAGCCTTTGGGAACACTTTCCTGTGGAGTTGTGTGGCAAGTTTCCTGTGGTATGATCTGTGATTCTCTCTACCCATAATTTTTAAAATAATTGAATAAATTTTAAAAATGATATTTAAAACATTTTGATCATTCCTTCTGTGCCTCACTACTCCCAGTTTTGACTTGTTCATGTCACTCTTCCATTTAATTACTCACCTAGTTTTCCTGAAACCAGGTTATAAAAGGCCAGAAAGAAGTCTAAGAAGTAGACACTGATATCAGAATAACAAGGAGGTTAAATGATAGAAAAGTGATTTAAGGAACTGAGTATCCCACAGGGATCAAGGGTTAAAGGATATCCTGCTGGTCCACATTAAGTGCATTGCACAACACTGAGCAGTCATTAAAGGGAGGATAAAAATGTTTGCAGCTCCAAGCTCTACAACTGTTCTGCTCTTAGCTACATTCCTGGCCCCAGAGTCAAGTTCCCAGGGTGCAATAAGATGTAGCCTTAAATATTCTCTTATGCAAGGCTTATACTACACAAGTATCTCCACATTGCATCCACTGTACACTTAGCTGGATGAGTACTAGGTGTCTAACTCCATTGCTATGATAGCTGGATTAAAACTAGCTTTGTGGTGATTCCTCATCTCCTGACTGCAGGTAGAGGTACACAGCACTTCCTGACTGCCATCCTCAGTATACTGGAGTCTTAACTGAAAGCTCCAAGGCTGCAGAGTGAAGTGTTGGTATGGCTAAACAAGGACCTTTTCGCAGTATTGTACATTCAATGGAACTCTGCGAGAATAAAAAAAAAACAGGCAGTTCCCATTGTCAGGTTTAATATAAGGCAGCGTCTGAATAGCACTTAGATTGGAGGAAAGGAGAAGACTTTAACCTGCATATTGACACCAGCCACCACCTCACACTTGCTTTTGTTACTTGATGGTTGCTGAGTGCATAGTCATTTAGACAGGGAATTCACATACCTTCTAACCTTGTTTTGAACAATACTCACTCACCAAAGCTAGGATGTCCTCAGTCTTTTTCTCTAAACATAACACTGATTCACACATTCTCACTTCTACCCAGTGTTAACCACTGTTGAATGAAATCTCTCTAGCCCTCAAAAAGTATGAACCCAAATTTCTGAACATTTCCTACACACATACAATTACTAGAGAATTACATCTGAACTGATCTGAAAAAAAATCAGCAGTGTCTTCTCAGATGTTTCCCCCTCCTGTGTTAATTTGCTGGCCCAGAACAAAAGAAAGCACTAGGAGGAAAAATTAACTGTAGTAACATCCACTCCGAGGTCTGCCACCACAACAGATTTATAAAAATAAATGTAATTGGACTTCACTGTATGACTGGAGTATGATTAGGAAAGGGATCCTTTTAGTACTGGATATAGAGATCTGTGCTTGCCTAACAAACAACAAAAATACATACAGTAGCATCCTATTATTGACTGCATGAACGCAGGATGAAAACTTCTTGCCAAAGTATGTTTCTTTTAAGCTGTACTCTCATCACTAAACAGTCTTTTGAAGTGTAAGGAAGAGTCAGAGACATCATGCTTCAGTATGTTTCCTTTCCTTGAAGGCTCTTTCATTTGTACATGGAGTAACCCCCCACCACTCCCTTCAGCTATCATTGGCAATTTTTCTTATCATTGGCTTTTCTTGAATGGTCACTAATTTGGAAAAGAAACACTTAAGCAATCTTGAACTCAACTAGGGAGAAATTTGTTAACCACACTTCTAGAAACTCCAGGTAACCACTAGTTTACTCTCCAAATCCAAAGACGTTTCCAAGGTAAGTATTCTATTATGGTAATTTCAGCTACAAAACATATCCAATTCATTCATGAATAAAGAACATACAACTTTAAATAATTTAATGAAACCCTCAGGGAAAAAAACAAGAAGGAGAAAAGAGTAAAGAAAAACCTCTTTGGAATGAAACTTTGATCTTGAGCTGAAAAATGAACTGTTGCTCCATTAAAAGGAGGTGATTTTTCTTGTGCTTAACAGCAGAAAAAATGAAAGAGAGGAAAAAAATTCTCACTTTACATATCCAAAGAAACCTGTTACTTCAATACAGCATATACAACAGTTATCTTCCTGTACATGCAGATTTGTGACATAAACTTGCCATGGCTGAGCAAAGTGGATTTTTGCACAGCTGTGCACTGTACATATCTGTCACGCTTGGTGTATTGTTCTCAGCTCCCAGGATTATCACTTATGTATGGCACCTATCCGTTAAAATGTTACTTTTGGCAAGTTGTCACCAGCAGGAAAAACAGTTCCAAGCAGGATTCACATTACTGGTTTTCATTCACAGGCATATTTCTATCAGAATTAGAGGGATGCAGGGTTTTGCCATTTGATCCTCAATGTCGTATTTACCCTAGTCTTCTCAGGCTTGACTTAGGTTACTATCACATCCCTAAATTAAGTTCTGTTAAACCAATATCTGATGAAAAGAAAAAGATTTGCATTTTTTCCATGTTATTGTTGCGAGTGTAAGTGTGTTTTTGTCTCCAGGGCTTATTTCTTCATCAGTAGCTCACTATCTGAATCAGAGTGTGGGAAGAAATCTACTGGGGTAGTTCAACTGGTGTTTTTGCATTGTGTACCTGGCCAAGTTACATAGACAAGAGTGACCAAGGTACAGAGAACTGCGTGGTTTGAAGATTTACCTGCCAGATGGGAGCACCATTGGAAATTTGGTTATGGAAAGCATTCATTTGTACAGTATTAACCTCTTTGTCTTTCATGCATGTAATGTGTAATCTACATTTATGTCTCAGACCCCAGGACACTGTTATTAGAAAGGGAAGATGGGAGGAGGCTCATGCATAGATATTAACTTGTGGCCATGGAAGGCACATGATGTTTACTGTCAAGGCTAAAGACAGAATGGTTAGGCAAGAACTTTTTCATACGAGACCATCCTGTAAACCTTTAATCTGGTGCTTTGTATACAGCATGGAATAAGGGGTATTACTTTGTGTATTAAACACTACATATACATCTTGCATAACTGAATCTAAACTAGCTGGCAACAGCTACTTTCTAGCTGACATACAGGGCATTGAACTGCAACACATCGTTTTTACTTCCATAGGTATTGGTACTTGTCCACTCTGTGGTAGGATTCTTTATAAATCATCTGTCAAAGCAGTGATCCAATAGCCATTTCTTATTGTAACATTTATGTCTCTGACATTTTCTAAAGTTGACTAAGACCTGCTGTTCAAGTTTTTAAAGATATTCACCTCCTTTCCTTTCCTCCGGTATTTGCTTAATCTAGATGAAATTCGCACAGGCATTTGACTAAAAATTTGTAGCTGCTTAGTCAATTCCACAATTTCAATTAAAAAAAACATTTGAAATGTTAAGTTAAAAAGAAATTAGAATCCCACATCAATAGACTGTAGGAGGTTTATTGTGTCTGGCTGACAATCGAGGAAACAGCACAAACTACAGAAGGGTCAGATTCTGAATGTTGGGTCGTCCAGCGTAAAGCCTCAGAGGTTCAGTGTTGAAAAGTGTTCGTTCAGAGTCAGATGCGGATGTAAAGGTTAGCATTTTTGTTCCTGTGGCTGAAATGTTTTATCTTCAAGGACATCTCATTTCAGAAAATGTTCCAATGTTCCAGATAGCAGAAATGTCATGAGACCAGAAAGAATTTGAAGGTTTCAAATGGAAATTGAAGCGTCCTCCTGCGGGAAAAAAATAGTGTTACATACCTGGCTCATTGCTTTGCTGAGGCAAAATAATATTATTTAAAAAGAAGTAGTAACAAGTTGGTTGTTGGCTTTTGGTTTTGGTTTGGTTTTTCAAAAGGCCATTTGCCATAACAAAATGAATGGTAACAGGAGGAACAACCTTCAGTTGGCCCACCCAGAGATATTCATGCGTGTGATGCCTAGTGGCAGATATTCAGTGCAATCCAGTTTAACATGGGAGGAAGAATTGAACAGCACAGCAGCTTTTATACAGCAACAGTAATTGCTGTTAAGCTTCTACTTAATATTTAGACCTAGGAAATACTTAGTGACAATTGTGTATACTATCTAGAGGTAGTGCAGGATTATTTAATAAAGTCTGGATATTGTAGCAATATTAACATGCAGGCAGCTAAACTGCACAAGCACAAAGGCTGCCTGGCAATAAGAAATACTTGTTTTGCTCAAAGTGGTTTGGAAATCTCCCAAAACAAAATTATATGGACAGGTAACGACAAAGTAAGCAAACAAGGTAACATATGTGGAAATGTAACTTTTTAGGTCTTTTCATAAAGCAGCCCAAACCTCAATCAGTGAAGAATAAAAGAAGAAAGTGCACTTCAGCTGTTTTAGGAGCGATTAAAATTCTCTACCATGTAGTGCTTTGATGCAGTCATGTCAGACACAGAACAAACTCTGTCAAGACTCTGTTCAGTTATTTTTTCAAAGCTTTAAAGTTGAATTTCTGACTAGATCTGAAAACCTTTGATCATGTACATCTAATCTACAACCGTTTTGTACAGAAGTAAAAAAAAAAAAAGGAATTACAGCACTGAAGTAACCAAGAGAGCTCCTGCTGTAGCTTTTGCAATCTACCATCTACGTGCGATCTTCTAGGCACCCTATAATGCTACTCCAACACACAGTTGTACCATTGAAAAATACTACTATAGTACTATTTGTGCTGTACACCAGTCTTGGAGGCATGCTCCAGATGCTCACCATGGTCTGAGCTTCAGTGGAAAGATGGTAGCCAGAGCTTAAGGTATAGCGTCATGGCTCTCCAGCACAGAGTTTTAGCACTGTAAGTCTTTGGACCAGTTCTCAGTCAGCCAAGACAGCAATGTTCACGGTATCTCCCAAGCCTTTTCTAAAGTCCATTCCCTGCCTGCAGCCCTGACCTAGTTTCATTGTAGATTTCTATGATACTCTGACTGATGGAGCAAAGCCCAAGCTTGCTGAGTTATTAGCATGTCCTCCACCATTCCTTTTCCAAAATCACCAAAGGAATCAGTGTAGAGGAACTAGAATGGCGTGTTGTGCCAATGTATAGAAGTAATTTTAGCATGAGTTTGATCATGTTATTTTCAAAAGCAAAATGCCAGTGAAACCAGTTCATTTTACTACCGTGTGTCCATCCATCCCATTTGCCTCAGGTTACTGCTGTGTCTTTTCACTTAGCAACAGCTGTCCTCATTTTTGGCTGCCAGCAAAGATAATATCAGAGCTTGAGACTTCAATAAGTAAAACTGTATGCTGTAGGACAATTAAGTCTAGTTGCTAATCACAAAAGTAAAACCAGAAATACAGAAACACTTCTATCTCAGTCTGACCTTTTACAGAAGCTGGTGTATATATCTATGTGACCAGGTGGAGGACAATCATATTGTAGCTCTAGCCCTAAAACCATATGGCCGTAACAGTATCGTGTTGTAGTTACTACTTTACCTGAAAGACGCACACTACTATTACACACCACCAGCTCAGAACAAAGTCAGAGAAGACACACTAAACAGTGATCTGATTTTGCAGTTGTACCTGCAGTGTGAAAAATATATGAGTGTGCATGGCTGCTTAAGTATTGTCTTCCTCCCTGCTCTCCCTCTGCACAACAATGTTGCCGAAGTTCATTACTATGGTACTTCTAGGTTAAGCAGCGCCGGAATGAAAAAAAAAGTCACTCAAAATTTGACACATTACTGGAATTTGACGGTGTCCTGATGTTCATGAGGGTCTGGCTGGGATGGACTTTATTTTCTTCATAGTAGCTCATATGGTGCTATGCTTTGAATTTGTGACCAAAACAATGTTGGTAACACCACAATGTTGTAGCTGTTGCTGAGCAGTGTTCGCACAGTGTCAAGGCACTCACTCTGACCCTCCAGCAAGCAGTCTGGGGGTAGGGAAGGGGTTGGGAGCAGACACAGCTGGGACAGCTGACCCAAACTAGCCATAGGGATATTCCATACTATATGACATCATGGTCAGCAAAGAGGGGAGGGGGGGTTTAGGGTCATTAGGTATTGCTTGGAGACTGGTTGTGCACCAGTTTACTTGTGGGAGTGATGAGTGAGTACCTTTTCATCACTTGTTTTTTGGGGTTGTTTTTTTTTTTTTTCTTCTTCCTCTTTCCTTTGCATATTAAAATGTCTTAATCTTGACTGATGAGTTTTGTCTCATTTGCTTTTCCTGTTCTCTGCCATGTCCCGCTAAGTGCAAGGAGGGAGCGACCGGCTGTCTGGTACTCAGCTGTTGGCTGGGGTCAACCCACCTCACATGATGTGTACAAATTGCTTGTTCTGGAATAAGAAAATTAAAACAAATTTTTGCACAAAATTTTTCAACTTTTTGTTTTAGCCCTAGAGGAGAATATGAGAGGGAAAGCGAGCACTGTATCCCCCCCAAAACCAAAAACCAACAATAGGAATTTACAAATGATAGAGAACTGCTTTTTCCTGCAAAGTGACTCTTTCCTCCCTCTATGATCACTAGTCGTAGGCAGTAGTAGTTGTAAGCAGAACTGTATTAAACTTCAAGATTTTTACTAATGCAGTATCTCTGAGAGAAGTAGTTACAGTTTCTATGTTAGGCTGTCCAGAAAGTTTTAAAAAATCTTTGACACTCACTATAAATTGAGCAGCTCATTCAGACCTTCATTTTCTACAGTGTCCATAAATATGTTAATTTTAACATTTGCCACCTCTTTTCCTCCCAGAAATTATCCTCTCAGCGGGCCCACCACTTCTGACATTTTCCTTTGTTTCATAGAGATAAGTAGCAACCTGGAAGTGCCTTCCCCAGGCCCCTTGTGACAAGAATTCATAATATTAATTGCCAAAAATTACCAACTGCAAGGAGTTTTATCTAACAAAGCTGCTCTGTGGCTTCCTCAAGACAATATAGTACCATTTATGTCCCAAGCAAGTACTTAAGTATGTAAATAGGAAGAAGCCCAAAGTATAATTAATATTTAAAAAGTAAAATGTCAGGCTCAGCTAAACAGTTTTTCAACATCCATCTTTTTCTTTTTTTCTTCTATCATATTTTCCTCAGAGAAATGTGTTTTGGGACCTAACCGAGCAACTTTCAATTGATCAGAGCTAAGTGTTTTACTGCAAAGTGCCAAGAACTACACAGCTATGTAAGACTCAGATCTAGAATAGGGGAAAATACAACTTAACTCTTAAACATCTGATCATGTAGAATCATGTGTGGTTTCTTCTTTTTTTAAAGAACATAGAAGCAGGAAAAAAAACCCAAACAAATAAACAAGGAAAACATGACAGGAGGAAATTGTTACTAGATGTAGAAAATAAAGAGAACTGCTTACTAAGTGTATGTAAATGAAAATCTGTATTTTACAGTCTTCTGGAGTCTGTGGTAAAATCAAAAGAACTAAAGTTCTTTTTGCTGATGTATGTCAATAATGACAACTTTTATACTCCCAAGTTACCTCACTGAATTTTAGCTTCATGTTATGGAATATGAAACCGTGGAGTAGAGATCTTAACAGAGGTATCCAATTTCCTGTGCAAGGGCAGAAGTCCTGTAATAGAGTTTGAAGAAACATAATTCTGGTGTGCAGTCCTAGATTTCAGATCCAAAATTAACTCTTCTACTAAAAAATGTGGAAAAACATCTACTTTTTATAAAGAATTCAGCAGTTGCACTAACTTGAATAATTTTCTATTTTGTTCTAGCAGCACTATACTGAAATTATGATATATGGGAAGTAAAAATCTGTAGACAACAGTGCTTCAGAGATTTATTTCTCCCCCTGCAAAAAAACACCAAAACCAGAGAAACTCTGTGAACGGTAATGAAATTTTCTGTCCTTTTTGTATGCCCATAGTTAAATGATCAGCCTCATTTAAAAATACATATGAAAAACGTTCTTCTGAAACAAAATAAAGTAAATATGACAAATGAACGAATACAGTCAAAGGCCCAGCAAACTGCCATACTGAATAATAACAAGTGAAGGAACAGTCTGCGCTCTAGTAATCAGAATTTAATGAAGTTTGAAATACCTGAATTCTTTTCCCAGGGCCAATTGATAACTGTGTGATTTGGGGCTAGTCTCTGGCTCTTAAGTGTCTCTATTTATCAATGGTGAATTTAGATACAACGTATTATTTTTTAACACTTACATTGTGGGAGCACCTAAATTCAACTGTCAGTTAAGTCCAATAGTGCCATACGCTGTACAAACATAAAAGTGATAGATCACATAATAACTGTCTCCTCTCAGTGTTTACAAAGTGCTTTGAGAGCCTAGGAGACATTAAGACAAGTCAAAGCCAAAGGTGTTTGCTTGCAGATAAAAGCACTAAAACTCAGGTGAACAGAGGAAGAGGGCTCTTATTGCCAGTGAATTGTTTATTGCAGAGCAAAAAAGACAGACAGTTTTCTGAGGAATCTGGTGCACCATAAAGGTAGACATCAAGTGACTAGCATAGGAGTAAGTTTGTCTGCATAGCGGCTGCTGAAGGAGCCAGATACTGCTAGGGCTGAACATAAGTTGCTCAAAGTGAAGCCAAGAGCCAGCTGTTCAAACCACAGCCTGCTACATACTAACAAGCCTGTGGACTAACGAGAGGGAGAAAGCAAGACATGTTGATCATCAGATAACAGCTGCAGCTGAGAATTTACATTAGTGTCTTGTAAATGACAAGGTTAAGTCCCTTGTCTGAAGGGCAGCATGGGACTTGGGACGATGACTTGGGATACCCAAATTTCTCTCAATTTTTTAATGACTAAGAAAACAACAGCTCAGCAGATGACACCATAATCTGTAAAGACTGGCTGACATACAACTGCTCTGTAAGTGTTTCTGCCTTCTCTTTTCTGTTTGTAACGCTTAGCAGTACAAAAATAATGTACTAGCAAGTGGTATTCAAACTTTCAAACTCTGTTCTGCTAATTTGACTCTGAGAAGTGTAAGAGTGTGTACTTTGCTGCATTACCGCCATATAGGTTTGCATAAGAGAATTAGAAGCGTTCTTACAGATGTTAGCTAATTACAAAGTACAAATCTAAACAAATCTGGTCCATATGACAAAAACACAGAATCATAGCATCATTTAGGTTGGAAAAGACCCTTAAGATCATCGAGTCCAACCATTAACCTAGCACTACCAGGTCCACCACTAAATCATGTCCCTAAGCATCACATCTACACATCTTTTAACTACCTTCAGGGATGGTGACACAACCACTTCCCTGGGCAGCCTGTCCCAGTGCTTGATAACCCTTTCAGTGAAGAAATTTTTCCTAATATCCAATCTAAACCTCCCCTGGCACAGCTTGAGAGCATTTCCTCTTGTCCTATCACTTGTTACCTGGGAAAAGAGACCAATCACCCACCTTGCTACAACCTCCTTTCAGGTAGTTGTAAAGAGTGAAAAGGGCTCCCCTGAGCCTCCTTTTCTTCAGACTAAAGAACTCCAGTTCCCTCAGCCACTCCTCACAGGACTTGTTCTCTAGATTATTCACCAGCTTTGTTGCTCTTCTTTGGACCCACTCCAGCACCTCGGTGTCTTTCTTGTAGTGAGGAGCCCAAAACTGAACACAGTATTCAAAGTGCAGCCTCACCAATCCTGAGTACAGGGGGACGATCACTTCCCTAGTGCTGCTGGCCACACAATTTCTGATACAAGCCAAGATGCTATTAGCCTTCTTGGCCACCTGGGCACACTGCTGGCTCATATTCAGCCGGCCATTGACCAGCACCCCCAGGTCCTTTTCTGCCAGGCAGCTTTCCAGATGCTCTTCCCCAAACCTGTAGCATTGCATGGGGTTGTTGTGACTCAAGTGCAAGACCTGGCACTTAGCCTTGTTGAATCTCATACAATTGGTCTCAGCCCATCAATCGAGCCTGTCCAGATCCCTCTGAAGTGCCTTCCTACCCTCAAGCAGATCAACACTCCCACCCAACTTGGTGTCATCTGCAAACTTACAGAGTGCACTCGATCCCCTCATCCAGCTCATTGACAAAGATACTAAACAAAACTGGCTCCTGGGGAACACTACTGGTGACCAGCCACCAACTGGATTTAACTCCATTCACCACAACTCTTTGGGCCCAGCCATCCAGCCAGTTTTTCACTCAGCGAAGAGTACACCCATCCAGGCCACGAGCAGCCAATTTCTGCACAAGAATGCTGTTGGAAACGGTGTCAAGGGCTTTACTAAAGTCCAGGTAAAAAACATCCACAGCCTTTCCCTCATCCACTAAGCGTGTCACCTTGTCATAGAAGGAGATCATGTTAGTCAAGCAGGACCTGCCTTTCATCAACCCATGCTGACTGGGCCTGATCACCTGGTTGTCTTGTACTTGCCGTGTGATGGCAGTCAAGATGAGCTGCTCCATAACCTTCCCCGGCACTGAGGTCAGTTTGACAGGCCTGTAGTTCCCCAGATCCTCCTTCTGGCCCTTCTTGTAGATGGGCATCACATTTGCTAACCTCCAGTCAACCGGGACCTCCCTAGTTAGCCAGGACTGCTGATAAATGATGGAAAGTGGCTTGGTGAGCGCTTCCTCCCGCTCCCTCGGTACCCCTGGGTGGATCCCATCCAGCCCCATAGACTTGTGTGTGTCTAAGTGGTGTAGCAGGTCGCTAACTATTTCCCTTGGATTATGGGGGCTTCATTCTGCTCCTCATCTCTGTCTTCCAGCTCAGCGGGCTGCGTACCCTGAGAACCATTGGTCTTACTATTAAAGACTGAGGGAAAGAAGACATCAAGTACCTCAGCCTTTTCCTCAGCCTTTGTCACTCTGTTTTCCCCTGCATCCAACAGGGGATGGAGATTCTCCTTAGCCTTCCTTTTGTTGTTAATGTATTTATAGAAACATTTTTTATTGTCTTTAACTGCAGTAGCCAAATTAAGTTCTAGTTGGGCTTCGGCCCTTCTAATTTTCTCCCTGCATAGCCTCATGACATCTTTGTAGTCCTCCTGAGTTGCCTGCCCTGCTTCCAAAGGTCATAAACTCTCTTTTTTTCCTGAGTTCCAGCCAAAGCTCTCTGTTCAGCCAGGCTGGTCTTCTTCCCCGCCAGCTCGTCTTTCAGTACATAGGGACGGCCTGCTCCTGCACCTTTAAGATTTCCTTCTTGAAGAATGTCCAGCCTTCCTGGACTCCTTTGCCCTTCAGGACTGCCTCCCAAGGGACCCTGTCAACCAGACCTCTAAACAGGCCAAAGTCTGCCCTCTGGAAGTCCAAGGTAGCAGTTCTGCTGACCCCCCTCCTTACTTCTACGAGAATCGAGAACTGTATCATTTCATGATCGCTGTGGCCAAGACGGCCTCCAACCATCACATCACCCACAAGTCCTTCTCTGTTTGTAAACAACAGGTCCAGTGAGGTGCCTTCTCTGGTTGGCTCACTCACCAACTGTGTCAGGAAGTTATCTTCCACACACTCCAGGAACCTTCTAGACTGTTTCCTCTGTGCTGTATTGTATTCCCAGCAGACATCTGGTAAGTTGAACTCCCCCATGAGAACAAGGACTGGCGACCATGAGGCTTCTCCCAGCTGCTTACAGAATATTTCATCTGCCTCTTCATCCTGGTTGGGTGGCCTATAACAGACTCCCACCATGATATCTGCCTTGTTGGCCCTTCCCCTGACTCTTACCCATAAACACTTGACCCTTTCATCACCATTGTCAAGCTCTAGACAGTCAAAACACTCCTTAACATACAGGGCTACCCCACCTCCTCTCCTTCCTTGCCTACCCCTTCTGAACAGCTTATGGCCATCCACTGCAGCACTCCAGTTGTGTGAGTCATCCCACCGTGTTTCCATGATTGCAACCATATCATAGTTTTCCATCTGCACAATGGCTTCCAACTCCTCCTGTTTGTTGCCCACGCTGCGTGCATTGGTGTAGATGCACTTCAGTTAGGCTATTGGTCCTGCCACCTTTTTGGGGGGAGAAGCTCTAATTCCTATGTGACTGTTCTCAGGTGCTTCTGTGGTTTCTAACACATCAACAACCCTTGTGTCTTTGCTACCACGTGGATCTCCATCCCCTACCCTTACTGAGACAGCTAGGGTGCTGTGCGCATTAGTACAGGGACTTTTCAAACATGCTCCACTGTACTCAGCACATCATGGAGCAGACTGAAGGGCCTCACTAGCACACCGTCCCTCAAACATTGGCATGCTGCCCCAGGCTGATCTCTAGCAAGCCTGGTTTTATTCCTTTCCCCCTTCAAATCTAGTTTAAAGCTCTTTCAATGAGCCCTGCTAACTCTTGCGCAAAGATCCTTTTCCCCTTTGAGAAAGGTGTACCTCATCTGTCGCCACCAGGCCTGGTGTCATGTAGACCAACCCATGACCAAAAAACCCAAAATTCTGCTGGTCACACCAGTCTTGGAGCCAGGTATTGATCAGCTGGGTCTTCCTGTTTCTTCCAACATCATTCCCTGCCACTGGAAGGATAGAGGAAGAAACCATTTGTGCTCCTCATCCCTTAACCAGTCAACGTTCAGCCAAGAACATCTTTTGCAAAGTTGGCAGACCAAGTTTGCAATGAACATACACAGTCCTTCTCTCTTTTAAAGACAAATATTATTACGAATAATAGATGATTATTATGATTAATTATGAAGTTTCCCCAGATAAAATTTCATTAATTTCTTCATTTTTATTTTTGAAAGCAAAACCATAAAGCTACTCATTTTGTGGTATTTTTGAAAAGCAGAGATGGCATTGTGTAATGTGATAGAATAATGTATGTAGTCCAAGACTTTAGAAGTAAAGGCTTTGAAAGTAAAAAGACCTAAAATGACTTGAGGCTTTCAAACTGTGCATGTTTGAGATGAGAGATATACCATACAGTACCTACCACAAGTTTTAGTATCACATCCGTAGAAAAAGGTCATTCTATTAAGAGACATGTATTTCATTTGCAAAATACAATCTATAGCAGTAACAATGCAATAGAATTACAAAATGTCATGATGGAAATGTCAATGATTTATCACTACAGAGTTATCATTATTGTCCATCTGATGCACTTGGGTAAGTGGTACAGTGCTCTTGCGGTTAAGTACTGGACTAGAAAAGGAGAAACACAGGGTGAGTCATGTATGATCTTGGATAAGGCCTAACCACTTCTCACTTAATGGCTCTTCCTTACATCACATGCATTGATCGTATGCATATCTCCACAGATGCTATAGTGGTAGAGTCAGTTAATACAGTGATTTCTACCTGAGACTCTCTATATAAATTGTTGGACATCTGCTACAAGATGAGACTTGGGAAACAGAAATTGGGCAAACCTGCTGGTTGATTCCTAGCAGAAATGCCCCCAAAAGTTCCAGTAGCTATTTTTCCCCTTTAGTGTATTTGTTATTACAGTGACACAGCTACTATAATAGATGTCCAGTTTGTCTTTGCAGTATTCTCCTAAGGTAGGAAAATAATATTAAATGCAGCAGTTTTTCTTCTGTTTGTCATACTGAGTGATTTTCGGGTAACTTGGGAACATTTCTTTGATGTGATGGAGGCAGTTAGTGCTGATAAATGTTTTTTCAGGAGGTTTTACTGCCTTCCTTTATTAGATAAGACTATTTTTTCCTGGATATTTACAAACAGTAGACCATTAGCAAAGTACAGGGCGCATCATCCATATGATACTCTATGAGTCAAGTCCTTAGCTCATGTTAATGGGCTGATTTATCCTTCTGGAGGGTCTGGCCCTACCTTTTAATTGATAAAGTTATTTTTTTATTGATTACAGTGAATGTGTTCAGTAGACCTTTTACATCAATCACTGTTGCAGAATAGCTGGTGAGGCAGTATAAGACACATATGCAGAGCTCTATCAGAAATATTTAGACTTTTTTTGACATCTGACAAGTTACTACATGAAGCCTTTGCAATACAAAGAGATATCTAACCCACAGTAGCAAACACTCTTCTTGGAGGCTGTATATGACAGGTTTGTATTCAAGCAATAAGTAATCTTTGAACCAGGGTTGCAAATGATTAAGAAACAAGTATGAACAGAACAACCGTATCTCAGCCAGGTTCCAATAACTGTGCTTATACCTTCCTCGATTAACTGTGAAAAAATAACCTTTCTTTCAAGAAACATGGATTTTTGTAAATTATGGGAGCTACTGAACTGCTGTTCAGAGTGAACATGGTAAATGCCCTGAAAGTTCAGTTCCATTCATACACATGCTGAGATGTACATGTATGTACCCACTGATGCAAATTCCTGTACCCTGGTACTTGAAAAAAGCTTATGTCACCTGCCCTGTTTTTTGAAACAAGTTGATGCATCTAAAAGTGCCATTTAAGCCCAAGGACTTCTCTGTCTTCAGCGATATTAGTCAAGCCATACTGGAGTGTAGGCACTGGGTGTGACTTTGCTTTATACACTGATTGAGACTTGCTGGATCAGACAGAAAGAAAATGCACCACAAAGTAACTGCCCTGAAACTGCACAGGAACCCTGGCATGCAGCACAGTGTGTTCCCCCAGTGCATCCAGAAAGTGATAACAGACTGGGATGTTCCTCTGAGAGGGTGACTGGGTGTGCCTGATCCATGGGGTTTGGGGTAGCCCTCACGCTTTCTGCTGGGAGTGATGGAGGGAATCCAAGGGAGGCAAGGTGCTGCTGGCATTGGAGGTAATGCGGGCAGGAGCAGCCTGCAGACAGGTCCAGGAGTAGCTTGGTCAAGTGGCAGAGCTGCCCAGGTGGGAGGAGATACCTGCAGGGATGCATGGAGCAACAGAAATGCTGCCTGCTGTGCAGCTGTTTCTAACAAGCCCTTCTTAGATGTGTCCTTCTAGGCTGCTGTTATAAAATCTATATTTATTCCCTTAAGCAGCCTTTGGGGGGTAACTGCTGGAGGTGCAGGCATGTATACCTCAGGGCTCTGCCTGCAAGTGGTCCCTGCAAGGAGAGGGGGCTATGCTTACCCCACAGAGGCTGCTCATGGTTCCTTCTTCACCAGGCACCCAGGATGTCAGTGAGAAAATGCTGCAGGAGACTGGCATTTTCTGACTGTGGGGTGGTGACAATAGTCTCTATCTTTTGGTCAGTCTAACATGGCATCAGTCTTTCCCATCCTACTCACTGCAGAGAAGTGTTTTTCCTCCTTCCCTGAATAGTGGAAATCACTGCAGGTGGTTAGTGGCAGGTGGTACCTCCGATATCATCCCAGAGGCAGCTTTGCTTCTGCCTCAGGGCCCCATAAGGCAATACCTGTCAGAAACCCTAAAGAGGCCAGGAGGTTTTTTGTGTGGTGGCATACGCCAGCTGAAACCAGTGGGCCTCAGTTTCTGAATTTCTCAGCCTCAAAGGAGATGCAACTGCATGGGTTATCAGTTATTTTGACTCTAAAGCAGCATTTCCTTTTTCCACTCAGTGGTCTGACATAACACTACAATAATGACAAAGCCATTAACGAGCTGAAGCAAAGTCACATGATGGTCTCCATTGCTAGCCTGGGTTTATTATATGATTTCGTTTTGCTAATGCTGTCACTAGCCTGTCTGCTTTACTAGTTTGGTTTCTTCCCTCTTTTTAAATAACTTCTATTTAACTTTTAAATAACTACTACCATCCGGAATAAGATTTACATTGTTTGCTGTTTCCAAAGCCAAGCCTGGTTTCGCTGTGTCTCCATACAACACTGATGTTATTAAAAGCCTATGTTTGCTGCCCTGGAATTTGTGTTTGTTACTTTATCAGACCAACGAATAATACTTTAAAGTTCTTTTTGCTGCCTATATATAATAAATGAAGTAGCTGTACTTGGTGCTTTATAGGCAATGAGGAAGACAAAATATTTTACTTGTTTGCTGATCTTGCTATGTAAATAGACATGACAAATTTACAATAATATATACAACATACCTTCTAAAAGAAAAGGAGAAGACACAGACAGGACATCAGAAATGCTAAATAATGATTGTCTCTTCCATAGTTATTTCCTTCTGTAGAATATTGCATTAGATGAGACTGTTTCACTGCTGTGCCTAGATATTTTTTTAAAAATTACATAATTAATTGCCAATAAAGATTAGTAGTATATTATCCCTATAGCTGATCTGGCTCATTAGTAGGCTTTTGGTTATAGTTGTAAGATTAAAGTTTATTGATATAGTTTTTGAGACTCCTTTTTGAAATCCAAGCCACAAAAGCTTAGTTAAGTCTTTTATCACCTATCACCTACTTTTGGAAAAATGTATGCAGCACATCAGCCAAGGTTATCCCAAGAATATAGTTTTCCAACTCACCCATGAACATTTATTTCTAACAATTACAGTTAAAAAAATATTCTTAAATGTTTCAAAATACTGTTACGAGTCTCAGCAGGGGACTGAGATACTGTAGCACAAGGCAGATGTGTGAGGCAATATCAAAGCAAGTAAACACATTTTCTGGAGTGATTCATTTGTATGCCTTCATTTTAGTTAATTTTCCTAATTTTTTTTAAGAATACTTTGGTTTTGAAGGGCAAAACCCTCTCCATACTAGAAAATGGAAGTGGGAAAAAATGATTTATTTGAGCAGCAGTCCACAGAGCCCAACATTTAAGCCTTTTTTTAATGAATTATTCAAGTCAGATGTTCAGAGGAGGGATTGGCTCTGAAGACCTGGCTTTCTAATGTTTTGTCTGTTGGAAATTTTGTCTTTAAGCAGTCACAGGTTGTTTTCTTTCCTTTCTGGTGTGTAGTGTCAATTGATTTCAGGATGTTTTATTTGGCATTGTAGGGCACAGAGTTACATTACCAATAGCTTTTGATCCTTTGCACTCCACAGTGCTCCTCAGTTAAACAGTTATGAGACTGTGATTTAGTTACTATTTCTTTCCTTCTCATGCTGCAAATAGAGGCGATATTGATTGAACTTGCAAAATTTCTATCCGGATTTTGTTTGCCCCTTTGCTAGAAACCTTCTGATCATGAGTTTTTATTCTGATTTTGGTTTTGGTCACCATCTAAGAATAGGACTGAAAAAAGATTTCAGACTGAGCTCTGGCACATTCTTTTCTTGCAACGTATCCAGACAGTCTGAGGCAGAATTTGCTTTCAGCCAATATCTATATATTACATGTCTTCCCAATAAAATAACTACACAGAATATAACTGTCATTTTACATCCTATGTAGTCTTCCATGAGCTAACTCAAGTTACTACTTATTGCTACAGCAAATTATCTTAATAAATAATAGGTTTCTTTGGTACAAAAGTAATGAAAAATTTGTCTTTTCTACAGCCAACAAATGTTGGTTTTTAGCACTACCTAAGATAGGTGGTTTGTGACTCTGCTGAAGCCAACAGATCCAACAATGTAGGGGCCTAGATATTTTGAGTCTGCGTCTATGTGTCGAATCCACTTTTTTCAGTCATCATTTTACTGGGAACCCAATACTTTAAATACGAGCTGAGAGCCTAACTGCTTTGTCAAATCTGTCCAGCAGTGCACTCAGTGGTGCTGTTTGTCTCCAGTGCATGGTTTAATGCCAACTGGCAGCTAAAGCCCACACTGCAATTTACTCCTCCCCAGTGGGGTGGAGGAGAGAATCGTCAGGGTAAAAGTGCAAAAACTCATGAGTTGAGATAAAGGCAGTTTAATAGATAAAACAGTAGGCTAGCAGGTGTTTATCCATTTCCAGGAAAGCAGGGCTTCATCACACATAATGTTTACTTGGGAAGACAAATGCCGTAACTTCAAATGTCCCCTCTTCCTCCTTCTTTCCCCAGCTTTTATTGCTAAGCATGACATCGTATGGTATGGGATGTCCCTTTGGTTAGTCTGGGTCAGCTGTACCAGCTCTGTCTCCTCCCAATGCCTTGTGTACCCCCAGCCTGCTCACTGGAGGGGCAGCGTGAGAACAGAGAAGATCTCAATGTTGTGCAAATATTGTTCAGCAATAGCTAGAACATGGGTGTGTTACCAACAATGTTTTGGTCAGAAACCCAAAACATAGCAAGCACCCTATGAGCTGCTATGGAGAAAATTAACTCTATCCCAGGAAGTTTTTGAACAGTTCTCCATTTTTTAATCGGTTTGATTTTCTTGTAATCACTTTGTAAACTGGTACACCATTATTTAAGTGTTCCCTTGACTTAGATTTTGGAGATATTGGAGCTATTCCAGCATATGATTCACCTAAAGAGGAGTATGAGTTCGTGATTTCAGGACCTAGTAGAGTTCATTGTGCTAATACAGAACTGTTTAAGTTTCACCCTTGTAAAAACCTGAGGAAAATAAGGAAATAAAATCTCTCATAGACCATAAAACATGAAAAAGAAATCAATGAAGTCTTGAAAAAATAGACCTATTTTTATTAAGGCCTTAAAAACAGTTGCTTTAATTTCTTTGCTTTAGTCAAACGTTTAAGTGAATTCAATGATCCTATCATAAAGTATAGGATAAGAAGAAATTTTTCCAGGGTAGGGTCTGGAGTAGGCTAGGATAAATTCTTGGAACCAGACATTTGATTTCTGAATAGACAGAGTAGCCACGCACATGTCATCCCTTCCTCTGTCAGGTAGTTTGTAACTGGTCATCTTTTGCTCTGCAGAGAGACTCTGCAGGCAGTGTCATACACAATTTATGTTACCAATTATCTAATGGTTAATAGACATAAAAGGTGGCTAGAGGGAGTATGCTAGCTGGCTAAATATGAGTATGTTCACTATTCCTGCTGAAGGAACCTGACAAACTTCTAGCGGCCAGGCAGCCATCAGTCAGGTAGGACAGTGCTGGCCTCCATCAGATCAGTTTCAAGTAGTCCTTGGAAGTTCTGATCTTTGAACTTCCTATATTGCTCTTTTGACTCTTGGTTTTCTTGGAGCCTCATATACAGTTTTGTGTCGGTATGACTGGAATCTTGCCAGTACCGTTACTCTCTAGCATCACCTTTTTGTTTGGACTTCTATGTTGGATGTCTTACCTTTAGCCATCTTGTTGTTGAGTAAAGTAGCAAGTGAAGCTGACCCAAGCCCCCAGACCAGTACCTCATAAAACTGAACACCGTGTCAAAGACTGCTGATACGCCAGGCCAGGTGTTATGAAAAAGGAAGCACATCAAAACAGTGAGTTTTGACCACTGTGCCATACTTAGCCTACAGAAAAGAAGGCTGAAATTAGAAATGTTAAGTCCAAAACAACTGTATCCTTTGGACTAAGCAGAAGGGACAGTTCAGGCCAAGCTTAGGTGCTGGATCATCTCCTTGCCTCACACAATGCAGCAGGGCTGGTAAGAACAGGTAAATACTGGGTTCTGCCTCCCCTGAGATGCCAACATGAAATTCAGTCTCAAAGGGAAGTTGTTCTCACAGTCAGCTTTTCACCATTGCATCTGATGGTCTCCTGAATGGGGATATTGCAGCTGTGTGTCTTGTAACTGGGAAGAAATTCCCAACTGTTCAGCCTGGAAGGGAGAGCCACAGCACCAAGATAGGGCAGGGGTGCATATGTCAGATAAAATTTAAGGTGCCCCTGTTATATCTAGTCCATACATAAGCATAAGAAATTTGAAATGGTAATGATCAGGTCATTTTTGTTTTGAAGGACCTCCTAAAGATGGCACAGTAGAGGTATAATACACGTAGGATTTTCTACCCGCCCTGCTCTGCAGCCATGGGTAGGACTGGCATTAACTTGCATAGTAAAGACATCCCCACCTTCCGCCTATCTTGGATCTCCTGTTTTACAGCTATTCGTGCTGTCAGAGTTGTACTGCCTTTGAGAAATTTCCGGTAGCTGGGCATCTGAATGGTCAGGATTTTACTGATCTTCAGACTCCATGGGAGTACATGGCTACTGGCTTGGAAGACCTATGAACGGGTATAGATGTAATCCATTCTCAACTGGTTCACATATATTTGGGCTTCTTGAACCATATGATGAGTATCCACAAACAGCATTATACAGAACTCATGGTACAGAAATATTATTTATTGGCTAATAGACATAGTATGTAGCAGACAGATAGAAGTAACATGCTACCAGACTACTAATACAGCATGCTTACCACTCCCAGTACAGGCACCCAGTGAGTCACTGCTGCCCACACACATGATAGCTAGGTGTGGAAGTGTGCTCCTTCCATCAGGCTGATCCTCAATATTGCTGAGGTGCTATCTTTGTATCCTCTGGTGTTTTTCTCGGGTATTTGGCTACTTTATACCTTTTTCTGTTGGAAGTTTTCTCAGAGTTACTATCAGGTTTCACTTCTAAGATAAGACTTCTTGTAAGAAGCCTACAGACTGCCTTACAGCTCAGTAGGATATTTTTCATGGTGAAATACAGAAGTAGGTCCCAAGTCACATATCTTGCCTGAGATGCTTTGTCACACACCCAAGAGCTGCGGGGTGAAGTTCCTGTCCTTGATGGTTCAAGGACTCTGACCTTCTCATGATTGCCCTTACCCTTTAGGTTTGGTGCTGAAGCCTGGTATCCAACTGCAACACTGCCTGGCGGGCTGCAGTTGCAAGTTATGTTCAATGTCTTTTAATGGCTCAAACCACAACTTCATCCAGACTTGCTCCTGTCCCCACGGTTTGCTCAGAGGGTTGTGTTGGTCTTCACTACTGGTGTCACACAGTAGCGTCCTCTGGTTTTGTTAGCAAGTACATCATATCAAGAATGTAATCAATAGCACTTCTAACATTAAAACTCAGAAGTGGAGCATAGTCTCCAACTGTAACATGATTTTCAAAACTATATGAAAAATAACCTTCTCATTAATAAGGAATGTCTATAGATTACAATTCATTTAAAGCCGGGACTCTATTACTTTGGATATTTTGTGTTATGACTGAGATTTCCTGTTTTACAGCTGCCAATGTGGAAAATTAAACATGGGTTCTGAAGAGTAATCATGCATGTCTGGCCGTATCTGGTGGTCTCATTATAAAGCTCCTCCTTACAAACATTGTGGTGAGATAGCTAATAACTCTACACATACGAAAAAGAGTTTTATGCATGTTGAATACTTGCTCTTCATTAACAGTATTGTTTGTACAGGAAGTTCTAATGCATAAATAATTTTGCTTTACAGTAGTAATTGAAAACACATCTATTTACATGGACCGTATTTGGTATGCATTGCTATCATGATCTATAGAAACATCAGTCAGTGGTTTATATATTAATCGAGTGGTACAGAAACTGACTATCAAGGCTTCAACATCTAGGAATACTTATTGTCTGCTAATAATTAGGTTTGGGTTGATGTATTTGTTGATGACTAAAATACAGCAGTAACATGATCTTTGAAAGTGTTGTGCTAGAGGCCTGAGCTTTGTGTTGTTCCAGGAGCTAGTAATGTCTTGACCTTTATGACTTCAGGCCTTTTCCCGAATGTTTATGACTTTAATTTGAACTTTTTTTAAAGAGTGTAAAATTCGTTAGACTTTTGTTTGCTAAATCTCTTCAGGTGATGTCTTCAATGAATCTTTTGTGGAAGTGACATTGTCTTGTTTATAACTTTTAATAATATAATTATTAATCTAAAGTAAAAGCTAATACCACCAAGGTATTAATATTTATGAAATAACAACAGCTATCAGCAGTTGACTGTCTCTGGCATTTGGTGCAGTCAACCATTAAGAAAGTTTATCTAACTGGCATTGCATATGGCCCATTTTTGTACACTTTCTGCTATAGACTATCTTCATTCATACAGCAGATCTCTGCTTTACCTAACTTATCAACTAATATTTTGTTCATGACTATATTCACTAATTTTGAGGTGCTGCTTACAGTTCTTATGATAGCTAGAGCTAAATGATATTGCTCCAAATGTTGTTCTGAATTTATGTTTGTGACTGTTACAGCAACAGTTTCAGAGGGATTGGAACAATGAACTGCTGCGTATTCTTTAAACTGAAGTGAATAAACAAATGTAAAAGATGAGCATGCCTTGCTGCTTAGATTTAAAAAACCCAAACAACAAACAGTTGAAACTGCTGACATATTTTCCATGTTTTACCTTTCATTATGATCTTGAAGAGAAGTCCATCATCTGATATAATTAGACAAGAATAACCACACATATGAGTAAATATGAAGCTTCAGCCTGCATTGTTATGTCCGTATGCCCACATCCTGCAGTTCCCTGATGGTTAAGGAGGCGGAGGGTCAGTGGAGCAGCAGAAGAAGGTGAAGAATATAAAAGCCATTAGAGTGTTATGGGAGCCTAGTGTGGATGTATTGAAAATGGCTGGCCCACATTAACCTAGGAAATCTGTGGCACATCAGAGAAAAATCCCAGTTCACTTGATTGCAGTTTTATGCTTTATCCAGAAGGTTACTTGAAACACAGATTTCAGGCCATGCAGAAACATAAACAAGAAAAACAGAGGGAAAAAGAAGTGTGTCATCTAGACTTTTCTAACTCCAAGCCAAGTTCTTAGACTTAGTAAATAATCTGAACTTAAAAAAATATAACAGTATTAGAACTTAAAGCCTGATGAATCACAGGCATAGAAGGAGATTTTATAACCCCAGTAATGCAATTTTACAAAATCTTTATCTTTCAGAGAAGGCTGCTGTGCATATTTATGCATACTTTATGACCCCTTATTTATTTTTTCTTTTAAGCTTCCAGAATCTTGATTATTAAAAATGCCCAGCAACCTCTCATACTGAGTGTCAAAACAGCTGACACCAGTATTGCCTATTTGTCACAATGCCCCAACATTCCCAGTGCTTGCTTTGTAACCTGTGATAGTACAAAGCAGTGTCATTTCATATATGACATTCCAAAGCTGCAATACAATTAAAAAAATTGATTCTATTCACTAACTTGTGGAAAGTGTGGTTTGTAATTAGTGGCAAAATATAATTTAGGAAGTATTTGAATGGTTTTTGGGTGTTCATAATAATCTTCATGAATCTTCAAGGTGTCACTGTAAGCACAAGTCTGGAAAAATACTCAGAACTGTTCTGCTTGGTATTTATTATGCATCATCATTAACTATTTAGTTAAAAAGTTTTTTCCAATCAAGAAGAAAAAAAAAATCGTATTGGTTAAGGTGACAGCCCACACAATCCAAATGTTAAATAACAAAGAATAAAAGAGACTTTTTCAAACAAGCTGTAGAAAGAATACTCAGCAAAGCCAAACCATAGGCAATATTCAGAAACATGGGGACAGCTTTGTGAGCTATTCAGTAATCATTAAATACATTGCACATCCAATGACATTCCTGGTGTTGGAAAATTATTGCAAGTCTTATGTTACTTGGCAATTTACAGACTATCCTAAGTTTTGGGGAACTTTCATTACCCAAGATTGTTTTTCCCTTGAAAAACATTTTATTTTTACACTTCAACACTACAGAAAAAAAAATCGAAAGTGTAATCTTAGAGTGAAAATAGAAAGCAAACAAAAATAACTCAGTTTATTCTCCATCATCCCATCATCACCAGCAGCTCACGATTGTTTAATGGTAGAAGTTGACAGTGTTGACTATTTGTAGCAAAAAAAGAAAACCAGTTCTATTTTAGTTCTGTTTCACCATTGCACTCTGCCATTCACCGTTGTCTACATTTCAAATCTCTGGATCCAAATCTCAACTGATGTAAATTGGACTAGGTAAATTGTCTGCCAAGAGTTGTGCCAGTTCTGGAAAAATCCCTGCAGTGGCACCCTGCAATAGACTGCTATAGCAGAGTTCAGTTCCTTTTCCTCTGATTCTTGAAATTATGTGCTTTAGTATATCTGATTACACATGTATGTACACTTACAATCTGGTCAGGAGTGCAGACATCCTTATGTACTTCCCTGGCTAGCAAGGCATAAGCAAATATATTTAAGGACGTGGAGTAAAAAAACTGACAGGACACACTAAAAAAGGCAATGGAATGTAGTGGAAACCCAGCAGTAAAAACTGAAAAAAATCTTAAAGAGTTGAAACATTGGTTTTTTATGCATATTTGAGATTTCCTTTGCTGAATTATCTGAATGGTTTTAATGTATATACTCAGGGCCATTGCACATTCTGAAAGAGATAGTTGGCATATAGCCTAACAGGCTGATAGCAAGAATCTCACCAGGGCTGTGCAATGCCAAAGTTTGTGTCTCTATTCACATCCTACTGAAAGCAAGTGGTTAGAGCTTTTTCTGGCAAGCACCCACATTGACCGGCTGTGACACGTTTCTGTGATGTTGTTGTTGACACAGCAGCCTTTTTTCTTATTGGCTGTTTTGTTAGGCAGTGTTATAAAGATCAATTTACAAAAACATCATCTTCCATAAAGTTGTCACTTGCTGATACAAAAGAGATCAAGGTTCTAGTATAAGCACGCTGGTTTCAGATAAACTGTCCACAACAAAGATTTTTCAGAAGGGTTCTTTTTAGTCACATTTATTTGCCTGAAAGTCTTTCCCCCTTCTCTGTCCCAGTACTCACATGTACATTAAATTAGATATTATGTATAAATTATGTTACTTTCTTTTCCACATATTTTTATTATATTTGTGATCCTGCTACTACATATTATGTGTGGGGCCAACAAACAGCTATACTTAAGCACATCTACCTACTCTTTTAAAAAAGTAGACAAGTTTGAATTCATATGAATTTACATCCATAAATGGTACCATCTATGCAATTGTAATGAAAGTAATTCATAATTAAGGCACAGCACAGGTTAAAAACAGATTAATTTCAAGAGGACTGTGATACTGTGGAGGTGCCCTCTGTGTCTTCTGTGTTAATAAGACAGCTTGATGTTTGCCAAAATTTTCTCTTAGCTGATAAAAAGACAGCAATTGGTAATCTATGTCTTTTGCTGTTGTCTAGTATTGCTGCACTGTGCTGGGAAACAGTCATGCAGCACTGCACCTCAGAAGTGTCTGTTTGTTATTAACCCATTCCTAAAAAAGGGCAAATTCTGTTTTCCATTCCAGCCATTTAATGCCTTTACATTCAGTGGGCGTGTATGGCTTTATACATGGTCAGAATATAGATCAAGTTGTGAAGTTTTTCATGGCCAGTTCTTTATAATTGTCAAGAGAGCAATGCTTTTTTATTTGTGTGCACACTAAAGGATCTAAAATTGGGTCTTTTCAGACTATAAAAATCTTTTTTTCCTTATAAGTGGGAGAGCTCCATCACTTGATCTACTCCGATTAGACTTGATTTGGAGAACTATTTAAACCTTCCTATTGAAATAACAGGAAAGGCCAAATGAGAAACATCTTATTCTGGCTGTACTCTCAGTTTTGCTGCCCTGTTGATGTAAATACAAATAAGAAGAACCTGTATCAGTTGCACAGTCACAATGAGGATGTTGCTGGAGTGAACTTGGCACTAGGCATTTGTACAGGATTGCAGTCAAACTACTGAATCGTGGATGACAGCAGGAGCAGACCCTACCAGACTGCTGGCAGCGCTGACCCAGGCAGCAGGTGATGACTCAATGCTTTGGACAAGTTCCCTTAGTGCATGTGCTTACAAGAAGTCTGATTTTTTTTTTAAATCTTGTTAGGTCTTCCTGCTGTACAAGAAGAGATGTCACAACCACACATAGCAGACATGTAGAAGTGAACACACCTCAAGTAATGGTATCACAGCTTTTATCAACAAATGTTTCACACCATGCCAAGAGTTAGAGCAGCAGGAATCTCTAGTTTAAGGAGAGCCCATTGACACACAGAGGTGAAGACATGAATTGTTACTTCATTTGTATCTAGCACAGGGAAAAAAAAAAATACAGAGCACAGACTGTAGAGGGAGGAGGAGAATAGAGGAAAAGGAAGGATTTCAGAAAGGGAGTGACCACATTTTTTATACAGGAACTTTTTTTTTTCACTGATTGAAAACAAGTAATTACTATCCACTCTATGAGAAATGACATGTAATGGACAAGGCAATTCCAACTCTAAAAGTGAAGGAAACCAAGGTCACAAGAGAAAAAAAGGATATATGCTTCTTTCCACATGTAACTGAAGGATGATTTTTGGGGGGAAATCACAAATTAACAAATGCAAAAATAAAATGAATGATCAGACACAGAATACTAAATTCTGCAGGAAAGAAAATGGAAAATAAACATAGAATAAATGTCAGATTAAAACTGCAGGAAGCATATCAAAGAGGAACCATACAAAGCAGGCAAAATTATTACCTGTTGAAAATCTGCCTTGATTATAGTTGAGTTGTACTGGTTAATGTCCAGCTCCTAAAGATAATTTTAATAGGGTATAGATATTTGGAACAGTTAGGTGTTGCCTTGTTTTAACGTGGCTTGTGGCTGGCATATACAGTGGAGAAGATAGTGCTAAAATGCCTCAGGAAAATTATAATCCAGTCTGCTGGTTATCAACGCAGTAAGAAAAGAGAAAAGGGCAAAGCTGAAGGAAAGAAGTCAAAGAGCAGGAGAAAGACAACTGAAGACAAAAATCCTGCCTGAGAAATAGAAAATCAATCACCAAAAAAGATCCCAAAGGCAAGGAAAACCAGATCTTTAATTTTCTTTACACGTTCTTTTCACAGCTTGAGGATTCTCTATGGAGAATTTACAAATCTATCATATTTATTATTCGTTTGTGCCCTGATCCTCCAAGGCATTCAAGAGCCTGTTGTGTTCAGGATTTCAAGGGAAATCGGACTCCTACACAGGGACCAAAACACCTTAGAGAACATAAGACTTGAGGGGAGATTTTTATGCAGTTCCTTTTTTGAGTTGCACTATAATTGTCATGATAAAGGCTTGATCTTGTAACATATGTATTTTTCACTTAATGCAATTTGCAGCATCCGTGATGGATATCAGGTTTCTTGAAGTGCATAGATTCCTCTGGTTCCAAATATCTACAAATTTCAGATGTATGTAGTTCAAAGTGGAGGTTTTTTTCTCTTGAAGTAATGTTTGCCTCAAAGATGACCTCATTCTCTTTGTAGTACAGAATATATTTATCTTTCAGGAATTCCAAGATTCCAGCTGAAAATATAACCATCTAGGTTGCCCTTTACTGAGTGAAACTAGAAAAGCAGTACGTAAGTGGAAGTCACCTTAAACAGTTACTCTTTGTGATTTCCACACCATTATCTAGTTTAGGTGAGTCAATGTACTACTGAGTACAGAAGGTCATCTGTGCATTGCAAATTCAATTTTAATTTGTGTTCCCATTTGCCATGAGGGATGCGTTTGATTTAGATGCAGGTTTAGATGATGCACTCCTTTGACTTAGAGGCAATCAAAAAGTGTACACCACCTGACCAAAGACCACCTAACCTATTCAGGATAAACCCATATAGCCAGGAATTTCTAAGCAATGCCACCTTAGAAGGAGATGGGGCTTTTCTGACCTTTGTTATTATCCAGTACAGAATATCCTAGCTGTCATATGATGTACATTACTCTTAGTGGGCATAAACAGCTCAAACATGACCTTAAAAGCACTGTTGCAAAATCCCTGTCTGCTGGTTGCATGAAAGTCTTTTTCCTCTGTAAGACTGGCAGTAGTGCTTGACGGTTTTAGTTTCCCCATAAATGCTCACAGAGCTCTCAGCGATATTCCTGACAAACTTCTTATAACATGCAAAAAATCTGTAGACTCCTTCTACAAATCAGTCCTCAGTGCAATTTGTTATCAGGTAGCTGAGCTGCCCAGGTGGCTGGGTTTTGTTTGGCTCTTCTGCCTCCTTGAAATGTGCAGAATCTCCTTCTCCCTCACCCCGGACCACCTTATTCTTTTGCTTGGGTGCTCTCTCTTCAGCACAGGTGTAAATGCCTCACAGGTTTTGACTGCCTCACACTGATGCCAAAGTGGATTTAGACAATGATGCTGTCAGGTATTGCTATGTTGAAAGTCGTTCAGAGCAAATGTATTATTTTCAAGTGATGTGGAAACAGTGAGGAAGAAATAATTCTCAAGCATACAAAAGTGGAGGTGATTTCCACGAATGTTTCAGCATGCACAACACCATGATCTTGTCAAGTGACCGAAGAATGCACATGCTTTATCTTTACCTGCATTCCTTCTGAAACAAACAAGATTAATAGAAATGTGTCTTCTATTAGCTTTCTCACAGTGTTCATAACAATCTATGCCAGTGGACCCTACTTGAGTCCTATGAAGAAAGAAATGAATTTTAAATGCAATGGCTCAAATGACCTTAAACCACTTCCAATACTCTTGGTATTTACCTACCAAGGACATTCTTAGTAAGTGCATTCATCTTTTGAAAAATAAATGTTTGCCATCATATCCCTGCAAACAAGCTAATAAAACATGAAAAAACCCAAACAAACAGAGAAACAAATTAATAAAGATGTGGGAAAAAATATAGGTAGAAAATTTCTTCAATTTAAATATATTTGAAGCTATTTTTCTACGTGTTCAGAGTTCATCATAAATCAATGTGGTTTTTTTGGTGTGAGATGATGTAGACAACTGTAATTGTCTGTCTTATTGTATGGCAATGATTTTATTCTCAAATTAGTCCAGTCTGATTCATGTTACATGTTCCCATTTTCCTTGAAGGATCTGAGGATCGGTGAGGATAAGACTAAGATATTTATGGAGTGTTTCAGTTTCCAAAAAAGTAGTATATAATAGCTACTAAGATTTCAAAAACTGTCTACAGTAGAGCAGTATCATGAATCTAATTCATCAAGCTAACAGTACCTATACCTTACACTATCCTTCTTTACATGGAACCACTACCAAATACTGACAGCTGTGTAAGCTGAGACATACTGAGAATTCATTCCTTCTATCTGGAGTGTATTGTGGCAGCGACAACTCTGCAAAGAGTATGCACATCAGCATAAAAACATGCCTTGAACCTGCTCCAACCTCTGCTATAACAGTACTGCAAGAGAGACTGAGAGAAGGAAGAAAAGGCTATCAACAAAGGTAAAACTATGACCATAAATAGAGATTTCAAAAGCAATTAAAAATTTTTAACAAGGATTTAAATAATTTGTTTGATATCTACTTACAGGGGTTTTATTATTGTCTCAATTCTGAGACTAGAGCTCAAATAAGCTCGCAATTCAAATGACAAATTCTTCTCTATCATCTGAATTTTTAAACCATGTAAGCCAGAAATTAAACACGTTTCAGATTCAGGTACAGGGCTTGTTTTTCCCTAAAAACTTTTTTTGGGGGAAAACCTCATTCAGTTTTTTGTTTGAACATTTCCTGAAGCTGCCATAACTGCAGCACTCCACTGCAAAGGCAAAACTTCTGGGGAGAGCACTCAGATTAAGACTGAAGGGTATGTAGGTTAAAATAAGCAATAGGGAAAGAGTGAAGGTGAGTACGTGATGGCAAGGTGAGTCAATAAACTCATTACTGCTTTGCTGTTCCACTTCTGAACAGAAGCTGTACTAAATTACATTTAGCTTCAGGTCTTGTGAATAAATGCAATCATTTTAGTTTCGTAGGTAATCAAAGTAAGACTAATGTATTTGAATTCTCTTTTGAAGATGGAAACAACTGTCCCAGAGCTTGTCTAATATTCTGGTTGAATGACTGGTATTTCATACTGGTATATAAAAGGTGAAAACCATTAAAATAAATGTATATCAGAAAAAGATCTGAGAAAAACAAAATCACTGAATACCTGGCCCAGGCATAAGTTTTTACATATATTCTGTGAAAGAAGTTACCATATTTAGATTAACACTTTTAAATGGTAGTAGCAGTGGGTATATTCAAACCAAAGCCTCAAAAATGATCTTAAGGACTGTGCAGAAAGTAATGCAAAAACAATGAAGGAACAGCTGCTGGATTTCATTGGAAAAGCTTTGGCCTATTCAAAGAGAAACAATATAACTTGAGCATTGTCATTAACTTCAGAGAGGTTCTTTGATGACATCTGAGTGGAACTAGAAGCTTTGAAGCTGAATGGTAGAAAAGACGTGTATGAATTGTGCTTTGAGTATGCTGTCATTGCATCATTATTGCCAGCATTTATTATAAGAGGTGACCTTAGAAGGAAAGTAGCTTGCCTTGCTGCCAGAAGCAATCTTTGTAGCAACGTATGGAAATGGAATAGATTCTACAAATCCACAAAAGCTGATTAGTCAGGATCTTGAAAGAGTTTATCTTGAACCTAACACTCTATCTGATCATTCTGGTCTGCTAATGGCAAAAACCTGGGTGCACAGTGATTGGTTAAAAAAACACAAAATCAAAGACATTATGGATCTAGGTACTGAGCTAAAAATAACTCTCCTTTCCTGAAGATCAAAATTACAAAACTTGTACTTTTTATTAAGATGAACAGTATTAATAATTGTGGTGTATAAAACCAGTAAGCTAATGAAAAGTCTCAAAACAAACAAATAAAAAAAATCCACTAAACCTCTCCAAACAAAATTAAAAGTCCTGAAGCAAAACATTGCAAAAAATAACTTAGTCAAACTAAAAACAAAAAAGGAAGAAAAAGAAGGAAGAGCAATCTTTCCAATATAATTTTAAAGGACTCTGAGAAGAAAGAGACACTTGCTATATGACAAGCAGAGACTCTGTTTATGTTTTTGTTACTTTCTCTATGATTTAGGGCAAACTTGTGCTGCAATTTCCTCAGTTATTACTGGAGGTAATAAATACTGGAGACTGAGATAATGACAGTTGCCTCCTGTGTACAATGCTTTGGTCCCTGTGGGCTATTGCATGCATTAAAATATACAAGGAAATACAACCTAATAGGTGACACTTCTATAGAATTCTTGGAAGCATATTCAAACTATAGCAATTGTTTTACAAACATATGGAATTAAAAATATATACATATACATTGCAGTTGTATTGGCATTCAGTGGTCTACCAGTAGAAATTCTCAATGGTAGAAATGGACATTGACCTGAGCTTCACTCAGAAACAGAAAAAAATAAAATATGATGTCTCATAATGAATAATGCTTGCCCCATCCACAAGGAAAGATACTAAGGGTTTAAACCAGACAAAACTATTGCAGAGAAAAAAGGTGAAAGAAAGGAAGTTTGGGAAAAAATGTTTTTCTGTTTAGATGATTTTACCAACCCACTAGGATGCCTTGGCAACAGTGCTGATGACTCATGAGATGATTGCTCATTCCTTGTCATACATTGCCCCTCAGGATGTTGCCCCTCAGAGTGAAAAAGTAGATCTGGGACAGGTTCAGGTCTTGACTAGGGGAAGGACATGATCAGAGTCATGAACACATATCCCAACCAAAACAGTTGAAGCTGAGGCATTGGATAAGCAAGGTCTCACTCGTGTTTTGTACATTTAACTGCCCCTCTCCCCATCTCAGCTCCACTCACCGCTTTACATTTCAGCTCTGTTCTTTACTTCTTAGCAGTTTGTAAGTGACTGTGGTCTTCCTTGAGGGGTCAATGGCAAATGTTATCTCAAAAGAATTGTCCAATAGAGATAATAGCTAAGTTTCAAAGCTAAAGGAAAACATACCCCAACTACTGCCCTTTTGAAAAGCCCCAAAAGCCTCTCCAGTTCAGAAACTCTTCGCTATTCTTCCCCACGCAGGTTTCAGTGCTAAGCCTTTACTCTTTTTAAGGGGACAGGTTAATCTAGGACTCCCTTCCATTGGGTTTTCACTTATTTCTTGTGCCAAATCATAGCGGCTTAGGAATTCTTGTAAATCATCTTAGCTTTATATATAAGGGTAGATAGTTTTCTTTAGACAGTTGATACACTAGGTGAAGCCTGAACATACTGTTCATTAGGCAGTGAGAAGGTGTCTTTTCAAATCGCTGAAGGTTAGGTAAGCCTGAATAGAAATCTCATTAATACGATTTGTGCATCTCTCTCCCACATAGAGTTTTGCAAATCTCCCTTAGAAAAAAATCTACCCTTCTCACAGGGGGCAGAGATATTTCACACACCTTGTTTCTCAGACTTTGAATTAGTGGGAATTAGTTTTAATGGCAAAGTTCTTTGGGGGAAACTTAACTTAGTACTCTCCACAGTTTATATATGTAATTTAAAACTGCTCTGTCAGATTCCATAAGTGTTGTTCTTAGAATTCGGGCTGGGTTTGGCTCTTGAAACACCTGAATTTACTCACAGAAGGAAATATCAGAACTTACTCACAGAAGGACTTGAAATGTGATTGTATGGAGTAGGTCACTGTCCTGACATTTTTTTAAGTAGAATTATTATATGTCAGTTCAAGTTGGTCCACTAGAAGCTTACATGCCCAGAAATTGAAATAGTACTTACACATCTTTATTACAAGTTGTTATTGACAACACAACCTTCATCCTAAAATGAGATGTTTCTGGTGACTTGCTGTCTATATGTTACTAGTATATTATGCCACAAAAGGTTTTATATTCTCAGTGAAAATGACAGCTTAATTAAACTGCTTCCAGATTCCTTCTTGACTCAAACTTTGAAGTGCTAGTGGGTATAAGTAATTTTCTCCTTGCCAGACAGTAAATTTAATTCTTACTTTTCAACCCAGTGTTTTACTTCTTGCCTGAGTTTAAATTGAATGAACACTGGTGACAATTTGGTTCTCCCTATGGATGTTCTGCCTCCACAGCAGCTGTAACATCAGAAGGCTTGATGTCTGCAGCAGAGAGCAAATAACTTCACCTCAAAGTAGGAGAAGATGTATCAGTAGATAAGGAATGGATTAATGATGTACCATACTGCTTCAGTACTGGTAGTAACAGTACCTAGGCTCATTGAGAGCTCCAAGTCTAATATTTTTCCCGTGGCCCCTCCCTTTTCCTTTGTTTGAGACGCACTTGCATAGGGAACACTCTTTGCAGGTTTCCTGCATGGTTAAATGAGAGCAGAGGTCACTGGGCACTACACCCTAACTCGCCATCCAGTGACTCCTTAAGGAGCTCAGGGTTGGGTGTGGGCTACTGGCCCTTAGCTTGTCCTTTTAGACCCACACTGGGCTGATCACTGCAGAAGAAAAGCAATTCTTTAGTTGGTATTTCCCTAAATGGAGGGAGAGGAGCATGGGCCTCTCCCTATTCCAGGAATGGAAGCAGTGGGAGAAGTGTCAGCTGTGGCCAGAGTACGTCATAAGCATTAAGACTCAACTTAGATGCACATTTTCATTTCATAATTAAATAAATAATTTCATCAATATACATCTAACTTTGAGACTTAGAGCTCTGTTGGACCACAGAAAGTGCACAGATCTGAAGAAAAAGGTTGAAAAAGATATTGTCTTCAGAGCCAACAGCATGTTTCCTATAGCATGATAAACTCAAGGTAGTGCAGGATGAAAAATAAAATAAAATAAAACAAAACCCACTGTCTTTGGAATTTTAACAGTATCATTTTTTCATTTGTCCATCCTAGTAGAAATAAAATCCAGTTCTAGTTTTTGGTTCTGGGTTTTTCCCCACCTGTCTGTTGCTTTTCTCTCCATGCCCCTGGAGGAAAAAAAAAAAAAGATTTCATTAAGTGCATTTGTCATTTATTTTTACTGTCTAGAAAAAAGTTAATGAAATATCTTGACTGCTTAAGAAATAGATACTGAGAACCGGCTTCTCAGTTAAGTGGGATAAATAGCATTTGAAATCAGTGAACTGCACAAGTTTACACTAATTGAAACTCTTACCATGTATGATTAAGTTCCTGCCAGGTAGTTAAGCATCTGAGAAATGTAATGTGAGAAAAAGAACTGTGACAATAGCAGAGGGCTTGCAAGCTTCTTTCTTTATCATACAGGCACTGACGTGGCAAGAAAAAAACAAGGTAATACCTGTTTTGCTAAGGTACCTGCATCCTGTGTCACAACAATTTCCTTATGTAGTGAATGTGGGAAAACATCAAGTTATGACTTACGAAATAAACAGGTGTGAGATAGGAAAAATACAAGAATTCTTGTACAAAGTCTCTTCTCAAACAAGGAATACAAAACCACAGCTGCCTTTCTAAAGTCATGTTAGGATTATGACAACATTTGTAATACTTAAATTTTACAGATTTCTGAAACTTAGGTAAATTAGTGATTATTTTTTCATCCAGACCCAACCAGAATACTTTCCCGAAAACTGGAAGATCAGATTTATGATCTTCTTCCTTTCAGAAACAATGACTTAATGACAAAACAGAAGGAGAATTTTAAGATTTACATTTTTCCCATTTTGAACAAGCCATGTGCACCCAAGTTGTACACTTCCTTTCCATATCTGTCTATAATTCCATCTGAAGTTTAACATGAAAATTGGGTTTAGGAGAGATTAAGAAGGGAGTTTTGAGGATACATGTAGATGCAGATCAATAAAAATCACAGAACAGATGCAAAGGTCAGTGTTCCTTCTTTCATCCTGGCCTTGGTGATACTGTTTATTGGGTACTGCCTGCTTTGCTGAGCTAAGCCTAATTCTTCTCTGATGTTAGAATCTTTGCAAGAGAAAACAAAATGCTTAACCCACATTGCCATAGCAGAGTTGGGACTCTGGGACCTCCACGGCTAGGCTGAGAAACAGAGTAAGGGCATAGTGTTTTCCCGTTCCCACTTATTTCTGCATGTGCTCAGACACATAGCATATAAAAGAAATTATCACTGCTATGCATTAGTATATTCAGAATATATTACATTTCTTCAGACCCTTTTTTAGCACCCCAGTGCTAAGCAGCCCAGGAAAAGTCCTCTTGTGACAGATTCAAGATACTTTATCTGATGTCTTAAGGGGTCATCAGTAGAGTTGCACAACCAAATAATGATGTCAAGCATATTTTATTTGTTGACTACTGCTTATGTGTTAAAATGTGTATATGCAGCAAGCTTTTAAGTAATAAACATACACAAGTTATTGTAGGCATCAAGTATCACAAGCTTGTGATACACAACCACACGCAGTCAACAAGCTCCTAAATCCTGCTACAGACTAACAAAGCTGCTTGAAATTATTTTGGAATATAATGAACTATGATCAATTATTAACTACTGGACATCTTGGCCTATTATTCAGCCCAGTGTAAGTGCAATTGTCTTATTGTAATGATATGTGTAGTGGTTCACAGAGATAAGCAGATTAATGTATCTCTTAAAGACAATTACATTCTATTGTACATTAACAAAAATGAAGTAAGCTCAGTTTTCATTAGAAACAGCCTCAGACTGTGACATGAGAGGGCAAGAGGGGAAGGAGATGATACTCTGATGCCCAAATCCCCTCTTTGGCTGGCTTTCAGCACTTGACAGACTCACAACTTTAGCCTTGCAAAAGACCCTGTTTCTCTTCCTATCCAAAAATCAATTATGTGTTACTGGTAATAAGCATGATGGCTTGTTTTTTCCTGGCTGGAATGGTGACTGGTTACTTTCTGAATACATTTTCTTCACCATCTACTAGTCATCAATGTTGGGAATCCAATTTACATTCTGCATGACAGTAAAGTGATCTAATATGATAGGTTAAAAATACACTTTTATGTCTTGCACAAAACCCTTCCCAAAACAGCCTTACCTAATAAGCAAATTTATTACATATTTGGAATCGTTGCTGGGGGTTTATGAGTCTGACTTTTGTTGCATATTTTACTATCTCATCTCTTACTCTTGCCATATATGCTAACATTGTGGAAACCAATGTATACATAAATCCATGAACCTCAGAAAAATCCATAAACCCTGGTGATAACAAGATAAGCCCAATACTATTAGTGCATCGGTAACACATCTTTAGGACAGGGAAATGCAGTTATTTATTCAAAACAAATGCTTGTGTCTAAAATAACCCCATCATGAGACTTTTCTCCAGTGAATTGTACCCATTCACTTGAGCTGAAAAAATACGCAGCTAACTCAATAAAATCTTCTGCAGAGCTCAGCTGAACATAACCCTCTCTAATGTAATTATCCATGTTTCATTTAGAAGAGCGATCCTCCTGATGGCTCGGAGTATTTCTCCTTTAATAAGTGCGACATTTACATTTCATTAACATGCAAAGAGTTTCCTCAGTGTATCCTGTGAGAATGAAAAAAAAACCCAACCAACCCAAAGAATCCAAATCCGATCCTTTCTTTGTGCTATCTCAGCAGCAGTAATAATAGTACAGTAAGTTAAAATGTTACACTGGAAACATTTTTTTTCTAAACTTAGATATATTCAATCTGTTCTTTGCTTATGTATATACAAAATGAGAAAGGTGTTGTTAATTTAAGTTAAAGATTCTAAGAGTTTTTACTGACAAGCCAGTAGGGACTTTCATTAGGTATCAGTAAAGTAGTACATGATGCTACCATATGATACAGAATTCAGTTATCATCTGTTCAATGCTACAGCATGTAGCATGTTGGAAATGACCCCCTTTGTGGGAATCCCTAAATGCCTGTGTAAGCAATCTTCTTTATTTCTGTGCGCAGCGTTGACAGCATGGATGTGCAGTAGATATCTTCAACTTCTTGCCTGGCAAAAGTGCAAACACTTTCAATCTGGAAACCTAAAAGGAATGCAAGTTTAAAGACACAAGTTAAAAATTTTCTAAAAAGTATTTATTTTAAAGCTGTGCAGGTAGCCAGAGTTCCATGCAGGGTCTAGTAATAACAATATTCAGGCTCCTGCTTCTCTGAGACCAAAGAGTTCCTATGTGTAGTGTGGGCGCTTGGGTATATACAAGTCTTCTAACAACAGCTCCTGGGTTCCCAGCACCAAATAAACTTAAAGGTGTCTTTACAAGGGTCAACATGATGCAGGATAAGGTGCTGGTGGTGGTATGAGCAGCTGAGTAACCGTTGTCAGTGTTACTGCCACATGGATGCATTGTAGCCAGGACCTGCAGAACACCATGTTGGAGCTGGTTTCAAGGGTGCTGGGATAGTGTAAATACAGGCTGCTTCATTATTATCACACTGAAGTGAAATATTGATTACAGGTCTTATTCTGTTGTGGCTGCATCAGTTAGAAAGAATAGAGGAAGTACAAAACTCTGTTCATGGAAAAGCAGTGTAGAGATTTTTCTCCAATGGAAATATCAGAAATAGAGCTTTCTCATGTGCCTCGGTGTGTTTTGGGGGGTGGGAAGCACTTGTCGATTTTATGGAAAATTAAGGACAGGAAGTGAGACATAATAGACACCTTTCTGGTTTCTTCTGGTCTCTCTCTTGAGATGGGGGTCACTTTACACTCTGCAATCACAGCTTCTCTTGTTCTTTCTGGCACAGCTTGTTTGCATATGACTTTTAACATTGTGTGATTTTTACACTGCACGAAATGCTTGCCTCTGAGAGGAAAAGATTTTTTTTTTTAATGAATATCTGAATGCTTTGATTCAAAGGAGTTCTAACACTAACAGAGCAATGAGGAAAACAAGATGGGGTTCATCAAGATAAAGAGTGACATTCACCTTCATGGTTACCTGATATATAATGCCCTTCATGCTGCTTCTGCTCTTGCTGTCCTTCAGATTTTGCTACTGAAAGCGGCATTTGGACTTGGATATGGAGATAATGTGTCAGCAGGGCATAAAAAAAAAGGTTACTGAACAACAGACCTTCTTAGCCACTTTTCCTTGATCATGATGAAACTTGAAAGGAACCCACTGTGAAACAGAGCAAACTAATTTTAGTCCTAAACTCCTATCTGATGAAGCATTATGCTTATAGTGTTCTTCAAGACTTTTTGCAGCCACCCCAGAATCCTTAGGGAATGCTATCTCCAAGGTCAAACTTCTTCAGGAGAGGAAGTTTTCTGTCAAACTTTTCTTTGGTTCGCTCCTGGTTTTGGAGATTTTCTTGGGTGGGAGGGGTGGTGGTGTTCAGCTAATTTCCTTTACATGAACATGTCTTATTAATATAGCCAATGCTAATCTAAAGCAAAACATTTTCTTTGTCTTTGCCTAACGTGATCCTTTTGTGACCATTACTAGCTAGCGCAAGCTAGGCTACCTGTGGAAGTTGTTCAAGTTTTTCGAATTGAGCAATTCAGACTTGAAAGAAGCAGTGAAGAGAGTGAAAGACCATGCATTCTTAACAATCGCATCCTTTTTCTGCAACAATACAGGACCTATAGTTTAAAGTCTGATTTGCACAGATTCAAGCTTTAAAAGATGTATTTACATAAAGTATATAAACTGACAGAAGTTACATATTAGACAGGAAGGAAAGAGAGAAAAGGAAGACAGACCTAAAGCTCTGCAAGTCGTGTTTGCTGTGGAAAACTTTGATATGAAGTCTTGCTTATCGATCAGTACAAGGGTGAAACAGAACATAGAAAGCAGAAAGCATCTGACAGCTGATGAAAAGTTTGAATTTACTCTTTGCTTTGCAAGAAGCTACATATGAACAACAAGAAAAATGCTATGCCAGTTGGAAAAGCTGTTGTCTGTAACTCCAGCTCAGTGGAATACCAAACCTTGTGGCTACGTCATTCATGAATTATTAGGCCCGACAGATTCCAAAGTGACTCTGCTGCCTTGCCAATGAGAACAAATCCTGGATGATTAGGTAGAGTTAAATGTGGACCAATGCATGGCTTACCATGAATACAGCTGGCTCCCTGAACTTCACTGTTTGCAGATATTGTAAATTTTTATGTATGGCTTTCAAGAAAAAAGTTCTATGTACAACTGCATTGTAGACTTTACTCTAATTAAGGTAGTCCTTGAGAGCAACAAGCATGTCACACTTAACCTGTTTACTAAATCTATCCCAGCAGCTATCCTTAAATAACAGTAGAGGTGGAATGGAAATCAACAAAAAATTGTGCTACTTCAACAAACTCCGTGCCAGGGGTGACAAGTTGTTCTCCCTTTGTACTAAGGAGTCAATACAAGCTACTTGATTTTAAGGACATCCTGACAGTTTTAACTTTGGAGTATGAGATTTTATTGTATTCCTGCCTACAACTTTATTGTTATTCAAGCATTGTCTTCTCTATTGCTCTTGAAAAATGAAATGCTACTATGTAGATTTAATAGTTGCACTTATCTGGTAATTCTGTCTTCTAAAAGTGTCAATGTTGGCTTCTTGCAGTCAAAGTTTTAACCTGCATAATAAACTCACCCCAAATTAATTGCAATTTAATAACCTAATGTATTGCTACTGAGTTGTAGTCTTGAAAGTTATGCTGATCTCTCGAACCTGTAATTGTTTTCAGGAGGTGAAAGCCATCTTACTGGTCTGTAGTTGTCACATAAAGTAAGGGCAAAACTGAAACACGCTGGTTAGATTTAATGAAGGTGCAGACATGAAGAGAAACTCTAGTTTGCAAATAGGAAATTCATCTTTTGAAAATGCAGCTACTGTGGTGGAAGTTTTACCAAACTAGTCACTGAAATATTCATGATCACTGCTTACTTCAACATTCAGTCTGTAGTCATGCAGTCTGAGTTACGTTGCAGGGCTGTACAATATATTCTGCAAAGAAAGGGTCTTGCATATTGTTACACTTCATCACAGTCTAGTCCAAATTCAACTACATTTGCTGTCCTGTAATAATTTGAAGATAATCCAAGTGCTACACTATTCTGACTTCTCTTGTTGTAGTTTCCTTAACGGACTAAAAGCAAAAAAAAATACTAATTACATTTCTGCTGCATATTGCCCAAAATCAGGGGTAACACTGTGCCATTTGTGATAGATTTTTCAAGTTGTTTTATCTTTGGAAAAAAAATGTGTACACTTGTGTGAATTTTATTTTATGCAGAATCCAGAGACATTTCACTGGAAATAATCACTGAAGTACAGCATTAAGATAATGACATTCACTTGATTTGGAAAGGTTCAGGACAGAGCTTGAAGTTAAAACCTTGACCTTCATATTTTTTGGTGTAAGTGCTGATACATGTACGAATGAACCATTTCTTACTCCCTGTAAAATCTCCCTTACTACCAGGCTTGTCACTGTTTTACTGGTCACTTATCTGGTTCCATACAAGCATAACTAAGGTATGGTCACTTCTCAAGACATTTCCAAGCCACTACTTTCTCTTTTGCCTTATGATGGGTTAATGGTGTATGAATCAGTTCATTAAAAAACTCTCTCTAATGATGCTGCTAAATCCACTATCAGTTTTCTTCTTCAGCCTCAGGGCTTTTTTCTTTTCTTTTTCTTTTTTTTCTTTTCCGCATGAAAATGCATCTTTAGAGTCCAGCACTGTATAATGAATAACATAAGCAGTGGTAGGATTATCGTACATTCATTGGTATAATAATAATGTTTCCTGAAGGTTTCAGGAATTTGTTTTAGCCTCAGACTAGTCAAAGTACCTCTGTCAATATTTAATCTGTATTGACTCATGGCTTGATTACAATGCATAATGCTGACCGCATCAATCTTCCCATAAAGCCTGGCTTCTGCTTCTGACAAAACTCTATTGATACATCTGATTCATCCTGACGTTGCAAAGCTGAAAAACTGCTGAGATTTTCACTCTCTGTAAATTTGTGTATATTATTACCCTGAAAGGACACACAGCAACATCCTGCTAGGTTAACTGCTGCTTCTGTTTGTCCTTTTTTGTTTCAAATACAAAAATGAAACAAAGCAATAACAAACATACAAATCCATGTAAAGGTCCAGAAATAGGCTTTAAATTGTATTTTCTCTTGTGAACAACTTCTCGTTCCTCACAGAAACCCAAAGTAGACCAATAAAACCTCAAAGCCTTTTATTACTTGTTCTGGCATTAAACAATTCTTCCCAGCAAAACATCTTGGCATGTACTTAACTTTGTAATATTACAAAGTCCTTTGCTGAAGAGATATATGTTTAGGTGCTAAAAGCTTTTGTTAAGCTGTGCCCAAGATTACTTGCTGTTTTATAATCTAAAGTATTATAAATTGATATATTAGTTTGCTGTCTTGTTTTTAAAAGGAAAATATAAATTCCCAGTAATAGAAATGCACTTGTGGATTTTATCCATATATTATTTTCTCTTTAGGGGTTTGATCTCTAAATCCAGTTGATTTGTATGAAAAATAACACACACATTCACATGAATACTGAATCACACAGTTCATCAGAATATCTCTGTCCTAGGGTTTGAATCAGGTAGTTAGTAGATGGGGGAGTAGATGGGGATAGTCTGCAAAATGCTAAAATCTGTTGCATGCAAGTATTAACAAATGCAGAAATGATTTGTTGGAAGACAAATACATTCAAAAGGGAACAGGTTAAAACAAATAAGAGACAATGGACTTACTGCCACAAGACATATTTGAAACAAATGCCTCAGACTTAAAAAAGAAGATTTAGATATGTCTTATGTATTTACCCTTACAGAAACAATATTCAAATCTATGGCAACTTCTGGTTAAGACAGCAGGAGATTAAACAAAATGCATCCCTGTAAGTGTCCGCATGCAAGCTCTTGGTGTAGCAGATGCATGCAGGAATTCTGGCAGAACAAAGATGAGCTGGTATATCTATCACTGTTGAGCAGTCATCAATGAGTAAGCATCTGCTCTGTTACTTTCTATACATCTTTGCTTAGAAAGTGTAAGAGCAGGTTAGAGTCACAAATATGCTTCCTATTCATTACAACATAATTTTGTGGTAAGTTCTAGAAACTTACTGCAATATACAGAACCAAATAGTTAGAAATAAGTCTTAAGGACCAAATATTAGATCTTTAAAAATGAATCTGGTGTACAATTGTTACTTATTAAATGTGCACAGCTTGATATTCTTTTTTAGGTAGTCTTTTTCTAGGAGTCAGTTCTCCTTTGGCTGACATCCCATATAGCTTCATCGACTCAGATGTGATTGCATATTTGTCAACTCAAAATTGAAGACCTTATTTGGCCCAAAATGTCTGTTGGACAGATCACCAAATAGCGTATATCAACTTAGATTGGCCAGCTTTGATGTATATTAGCTCAGAGACTGTCCTTTATTTTTGCATTTCATTTAATTTTTTACTTACCTGAGAGTAGTGATTACACTTGCCTCAGGAGATTTCTGGTTAGCACTGCATATTTGACTGAGGGTCTGAAATTAGTAATATATAGCAATGACTCTTCATTTCTGCATTGTCTGCAATATTTCTTTTTCTCCAGTAAAGAGAGTCAATATTAAAAATTCATGCTTGTACAGTCAATCTTATGATTATAATGATGCTTTCTTGTCTACTGGCTTGGTTTCTAGTTTAGGCGTCAATAGATAACACTTTGTAATGTCAGAGAAAACAATGACTGTAAGGGCGCTCTGACACATTAATACTTTTTATTGTCACAGTATACTATAGGAATGGTCAGAGACTCTGTCAATATAAAAATTCAGGGTGCAGCCTGCTCATATCTACCTGATTCATTTCCTGAATTGTCAAGAAATCTGTTTCTTTACATTGTCCGTACTTTGCTGCTTTTAAACTTGTGATTAGTTGTGCCTGAGTCTACACATCCCTGAAGATACAGGGATCGTTAGAGTAAGCACAGGAGTACAAAGAGAAACAAAGGACAGTACACAAAATCTATGGCTATAATAACAAAAGGTTCAGATGTAAGATGACAGCAAACTGTTGACAGCTGTTAATCCAAAGAAATAAATAATTGCATACTCTTACTGTCTTTCAGAATACTGGGTAACAGCTTATTGCCAAGGACTCCCAACAATTTTCAAGTCTCCCCTGAGCACTTCAGTACATCTGATTCATGGATGTGACTAAATGTTGTAGTCTAGCCCTCAGGGGTAGGCTGCCTGGTCATTTTCACATGTGGATTTTTCCAGCTCCACTTTGTTAGCTGGTCCCTTTTTAACGTTGTGAAGAAAGCCCTACATAGAAATAAAAATCTCCCTGTAGAAGTTGAGTCAAAAGTGATTTATAATTTGTCATAGGAGTTGCCCTGGAAGCACATTTTGGGATCTCAAGTGCAAAATAAAGTTCTACTCCATCAGCAGCATGAAGTATGGGTCCACTTTTGTATTTCTCTAAATCTCCACTTCTTTTCTCATCATGATGACTAATGATCCCAGGCTGTGTCTAAAGCTGGTGGCAGACCACATAGCATCAAAAGGCCATGCTGAAATACACAAGCACCAGAATACGATGAAGTCCTCACCTGCCTTCTTTGGCATCTAAGAAAGAGTGGCACCCCAACATCTCAGATTACAAAAGATTTTGCTCCACACAGATGGATCCTCTGATTCATGGTGAAGCTGCCGTAACAAATACACAGTAGTACTGGAGAAATGTGATGCTCAGGACAAAGACTCAGGCCTAAATGCTGCTCTTGCAGGACTGTTAGGTTATCCTGATACTGCAGCAAGCAAAAAAATGAATTGCAGACCTAGCTTAATTTGAAAATAACCTACAGTAAACCTATGAAGAAATAACAGTGGTTATCAGAGTAACAGACTTCATACGTAACAGCTATTGTAGTAAGCAGCTATTTATTTCCACGGTATGACATGAAACGTGCAGATGAATATAAATAATTTATGCAGTGAATGGGCTATTGTATCACCAGCTCTAGGTAAAGAATAAACCAGTGTAAAAAGCATCTCCTCCTAGTGAGGGACTTCCGAAAAGACTAGCACAGGGTAGACTACACCAGGGGCAAACCTATGGCTGGTCATTATGAAAACTTTTATTAGGACTCATTTCTGTGAGTGAAAATACCTTTTCTTTGTTGCTAGAATATATTAGTCCTGGTCTAGAGTAGCTGAAGTCTCCGTGGGAAACAAGAAACATGGTTTAAAAAACAGTGAAGGCAGGCAGGAATTTTTAAGTAGAATTTCCATATCCTTCAAACTTGAAAAATGTGACTTTACTGTAACCAAGGGTTAATATGGCATGTAAAATAGAGTGAAATCCTATTCCTGCTCAGGTTAATGGCAAAGTTACTTGTCATCCACAGAGTTACATTTTCTCTCAAAATTTGTTGTCTCATGTTCCCTGAATGTGCTGTGAACTATGTATTGTAGAAAGGATGACTATTTCTCCTGGTAAAAGTAATTCGTTGTGACTACGATATGCAAATCCCACCCAGGAAGCCAACTAACTACTTGTTGTAAAGTGTCTTTATGAGGTTAAGGCTGAAAATTCGCTGCAGCTCTCACACAGAAATTCATGGCATTTATAGATTTTCCTGGACCTTGATCTTATACTTCAGGAACACAGTGACAAGCAGAATGAAAATGGGAGAGGGTCTTTATGGAGCTTTTTTCTACCTTCTTCTTATAATGCTGCTGCACTTTGAACCTCAGGAACACAGCCGTTTGGCACTGTTTGTCTATAAAGTAACAAAACACCTCATACTCCAGGCAGGACAGTTAAATTTTGAAGTGTTAACTACTTGGGAGAATACAGAAAAATTGGGAAGAATGTAATTTACCTTAACCTAATTCTTTGTTTTACAAATAAATGAATGCAACAGAAATATATGTGACAATATAAGCTTTTAATTTAACAGTTAACATTGTAATTGTGAAATACTATTTTTAAAATAAAACATGATCTCTAAATTAAGGATTTCTACTTATCAGTACACTGCAGTGTCCGATTTGCACATAAGGAGCCATTTATGCCAATGTCATCTTGATTGTTGACAATTTGTTTTTTTCTTGCAGATTATCAATTTAAAAAAATTGAATATATATTCGTTCACTGTACTGTTCTTAACTTGTGTTTCAGTGTCATAAACACACTTGGCAAACTGTTCTCTGAGGAATGCATATTTATTTTCAGCCAGAAAGAACAGCTGCATATACAGAGTGGGCTCATGCAATCTAACAGGTGTCTGGGAAAGTCCAGGTTTTGGGGACAGATGATCTGGTGAGAATATAACCTGGACTTGAAAAAGTATAAGAAGTTGTTAAGAGGACATCCTTTTTACTGTGATCTGCTGAGGTGGGGGAGGGAAGGCCAAGGATATCCAGTTTCAATATAAACAGTGCTGGCTAGACTACTCAAAGCATGGGCTAAGATTCAGGCTGAGATGGCATGTGGGTGAATGCACAAGCACTGGCAGCACAACACAAACTTGAACTTAGTGATACTTGCTTGGATTTAGGAGGTTCTCACACTTTAAAAAATTAAGGAATTATCCAAAGCCGACTGAGACCAAAAGGGATCTTTTCCAAGGAAAAGGAACAGGAATTCATCATATTCCCTCCACATGGAAGGGTCTAATGCTACCCCAGTGAAGTAGAATAGAATAGCATAGAACAGAACAGAACAGAACAGAATAGAACATTTCAGTTGGAAGAAACTTACAGAAATCATCTAGTCCAACTGCCTGACCCCTTCAGGGCTCACCAAAAGTTAGTGCATGTTAAGGGCATTATCCAAATGTCTCTTAAACACTGACAGGCATGGGGCATCGACCACCACTCTAGGAAGCCTGTGCCAGTGTTTGACCGCTCTCTCTGTAAAGAAATGCTTCCTAATATCAAGTCCGAACTTCCCCTGACGCAGCTTTGAACCATTCCCATGCGTCCTATCACTGGACCCCAGGGAGAAGAGCTCAGCCCCTCCCTCTCCACTTCCCCTGCACAGGAAGCTGTAGAGAGCCATGAGGTTGCCCCTCAGTCTCCTTTTCTCCGAACTAGACAAAACCAGAGTCCTCAGCCACTCCTCAGGGGACGTGCATTAGATTTCAGGGTCGACAGAAACCAGCTCAAGTGAAACCTCTCTTGAAAACAGAGCTGACGACTGCAGAGAAAGAGGCAAGTGTCATTCTCCAGACCTAGGTGCTTATGTTGAACAGGGGCAAAGAAAACATCTGAGGTGAGAGACCTGTGCTGAGAGCAAATCCTTCTTGGAAGATTTCATGCTCTGTTCTGCAGAGAGAGGAAGGCTGCAGTAGCTTGTGTACAGCTAAATATGACCAACTTTGATTCAGACCAGCAGACTTGCAGGTATACCCACCAAAGCAGTTGAGCCAGGCTTGAAAGGTACCTGAAAGTGGGAAAGCAGATGAAATGATTGGTTTCATTCAGCGACACAAAAAGAGGGGAACAAATTAAAAAGGATTAAGATGGGAAGCTGATAGAATATCCAATATACCAGGATGCAGACTTAGACTTCCAGGTTTTCTTCTGAAAAAGTCAGTTGCTGGAGAGAAAATGGAAGACTGTAAAGTTAAAACGTCAGACTAGTGGGACAATTTTTTTAAAGTATGTGGGAGTCATGCTTATGCTGGTAATAGGTATGTGGAATACAATAGTGATTTCTGTCCTGTAGCCCAAAGATGCCTTCATTTCCAGGACAATGTGCACTGTAGATTCTGAGAAAATGTGTGGTCTGTTTAAACAGATCAAGCATAAAATATCGATTATGTTCTATTATATCCCTACTTATGTGGTTCTTACTTATTTTGAAATCAAAGAGAAAAATAAGGTAATTAGAAGCTTTTGTATAAGTATATAAACAGAAGGGTAATAAAAACACTGGGGAAATACATAAAAATAAAGACTTTTTTTGGCAATTAAAATATTTTAGGGAATTATTTTCAACAGTGTTCGTATGTTTATGAAAATTATATATTGAACTTTAGAAACACTGATGTTAGTTTCATGAAACTCTTGAATTTGAGCTCTGCGTTTTAAAAAATGCAAATGTATACTCATCACAGAAACACACTGCCTACTTAGGGCTTTAACTGCTATTCTCAGATCATAAAAAAATATTGAACTCTGCAAGCAACTGCTGTTCTGATAAAGTTTGCATAAGTTTCTTAGCTAAATTAACAAACCATTTTTTTTTAGTGGGTTTTATACCGAAACTTTTTATTTTCAATGGCCAATTCTCACATACATTTGTACAATCTTTAATGGTTATACTTGTCTGCAACTTCTATTATTTGAAAATCTGGTTTCAGGAATAGCTTATTCTTATTTGCCAAATGGTTAGAAAATTTTACTTTGCTTATCCAGGTCTTGGGAAATCGTAATTTAAAGGATAACACAACTTTGGTTTCCCAGGAAGACAAAGAAGACCTGATTTGGAGAAGTTTTAGCCGTTCAGAAAAATGTGTGAAACTCTCAAGCACTTTTCTCAAATTACTCTGTAGTTCTTGTTCAAGGTGTACCAAGATGTGACGGTGTGCTCCCTGCCCCTCCCCGCCCCCCCACCTGACCTTGATTTCCCATAACTCTGCTCAAGTAATAACCACCAGTGGCAGTTGTAATGGATGTATCTGGTTGTGATGGCTGCATCTGGCTCAAAGTAGATTTGGGGGAGACAGATGACAACGCAATAGCCAAGGGCTAATTTGAGCAATGTGTCCACCTAACCACAGTGCTGGTCAATGTCCAACTCAAGCCAAATTTGGAAGAAACTAACATCTGTAGTTGGTATGCAAATATGACTATAAGTCAATCACCTCACTCCATAAATAGTGGACAGCCCAGGGCCCGTTGAACTCTCCTGCACGGCAGCAGGCTGCACACCAGCATCTCCCTTTGAGTAGGAATGCCTCTCAAGGTTACTCCTCGAGGCTGAGACAATCCTCATCGTGTCAGATACTCAGTAAGTGAGTTGGGAATAAAAGCGCTGAAACTTTGAAATCTTAGGATTGCGCATATATAATCCTTTAGACATAAACCATTGACCAAGTCTGGGACTAAGTCTGGATCCAGCCACATCTAAACTCACCTCTTAGAAGGAGTTTAGAACACAAGGGGGTCCTTTCTGAACCTCATGACTTAATGGGAGGGTCTTCCTGACAGTTTTGTCTGACCCTGTCCTCTATGCAGTAAATAATCAAGTGTACCTTGCCATCGAATCTTGTTAAACCACTGTTGCACTTACGATTGAACTTTGTTAAGTCACTGTTTTATATCAATAAAGTCTATTGTTGCTTCTCTCTTACAAGTGAAGTGCATGACTCCATCCATGACACAAGACTGGTGGCTTTAAGGCCTCAGCTTAGAATCTTTGATAAGATATGGAGAATGGGTTTCAGCCCCTTCAGCCCCAATGCACATAACTTGTATAAAAGATGCTGCAAGAAACTGTACCTCGAGCTACAGCCTACTAAGACTGTTACTTGATTCCTGCCCCACCCCCACCCCCCCAAAAAATCCTACTGTTTCTGGAGATCCCTGGTCAGCATACATCAAAGCTGGAATTTTGTAACATGTACCAGATATGCTAATTATTCACATCCTGGAGGATTGCTAGGTCAGAGACATCCAAAATGAATACTTATAGGTTATTTGCTTACGGTGACGGCCAAGAACCACAAGAGACTGTCAGAACTGCTGGTAGCCAAGCATGCCTGACACTGGGGTACATTTACAACAGTAGAGCTACTAGGAGTCAAAAAGGAGCAAGGTTTTATTGTAGAAGAACAAGGCATATGTGTAAAGAGAGCAATCATGAGAGCCAGCCAAGGTGGTAATAAGGAGCAGAGGATAGCAGCCCTGAGACTTCAGGACTGGAGCCAACCTTCAGGAGTTAAAGATCAGGCTGAAATAGGTGCCTAACCTCTGAGTCCTGACCATGTCAGGGTTCCCACATCTTTGGCTGAAATGAGGAATAGTGATCACTGTCAGAGGATGAACATTTGACTAAATGCACCCGATCCACCTTGACAACTCTTATCTTAATACTGTCAGGATCTCTGACTGCAGGGATTTACTCTGTTGACTTCTGAGACTCAGTACTGATTTTTTAATTTACTGATTTTTTTTTAACTCGTCACAACAGTTATTTTCTTCCCAAAGTCACTGTGTCATAAAATTACTCATGGTTGTAATTATAATAAATTGTATTGATCCTTTTCCCAACCAGCTGAAAATAAAGTATACTTGTGTCTATACCTGCAGTTCACTCCTGTTTATAGTCTCTTCTCAATCCAAAATCATATGTGAAACCAACTACTGCAGTCTTTGCAGTACCTGTTTGCCAATCTCCACTTGTTTTCCACATCATTGTTGCTTAGTTCCAATTTAGAATCTCATCACTTTTAAAACTTCCCGACTGTCACATTCTCCGGGAAAGTATAAGCATAAAGAAAACCATTCAAATGTTTGAAACAGATGTGCTCCAATCAGTGGAAATCCACCCACAAGCTGCAATTGGGCCTTCTTGAACTAAGTGGCATGATGAGAAAAGGATACTTGAGGTTCTTGGGTAACTTGCGTGACAGTACGAATTTTTTAATGAATTTTTTAAAAAGGAAAGCAAAAAAGAAAAAGTAACATCAGATTCAGTCACCCATCCTCATGCTCCATTCCAGAGCATGTTAGTCACATAATGTCCCCCACATGGGTATGACAGTAAAAGAAAATTAACTCTTGTCATTTATTATCCTTGCTTTACCTCACATTTGAGGCTAGATTGAACAACTAGAGCAGCAGATGCTGTTTCTGCTGCTATTGAAAATAAAAGAACTGTGTTGAAATTAAAGTGAGAGGAACACTATAAGGTAATGAGATTATGCTTCCAATTTCCCATGTGCATAAAAAATACATGGAATTAGCCTAGTTCTGGGTATTTATATCTTCTTGTTAGAAGCTAACATACAGTATTAATGCAGAAGACTCAGGTCAATTCAGGCTTCACGACATTAGCAAGGAAAGGCATTCTAGGGTATGAAGAAAATATTTCCAGGGGATTCATATCCTTATGTTTCATACTTCTGTTGGAAAAAAAAGAGATGCATGGACACTCAGAAATTCTACCTTTGCCTCTAATCACAGGGAAGGCAGTAAATGAACTGGAACAAAGAAGGGGGAGGAATATGAAGGAAGCTCCTCTAGTCACATAATATTAATAGTTTAAAAAAAAGAAAAAAAAAAAAAAGTGTGCCCAGAATTATGTACACTGAAATCTGGTCCTACAGACAACCCACTGTACATAATAAAATATCTATCAAATTTGTGTACTGTCTTATGAACAGAAGATGAATTGCTTGTGTACTGAGAAGTTTGATTAGTTAGTGGTAGTGTGGAATTATCTCTCAAGAGGCAGCATGGAAGCAAAACTCATTTAATGACAAGATAGTTTGATACTGTGAACGTTAGTCAGCTCTAATTTCTATGAACGGTATAAAGCAAACAGACTGAGATTGTATTATTATTTTTAAAGTAGGGAAACAAGTTTTAGAAGTATTTGGTTATATTTTCTGTCTGAGTTAATTTAAACCTGTCTTAGGTTCTGATCGTTTTTTTCAGTTTATGTTTCTCACTGTGTCAGTGTCCTCCATCAGATCTACAAACATTCACCAGCAGTCAAGTAAAGGCACCCTAGGCTATCTAAAAAGGGTTGTAAAAAGTACCAGGGAAATAAGAAATACATACAGTCCCTCTCTTGCACAAATCTTACATCTTGCTTGAGGCAAAAGTCTGAAAAATAGGAAAATCTGGTCATTCAAAAGACGATCAGCAGAGAGATCATGGTTCCATCAAGACTGCTTTTTTGGTCCTCTTTCAGAGAATGCGCAGAAAAAAAGATCATATCAGACCTGAGGAAGTAAAATTGACTTCTGAAACTAGTAACATATCACTGGTTTTGAATAGTTTAGCAGTCTGTTGACAGTGGATCTGTTGACATCTGTCACAAAGGTGCTGAGGCAAATTTCACTGTGGATGTTACGGGCTGGGGTGGAACTCACTGCAAACACAATTTACAACACCAGACAGCAATTCTGGCTGCAGGATGGCTGATATGCCCTAGTGTAAAAGTTTTTGTTTGGTGGGTTGATAACATATTAGTGTATCCAGAAGAATGGACATTAGCTATGATAAATCAGAATATAGTTACAAATGTATAGATACCTTGATCCACAGATTGCAATTTGGTGAAATCTTTCAGTTTTCTGCCCTTAGTAAGAACAGTATTTACTCAAGTACAATTATGCCTCCTTAGAATAAATTAAAAATACCCTAACTTTGAGAATGTCCTCATCCATCTTTTTTTTTTTTTTTCTCCAGAAAGAGAATGCCATCAACAAGATAATACTATGCAATTTCATTCCCCCAGTGGAACTGAAGAGTCTACATTTCTTTGAAACAAATAGAATTATTTCACTATTGGATAACTGTAATTCCAGTCCAGAGACATTATTAAACTTCTTAATCTATGGTTGATACATGGTTGTTGAGTCAGTAAAAAGATTCCTGGGTTCCAGGGTAATGCTGTACTTCAAAAAATATGAGTAAAAATCATATATAGACAAACAAGTACATCAAAATATATTTCCCAATGTTTGCAAAGTAGGGATTCAATTTCTTACAGACAAACCTGTACTGCTTCTGCATTTTGCAGGCATTGAGAGATCAGATTTCCTTTGCACAACTGGTCGTTAAAGATCTATTAAAGAACACTCGCTTTGAAAAGTGTTTTAGTTCAGCATGTCTGATGCCCTTAATATATTTATTGATAGCTCAGGCTTCTGTATTTGTCAGGAAAAATTTCACCTAGAGTATGACTGTATATCTTTGTAGCTTAACAAGCTTGTATTTGTGTGCAATTATTGTAGAAGTGAAAAGAGGAATTACTTATCTACATATCCTAATATTTATAATAATCCAACCTAAGAAAAGGTCTATGCGGGCTTGAAAGATAAATACTGAAAATTCTCTAATATTCTCTAATTCTGTTTATCTGTTTCCTGTCTGAATTCCCCTACTGTTCCCTCTTTTTTTCCCCCAAAGATTCAGATTACATTTCCTGAATTCTTTTTCTAACTTTTATTATGACAAAAAAAAATGTTTAATCACAGCAGGAAAGTACCCCGTATATGAAAAAACTTGTATTAACTAATCAACATTGTTGAAATGTAGCAAGCACAGAATTGCCATTAAAAATTTATATATAATTCATAGAAAGATAATCTATTTGAGAAATCTCAGTCTCAACAGACATTATGAAAACAGAAAAAGCAGCTAATTTCAAGGACTATATTACTGCGAATTGTCTATTCTAAAGGTTTGCAACATTATCACCTTTCATTGTGATTTAATTATATTATGTTTCTGATAATTCTTGAGCAGAATTGTGGAAAAGTTTGTCAAAAGGGATGACAACTATTCCAGTCTCTTGCTCAAGGTGGAAATTCTGCTTACACTAACATTTTGAGTCTCACCGAGCAAATTCTTCATAATCATTGTGACAGTAAAATAAATAGTAAGCTGTTGTTTTAAGTGTGCACTAAATCCCTATTTGATTCTCAAATGAAAGTGTGACTTAATGGAGACACGTTGAGAAAGCAACTATTAAATCTTCACTGTGCATCATTATTTAGCACAGGTTTTTCTGTAGATATGATGCATTGGGACACTTCAGTCTTTAGTGACCCTTGGAATAACGCTTCAACTCGTGTATAGAAATAGTAAAATGTCAGTATTTTACACTGAGCTGTCGCATAAAACTCTTAGACCTACTTAATTTTTCAAAGTCAAAATCGCTCTTGCAACCAATGGAATATTGCATGAGCAAGATAAGGAATTTGAGAGAGCACTGTTTTTCTTTGTTAATTGACATGTTGTTTTCTTTCAGCATACGAAACAATGCAGTTAGAGAGTATAACTTTTTTCACATGGATACACTAGTTTATAGATTAAATAACTTCATTATATTCATGGAGATCCATGCCTGCAAATGCAAATATTCACATTCAATCTATGTTGCTTCTCTTTCCTTAAATGTCTGTTCATGAGTAGTTCATGGTTACTTGCTACTTTCACCTCAATTATCATACATTGGAAAAGCTTTGATACTGACTAGACACCTTAGAAACAGAGAATTCAAAAGTGGATTTGTTGGGAATCTTCTTCCCCTTCATCGGAACTGCATCCTTAGCCATGCAACTCTTCATTAAATTGCATTGTATTTGCAAAATTTTGTCCAAAACATGATTCCAAGTTTTTCCAGACAAAATCTAGATAGCTAGGCAAATTTCCAAGCTGTTTTTGTGATAAAATATTGGATTAACTAGGCATTGCCACGTGGCTGGAACCAGGTGGTATTTTCTCTGTCTGCTGCTTATCACTTCCTTAAGGGAAAAGGAAGAGCAAGAAATGCTTTGTCTTTATCTTTCAGATCTATAAGGCTATGATTTTCCCACATGCATCGTAACCTTTAAAAAATAATATTAAATAAGGCAAAATACCTTACCTAGTCTCTTTCTTATATTCTGTATATCCATAGACTCTGTATCTTTAAGTCCTTCGCAAACCACCTTTGTTTATTGCCAGTGAATCTGTATGAAACTAGAGTATGGCTTATTATTGTTTTTAGCGATCATCATCTTGTTCATTGGTAATTGACAATTGCAAATATGCTCCCTAAGATTCCTTTTCTAAAGGCAGCAATGCAAATGAAAAATTCTACTTGGAGATAATGGATTTTTTTCAGTAATTTTGTTCAATTCATGTCAGCTGCTATCAGAGAATAATGCACATAACAATTGAGCATAATGTTTGAGGTTTATTTTTAAGTGATGTCAGGATGATTTCTTCAAAACTATTTCTGACATGTTTAAATTAATTTATATAAATAGTCAACCTGTCAGCAGTTTACGGAAAAGCAGTTTGCTGGGATCAAATGCTCTGAATCTTGCTTTATATTAAACTAAAACAGTTTTTATATTGTAACATATTTAATCCTTGCATGAGTGGGATGCACTCCGGCTACACCTAGGAGAAGTTGACTACATGAAACACTGTTTAAACTTAGCTCAAAAATATGGTACAGAGGCACTGTTTCACTTTCATGAGATAACTTTTCACTTGGTCAGCTTAACTTAAAAGACTGGTTTGCTTTCTTTGCCTAAAGTAGTTACAAAAATTTTTTGCTTGCCTTTTCAGTCATCATGTGCTTTACTGGCTTTGCAGTGTTGGCTAGGAACAGATAATTACGTTGTACTTCCATTTTTGTTGCTATGTTTTAGAAAAGTTTTCAGTTGCTTGACAGTTTATACCACAATAAGCTTAGCAACTTATTCATTGGCCTTTTCTCAGTTTGTCATAGTTTTTGTTTAAGTTTTGTTGTCTCACTCTGTAATGGGAAAATAATTTGAGTAGTAGTACCAATTCTTTAATGAGAAAAACATTCTTATATTTATGCCAATTGTTCATCTTTGGTGTTGATACCTAAAAGTACTTTGGCTGAGTAAGTTAATTTTTGTCCTTCACCCTCCTCGCATCTATCTCATGTGTCTCAGACTGCAGATACCACAGGATCCCATTGCACATCTGAGAACTTCATTATTCCGTGAACTTACTCTGTACCAGTGTGTGTCCACAGGCTGATGTAAGTATGTCACATCTGGCAGTTGTTGCTCTGGTGTGATTCACTGGCAATGTTGTTTTAAAAACAGTCTTATTGCAAAAGGATGGAGACAGAAGCAGTCTTCCAGTGGGAAAGATTTTGTTTAGAGAAGTTGGTTTTGGTTTACTGCCTAGACACTGCTATTTGGCTTAGTATGTTTTGCCATGTGACATCCTAAAGAAATAGTTTACATAAGGAATATTCCCTCCCCAGCCAAGGGACTACCTGTAGATTAAATTGTGATACGACTGGAAGGGTGTCACATGTTGGTCCATAAGAAAAAAAAAAAAAAAAACAAACCACTTCAGTTGTTATATCAAACATTCCTAATTCAGAAAGGTGAATGCTATAATTCTGAGAAGTTTCAGGTATGATCAAGCAACTCTCCTTTAGGAAAAAAAAAAAAAAATCAGGATAGAAAAAGTTTTTCCAGCAAGAAGCCCTGTTTATGGACTTTAGGATCATATTTAACTGTTAATGGGCTCTCTATGAGTTTCCTTTTGTTTTGGCAACAATATTGATTTTTCCTTCTTTTTATATACACAAAAAAAAGGCTAAATTTTTCCTCTCATAAAACAGAACCAGAGGATTTTATATTTCTTTCTGGGAATTTTAAACTGAACAGGCTTTAGAGATTGTTGGGAAGTAAAACCATGTAAGAATGTTTTATTCTATCTTTATTCAACCAAAATGTCAGATATACAAAAAAGACTAAACCAGTTTACTGGTTTCAGGGAGTTATAAATATTGATAAAGATTACATTGCAATTGTTGGTTTGCATACTACTCCTTCATGGAAATAGCACAATTCTGATTAAGGGATTGTCAGAGTTTCTCTTCTTTCTGCATGCAGTTGCACCTGTGAAACTCTATCCTTACCTCTATCCCCCGACATAATTTTCCCCTTACATTGACTATTGGAGATTATACCGCCAAAATACTGCTCTCCTTTAGTGGTTGAGTTTAAATGGGGTAATTTTTTCCATGGCAGACACTTTAAGCATTTCTCCTAGGTCAGCCGCAGACATGGTGACCACCCAATCTAGTGTGAGCAACACAGAAGGGATACCAGCTTTGTGGAGAAGGTCATGTGCATGTGCACAGAGAAGTGGCAGCAGTGGTAACTGCATCTGGTTACCATGGACTACAGTCCAGATTTTCAGCTCTGCTGAAACTGCACTGCTCTGTTTTGTTGAACAACTGGAAATGGGAAAGTTTTATATCCTCTCTTCTATCTACATTGTGTAAGGTGCTTCAGAGAATCTGCTAAGAAAGATAACGTTTTCTATAGGCTTCCTATGGTTTTGTAAAACAATTTAGAATCATAGAATCACAGAACACCTCAAGTTGGAAGGGACCCATAAGGATCACCAAGTCCAACTCCCTGCTCCTTGCAGGACTACCTAAAACTAAACCATGTGACTAAGAGCGTCATCCAGATGCTCCTTGAACTCTGACAGGCTTGGTGCTGTGACCACTTCCCTGGGGAACCTGTTCTAGTGGCTGACCACCCTCTCCATGAAGAACCTTTTCCTAATGTTCAATCTGAACTTCCCTTGATGCAGCTTCATTCCATTTCCTTGTGTCCTATCTCTGGTCAGCAGAGGGAGATCAGCACGTTCACCTCCGCTGCCCCCCTTGAGGAAGTTATAGACTGTGATGAGGTCACCCCTCAGCCTTCTCTTCTCCAAGCTGAACAAACCAAGTGACCTCAGCCGCTCCTTTAAGTCTTGCCCTCGAGGCCTTTCTCCATCTTGGTAGCCCTCCTCTGGACACACTCTAATGGTTTGATGTCCTTCTTACATTGAGGTGCCCAAAACTGCACACAATACTTGAGGCTGGGCCACAGCAGTGCAGTGTAGAGTGGGACGATCACCCCCCTTGATCGGCTAGCTATGCTGTGCTTGATGCACCCTGGGACACGCTTGGCCCTTTTGGCTGCCAGGGCACACTGTTGACTCATATTCAACTTGCCATCAACCCAGACCCCCAGATCTCTTTCCATGGGGCTGCTCTCTAGCTATAAGCAATTTGCGTATAGCTTTCCCCCTTCCCTCTCCTCACCCCCAGACTCACTAGCATCCAGTTTTCTGGATAAAGACATAATTAACAGGAGATGTTATAACATCACTGACAGTTAACAAACGTCACCAGAGTACTCATCAATTATTTCAACTGGAAAAACTCAAAGCTTCTTTGCCATTGTAGTGGGTTGACCCTGGCCGGATGCCACGTGCCCACCAAAGCCGCTCTTTCACTCCCCCTCCTCATCTGGACAGGGGGAGAAAATAAAACGAAAGGCTCGTAGGTCGAGATAAGGGCAGTTTAATAAAGCAGAAGCAAAGGTCGCGCGCGAAAGCAAAGGAAAACAAAAGATTTTATTCTCTACTTCCCATCAGCAGGCGATGTTCGGCCGCTTCCCGGGAAGCAGGGTTTCAGTACGCGTAGTGGTTGCGCCGGAAGACAAACGTAAACGAACGAATGCCCCCCCGCTTCCTCCTGCTCCCTCTAGCTTTTATACTGAGCAGACGTCATATGGTATGGAATATCCCTTTGGTCAGTTTGGGTCAGCTGTCCTGGCTCTGTCCCTTCCCAAGATCTTGCCCACCCCCAGCCTACTGGTGGGGGGGGCAATGTTGGAGAGACAGCGGGAGCACTGCTCAGCAGTAGCCAAAACACTGGTGTGTTATCAACACCTTTCTAGCTACCAATACAGAGCACAGCACTACGAGGGCTGCTGTGGGGAAAATTAACTCCATCTCAGCTAGACCCAATACCAGAGGAAGACACAGTGCCAATTTTTGGATAGCCCTCCAGCTCAGACTTTTTGCTCTACGAAAGACGTTTGGGTAAACTGTGTGGTTTCCACTGCTGTATATCACCTGAAGCTGTAGCTCAAGGAACTTCAACATTTATTTACACCTCAGTATAGCAAATAATACCATGCACACCCACTGGACTTTACAGATGAGGAAATAGTGTAAGGGTGAGCAAGAACTCAGACACAACCCCTTTCTCTCCTTTTGCAGTAGATGACTGCTCCACCAAAACAGGATGGTATTTAAAATCAACTATTCTTTTCTTGTTAAAGACAATCCATGTAACTTATTACTGGTAAATGCACCAGTGTTTTCTTCATGGTCTCCATGCTCATTAGCTTCCTCCCTTTTCCTCTCCTCTGACCTGAGGAGAAAAGTGGTTATTATGCATCCCAAAGCTATTATTAGCGCAAACACAGGAAGTATAAGAGATGTTTAATAGCTTTCTAAAGAGTTTCATGTTAACCTCTATGGGAGGAATGCTTGGTCAATTGTTGTGGTTTAACTTCAGCCAGCAACTAAGCACCACGCAGCTGCTTCCCCCTCCCCCATCCCAGTGGGGTGGGGAGGAGGAAAGGAAAACAAGTAAAACTCGTGGGTTAAGATCAGAACAGTTTAATAACTAAAGTAAAAATGAAATACACTACAAACTAAGAATAATAATAATTGTAATGAAAAGGAATACAACAAAAAAAGAAATACCACCCAATAAAAGACAAGGGATGCACAATGCAGTTTCTCACCACCCGCTGACCGATACCTGAGCCGTGATCCACCCCTCCCAGCAAACTCCCCCCTGTTTATATACTGGGCATGACGTTCCATGGTATGGAATAGCCCTTTGGCTAGTTCGGGTCAGCTGTCCTGGCTGTGCTCCCTCCCAGCTTCTTGCACACCTGCTTGCTGGCAGGTCATGGGAAACTGAAAAATCCTTGGCTTAAGATAAGCGCTACTTAGCAACAACTAAAACATCAGTGTGTTATCAACATTATTCTCACACTAAATCCAAAACACAGCACTGTACCAGCTACTAAGAAGAGAGTTAACTCTGTCCCAGCCGAAACCAGGACATCAATGAATCAAAAACCTTGGTAGTCTCAAGTTACCTGTTAGCTATCCCAAAATGCTCTAACAGTATTTTAACAATGTTCATTTGCCTTTATCTAGGAATGCTTTTGATAAGATTTTAATTGACATATTTATGGAAGCAGGTTGAGTAAATAACAATGGCTTCTGATGACTATATTTACAAGTAAATTATCACACAGATTGAAGTGTCCTATTTTCCAAGACACCTCATTCTAGAAAAACTCAATTTCTTTCTGTCTGCTGAACCGTGTAGCAGCTCACAGACTCTCATCATGTAGTTATGATTATGAGAGAGAATTTTCTGTGGCAGACATGTAAAAAGCACTGCCAGCCAACAAACCTTTAAAATTCACATTTTTCTCTGGAGAAATTCACTGAGTCATCATAATATGACAAGTATGTAATTTCTTCTTAAAACCTAGTAGCTATTGTAAAACACTAAAATTATAGACTTCATTTCAATGAGATTAAGTGAGACCAAGGTCTTTGAGAACAGAAAAACTTTAGATGGTAAGGATGGACAAGAATTAGACATGAGAAACAGGGGTGAAAATCCAAAACCAAGAAGAGCAGAAGAAAGTAAAAAAACCTCCACAGCACACAAAACTAAAAAAACCACCCAACTTGAAAGCAAAATCTGAAGTGAGACTGAACTGATGTATTTTTAATACTCTGGAGTGGAAGGAATAACCTTTTTAGTATAATTTAGAAATAAGTCTGTGTCACTCATGAAAATATAGAAATTATAACAACTTCAAAATAACAAGCGCTGTCTTAGGAGGAAAAGACCTAGAGGTTGGCAGGTTAAATTTGTATCTTGGTTAAGTATGTTGAGTATATTATGGCATTTCTATCTTCTGCTCAACATAACTACCAAAAATTTATAAGAACTTGCAAACTACCACACACCTTAAAATAAATGCGTTTCTTTTCATTGGATGTTTTCATTTCTATTCCAGTTGTTTTTAATGGAGAAATCAAGTAGTACTACATACATTTAGCAAGTGAGAGCATTTCTCTATTCTCTTAAACTTTTTCTTCTGATCAGCTTTTCTTAACTAGGAAATTATTGGCCTGTAAAATCCAGACCTCTGTTTCATGCCTACGCAGCGTTGCATTTCTCTCATTTATTCAAATGGCTAGGAAGGAAATGTTCCTTTAACAAGAAGGTCACACAAAACTTACTTCAAGGACTGGAGCTTTCCTCGTGAATATGGAATAAGAAGTGGTACTTTCCCCATTTTATTTAGCTATGCAAAGGCTATCTCTCCCAGGTGACCTGACATAGACCCAGTCAACACCATCCATAATGAAAATCAATGGCACCAAGTCACTAAACCATTACTCCATCTTCTTTAAAAATGCACAAGTCTTCAAAAAAACAAGGATTCAGAGACTGATTAATTTGCCATTTGCCTGGGAGATTGCACAAGTTGCATTATTTAAGAAGCTGCCTTGTCTTTGTGTCCTCAAAGGATGGACCAAGATCAAAGTCTCAAAGACTGTCGTGTCCCCTGAAAAAAAATTAGTGACTATATGATGGGAAATACAGATCTGAGCCCTGTTGTGGAAGTTTTGTAAATACCTGTTTGTGTAGGTTCCTAAAGAGCATTGTTCTTCTGCACACAAAACCTACATTGATCTATTTTTGGAAACCCCCAAATTTGAGTTGGTATTGAAGAAGGCATTTTATGTACAGTAATTTAAGTGCAAACCCAGAAAAATACCAATTTAAAAAATATTTAGAAATGACAACCAATTTGGACTAGGACCAAGCGCTAAAGAAGAATTTTAAGGATGAAATGTGTTTCTGAACACTAGGCATCCAGGGGACTTATGCTTTTTGTAGGTCCCTAAAAACCCCTAAAATCCAAACCAATTCATGACTTCACATTTTCATCACAATCTTCCAAATGGGGATACTGCATACTTTTTCATTTCACAAAAGATTGTCTGAAGTCTCTGCTATAGTGTGCAACAGATATATGGAGGAAACTGTATACGTGAGGTAATCAGAGTACTGAAAACACAAAAACTTTGTGGCAGTTTCTTCTGCCTAGATACAAAACTAATTCCTAAACCTATTGTTCAGAATTAATGCACCATATTCAGAAGAGCCCAATCTTGCTTTCAGCAAAATTACTTCACAAGACGAAGAATTTTTGTGACAAAGAAGGAGTCTCAGGATGGAGGGAGATTTTTTACCAGGGCCTGTAGTGACAGGACAAGGGACAATGGTTTTAAACTGAAAGAGGATAGATTTAGATTGGATATAAGGAAGAAATTTTTTATGGTGAGGGTGGTAAGACACTGCAACAGGTTGCCCAGAGAAGTTGTGAATGCCCCATCACTGGAAGCGTTCAAAGTCAGGTTGGACAGGGCTTTGATCTAGTGAAAGATGTCTCTGCCCATGGCAGGGGGGTTGGACAGATGACCTTTAAATATCCCTTCCAACCAAAACTATTTCCTGACTCTATGATTTCATGAGTTTTCAAGTTATTTTGACTTATCCTTGACACTTCAATAAAGCGGTCCATTAACACTTCCTAGTGGCAGTTGTGTAACCAGTTCAAGTACAAAAATACTTTCTGTATCAAAGTAAAGAATCAGTAAAAGATGTTGGATATGACTCTTAAATGGAAGGAGTTCAACACAGAGCAGAAAATTTGCTCTGATTTTGCCCTGTTGCTGGGCCTGTACAGGCCCATATTATGTGAATTATGTGAATTATCTTCCATATTATGTGAAGAATATGATGAGTCTAAGTAGACAGGAAGAAGGACATGAAAGAAGTGTAATAAACAGTTTCATTGACAGAAGGATGTGCTGCTCACTTCTGCAAGCAGCAATATAACACACCTGTGAGTGTGTTAATGGTCAAGCTTCACCCTAGCTGCAAGGGTTGATCCCAGCAGGGAATGGGGGAGGCTCAGTCTCATATAAACTCTTGGCTGTTCACTTCCTCTACTCCTAATTTCTCTCCTTCTCCTTTAAAGCATCATCTAAACCACTTTGGACCTAATCTTCAGACTGAGTTTGGGTTTTGTTTCAACAGAGGACTATGTGCTTTAAACAGTAGCTATCTTTCCAGTGTGCTTTACTTCCATATATCTATTCTCTATATATATTTGTATCTTAAAAGATAGATACTGGCATAAATAGTATATATTTATGTATATGTGTGTATGTATAGGTATATATTTTTATACAAATATATATATTTTATATATGTGTGTATATATATGTATATAAACTTTAATATTTTCCTCTATACAGTTATTTTATTCTCTTTTATTCAATTCGTCCCAAAGCCTTACTATGTCTTAAAACAGCTCATGTAATTTATAAAAGATTAGAAAATCTCTTCCACTATTCTCTCCATCACAGTAAACCTCATTCCTGTATTGGTTTTTCATTTATATCCTGGATACTAGCCCCTGTCAGCACAGAAATGTGTATTCGGATGAACTTCCAGTTTTGTTTCTGAGATGATTATTTCTGCCTTTCAACAGGTGTGCGGTTGAGTTGTCAGTGACCTCTTCTGCTGGAGAGTTTTTGTAACCATTACAAAAGCATCACCGATGTGATCTGATTTCTGTAATGTCTAACTAATTTACTTCAGATTCATTATAATGGAAATAGGGAGCTCTCCTGCGATATTGTTGGCTCTAGCTGAAATCACAGGATTAGGCCCCACACTGATGTACAATAACAATGAAATCTCACGTAAACTGTGCAGTGACAAGTCAAAATAACTTGTGACCATGATACAGCATTACCAGATCCACCAGAGCCCTGATGCTGGAAGGTATTTAGGCACCTAGGAGTATTGATCTTGCACCGTCCAACTCCATTATTAGATCAATGGGAACTGCTCGATGCTCAAAGCTTTTGTAAAATCAAGCTGTCAATTCGGAGACATAAATACAGATTTAGAAATCAAACTTTAGACAGCAGGCTTTTTAAAAACTTGACCCTGGGAGACCAGCACGGCAATATTAAAGGTCATGTGCAAATCAAAGAACATTGACAAGAACGCTGTTTTGGGCATAGATTTTAAAGATTGACTCCAAAGTGGTAGGAAATTGCAAGTCATAATGTAGTTTCTCTCCTAAATCAATTTGTGGTTCATGTTATTAGTACAACCACTTGATATGACACTGAATGCAACTTTGAAAATAAGGACGTTTCTTCTTTCCTTCCGGCAAGTCATAGTAGCTGATTTTTTTTTTTTTCTGATGTCAGTTTGAGTGAGTGCTCTTGATATTTTCTTCAGTTAAAATTAACACTGCCAAAAATCAAGGACCTTTGTTTCTCTGAAACTTTATTAAATAATTCATGCAGTAAAAGAAACCTTAAGTCTTTGCTCAGAATAATAAAAAAATATCCTTAGATAGTTGCATTTTGTCTAGTCAATGCTTCCAGACTGCTGTCTAAACCAAGCAAGAGCTATACAGGAACTGTGGTGACATACCACTCCGTAGTGGCAGTGTAAAAGCCTTAAGTACAATGATACTGCAGGACTAATCCTGTAAAACTGATGGATCCCAGAACTAAAGCCACATGGCTTATGAGGAGCTCCTGAGGGAACTGGGGTTGTTTAGCCTGGAGAAAAGGAGTTCAGGGGAGACCTCATCGCTCTCTACAACTACCTGAAAGGAGGTTGTAGCGCGGTGGGTGATTGGTCTCTTTTCCCAAGTAACAAGTGATAAAATGAGAAGAGATGGCCTCAGGCTGTGCCAGGGGAGGTTTAGATAGGATAGTAGGAAAAATTTCTTCAGCAAAAGGGTTGTCAAGCGCTGGAACAGGCTGCCTAGGGAAGTGTTTGAGTCACCATCCCTGGAGGTATTTAAAAGACGTGTAGATGTGACACTGAGGGACACGGTTTAGTAGTGGACTTGGCAGTGCTAGGTTAATGGTTGGACTCAATGATCTTAAAGGTCTTTTCCAACCCAAACGATTCTATGATTCTACAATTCTGTTTACTACATACATAGATGAGTGGGATTTTTTCCTTTGATGCTAATTACATACACATTTGTTCCAGGGAAATACCTGTGACTGTACGATTTTTTTACAGCAAATATGCTTACTAGTTAGTTTTGTTCACATAGAAAATAATCTCTGGGTCTTTGAGAAAGAAATCAAGATTGATCTTGATGTTGGTTAGGGCTGGGCAATTAAACCAACAAGTTTCTGTATAGATTCTTCTGGATTTCAGAACCTCCTCTCCTCTGAGGAAGAGCAATACTGCACCTAAGCTCAGCTAGCTGGACTGAAGAGAGGGAAAGCAGTCCTGCCTTTAAGACACATGACTGGGATTCATGTAGCGGGGAGTTTGTTGCTGGATTTACCATTTTGCTCCCTCGGCACGGATCTCTCTTCTGTGCCTGAGCTCTCACTTGCACTGTCCCTCTCCAGTGGTTTGTTTTATCTATATAGGGCCTAAGGCTGAAAGAAAAAAAAAGATGCATATTCAACTTTAGAAGCTGAGCTGTCCCATGTGATTAGTCTCAGACTTTGATGCAGAAATTAATTAAAAATGTGCGTAGCTTTCTGAAAAAATCATGGTGCACTTCCAGGCAGGTAGGCACTGCAGTCTCAGCATTGGCATGCAGGCACTCACCCTGGACGCAGTCCGGTGATGGGTAAATGCGTCCCTGCATGCATCCTACAACCCCTGCTGTCAGCCCTTTCTGCCACACCGTTCCTGCCCATGCACCCCAGCATCACCCCAGGGTGTGCGGAGGGATGGGGCATGCTCCGGCTTCTGCTGATGGTCAGGGAGCTGGCAAAGCATGCGTACCAGGAAACACATGCTGCATACTGCAGGCTTTCTATTGTCATGTGTTCATGCAGTGCCCAACACAATCTTACTTGAATTATTTACAGAATGTCCTCCACTATCTGTATTCTGCTTTATACTTGTCAGTTTGTAGCACTTTAACTTTTTTTTTTGTTCTGAAGTACTAACACAAATAAATACTACTGAGGTTATTTGCAGAAATTACAATGTCTGTTCATATTGTGGCTTTTTTATGTAACTGAGTCAAATCATTTACATTAAGTTTAAAACATTACTATGAAGTAAAACACAACTTGTTTTAGCTCTATGCTACACAGCAATATCAGTGTCAGATTATACAATCCCCTTAGTTACAAATGCCTTTACTACCTCTGGGACAGAAGAACTAATTAAAAATAAAATTAATAATTAAAAGTTCCAAGCCTATCGATAAAAATACAGAATCAATGCAGTTGGAAATATTAGCAAAACAGTGTAAGTGTCATAGATCCTCCAGAAGTTCTACTTTAATTGTAGATTGATTAAAAATTAGAAAGCATTAAAATTAACTGCCATCTCTAAAGGATCTATACATTTCAATGTAGATATACTTCTATGTCAAGACTTTCCCAGTTTTTCTTCCTCTTTACATAATTCCAGTATAGACCAATGATTTTCATTATAATGTAAAGGACCTGTCATGAAAACACAATAACTTCACAGTCCTGTGTTTTAACATTCAGAATACTGCTTTTATTTATTTCCCTTGGCAGGTGGTGATTTTGAAATTACTTTTCTTCAGTGAAAACGTCTGAAAAATAAGTATCTTGTTCCTTTCTTCATCTGCCTACCTGTATTTTTTTTTTTAATTTTGGGGGTGGTAGAGTTTGATAAGGAAAAAGAAAAAGACTGAGCTTCATATGGACATACACATTTTTTGGGGTGGTGATCTGAAACCTGATCAATTGAGATTACTGAAAATATGGATAGTCTTTGTGAAACAAAGGTGCTGTAAAACTGCTATACAATTCTTGATATTTTTTCTCATAGTGGATAAGACACACATAGAAAGAGATCTTTTTGTGTAATTGACATGATATGGAAGGATAACTGATACTATTCAATGAAGGCATGTAAATGCAACTCAGACTTCCAAAAATTGTCATGATCTTTCTGGGTGCTATGTAAATTTGCTGGGCTATAACAAAGGAGACTCCTGCTGTGTAGCTAAGTTGAACTGAACCGAAGTGATTACAGACTCCAAGCTGTAGATCTTTGCCCTACTTCTTTAAGAATCCTGTATTGATGATATTATTTCCCAGAATTACAATCTGTAGCTCAGTATCCCAAGACAGCAGTGTCTGTACTTGCTCATTTCACATATCTCATGGCCCTAATATTGACTGCAACCTGTTTGCTTAAGAAGGGGTTTTCTTGCAGCTGTAATGTTTATGATCACAAATATATTGTCAGTTTGCAAAGAATAACTAGGAACAGAGACAGCAGTCCATAATACTATGAACTAGTCACTTTTCAGTAACCAGCCCTTCACAAACATGAATATAGACAAACGTATCCTTTTAAGAAATCCTTGTATTGCACTTCCCTTTTGTAAAATATGTCAACATACTTCTTAATGCTAAGCCTTCAAGGTTCCCTGAAACAAAAGTAATAAACCAATATTGTGACAGAAGTGACAACTAACATGGATTTTAAACTTCAGTAGCAAGTCATTACATTGCAAAATTTCTTTCTGCTATTTAAGATAAACGGGCTGGCAGGGGTTAACAGTTGTTATGACACATGCCTGAAGGAGACTTTACAGCCCAGACTGTATTTAGTAGGTGGATCTTATTCATATAGGACTGTAAATATGTCATTTATTTCATAGTATTTCCTGGTAGCGCCATCAATCGTAGATGTGATACAGCAATCTAGGATTAGCAAAAGCATTGGTGGTATTCCCTGGTTTTTCCTTTCTTTCTTCCCTTGAAACTACTCCCCAGGGAGCCACAGTGCAGGCTGACCTATGCATCCCTCTGAGGGTGTAAAGGAAGTCAGTGCCCTGCTGACCCCTTTGCTTTTGCTACCTGAGTGGTCCAGAAATATAGAAAGAGGACTGGCTTCATTGCAGCCCTTTTATCTTTCCCTAGAGCAGAGTGCTGCAAGGACACAAGCAAAACCATCCCTCTGCTGACCCCTAACTGCTCAGAGTGAAGTCAGATAGAGGCAGCAGCAGCGTACACCATATATACAAGCTGTATCTCACAAACCCACTGAGAAAGGAAGCTGCGGCAGGAGAATTGTTATTTAGCTTGAGGAAACAATGCCTCTCTGGCTTACTCAAGGGTTCATTCAGCTTTTGCTCATGCCTTTGTCCTAGGCTGTGCCTGAAGTCTCAAGCTGGCCCACAAGGAATTCCCTAACAGCTATTATGGTATGTCATCACAGTTAAATCTCAGGATAATTCTGCAAATAAATGAGACTTTTCAAAGGTGTGACTGTGTATCAAAGAGACTGATTGTAATACAGTAACGGTAAATCTCTGATTCTTTGTGTGCAAGGTTTCCAAAAGTGGTTTTATTTTATGGTGCAGCTTTTCATCTCCATCATATCAATCTCTAGGCATGAAAAAAACAAATCCAAAATGTCTCCTAAAATGACAGCCTGCCTGCCCCTGACTGTGGAGCTTCTGAAATCATGCTGAGCATCTCATTAAAGGACTCTCAATTATGGTTGGCTTTCTGCCTGAAATTTGCACGTGAAGGGTGATTGCTAGCCTCAAGGAACTACTTTTTTCTTTTACCCTGAAAAATGACAGCTTCTGAAGAGAGAACTTTGCAAACTACCCACGCTTATAGTAGCCCAAAGTCTTCTCTTTAGTGTTCACATCTAATATCTAGAGGAGTATTTATAGCTAGAGGAAGAAGAGGGGAATGTAAGGGAAAGTAATTCCAATGCCCAAGGGGCTGCAAATGGATCATTGCAATCATTGTTACTAACTTGGCCCCAGGCTTTTCCTCCAGCAAAGGAAAGAGCAAAATTCACAAGATCCCTTCCAAAATGCAAAAAACCATGAGCCACTTCACAGCAAAATGTTAATATTTCTTCAGCTCAGCAGTCCCAAACTGTACTCACCTTTCCTATAGAAAGCAGCAGGCTTCTGCTGAATGCAGAACGAGATTTGCTGACTCCTGTTGGCAAACATGAGTGGGGTGCAGGGAGTCTGCAGTACTCATGTCAGCGTGCACGCTGATTTCCCTGGTACCTCTTACAGGAGGAAGGTAAACATTGACTCAGATTGCAATTTTCCCTGTATTTTTCACATTCCTCCTTTGCAGAAGGGCAAAATATCTTCATTTCAAATTTTTCTTCATCTTTTTCTTTCATTATATTACATAAACACATCCTGATATGAGCACGATCTCAGGTGAAGGGGCAAATCATAACAGATTACAGTTACTATTCCTCCTAGTAAAAAGAAATTGCTGTAGTGTCAGATGGCTTTCTAGTAAAATAATTGCACTGGTGCATCTGTCAGGTGAATATGGAGAGAATGTTAACAGGTGCAGTTTTTTCCTCTGCTCATGCACAAGAACAATATTAATTCATCGTAAAATGGATAAAAGATATAGTCTTGAAAATTAACAGTGATTAAATGGAAAAGAAAATGGACTGAACATTATTTAATGTTAGTACTACATTAACATTGCATTGGTGCTAAACAGTGTAAAAGTTATACAACATCAAAGGAGAAGTAAGGAATTGCATTTTCTTATTTGCTTTTACCAGCTGCCTTTCCACTGTAAATACTAAAAGTTAAATCACATATATGAATTGCAATGAGAATGTAAAACTAGATTTGCAGATACTACAGCTGCATTAAGTGTTAAAATAAAACTGGTTTACTGTCAGTAAAAGTATTTTTAGCATTGAAAATAATTTTAATTTCAAAATTACTTGTATTTTAAAGTTCAGTGAATTAAAGCTGAGACATTTACACAAAAACTGAATTCTATTATTTCACATATTTTTGACTTAAACTACACTACATTTGTTACAAAAATATGTATAACAAGACAGTGGAACACTCTAAATATTTATTAGATCTATTATGATTTTGTCCAATATAAAGTCTGCCCATTTTATCTCTGGCAATGTAAATGTTTTTCATTCTTTCCTATCAATAAATAAAAATATCCCTTTTCAAGAGAATTAAACTCAGCTGTTTTGAATGTAACTGAGCATTTAAAAGGATATAATTTACAGTTTTCACACATTACAAACTACAGACTGGATTAAGGACAAAACAGTTCATTTAGTGCATTTGCTACGTATTCATCTTTCCAGTAATTTCAAAATAAATTTATGAGGGGGTTTTGTAATTGAGCTTTTGGAGGTTTTTTGTTGATTTTCTTTTACTCTGAAGTAGTTTAAAACACAGTATGTTTGAATGTTAAAATGGTTTCGAGGAAGATTAATAACATGGAGAAGATGCTTCTTCCTTCAATTTGCAGGAAAATCTATACCATAAGAACTGATTGCTTTTCTTTTGGAATGCTTTTCTTTTGGAATTTGATTTTTTGGTTTTTTAATGGCTTCTGATAATAATCTGTAAGACATTGTTAGGAAAAAAAATTTACCTCATCAGATATTCTGTGCAGAATGCAAAACCCTCCTTCTGATAAATCAACTCTGTTCTCAAAGTGACAATTCTTACTTCAAGTTCCAGGCTGTACTGCAGCTCAATAAATTTGAGGAACAGAAGAAAAAGGAGAAAAACACTCCAGAATGCAAACTTTAGGAAAAAGAAAAAAGTTATATATATTCTCTATGTTGTTTAAGGATGAAGAGTTTTGTTCTAATATTTAGTTTCTTCTGTTTCATTTTGTGTTTATGTTCTTGCTTCTTCAAGTCCCTAGTAGCTATTGTCATTGACTTTAATGAAACTAGTCAGACGAAATAAAAACCACAGAAACCTCTCCTTCTGCTGAGCCCAGCCAGTAAGCAGCCTGTGCCTTTAGCAGATGTTTCTGCTTTAAACTTAAGACAGCTAAAACTTTAGATACTTGTTTTAACTACTGCTCCGGGTGCAAATGTCACCACAGAACTGCATAGAAATTTGCTACCTGATGCCCACAACAAACTACTGAGCTTCATGGCAATATCACAACAGGAATTTTGGGCTGCAAACAACCGAAAAGGTTTGTAAAGGCATGATGCTAATGTCTGACCATTGCACAAAGAAGGGTCTCCGTCTATCAGTCCAGTACTGAGAGCTGCCGCATGCCTTTGGTCCACGTGGACCACCGAGAGTGGGGACACTCCCTGTGCACATTGCTTGAGCAACTCAGATATTTACAGGGATACAGCACGACATCGTGGTCTGGGATGGTCTGTGCTTCTGCCCCTGCCTCTGCTGCTGACCAGTCAGGGTATCTGCAGCAGTTAACTTTATTCTACATATTGAACATTGTTAGGTGCTTGGAATCAGCAGTAATGAAATGGAATTGGGTGGCTAAATGCCCCTGAGGATCTGGGGCTTCATCTCCTTGTGTCTGTGTTGTTCCACGTATAAAATGGGGAAAATACTTTTTGAGGAAAAACAGTTGCTGTTGACTAAGAGACACAAGATAAGAAAAATAAATTACTATTGCATGACCAAGCTCAAACAGCTGATTTTCCCCTCTTATCAATAACAGAAGCTCTTCACTCTTCTTTCTCATAAAACTCACAATGCCAGAAGCACACCCCCCCCTGCTTTATTTAAGATACAATTCTTTTGGTTTCACCATTGAGTACGTATGTACCCTTTGCCCTGTTCAGCTCAGTAACACGGCAAGACAACCCTTGGCCATTTTTTATTAGAAATAAATCATTGATCTATTTGATTCTATGATCCCTGAGGACATAGAGGAATTTTCATTTGTTATTTCACATAACGAGCAGAGATTTGTCTCTAACAGTTTCATTGGGAAAGACAGAAGAAGAGAGGTTTATATTTCACAAAGCTTACAGACTTGTTTATTTTCAATGGGATTCCTTTAAAAATAAAAAATATTTACGATGATTTTTCTGCATTGGGTCTATATTTTAGTTTTTAGGAAGTGAAAGAAAACAGGATCCAATGTGCAGAGCACCCAGTACAAAAGATACTGGGTTAAATGCCTAGATTAATTTTTGGTCACATAGTTTTGAAATTCTGTCTTGAGTTTGCACCAATAGCCATGTTTTAGGAAAGTTCCCTCATTCTTCTCCTCTTCTCATTTGGTCTTCAGTAGATAGCAAATCCTTTTGCATAACAGCAAGTTCTTGGACATCATTTAAAACAGTCAAAACCAGGAGGATTCTTCTTATGAAACCTACCAGCATCTGAATGACAGACAAAATGCAGAAACTATGTAGTAAATAAAGTTTGGATATTTCCTTAGTGAAAAGAAAGGATAGCAAAGCTCCCAACACACGATAAAGAGCCGATCACATAATTATCACAGTAGGTAAATTTATGCATAGTGAAGCATCCATGATTTGGCTTTAGATTATGTGCCATGCTTTCATGTCCTGTTTTGAACCAGGTACACTTCTTTCCTCCATTCTTCTCCTACTGCCTTGTAATTCAGTAAAAACTTCCATTAAATTACACTACAAACACAAAAATACCTTTAAAGAGTCTTGAAAGAGTAGTTCTTTTTAATAGCAGTAATACTCCCCCAACAGAAAAAGATGGGTAGGTTAGAGAAAGGGGCCAACCTGAAAGTATGGCCAGCCTACAGTCTATTTTCATTCTGTATCACAGCATGATTGTACAACACCACAGTCATTTTATCTTTCATAAAAAAGCACCATATGTTAATTCTGGGCTAATTATTTCTCATTAATGTTTGTTTTGGTTTGGTTTGTTTTTTTAAATTGTTATTAAAAAAAGAATTGGATTTTCCTGTCTTTTGTTTCTCAGAGTATTGTTTAGTAGACAGGACCTGACTGAGAAAGGCACTAATTAGATGATAATGTTAGGCACAACTGTAATCCAGTTCCTGTTGAGCCAAGGAACTGGTATGCATTTAAATACAACTGAAAATGAATGTGGCTTTAGGTGAGTTTAAGGGGTACGATTATTCGTATCCATAAAGTTAGATACATACTCAGTGCTTTCCTGAGTTAAGACATACAAGTCACAAAAATTTGTGATCAGTATTTTTCAATGCACTAATACTTTTTACTGTTTTATTCTGTTGTTAGAGCTTGCTTGCTATTTCCTTCACAGCTATGAATAATCCAAGCAGCAGCAGCAGCACACAAACAAAGCAGTGTCTTGGTAATGTTCTCTGTTAATTGCTGATGGGGAAATGCAGCAAGAAGTAGCTACAGACTTTTCTGACTCACACAGGGCAAATATTTCTTCCCACAGTAGCTGCCCAAGGGCTGAATGGGTAATGAAATACTTAGAACACTATCTTTTACTGATTATTTTAATACAGTGTTAGTTTGAAGGTTTATGCGTAGCAACATGTAAAACACAGTATTCTCTTATTTAGAACTTTAACGGCACAATGTAATCACATCACTTGTATACCAAATTCCAAGCAGTTAAAAGGATCTGCAGCTTTGTTAGGGACAGGACAGAATATGCCAAGTAAGGCAATATTTATATTTAAGTGATTCAAAGAGATGCTGAGTTTTCTAAACTGTCCGCTAAATCAGTTGCAAGAAAGACCAAGGCTAACCTCACATCTTGGATTCAGATCTCAAATTCATCAAGCTATCATGGGCATAAGTCATATGTAAAATTTTGTAGCAGCATACCTATGGTAAGTTATAGATAAGAAAAAACTTTTTTCTTTCACCAGTACTGAGATTATGGAGTATGTGTGTGGACACTTGCAACTGTTTTAAGACAATTTTTCAGATCTGGTCTACGTATTATTTTAGTACCACTGTTGGGTCCTTCTGTTCCTTCCACCCCTCCTTCCCTTCTCTCTATGAAGAACTGGAAAGAAAATTTCAGTTATTCCTTTAAATCTTCTGAATACTAAGTATTTTCCTAGCTAATTAGAAGTCACACAGAAATAGAAACAAAGCAAAAAGTGTATGGGAAGTGGAGCAAATGAAGAAGCTATTACTGTAAAAGAACACAACAGCTTTCATACAAAGTTTGAATCTTCTTTTTTTCAATTGTTTTAGGATTTAATCACTGCAAACATTTTTGCCATATGCACTTTGTCGTACTTTAAAAGTTGAAAACAATTCTTTCATATTAAACTCATTTTAAGGTACTGACGAAGGCCTCATACTGGATTTAAACAGTATTGTTGAGCATAGATCTGTGTCTTTCCCATGGTTTTCTAATAACTCTAACAGTTTTAACATGAATAGAGAAATTAAAAAGAATCTAAAAATTTGTGGAAGAAGCATTCAATGGATGGATATGCTATGGAATGGTAGTCCATGGTATTGGAATGATAATATAGTACAGAACAGTAGAGAAAGTATAGAATCATAGTTCATAGTATTAAAAAAAACCCCAACAAAAAACACCTTTCAAATAAACATTATGTGTCTGTTAATAGTTCAGTTTAATACAGAATTTTAAAAATTAAAAAAAAAAAAACCCACCCTCTTTTACCCACATCCATTAATTGCAATAGTAGTATCACAGCATTTTGTTTGCTTTCACTACGAGCACCTCTGCAATCTTACCATGAACTGGAAACAAATTTGATTATACAGTAGAAGGAGCTACAGTTACACTTTAAAAGTGTTGTTATGAATGCTGGGTAGCCCTACCTGGAAGGCTGGTCTAAATTTTCTTTCCCCAAAACGACCCAGACATTGCTTATGCCTTCTTTTCATTAAATTAGACTCTGGGTTATTTTCGTTCAGACTAACACATTTTTTCTTCCAATACACCAAAATCAATGGGAATAAAACCCCTAGAATCTAGGGAAAGAAAATTTAACATTTTTTTCATAACTAATAAACGTCAGTGACTATTCCCCTTAATAAACCCCCACCTCCATCTAGCTGATCAGGCAGGCATGTATCCCCAGTCTGTCGTATCCTGTGTTTGAAACTCACCAGTGCCCCTCAGGACCAGTATCTTTTCTAGTCTCAAATATTTAAAGGGCTTGTTGGTTCTTAGAAAATGGTACTGAATTTTCTCTTCTTTTTCTCTTGCTAGTTGCTTTACTACTGGAGCCTTTACAGCTATGGAGACAGAGGGGTGCAGAAGAGCCTAAAATTAAGCAAGAATTACGTTTATCCCTGCTTCTAAATTTTCACAACTTTTTTCTTTTCTTTTCTTTTCTTTTCTTTTTTTATCCTGCTGGGCAGCCCCTTCCTAACTTAAATAACTACAACCTTTGGCTTTCTGTCTTGCTTTGATGTCATGGCATGTTTATACAGCTAACCCCTTGAAGAAAGTCCCCAAATGAGTATCACAATAAATTTTTTAGTACCTACCAATAGTATAGATGTGAAGACAGGGGTTGAAAGGCTGTAGTAGACATCTTAGATCTGCCAAAAAGTAAATACTGCAGGTACTGCAAAATACGTCCTTTGATCAAGAGAGGAAATTTCAGTTCAAAGAATAAGGACTTCATATGTAGTTTAAGTGTGTGTGAACAGCTAGCTGGCACTGTTAGTTAGAATCAATGGATCTCCTTTTCTTTTTCTTTTTTTCCTGTAAAGTGCAACCAGTTTTCTTTGATGGCTCCACCTTCCACATGAAGAAAAAAAATGGTTTTTTTTTTCTGTAAAACTTTTTTTTTAAAAACAAGTAACAGACTTCCACTCTATTCTCAGGTTTTCTGGAGGGCTTAGGAAGGTGGGACTCTTGGAAACTTGCGGTACCTTTCCTAAGTGTTGCCCTGTAAGAGCCTAGTAAAATGCAGAACTTATATCTGCATTCCAGGACCCTTCTGGGGAGGACTGGAGAATCTCAGTAAGATTCTAGAAACTAACTGAAGACTGTAAAATAGTCAACAATCATTGATGACGTAATCTGTTGCCCTCTGTAGGTTATTTTTTCCCCTCAGATTTAATGTCTGAGCCTGTCTGTTTAATATCCTAATGTATTTTTAGGCCTTCTGTGTTTCCAGATTTCCTTCCTAAAGTGCACGCATGCTGTTGTAAGCTCACCGGTTTGCAGAGCTCCCTGAAGAGGCAAAACCTTTTCACTATTCTCAATCATCAGTTCTAGCCTGTCTTCAAAAGCTAATCTTTCTCCCTCTCCTTTCATCAGGATTTTGCGTTTTCTCCTTTTCCAAATCCCAGAGAAGTTTTCCTTTAGAGGTACTTCCATCTGAAATTCATTTTTTTAACTGTCAATCTCATCAGCTGTCATTTGTTATCTCAATCCAAAGCACATCACTCCTGTACTCATGCAGTCTAGTACTTTTTTCCTTTAGTTACTGGTTTTGATCTCAAATTTAGCATGTACTAACAATGTCACTCTATTGTTTGAATGGTGCCATTGATTTAGTTTTGCAGAAAAAGTGTATCATACGTACAGTGGAAAAACATTTGCTTTGTGAAGACTGGAATCATGAATGAAACTCTTTCTAGAACCCAGGAAGTTTATTTTACAATATATTAATTTACATAGCATAAGGTGTTAGAATGCTTTATTGGAATACTGAAATGGAACTATCTTCCAGTTTTGGTGTAGCTTTCTTACACATGATTTTCTATGTCTGTGACACAGAGACAGTAACTAGAAACATTTAAAGGTGCTAAATGGAGATTAGAGAAATGGACTGAGGTAGCATAAGAAGTACCCTGCACTGCCAGTGCTCCTACTCGGTGGGAGATACATCATCAGCTGGTGTAAATCAGCATAGCTCCAGAAGCCACTGGAGCTGCACCAATTTATGCAAGCTGAAGTTGCGGCCCTGGAAAACAATAGGCTAGTAAAGACAGAAATAATGTAAAGCAAAATTAGCATTTTTTAAAAAAAGATTGCCTTCTGCTATTTATTATTCTTGTTGCACTGAAGTGAAAGAGTAATAACAGATAGTCAGTCTGAAAAGAGAGAAGGCAATTCTGACCAGCAGGAAAAGGTCTGATCATGGACCCAGAGCCAAAACACAGCCTGACTGTGCTGCTGAAAGAGGGGTTTTTTCCATTCATGAGAACGTACACAGTGAATAGTCATAATAGCCAGGATACATCAAAGTTAATTCATCTTCTATAATAGAAACAGGTATACTGGATCAAGCTATAGCTGTAGTAGCTGTAATTCAGTGCATCTTTGAATCTGGCTGGTACTGTACGTTATGAAATAGAATATGAGAAGATCAGGTAATGCTTCCTCTGATTTTTGGGACTTCCTGGGACAAAAGTTGCATTTACATTTTCAAAAGCTCTGCTAGACATTTCTTCCATTAATTCTTCTGATTTATTGTTGGCATTGTACTAGACATAATAGCAATAACTTCTGTAGCTTCATTGGTCATTCAGTTTTAAAACTCTTTCTTCAAAAAATTAAACTAAGTGAAACCTTGTATCTGATCATATAATTTGATAATCTTGACTGAATTCTATGCCATAAAATATGCTAAAAAACTATGCATGATCAGTATTTTAAAGAAAGTAACAGTCATCTCTCAAATAAGGAATTTTATCCAATCTCCATCTGCTCCAGTCTAGGAAATCAGTCTTGGGAAATAAGCAGCATTGAGGAATAGCTACCTTGATATGTACATGTTTATAAACTGTTGTTTCTATGCTGTGGCTATTTGTCTACTTCTGTAGATTTATGGAGATGTAGTAATCCAAACTCACTGGTAGCAGACTTTTTCAAGAAAAAATGTTGCTACTGCAGCTCTATATAAGCATCTTATGATGTCTCATCTTTGCTACTTATTCCTTCCCCACCAAAAAAAAAGAAAATAAAAAATTTAAAAAATTTCCAGGGCAAAACACAGCCTCAGATGACATTTAAAGTCAGATTTTTGTCACAAATTCTGCAAGAACTTTTCAAGTTGCCACAAAATGCAACAGGCTGGGATAATCTCCTAAACCAGCCAGTTAGCAACAGTTACTGCTGCTGTTAGCAATAGCTTTCAACTTTTTTTATTCCTGATTCTAACTACAATATTTATCCTCCACACTGCACAAATCCTTGGCTAAAACTCTAGCTCAATACTGGCATAGCAACTGGAAATTGATATTTTCTGCATCTCAAGGTCATCTTCACATTATTTAAAACAATATACTGTGTTGCACTGTCAATCCCTTCCCTTATTAATTACATACATTTTCATACTATTTCAGAGTAAATGTATCAGTTAATAGCATTCTGGATCATAGCATTCTGGATAGATCTGAGTTATGCAGAGCCTTATTTTTCAGCACTCTTTCTAAGGAAAGTGCACTCAGAGGTCCCCAGTTCTAGCATCAGAATTACTGGTTCCACACTAAAAAGTCACTTTCATAGAAGGTGAAAACTGCCTAGAAGAAAAAGTCAAGTTATTTAAAACAGATGTGAACATAGATTCTTACTTTACTTATCACAAACAGGCAATTCTATGCGTGCTACTTGAAAAAAATACTTAAGTTGATGAGTATTATGCAAGCTAAAAGACATAATTGGTCTCAGTTTACCAAATTCAGCTACTAGTAATGTGCAACATTCATTTCTGTAAATTTGTCTATCATGACTTTGTGAATCAGAACCATTCAAATATAGACCAAGAGGTATATATAATGCACAAATTTGGCTCCCCAACTGTCTCCTAAAATCTGCTCTGTCCAGCATATTTGCATCTGGCATTCTGACTTCATCTTTTGTTGGTATTGAGCTTGTTCTCAAGCAATGATGTCCTTAAGGCTAAGCAATGTTCAAATCTGGGCTTTAAATTGGGGATAGTCTTTGCCGTGAAAGAATATACTGTGAAACTATTGTGAATGCTGTTATTCTTAAGACCTGTATTCTATGTCAAATCTGAAATATACCAGGTCAAAAGTATTAAAAAACTAAAATGCTTGTTTTCCCCAAGACACACTGGAATGGATAAGGAACATTACTTTCTATTTCACTGCGCTTCTGGTTCCAGGCTATTAGCTCAGGTTTGCAGAAGGAATTTATTCTACATTACTAACTACAATAGCTCTGTTATGTATCACTGTATAGTGGAAAAGTACCTGAAATTTCTGGTGGAAAATACCGCGTCACTCATTTTTCTGGTGCTTAGAAATTGAATTATTTACTGGAAAATAATCACACTGGTACCTCTTTTAAAACACATATTTTTCTGTTCTTCCCTACTCTTTTATAGGCTTTCTGCAAAGTCTCTTTTGTATATAGTTGATGAACAGTTGAAAGTCATGCTGCTAAATATTGTTTCATCCCAATGAGCCTTGCATTGCTCAGTAAAGCTTTTTATTTTAAGTTTCAGGATTTGTTCTTATAGGTAACTTGCTACATTTACTATAGTCAAGCCTCTACCAGGCTTCTGTTCTCTGGTTTTTTTTAGGAGGATTTTCTTTATGGTAGTTTTCTGCTCTTACGTCCCATACTTTGGACTGTGGTTCACAAATAAAAGTAAAACTTATTACCATCAAGACCTCTTTTAGCCAGGCTTCCAAAATCAAACTGGTGTTAGAATCAGGGATATTCAGCTATTTTCATTTCAAAACCCTACTCAGTGGTATGTAGAGCTTTTGGAATCCTGCTTCTGGCTCCTCTTTGAGGAGCCTCTCTCAAACCCTGGCTGTCAGGACTGGTAATGGAGAAGATCCTGGTGCTCTGTATTGGTGGTATATAAACATATATATATATATTTATAACATATTATAAATTTGAAGTAGCATATATAGAAAATATCATATCATACATATTACAAATAATATATACTACTCCTCTTCTCTTCTCTTCTCTTCTCTTCTCTTCTCTTCTCTTCTTCTCTTCTCTTCTCTTCTCTTCTCTTCTCTTCTCTTCTCTTCTCTTCTCTTCTCTTCTCTTCTCTTCTTCTCCTTTCCCTTTCCCTTTCCCTTTCCCTTTCCCTTTCCCTTTCCCTTTCCCTTTCCCTTTCCCTTTCCCTTTCCCTTTCCCTTTCCCTTTCTTTTCCTTCATCTTTGTCTTCCCCTTCTTCTTCCCCTTTGTCTTTCTTCCCCCCCACCCCCCATATTGCAAATCCTCCTGTGTGGTGCCTGCTCTCAAGGCTTTCTTTTTTTGTGTGTCTTCTGCCTATGCATTAAGACCTGCCTTTGATCAGACACAATAGCTTCCTGTTGTTAAAATATTGCTCAGTCAAACTATGTGAGATCAGATCCCACAAAAACAGTGGAGAAGTTGAACGCATCCTGCTGCCCCCGGGGTGAAGGCCAGAGGCTTCTCTCTCCAATCAGGGGACAGACCGCACTCTGCCTCTGCCCTCACGTGCGGTGTCAAGTGCCCTTTGAAATTAATCAGGAAAAATGTTTAACATCCAATTAACAAGACACTTGATAAAAAGGGCAAGAGAGATAGAATTAAGGTTGTGGATAGATCTGACTGTCTTATTTTTCCTAGGTTTCTTTTGGCTTAATGGGGACTAAGCAGAAGCAGGCACTGCAGAGGCAAATTTGTGCAACTGCAAAGGCAGTCGTGTAACTACAAAGGTTGTGCAATATCTGTCAGGCACGCAAGTAACAAGAAAGAACATACCTATAAAACAAAACGAATGTGGAGTTAGAGGCTTGGTGTGCTAGAGACTCTACAAACAGCTCACACACACTGCTGCCAGGGTTAATATATAAATAAAGCACTTTGGGTGTGATGTTGCAGCATTATCTCATCTTAATAATAAGTCAATATATACAATGCTGAGCTGAAAAAGTCCCGGTGCCCTAGCAGCTCTCCAGTTTTTCCCACTACCCAACATTTTAAAACACCATGAGCATCAGTATTAGCAGTTTCACGTTTGTTTTTTTTTAAACAGGCAGCATGGTGATTCAGTTTGTTTCCTAAGTCTTGGAGCAATTAGCATCCACTGAGTGGAACCTCAGGCTTTGCCAGCCCTGTGTTTCTGTGGATATAGCTACAACCATGGTATCTTGAAGATTTGCTAGGCTAGACCATGACTTGCACTAGCTTAGATCAGTGTGTCTAAGGTTCCTTAGGAGATAGGGGGAGCTGTAGTTGGCAGTAACTGTTCAATAGACAGTTTTAATTTAGACAATAAAGACAGACTGTTTTTATTTAGAAGAACTGAAATGATGCCAGTAGTTTATGTGCTGATGTCTGTGGCAGAAGTAACTCTTCTGTTTTTGAAAACTGGGATAGCATTTTGAAAGTGCAAGAGTGTTACAAAAGGAAAAGCCTGGATGTTAACTCCTAAGAAGATTAAAAAAGTGAAGAGTAAGTTCTCAGAATTAGAGGAAATCTCTTTATGAGACTGTGAGATAGGTGTACACAGTGACTAACTTGTGGATTGAGCCACATTTGATGAAGAATCTAGTGCTCTTGTGTAATAGAAAGTACATAGCAGACCTTCCTGGTACAACGAAGTTCTTGCTTATGGGATAGCTCATCTTGTGCTGTACAGGCCTGTGAAATTGGAGTCTGAAAGCATAACCGTTAAGTACTACCCATGATGCACCACAGATGACTTGCTAGATCACTGTGAAGGGTATTTACTGGTGGCATTAATGCATTCAGAGATGCTGCATCCCAGATTTCAGAAATTTGAATGTCAGGTCAGATCTAATGTAAGATCAGTTACTTTCATGGAATTATAGCAGGAATGACATTGTTTCGCTGTAACTTTACAGAATTAGAGAACAACCACATTTTCTAGAGTAGATAAAAAGTTTATCTTCAGCTGCTTTGTCATGTGTAGTTTATTAACAGAACTGGGGGGTCTAACACTGTAATGCTCTATGAGAACACATACAGCACAAAAACAAGAGAACACTCCCTCAGCCTGACATAATATTTCAAATATATTTTGAAAAGGCATAAAACTACACCAATTGAGTTCACATTTTATTAAGATTAGCATATCAAATTTCATTTTTCAGACAAGAACGAACACAGACATGCTTGCATTTACATACACAGAGACTGTGTCATGCCAGTGATTCAACACAATAACTCCAAATGCACAAGGTAAAAGAAATGAGAAACAGTCCTGCTATCACAAAAGCCTACATCCTGGTAAGCAAATATTTACTGATTTTCACTGAGCTATGTACCTGAACTTTAGTGGAAAATGCCACTAACTTTTCTGACATGATATTCCATTTTCACCTGTGTGAATACACATTCTGAATAAGAATCTATATGGCAAAAGTTTTTCACAACACCATAACCTGGCTAAAACAACAGTTTCTGCATGCAGCTAGCTTCACAACTGGCTTCTTATATTACAAGCTGTTACTTAAAAAGCCAGCAATTACTTCCAGTAGCAGATAGGCCTTTTAAAATAACTGGAGAGAGTCTGTTGCCAAATGCTGACTCCAAAACTGCAACTTAGCATGCCTGAGCAAGGGACACAATATTTGTCTTCTTAAAAATGCAACAGTACGCTATAGGGCAATTGGGGTGCCTGGTTTTGTTTGCTAACCAGTGAAATTATAGAATACAGCAGAAGAGCTTGGCATGGCTCCAAATACAATCACATGGCATTATTTCTTTCAATATGTACCTTCAACTAACTTTCTGTGTCTGATGACCCTTTCATTCACTTTTATCTACATCCTTGTTCTCTCTTTTTGTTAAAAGGTGAAATGTCCTTTTGAAAATCAGTCTTCTGTAGTGAGTGCAAAGTAATTGGTTTCTTTTATGTCAACCTTTTAACCAAAAAAAAAAGGTATAGGGCACTGTGAAATTATCAAGGCAATTGAACCTGTGTGTTTCACACAGAGAATTAACATTGTTAGGTGAAGCTGTGAAGATAAAATCTCTAGCCCTGAGAAATTTTTATTGTGAAATGGTTTTCTTATCAGTGAGGTTAATGAAGATGTCAGCAAATGGGATGAGGTTTTGCCAAATGGAATTGCTTTCACCTCCAAGCCAACTTGGAAAAGGTGTTAATCAGTACATTCATCTTAGCAGCAGCTGAGAAGACGGCTTTGAAACTGGCCATTTCTTTTTTTCATTAGGAAAAACTGAAAAGATAATTATTCTCAAAATCCATATTACCAATATTATTCTTCTTTCTCACTCTACTTCAAGTGCATACTTTTGCAAAGATACGACAAGGATGGATGTGTGGGCAGTGAAAGGGCAGGTAGAAGGATTACTTGTGAATGGAGCTCAACTTTCTCTGGAGTTTTCAAGACATGCTTGAGCAACCTTTTTCATGAACAGTTATGAAAATACTTGGGAAACCTTTGCATGCATAGCCATCCCTAAAACAGCAATATCTCTTGTAGTAAAATATTATATAGTATGACTTATTAAAATTATAATGATAGCATGACAGGAAACAAGATTTACAGGATCACACATGTTAACCAGCATATCAGCTGATTAGCAAGGAAAAGATTGTTTTAATTGATCCTGTGATTGTGTGTTTCTGTTATCCTTGTGAAAGACCTTTGTCATGTAAAATGCTTATTTCTAAATATTTAGGAAACACCTTGCAGAGAACACTGGAATGTATTGTGCTTGGATTATGTAATACCTTCAGATAACTTTGCTACAGAAATAAAATATTGCCATTTACATCCATGCATCTGTAGCGTCTCTTACTCTGTGTTATGAATATCCTTTGAAAGTGAGATGACATGAATTAACCAGTGCTAATCAAAACCTGCTGCAGCTGAAGGAGGTATTAAAATAGTTTAAATTATAGAGCACAAGAAGTATGACGTTATATTTTTTTGTTTATTTATGTAAACACAGGTTCTTTGTTTTAAAATTAACACATATGAGTAAAATAACACTTTTAAAACGTTTGTTTTGTTTTGTTTTAAATAAAATACAGGGAGAAAAAAAAAGATAATTGTTTGAAAGTCTTAGTGTGAGGGCCAATAAATCAGGGTCAAACCTCCAACTCTGTCACTGGTTTTCTGACCCTGAACAGGAGCGAAAATGTTTTTAGTGTCTTTGAAATGACTGGGAGCAGAGTGGGAAAAGGTTGTTCTAAGACTTCTGCTTGAAAGAGACTTTGGCATTTAAAGGAAGACTCAGCAGGAAACAAACTCCCAAATAATGCAGCTTGAAACTCTGACCTTAATCTCCACCTCAGTTCCTTATCTGAATAATAAAGGTAACAACAGATCTCATCCAGACAGGGTTCCTTCACAGTCAAATTCATTCATGACTGTAAGGTACATAGACATGTTGATCTAAGTGAAAAGAGAGAATTCTCCATCTCAGAGGAAAGACAAAACTCAAACTGTTTAGTATTATTTATGATTTCTAGAACTAGTTATACTCCCTTTACTCCAGGGCCAAAATAGAGCAGTTACACATGGAGGTTCTTTTCTACGCTTCCAAATTTAAAAAAAAATGATTGGCAGTCCTAGCTAAAAACCAGTGGTCTTGGCAAGCAATGAAGTCATGTCCACCTTTCCTCAGTGGAAAAGGAGACAATTTAATCTCATTTCTTGTTACACAGCATAGGCATTGCTGTTCCTAGAGTTCCTGCTTTTCCATCTTGTACAGAATTGATTCCAAGTTGCCACCAAGGTGACATTCAGTTTTGGTGAAAAAGACTCCAACTTCTTGAAATAATGTATTCCTTTCATTAGGGATTTCAGAGCTCTGAGGTTTTAATCACAGTCTACAGTATCAGTGTGGTGGGTTGACCCTGGCTGGATGCCAGGTGCCCACCAAGCCACTCTGTGACTCCCCTCCTCAGCTGGACAGGGGAGAGGAAATATAACGAAAGGCTCATGGGTCAAGATAAGGACAGGGAGAGACCACTCAGCAATTACCATCATGGGCAAAACAGGCTGGACCTGGGGAAAAATTAATTTTATTTATTACGAATCAAATCAGAGTAGGATAATGAGAAATAAAACCTAAATCTTAAAACACCTTCTCCCTACCCCTTCCTTCTTCCCAGGCTCAACTTTACTCCTGATTCCTCTACCTCCTCCCCCCGCAGTGGCGCAGGGGGACAGGGAATGGGGATTGAGGTCAGTTCTTCACACGTTGTCTCTGCTGCTGTTTCCTCCTCAGGGGGAGGACTCCTCACACTCTTCCCCTGCTCCAGCGTGGGGTCCCTCCCACGGGAGACAGACCTCCATGAAATTCTCCAACATGAGTCCTTCCCACAGGCTGCAGTTCTTCACAAACTGCTCCAGCGTGGGTCCGTTCCATGGGGTGCAGTCCTTCAGGAACAGACTGCTCCAGCGTGGGTCCCCCGTGGGGTCACAAGTCCTGCCAGCAAACCTGCTCCAGCATGGGCTCCTCTCTCCATGGGGCCACAGGTCCTGCCAGGAGCCTGCTCCGGTGCGGGCTTCCCATGGGGTCACAGCGTCCTTCAGGCATCGATCTGCTCTGGCGTAGGGTCCTCCACAGACTGCAGGTGGATATCTGCTCCACCGTGGACCTCCATGGGCTGCAGGGGGACAGCCTGCCTCACCATGGTCTTCCCCATGGGCTGCAGGGGAATCTCTGCTCCGGTGCCTGGAGCACCTCCTCCCCCTCCTTCTTCACTGACCTTGGTGTTTCGCCCACATATTCTCACTCCGCTCTCCAGCTGCTGCCATACAGGTTTTTTTTTCCCCCTTCTTAAATATGTTATACCAGAGGCTATACCTCTGTCGCTGATGAGCTCAGCCTTGGCCAGCAGCGGGTCCGTCTTGGAGCTGGCTGGCATTGGTTCTGTCGGACATAGGGGAAGCTTCTGGCAGCTTCTCACAGAAGCCACCCCTGTAGCCCCCCCTGCTACCAAAACCTTGCCACGCAAACCCAATACAATCAGTTACTACTATGGTCTTTTTCACTTTGTGGAAGGCTGAAGTCAGCTCCCAAACAAAATTAATTATTAAATCTTGCTCATAGTGTGTCAATGCATGCACTGGGGTCAAATGATTCTTGAGTATAAGTTTATGCTTATGGCTTTTAAATCTAGAGGGCCCATGCAATCTCTGAATGGGCTTGTTGTGGAAATATAATGTGAAATTCTGTGGACCATTATGCTTCTTAGATGATGTATATTCCTCTTATACTGTTCCTATTATGCTTAGAAATTCTGTGGTCACTGTGAATGGTACTCAGAATTTTGGATCTGTTTCAAGAAAATTTTTAGACACAAAGTAGTGCCCATAAAATATTTACATCAAAATTACCAAATTATAAAATGTCCCTGTTACTTTTTTCCCTCACCTCTCTTCTGATATAAGTTCCTTAAAAGTGCAGCATCATTATTTTTTCACTATCCCCAAAGTAAAAGGCACTTGGTGTCTTCTTTGATTGATCATACTGAAAAGCAGGAAGCCTGGTTGTCTTGTGATGCAGGTGTTCTAGTACCTAGAAGTATGTGAGACATCTTTTAATAGGACAGAATAAATTCTGTCACTAGTCACGGGTAAACAATGCAAGTCTTTGCATGGCAAGAGCCTTAGTGCAATAGGACATAGTAGGAGAAAAGCAATCAAGATAAAATTTAGGCAGAGGAGAGAAAGAATAAGTAGCAACATCATGAGTCTAAATATTTATATTCTTGACCTGTTGCTGACTCAGGTATGCAGTCTCTCGTGTGTACCTTAAGCGGTGTGCTTCAGAGTCATTTGCAGGACCAAGGAGTGGTGATATTTGCCTTTTAAATCTTATATTAGTTTCATTTTTTGTCCTTCTTGCCTCTCTTGTCTCCAGAGTGTTGCAAGATATGTGAGACTGTGGAGTTGGTGGAATGGAGGAAGTGTGTGGGTACAGAAGTTCACCAAAGCCTTTCTGAAAACTTTCAGTGACTATCACAGCTTGGATACAGCTGGAAATGCTGAAAATGCTGCATACATACTCTCCAAGGTTTTTCAAGTCAAGCTGACAGGCCAGCAGTTTTCTTCATGACGTCTACTGTGAAAAGTATGCTTTATGTACTGCAGCTTCTATTTCCTTATGTTGCGCAGTTCAGTTATGATTTCAGTGTCAGATCATTGTATTTCTCATCAAAACTATGAAATAGCACCCTAATAAGAACCAGCAGTTTAACATAATGCTGTCGGTCTGGTCTTGGCCAGTCTTGTGCCAGCTACTAATTCATGCCGAAAATTGTGTGTTCCTAAGCTTATCCCTTAACTCTAAAGTTATTATGGTTGCTTATCACTTTAAATGTACATTCCTATTTCTGTATTTCGAGCTTTGTGAAATAAAGTAAGGTCATTCCCCATTCTCTGTGTGTCTTTTTCTGACCTTCTGCAACCTCTGTCATTTCCTCTTCTCTTTAGAAATTAAGGTGGACTGAAAATTTAGTTAGTGCATACTGTCCTTTATGGTCTTTGAATCAAATCTATGCTCTCACTTTTATATAAATAAAAGGATCCAGAGATGAAAGAACATAAAATATACCTAAAATGAAATAATATTGTCCTCCTACCTGAAAATAAAAATGCCAATACTGAGTTACACTAAGTCCAGTATTCCATCTCTGATGACAGCTGTATACTAGCTACCTACATATAAGCATAGGAGGAAAAAACCCCTAAAGTTTTACACGTTTAGCCTCTGTGATTAGGATCCTGAGTCAGAGGTGTATGTTTGAATTTAATAGCCCCTGATGTATTTTTCTTCCTTGAGTTTGTTTAATGGCTTTTGGAACAACTGTAAACTTTTAGCAACCATCAAATCTTACAGCGAAGCATTTTACAGTTTATCTGCTCAGAATGTGAATAAATATAATCTTTTGTGGATTAAACTTCCTGTCTGATGGTTACATTTTATATCCAATATTTCTTGTATTAGAGGAGGAGGTAGATAATAAGTCTCTGTTTATTCTTCATGGTATTCATGATTTTAAAGACCTCTACACTATCCTTCTTCCTGTACACACAAGCACAACTGGAATCATAAGATTTCATCATTTCATCTCTGGAATCTGTTCCACACAATTAACTATCTTTTGTTTTTTCATTTTCTCTATATGCTTTTGAAATAGATACCAGAACTGACCTGACCTTAGAGATACAGGTACTGTATATGGTGGTATGGTCAGATTCTTTTGCTAAAAATACTTAGTATTCTATTTTCTTTAACTGCTACTAAATATTTTCATAAAACTATGTCATCGCTCGAAGATTTTAACCCTACTTATAATAGTCAGTTTTGAACCCATCACCATCCAAGCTGTGTTTTGCTTGGATGGGAGTGACATCACTCTTCTCTGCATTGAATGTCATCACCAATTTTGTTAGTCATTCCGTAACAATCGTATTCTGCAACTCCTCACAGTTACCCTGTATGCTTATCCCCCCAACAACTCTGCAAACTTCATCTGCTTATTGTTTATTCTTCTTTCATTCTTGATCTGAAGATCTTAAACATATTTTAATTCTGCAAAATATCTTTTTAGTTAATTCCTTTCCATTTCCAGCATCCACCTCTTCCTACTTGTAACAAACCATTTTAAATTAGAACAGCTTAACAGAAGTGAACTGCCTAGGAACCCAGGTGATACTCTGTCTTTGCCAATGATTTGTTTTGCCAGCTGAGTTAATTCATCTTAATCTTGGAAGTGATGGATTCTTGATCTCTTTGAAAATCAGACCCTAACTAATTTCAATTTCAACACTTAAAACTGAAAATTAAAGCATGTAGAATTAAATTAATTTAGAAAATTTGCATAATTATGTGCCTGAGATATCAAAGCAAATCAGTAACAAAGTCAAGAACAAAGCGTGGGTCTCCTGAAGTCAGGAGCATTGGCATTATGTGGTAGTTGCCACCACTCCTGACTACAGCTTCCACTCAGCAGGGTGAAACTTATCCAATAAAACAAGTCCTTCCACTAGGCAGTGAAATGCTTCTTACTCCAAAGCATGTACTCATGACAACCCCACCTCACACAAACTTCATGGTTATCATCCACATATGCAAGTCCATAGCATGGAAAGGAATGGAAAGGCAGCATTTAGCTGTCTGCCTGACACAGGACTAATAGAGAACACGTGATCTTTGGGCCTAGACTCTGTTCCAGGACTAAAGAACAGAAAAAAAGGCATTACGGACCTCATGAGCTGTGAGTGCCTGTAGGTCCTGCTTACAATCTTACTGACATTCAGAGAAAAATGAACCTTTGCTGGTTTCACTGGACCATGAGGTAGCTTGGAAGAGTACAGAGAGATATAAGTGAAATTCTGGTCCTGTTAAAGGCATTACGAAAAAATACAGAAAACTATTAAATTTATTGAGAAAATAATACAATTAAAATATTTTTGCAGAAATTAAGGCAGCTTTTCTTTCATTGGTATCATTTTAAATTGAGCAGAGTGGAACAATAAAAATGGAATGCTGTAGGAACCACCAATTACACAGTCATATAATGGGCACTATGCAGAAAAATTAGAGAGTTGGAACTGTTCTAGCAGTGCAATGATTTGATTCCTTAACATCATTAGAGTGCTCTATAATCAGATTTTGGATGCTCTCACCTAAATTCTACTGTAATTTTTGTACCACCTGTGTCAAACAAGTCATCCTGGTATAACCTAGGGTAGAATCAAACCCTGTGCCTTACTATTCCATTTTCATTAGAGCAATGCTTTGACCTTCCATATTATTCTGTCTTCTTTGAGCAATAATGGTTAACAGTGTGACAGCATTTTTCTTGAATGAAAACCTCCTTTATGATATGTACAACTCAGGCAGATAAATGTTTGTGGAGATATTCTTTCTCAGTATCAACAGGGACTGCAAAATTTGTGAACATAAGACACTTATGATATTCACAGAAAAGTAGAGTTTTGCAGGAATGGCCCATAAATACAACTGGCACAAGATAGTGAAACTATCACTTTTTTTTTTTTCTTTCTGAGTTTTGGTGGACTATTCAGAATAATGAGACGAAAGGAAAGGAGGGCCTTCACAATGTCTGATTCCTATGGTCAACTCAGGAACTGTGCCGTTCGATTCCAAAGAAGTTGTGTCAGGTTCCCTGCACCAAGATAAGTAGCTGGGGGAAATCTCCTAGGAGATGTCTCTGCAGTGTGGAAAAGTAGAAGCTTTCTGAGGGCTTTGAGAGTAGATTAGAAGAGGCCAGGAAAAAAAATACTTGAAGAAGAAATTTGATTTTCATTGTCTGAAGCATGGAGAGCAATTTCGATCCAAGTATGCAGTAATAATAATTATTTCTAATAAAAGCGTCAAGTGCTTAAGACTTTTTTCTTCAATGATTAAAAAATATCATCCTAAAAAAACAATTTAGCAAAAGATTAATCTGTAATGTTCACATTACAGGCTAATTGCTTTGATCATTATGTTGTTTTCTGAATAGTTGAGTTATTTCATTTAATAATAATCTTTCAAGCATGTTCAATACTTTTTATTTTGTTGCATTAGAGAAGTTGTGATCTATTGAGGCAATGATCTGTCAACTGAAAAACTTGATAGCTCAGCCTTGGTATGATAGACCATAATGTGCATTAGAAGGACCATTATAGTTCACCATGTCAATGGCACTGACATTGATCTGACAGCTTATGACACTTCAGAATAAGCTGGCACAGTTGAGTGATATTATATGTATTTTTAAAAAAATAAAAAAAGGCAACATATTAAATATTGATATGACAGTCAAAAGAGCTGTCTGATCACCAATATATCTCAGAAATCCCCAATTCTACACATAACAAAAAAAAAAAAAAAAAAAAAAGAACCCAAGGAGTTCTTTAAGACAGTTACTGTACCTATATAACAGGTTTTACATTTTGATAAGGAAAATTTCTTCCACTTTGAATGAAGGAAGTGTCCACTAAAGCCTGGTATTCATCCACAGGAAGTCATCATCATCAATGCTTTCAAGGGAAAATATAACTACAAATCATAGTTCCAGAGTCACAGAACCGTCCAGGGTGGAAGGGGTCTCTGCAGAGCTCCTGTGAAGCTTCCTGCTCAATGAAGGGTGAGCACTGCATTTGGATTAGGGTGCTCAGGTCTTTTTCCAGCCAAGTCTTGAAGACATCCACAGATGGAGACTCTACAAGCCCTCTAGGCAACCTGCTCCATTGCTTACATATCCTAAATTCCCCCTCTCCCCTCTTCTGTCCAGCAGGAACCTTTTTCATTTCAGACTCTGACCGATGCCTATTGTGGTCCCACAGTGCACCTCAGTAAAGAGCCTGCCTTTGTCCTCTTGACAACATCCTCGCAGGTACAGGTAGGCCGCTAATAAGTTGTTCCCTCCATACCCCCCCACACCAAACCCCTCCCTGATCCAAGCAGATTTAGCCCCAGCCGCTCATTTTTTCTCTCACAGAGCCTGTGCTCCAACCCTCAACCATCTTGATGACTACCACCGGGTTTGATCTGGTTTATCAACACTTTTCTTAGACAGAGTGCAGTATTCTAGCTGCCAGTTGCTTGAGTAATAGAGAATAATCCTCTCCAATGGCTCCTGGGCTGTGCCCTGTTCACTCCACCTTGGATGTTTCTGGCCTTCACCACTGCGTGGGTGTAAAGCTGGCCCCTGCTCAGCTCACTGCCTGCCTGAGCCCAAGATTTTCTCACCAGAGCTACTCCCAGCCCCACCATCATTTCTACTGGGGTCTGCCTGCCATGGGGAGGGCTGCCCTTTGCTCCTGCCCCAATTGCATGGGGCTCCTGTCAGTCCGTTCCTCTCAATAGACCCAGTCCCTCGAGATGGAGACCTTCTCTTACACGCATATCTTACACTAGTTCACCCACACTTGGTATCATCTGCTAACTTGGTGAAGGCATACTCCACCTCTTTTATTAAACATTAAAAGTCCCATGATGGATGCTGAGAACCTCTACTTGTAACCAGCCTTCAAGCAGAATATGAACAATTAACCACTATCCTTGAGCACGATGATCCAGACAGTTTTTTCAGCCATCCAGTAGTGACTATAAGGATGCTGTGGGAGATCATACTGAAAGTCTTGCCAAAGTCTAGGTAGGTGACATCCACTGATCTCCCCACATCCATGGATCTAGTAATTTCATCACAGAAGTAAATCAGATTTGTCAGATTGCCATTCACAAACACATTCTTCTTCATGTGCCCAGAAATGACTTCAAAGGGGGCTTGCACCATAAATTTCCCAGGAACTGAGGTAATGGCAACTATTGTAGAGTTACCCAATTGTTCATCTTGACATTCTTTAAGATTATGCAATATTTGTCTTTCTCTGGTGATTGGAGACCTCCTCCAGCCTCTATGACCTCTCAAAGAGATTTCTTACAAGCTCCTTCAGCACCCTGGATGCATCTCATCTGGTCTTATTGACCTGTAAGGGTTGAGATTTCTCAAGACATCCATGATTCAAACTCTCAGCAATTTCTTTCCTCCTTAAAACCCCTCTAGGCACAAAGGTCTGTGAGACTCTCATAAAGACTCAAAGAAGCAAAACATTGCTTGTCTCACCCTTATCTGCATTTACTGTCACTACATCACCTGCCTATTTAGCAATGCACACACACTTTTCTTGTTTATTCTTTTACTGTTAAGTTACTGGCAGAAGCCCTTCTTGTTGCTCTTGATGTCTGCTGCCACTTCTGGCTCTACTTGAGCTTTAGCTCCCTTAATGCCATCCTTGCATGTCCAGGCAATGATGTTTCTAAATTCCTTCTTTGCAGCCTGTCCCTGCTTCAGCCTCCTGCCTATTGTTTTTTGCACTGCAGCTCTGTCATAAGTTCTGTGCTTAGCCAAACTGTCTCCTGATACATCACTCATTTTCATGAGGATCAGGATGGGCTGTTCTTGTGCTAGCAAGAGGTTGTCCTTCAAGATCTGACAGCTCCCTTGAGCTCTTTCGCACCAAACAAGGTCTGCTCTCTTCAAGTCCAGGGTCTGTACTCTGCTACTCCCTTTCCTCACTCCCCTCAGGATTTTGAACTCCTCTGTTTCATAGCCACTGTATCCCAGGGTGCCATTGGTTATCCCATTCTTGAGTAGGTTTTTTTAATTCCTAAGCAGCAGATCCAAGACCACTTCAGCCCAGTTGGCCCATCTCACATCATTGTTAAGAAGCTGTTCCCTGACACCCTCCTCAAACTTTTGGACTGATTGTGACCCACCCTTCCAGAGGATGTTAAGAACACTAAATTTTCCCATGAGAACCAGTCCTCATCAAATAGCATAAAGGAGACCTAGTCCACTTCCTTACTGTGATCCCTCTGTCACCCTTACCAGCCTCTCATCCTGATTCATCCAGGCAGTTGCCCACTCACTGGCAGAGCTCCGCACATCTGAGTTGCTCCTCCAGATGAAGGACAGATCCCTTCTTCCCTTTCCTTCTAAGAGGGCCTGCATCCCTCCATCACAAGGCAGCAGTCCCACGAACAGTCCCACCACATCTCTGTTACTCCTGCGGTGCTACAGCTCTGCACCTACACAAAGACCTCTGTCTACCACTGCTTTTCACCTGGGCTGCACACACTTGTGTATGGATGTAGAAGTGGGCTCTCATTTGACCTGGTTTATTCCTCTCAAGGACTCACTTCCATCGCCTTGCCCATGCACTTAGTACCCTGACTTCCATTTCTTCACCACCCCTTTGTTTAAAGCCCACTTCACTGGGCTGGCAAAGTTACTGGAAAAGAAAAAAAAATCAAAACAGGAAACCCCACAATACTTCTATGGATGTGCACTGCTATATATTGCTCAAAAAATTCCTTCCTGATTCAATTCACTGCAGGATATAAAGTTACACTTGGAAAGAACATGATCTAATAGATTTTGTGGTACTTTTCTAGCAGGAGTCAGCTGCGTGTCTTTTTTATTCATAAACATAAGTGATATCAAAGGAAGAACATGGAAGAAAACCTGTAATGTGTTTTGGAAGACCTCTAACTGAACACAAAAACATCTGTGAAATTATAAACCAGACTTTAGATAGCTCTTTGGAAAGGCTTTGATCAAAATACGTGGATTGATATGAAGTAGCAATATTTTTAAGGTTTATCAGTGAATAATATGTTACTCCATTTGTTAGAACGTTGAACAATTGTGTAATATGTAAAGGCACATACACATACATGCACACTGGTTCGTATAAAAGAGAACTGGTGTATAGTGTGTCAGCAAATAAATCTAATCACCACCACTAAGCCATTCCATGACTATTTCTTTGCAAGCTGTATAATGATGGGGCCCGATGAAGGTTCACTTCCCTGTATATTCTTCAAGTTTCTTACCCCTTTTCTCACAACTTTCATTTTGTTTTCTGAACAACCTGTTAATTATTCAGCAAAAAGAAACAGGATGTGATTAAGTCGATGTGTCTTGCAAGAGGACTTCAGGAGTGTTGAATAGTGGCTGTACCTCAGCTGTATTTACAGCTGGCATCGCACCACAGTAGTCAGCCAAACAAGATGCGCTTGCAACTCCATTACAGATTTTTCTGTTGTGTTAAATTAAGGCTGGAGAATTACATTGAACATGGACCTTTCCTTTGTGATTTATTTTGCTGGGTTTAACTGGTAGTGCCATAAATAGCATGTTTTGGTATGCAACTTGAAACACATCATGCCTACACCAAAAGTCTGGAAGGTAATGTACAGTGTTTAGTGCAGAAGGCAGTATTACCAGAATTTAATAAAACCTACATAATACAACTCTTGAATTTTTTTTCAGTAATTCATGCATTAAGCATATAAGTATGGTATAATATATGACATATATTATAGAAAGGCAAGTAGCCTTGTTTGAAGACATTAGTTAACAGAAAACCCATCATAACTGTGAAGTCAAATTAATTCAGAACTGTATCCTTGAGAGAAGTCAAAAAACAAAGAAGTTGACAATACGTGCGTGTGCCTTGGGCTGCACAGAGAAGGGGTGACAGCAATCTCCAATACAGATTGCAACAGTTAGCACAACAGGTTTAGTGTGATTACAGAAACTAAATATGTACAAACTCATCAATAAGAACTTGTACTGTAGATATCCTAGTAAAGGGTGCCTTAAAGTTACTTAGTCATCATCTCTAAATAGTTAAATTTATCCTGGACTAATCTAGGGTTCAGAGGGGAACAGGCCATCCCCTAAAACTCAGTACATTTGCAAATTAGGCAGTAGTCTCAGACTGATTTGTTCAAGACAGATGCACTTGTTGATTAGGGTGAGTGCAGTTAATTCCAGTTTGGAACAGAAAGTAGAAAGGAAGAGAAACATGAGAAAGAATTTATCAACTTGAACTATTTTTCTTTTGTCAGATAATGCTGTAACATCCTGAAAGCTGCACAGGCAGCCTCTTATTCCTCTTGTTTCTGCACAGGCAGTGAAGGGTGAGAGGCAAGTGCAGAGCAGTCCTCTCATGCTTCCAGATGCAGACCCTTCAGAGCAAGTTAGTTAAGTGCTTGCATGGGTGGCTGACAATACTTTAGATATCCAGGCTACTTCTCTGCTTTGCCACTGTGCTCGTCTTCTCCAGTAGCATGAGTTTCGCAGAGCTCTTCAGTCTCCCTCTTCAGTGATACTATGCGTATTCTTCTGTATAAAACTGGATGTTCCTCCATACAGAGTTTTGAGTTTTCTTTAATTCCATAATGAAACAGAAAGCTCTACAGCTTGGCTATACTATACAATTGTCATAAGGTGGTATAAAAAGCTCTTCCCATATATTAATTCCCATTTCTCTCTTTCTTTGCATGTATCCCCCAGTTCTGTTTCTGTTTAACTTCTGTGTAACTACATAGCAGCATTGATGTAGAGATTCTGCGTAAGCTTGAATTTCCACATAGTTTGCAGAATTTTACCGTAAAAATCAGCAAGTTCAAGACTAGTTTTTCTTCAGAGCTTAAACTAGCAAGTGGAGTTCATCTGTCAAGGGAGCATATGTGTACCATGATACCCTTGCTGATACATTCATGAAGCAATTGAGGTACATACTTGCCACAAATATATGAAATGAGCAACAGTGTATGTTTGAATAGTGGCCCAACTCCTATCGTAGAGAGATATGATAGCACCATAGATACAGCCACAGAATTCAGCTTGACGAAGTGTCATAAATGTGTCAAGTGGTAATACTGACTACAAAACACTGGCCATGTGTTTTCAGGGATCCTTCTGCCACACTGAGGAATACTGGGCAGAACAGTCGCATGATCTTGCTAGTTTCCACGTTGTTTTTTAGTACAGTTGATAATGTACTGTACTGTACTCATTGCAAAAATTGCCTCTCTACCACACTCCTGCTTTTTTCGTATAAGGAGTATGAACTCTTGCATTGTTCTAATGAAATGTCTTAGTGTATTACTTCTCAAAATATGCTGCTACAAAGATCTTAACACAACCAACTCTTATTCTGTGTTTTCCAGAATAGATAGAGTCATTTTTGCCTTGCTATAGTAAGCAAGAAATTTTCAGAATAATTCAAGAATAATATAGTGTTGGACTGAAACCCCTTGAAACCATTGGATCTAGCTGCCACCTATCACCTGAAATGGTTGTGAAAAGTCATTAGAGAAGCAGGCAGCTAAAATAATCACAATGTCTAACATATTTCATCATAAATGTCTAAGCAGAGGTGTGTGTTTGTTTTCAAAGCAAAGGCTGTATGAGCACCTTTGGGATTTCGATGATTCAGGAAGAAGAATTTTGCATTGCTATTATTTTAGAACATGAATATTTGCCTGTGCAGGAGAAAAACTAATATAAACAGGTGCTAGATATTTTTATTAATGGCTAAGGTCTGTGTCAAGCATGTAATTAGTTACTTGACAACTAAGCTGCTGTGGGACTCTATCTAAACCCACCTCATAAATCGGATGTAAGTGTCCTAAGTGCCAGAATACCAGCAAGGGAAATGGGGTAGAACTGCAATCGTGTTGTCATTTTTCAACTTCTTCATGAAGAAGTTTGACATTTAAACAAACAAGTTCAGGTAAAGGCAAGTTGAAATTGTATTTAATCCTTTTTTCTATTTACCTCAGTGTTCCTGTTCTTAATTGTTCTTTACTTTCAGATGTGCTCTAAGAGTAATTATCATTGTTTACAATACTGTCTAAAGATTAGTAAAAGTACCGCTTTCAAGCTTCTTAAACTACTTGATTTCTAGTAATTGGCTTCAGAGTATGATAAGAATTGTTAATAGTGTTACATCCCTACGAGCTGCATCTTGAACACTCTTCTCTCTTCTTAGTGAGTTAGATGCTGAGGACAGTATTGCAGTTCAGCCATAATCTTCCATGCAAAGTTCCAGTTCATTTCAATAGGGAAATGAAGTCTACACAGATGGGACTGATTGACAACAGTGCCTCTGGAGTATCAGAAAAAATAAAGGAAAAGTCTGGCCAAATGGCCTGCCAATAAAGGACTATAGCAGAAAATGGTAAGTGTGGAACTGAGGTGCTTTAGGCAATCAGCTAAACTAACATGTCAGCATGTGGCTCTCATGCCAAATTCTCTTATATGTGTCATATAAGTACATGTTTCCCACGAAGGAAACTAGGGGAGATCAATCTTTCTTTGGGCAGGTCTCTTCAGACCTCTCTCATTGTCAAGATATTCCCATCTCCAAAGCCTTCTTCTTAATTAGCTTCTGTCATCCAGGAACAACAGAGTGTTGCTACGGGGGGCAAATAGTGTCTTGTTGAAAAGCCATTTTATTCTGCCTGGTTGACAAGTACTATAATCTGACATCCTCCCTACAGTGAAGGTGAAGAAGGTCTTGCTGTCAGTGTCACAGCCATGCGACTCTGATTGGGAGAACTATTCCAGGTGTTTCGCTGTCTGGTTAAGTTCTTTGCATCCAAAGAAAGAATAAATGGGCTTCTCCTGAAGGACTTTTGGGGGGTTATTTTCTTGATACGAAGGTGGAATTGCTTTCTTTTTGGTGCACAGATACACAGATTCTCTGTTTACCAATAATGTTTGCTGCAGAATATGCAGCTCACAAACTTGGGTTTGACCATTATTCCAGACTCTGTTTTTGTTATCAGGCAGTGCAGTTCAAGGAAACAAATTCACAGCTTTTAAATAATCCTTCTACATGGATGCTAATAAGCCCTGGCTGTCCCTGTGGTCTGTTCTCTGATTCTTAAGCTTCTTTTTCCTCCAGTCTTTAATGCCTGATGTGGGACTCGGCACGGGAAGTTGCAGGCTGCTACTGAGGAAACAGTATTGTGTCTGCCTGTGAACAAAATCTGTTAGCTCCTAGATGATTCTGGCTGAATGTTTGGGCCATGAAATGATATAGAGGAAATGGTGTGGATATCTCCCTGGTAATTGTTAGAGTCATTTTATGGCACAGACTTCTGATACCTCCAGTGGTTTATATCTAGATGGGTATGTGTATTGGGTTTGCATGGCAAGGTTTTGGTAGCGGGGGGGGGCTATAGGGGTGGCTTCTGTGAGAAGCTGCTAGAAGCTTCCCCTATGTCTGATAAAGTTAATGCTAGCGGGTTCCAAGACGGACCCGCCGCTTGCCAAGGCCGAGCCAATCAGTAACAGTGGTAGCGCCTCTGTGATAACATATTTAAGAAAAGCAAAAAAAGTTACAGGGGAGTGGCGGTTGCAGCCAGAGAGAGCGGAGTGAGAAGATGTGAGAGAAACAACTCCGCAGACACCAAGGTCAGTGAAGAAGGAGGGGGAGGAGGTGCTCCAGGCGCCGGAGCAAAGAGAGATTCCCCTGCAGCCTGTGGTGAAGACCATGGTGAGGCAGGCTGTCCCCCTGCAGCCCATGGAGGTCCATGGTGGAGCAGATATCCACCTGCAGCCTGTGGAGGACCCCACGCCGGAGCAGGTGGATGCCTGAAGGACGCTGTGACCCCGTGGGAAGCCCGCACCGGAGCAGGCTCCTGGCAGGACCTACGGACCCGTGGCCCCGTGGAGAGAGGAGCCCACGCTGAAGCAGGTTTGCTGGCAGGACTTGTGACCCCATGGGGGACCCACGCTGGAGCAGTCTGTTCCTGAAGGACTGCACCCTGTGGATGGGACCCACGCTGGAGCAGTTCGTGAAGAACTGTAGCCCGTGGGAAGGACTCACGTTGGAGAAGTTCGTGAAGGACTGTCTCCCGTGGAAGGGACCCCACGCTGGAGCAGGGGAAGAGTGTGAGGAGTCCTCCCCCTGAGGAGGAAGGAGCGGCAGAAACAACGTGTGATGAACTGACCCAAACCCCCCTTCCCCGTCCCCCTGCGCCGCTCGGGGGGAGGAGGTAGAGAAAATCAGGAGTAAAGTTAAGCCTGGGAAGAAGGGAGGGGTGGGGGAAGGTGTTTTAAGATTTGGTTTTATTTCTCATTATCCTGCTCTAATTTGACTAGCAATAAATTAAACTAATTTTTCCCCAAGTCAAGTCTGTTTTGCCCGTGATGGTAATTGCTGAGTGATCTCCCTGTCCTTATCTCGACCCATGAGCCTTTCATTTTATTTTTCTCCCCCTGTCCAGTTGAGGAGGGGGAGTGATAGAGCGGCTTTGGTGGGCACCTGGCATCTGGCCAGGGTCAACCCACCACAGTATGGCTCTATGAAGATATAAATCAAGGCACATTTTCTTGACCGGGTACCAAATATATGCATTTTGCCACCTCTGTTCCTTTGGAAATCAGCTGCAATACCAAATGGCATTTAAATCCAGCCATTGCCAATACAAGTCCCTAACTCAGTGGATAAAGCTTTTGTGAATTCAGTCTTTAGTCTAGAGGTATGTATGTCAGTGCTTCACATTCTGAACTACATACATTTATAGCAGAATAAATTAGTCAATGCACAGCTCTTGTACTGCAGAGCTAACATAATTTTAGCACTTACTGTAACTGGCTTAGAACTCCAGTATCACTGAATCACATCATGGTCTACACTCAGCAAACCCACATACTCTCTGGTGGAAATTGTAACTGATAGCCCTGTAATACAGCATTGCCACTGCTAGGAACAGGCCACAACCTTTGTAGGAAACTTGGAAGACTTCAGGAGGGAGGCTTTTTGGGCTTGCTCTGTCTGAACCTTTCTTGACCTGCCTCCAGTTTTGTTTTCATTTGGTTTAGCTGTGACAGCAATTTCTCTAGTGGACCAGGTGATTTGTTTTACTTTTGTGTATCTTTGTGTGGTACAACCATATTTTTACACAGATAACAGCAACAAGCAGTGAATCTGTGAGGACTGAGGTATTTATGACTCTAACCACACAATGCAGAGAAAGGCCTGGTATGACAGCAGAAGTGGAGACACATGATGGGGCATAGAGGAGCACAGGCATGCAGTGACAAGAGATGAGGCACAGGCTTGCCACTGGTGACCCCACAGCTATAAACAACTCACTCATGGTCAGTTAAAGAATACATACGTAGAGCTGAGCAAAACTAGTTTTAAGGGCATCAAAGAGAAAAAAGAAATTGGTCTATATCTATGTCTAATATAGGTAAAAGCCACCTTATACAGCAAATTCACGTGTAACCTGGAGCTGCGACAGCAGGGAAGAGGTATGTGTAAAAGTATGTTAGTAAACGTATAAAAATAACTTCACATGGATCCTAGAGCGAGGAAGAAGAAACCATCAACATGGACACCGTGTTCTTCCCAGCAAAGGACTCCAGACGCTGAAACCCACTCCCACTGCCAACATCAGCATGAAACCATAAACCTTAGGACCCAGAGGAGCAGCAGGAGGGTTAGCTTAACATGAAGAAAAAGTGTAGAAATAAAGACTGTGTATAATAATTTTAACTGCATTATTATTCTTTAATTTTTTGTAACTATTAGATGTAAACTAACAATGAATCTTGAATTAGACTGTTAAGATTTCAATTATACTATCAATAAATTCTTGGCTGCATACATAAATATATACAGAGATATATGGAGTGCTTCCACTCTGTCCTTGAACATAACAAAACACAATAGTTGAAGCAAACACAAAAAGTGGGCAAGGCATATTACTTTTCAGTCCGTGGGGTTACTTTATTTTTAAAACCATGTTTGTTGTTATTTAGCAAAAGGGATCCTAATTCAGGTAATAAAAACGTTTTCACTTAAAGCAGCTGGAAAAAAGTGATAGAAAAAAATATCTAGGATAGGTCATTCTAAATGGTATAATATTTTATTCTGGAGCAGTTCAAAGATCAACTGCTATGCAATGGCATTACATTACATCTTTGGCTGAGTCTTTATGACAATTACTCAAAATAAATAGCTTCGTCTCAAAACCTGAGCCACAGCTGGAAGCCAAATTAGGCTGAAGGACAGCTTGCTAATGTCTCAAGTTATATATTATTCCCAGCTTATTACCAAAATTGCCTTTATCATTTTAATCCACATAATATTTTCTACTATTTATCAAGCAAATTATTATTCATTGGTGTGACATGCATAATTTTAAGCAATTTACTGAGAGCTTGTTTTGCTTCTCTTAATATGGAGCCCACAGTTTTGAACAAAAATCCCTAGCTAAAAGCATTGAAATCTTTCTCAAGTTGCCAAAGCAAGACCTGATCCTCTCAGCATAGAGTAAATATTTAGCTCCCTAAACTTACAGTAGTCTGAAATTTACTAACACTGCCATAGATCATGCAAAGATTTCTCTTTATTTTTAAAAAGCTGGAAACAAAGACATACTTTAATTGTTCAAAGAATCCTCCTGTCTCATAAACAGAAAAAAGGCTCAACCAAATATTAAAGGACCACAGACTTCTCACTTCATAGCTGTCCTGGTTTCAGCTAGGACAGAGTTAATTTTCTTCCTAGTAGCTGGTATAGTGCTGTGTTTTGGATTTAGTAGGAAAAGAATGTTGATAACACACTGATGTTTTCAGTTGTTGCTAAGTAGTGTTTATACTAAGTCAAGGATTTTTCAGCTTCTCATGCCCAGCCAGCAAGAAGGCTGGAGGGGCACAAGAAGCTGGGAGGGCACACCGCCAGGACAGCTGACCCAAACTGGCCAAAGAGCTATTCCATACCATATGACATTATGCCCAGTATATAAACTGGGGGAGCTGGCTGGGAGGGGTGGATCGCAGCTCGGGAACTAACTGGGCATTGGTCAGCGAGTGGTGAGCAATTGCATTGTGCACCACTTGCTTTGTATAGTTTAATTCTTTTAGTATTACTATTGTCATATTATTATTATCATTATCATTGTTTTTCATTCCTTTCTGTCCCATTAAACTGTCTTTATCTCAGCTCACGAGGTTTTTTTCTGATTCTCTCCCCCATCCCAGGGGTGGGGGGGAAGTGAATGAGCGGCTGCATGGTGCTCAGCTGCTGGCTGGGGTTAAACCACGACAATAGCAAAAGAATTTAATCTGACAATGTTTGTAACAAGGTTTCCCTTTCACTAAAACATAGTGGTGAGAACCCAAACATCTTTTAAACAATCAAATTTTTTCTTCTACCCTCCCCCCTTCTCTCTGAAAAGTTAACTTTGAAATGAGTAATTATGAAAGGAGCCCGATACCCTAAAGAAAACAGCAGGGAAGCTCTTTGATAGTTTATTGAAGATACATTTAAAGAGGGTGGTACTTTGATCATGAATGCCCATTTTCAAAGACTCTCCAACCCTGCACAAGAAGAACTGAGGACTGTACTGTGATATTAAGCAACAGATTTTTCCCTAACAGTAGTGGGATCTTCAGTATCTGTATATGAGCTGCAGAAGAGTAGATATTGTTATAGCTTCAGCAATTCCTAGGTGTCACTTTTAACAGACAATTACCTGACAACTTTGATATGAAACTGTTTACATTTAAACATCTGTAGAGAAAACACTTGTCTTATTTATGCATATCATACATTAGGATTTTCAGGAAAGTCCCACACAATTGTCGACGGTCTTTAGGGTTTATGCAGTATCACAACATATACATCGATGTTTATGAGCTTTCTTTTTCTTTACCAGAATGAATTTGGTGCTATGCAAAGTATTTTGTGAGTGGAAAATTGCTAAATTAAGAGCTACAGAGAAAAGAGGTAAGAACAAATTTCAGTATAAGATGGATCTCCCTTCTTCAGGACCACAGGAAGGGCAAAGATGGTAAACAATTATAATTTAGATCTGTTCCAGCCATTTATGGAATTTCACGTTCCCTAAACCATCTGACCAGTTCTTGTCTGTTATTAGCTCTGAGAAATATTTCTTCTGAGATGCAGCAGCTGTTTCTGCACGTTATACAATATCTGATAATTGAACTGCAACCTCAAATGCGTTGCAGCTAACTTGAATAACAGCTTCCAGCTGAGACCTTCATAACTTCTCTGAAACAGTGTGTATGTGTCTGTGTGTCTGGGGGTGAACGTATCTTCTTTAATACCGTGAATTCTAACATTTTGCTGATGCTAAAAGAAGGAGGGCACAGCAGACATGCAAAATACCCCCGTCTTTGTCTGGGGACTCCAGAACTGGTGTAAGGAGCTTCAATAACCTCTAATCCATTTAAAAATCCACACAAATTGTGCCCAAGGAAATCAAGGAGGCACAGTGTAAAAATTAGATGATATTCAAACAGACTTCTAGAAGTGCAAAGTGACATTGTGTTTTGAAAGTATTCCTTAGGCAATTTGTTCAAAAATCACAGCACCTTGTTAGTTAGACATCCTGCTTCATGGTCTGTCCTGTAATGAGCCTGTTTTTCTATTTTTTGTTAAAATGAAACTTCTTACAGACATATTTGAAATGTTTATGGGTCTGGAATGGTAGGATCTAATCTCTACTGACAGTAAATTTATGTCAACAAATAAATGTTTTTAATAAAAACAATAATTAAATTATGCCTGTCATATATTGGAGTGTACAGAAAGAAGATTTGTTTCGAAATCAGAGTGAAGGATAAGCCATCTGGCACAAAATATTCACCACGTATCTCCTTTACCATTTCAAAATCTCCTTGAGCTTTCTCTTCTTAGCTATCTTCAGCCTGTTTTTCTGTTCTTCTAAAATATTGATAAACTTAAGTGAGCTATGAAATTGTATTTACAACAAATGCAGTTTATAACCTGGTCTCTGTTGTTGTATCATGTCTCACTGCGCCAAACTAAGTCATTGTTCACAAATTTCAGAAAGCAGAGTGAGTGCAGATCATGCCAGCAAGTACAGTTGTTCTCAAAAAATTAAGTGTTGCTATGATGGAGCCTGAGCATGTTTGTTTACTTATAAAACACCAAAAAGAAGAAAAGGATTAAAAATGAAGAGGTTTTGTTAAAATTGTTGAAAATCAGAGGGGTTTATTACGTTCAATAACTAGATTTTTCGTTTCTTTCCTCCCTCTCAAACAGCTGTACAATGAAGCTGAAGAGCTAAAAAGAATAGGCCTAAGACATGGATGAAGAAAATTAAATTAACAGGAACATCTGATACACACTTTACCTAATACTAGTCTAGTCCTGCCAGTTATTAAGCAAGGTCTTATAAGGTACTCAACTACTTCTCCTGACGCTGCATTCTGGAATGAAAACTTTTTATTTGCATGCCTAAATATGTTAAATAAAATAAGAAAACTGTGGACATCATTATATAACTTAATGTAACCTCTCTTACATGCCTAACTGTGACTACATAAAAAATGTCATGCAACTTTTGTTCATCCTATTAAAGAAGTATAATTTTTACTTTATTTTAACATATGAACAATACAAGATATGAAATACATTTAACAAAATGTAATATACTGAAAATATACTGCATATTGCCATATTGAAAAATGGCTAGTTCTGGTAGACTTAAAGTATTGCAATATAGAAGGCCTAAGTATGGTTTTACAGGACTCCAAGTTCTAAATTGGACTTTTATGTGTGATAAAGTTAACAACAGGAACCAGTAACTAATACCGACACTGCAGGGCAGCTTCCATAAAGTTTGTATGTTTGTAATTGGTCAAGCCAAAGTTGCTAACTCTGAACTATTGTACTTCAGTGATTTGGCTGCTTGACTGCTCAGATATCAAAATAAATCTCAGCTATATTTTTATAGCTGATGAAGAGGAGGAAAAGTATCTCAATATGTTGACATATTAAATGTGTCCAAAGAAATTTAATGAATGCGGAGTAAAAAGACCAGCTTTTATGGGCAAAGTTTTGTCTGTCATTTAACATTCCTGAAAAACCATTGGCTGTACTGAGATGTTATACTTTGGTGAAAAAAAATTACTTTTATCATTTTGGTAGAGTAGAGTAAAGAATATATGCCAGGTTAAAACCAGTGAGGTAGTGGGAGCTTTTGACATCAGCTTGTGGGAAGAAATGTGATTATCTCACTGGAAAGTCCCATGAATCCTTTCCAAGCCTACAGGAGGACAATTCTGAATAAAAGAAACTTCTTAGTAAAGATGACCTGGAAAAAATAAGAAAAAAAAAGGCAGGGACTGGGGGGTAAGCTCTTAGGCAACCCAAGTTCACACTAAGTTTGGCACAGAAACAACTACAATATCCTTTTTCCTATACTATATTTCTTAAACAGAATCCCACATTTGGAGCAGAGACAAGTCCTGAAGCAGATCAGATGCTGTCCCCAGTAAATATATGTCACTTATGAAACATCACTCCACGTTATAAATCTCCTACCATTTTTTTTTCAGTCATGCCTACATTACCAGTCTGATCCATTGATATAAATGAGAGCAGGTCTAAGGAACATTCTGCAAAAAAAGTTGATGAAAGACATGTAGGGTCTTGTCATTTTTCCAGTGTATCAGAGACTGAGAGATAGAAGCTGCAGAATAAGTCATTAAAAATGCCTGATAACATCATTCATGATGGAGAACAGGAATGAGGGGATCCTGAATGTTTATTTGGCTGAAGAGTGGTAATGGTTTATCAGTGAAATCAAAAAGGTAAAAGCAATAGTGAAGCACATTGGTGGTCTTGTAGTTATCCAATGTGGCTTTAAATTAACTTAAACTAAATGGAATACCATGAACTTTTAAGAGCAGCTGTTATCTAATAGGTTTATTTTTTCTCCTTTTAGAATATTTTTTTCCTACAAGAGTCCTTTCCCTCTGAAATGGTACAAAAAACATTGATGAAGGAATAGACTCCAACTTTAAGAATAAAATTAAATAAATTCAAGATGACATACATTCTCGTGTTAGTAAGTGAATTTAAACTGAAATTGAAATGAAAGTTTCCTAGAAACTGAGACATTGTACTATAAATACATCTAGCATAGCAACATGTTAGCTAAAAGCATTAAAGAACTTAACTTCCAGTAAGTTCCTAGATTACTGAGATCACCTTTTACTACATGCCACTTTTGTTTTTACTGTTTAATTTCCTTTAAATTTCTCCCTGCAAGAACCTTTGCAACTCTGTTGATTTCAGTGTTGTGCAAACATTTAATTTCACTGTTAAAAATGGGTGAATATATTCTCAGATCTTTGAATCATCATTAGTCTATTGTTGTAAACTCTTGTCCTTCCTTTATAATCCATGCATTTTGTTTTCAAGAATATGATTCCTCCAGTCTACGCCCTTGACACAGCACGACCTTTTTTTTCAATCTTCTGTCTATCTAACAATAGCTAGCTATTGTTTACATTTGCACATAAATTGTTTTTTTAGATTTGATGATAGAAAAATCTCCACTATGAAACTAGACCTGTAACTTTGGTCTGCTAGGCATTTTCTAGGTTACGATACTGCAACAGCAGCAAAGATCTAATTTTTTTCCACTTTTCTATACTAAGATTCTATAAAAACCCCCATCTTTTGCTGTAGAAATTTAAAGTCAGAGAGGAATGATTATTCTTTTGAACAATAGAATAAAGAAATATTCTTTCATGCCAGTCATTATTTCAGTCCTGTCAGAGCTAAGCTAAGCTGGACATGGTGTGCTGGTTTTGGCTAGGGTAGAGTTAATTTTCTTCACAGTAGCTAGTATGGGGCTAAGTTTTGGATTTGTGCTGAAAAGAGTGTTGTGAATACAGGGATGGTTTTGTTATTGCTGAGCAGTGCTTACACAAAGTCAAGGCCTTTTCTGCTTCTCACATCACCCCACCAACAAGTAGGCTGGGGGGGCACAAGAAGTTGGGAGGGGAGACAGCTGGGAGAGCTGACTCCAACTGACCAAAGGGATATTCCATACCATATGACATCATGCTCAACATATAAAGCTGGGGGAAGAGAAAGGAAGGGGGGATGTTTGGAGCTATGGTGTTTTTCTTCCCAAGTAACTTTTATGTGTGATGGAGCCCTGCCTTCCTGGAGATGGCTGAACACCTGCCTGCTGATGGGAAGTAGTGAATTAATTCCTCGTTTTGCTTTGCTTGTGTGCATGGCTTTTGCTTTACCCATTAAACTGTCTTTATCTCAACCCACGAGTTTTCTTATTTTTACCCTTCTGATTGTCTCCCCCATCCCACCGGAGGGGAGTGAACGAGCGGCTGTGTGGGTGCTTAGTTGCCGGCTGGGGTTAAACCACAACACAAGGTTAAATGAAGTTGCACATCAAGTAATTACTCTTGAACATGTTGCCATGTTCTGCCAGAAACAATCTGTTCAAGGTGACAAGTACTGGTGTATACTTCCCTATCCTATCTGAACAGAGTGTCAGTATGAGAGGTGCATCACCTTTTTTTGCGTAGCTGCTAGTAAAAGTAAGCATGATCATTAGGAGAATGTGGATTGTTGTGAACCAAGGTGTGACAGGTATTCTGTGTGCATATTTAAGATAAATCACATGCATCCAAAATCAATCAAATGGCTATTTCATGGCCATTCTTTGAGGAAGCTGAGTCTTGGGCTAATACTGCAACCATATTGATTCATCTCGTATTCCAAGAACAGCTGAAAAGGTAGCCCTTCTGGATGTCCTTTTGCTTGATGCTTTCCAAGTCATAATAGAAGCATTTAATGCTAGATTTACCAATTACTACCACTGCTTTACATTATGACCATATATATCTCTTTTTCCCAACAAGTCCTTTGCCTCAATCCAAATGCATGGTTTGTCCATGCAACAGTTTCCTTGATGCTGTGCATATCAGGAATTTGTCAGTAGAGCTGTTTTATATAATTTCATTTTTTAAATGGAGACAGACAGCTGTCTAGTGTTTTACTGATATATGTGATTTTCTGAGAATTGTTCCTCAGTGAGAAGGTGTACACATATGTTCCATCTATTTTATCAGTTCAGCATTCTAGTGTCAGCAAATCAACTACTTCGGGATCAATAACAGAATGTCCAAATATATGTTTGCATCTCGATCCAAATGTACATTTCACTGAGTTACTACCATATTTTTTTCATTTCTGTCTGCAAGGTGGCTTCTACCAAAATAGAGTAAGATATGTATTGTTTGCAGAGAGAGGAAGTCTGGGTCCGAATTGGTAGAGCAATACATGATACTATTGTTACTGTTTACTTCATATTTCTTCCACTTCATCTTTCTTCCATTTTCCATCCTAAATGCAGTCAGAATTTGAGATGGACTTTGCATGTGACTTCAAATGTACATGCATCATGTGTCCAGAAGTATTATAACGCAAAAAAAGAGTACATGAAAGACTAGCACATATACAAGCAAGTGGCATAGTCAGTTACTAATTGCTCAGTAAGCGAGTGTAATGAATGGCCATTATGGTTGTTAGTTGCTGATTGCCCTCTGAGCCCCAATTCAACGCCATGTCAAGAAAAATTGTTGTAGCAATGTAGCAAAACTAATTAAACAGGGATAACCACATTGGTGTACAGATACAGTTAAAGTTAGCTAGCTTGAACATGCTTGAGTTTTTCAAAAAAAGATAACAAAGTGCAAATTTACTTACACTTGCAAAAATGTTCAGGCAATTATATTTTATTTAAAAGGACATGTGCATAATTAGTATATTTATCAAACAGTCAGTTCCTGGCAAGGAAAAACTGGAATGCAGTTTTGTCACATAATGATTTTGTCAAGTGAAATAAATGTGCTCATCTGTGAACTCAGTTTTGACTCTTACTTTCTTCTAATTTTCATAAGAATGTAAACCCATTGTCATCTATGCAGTCATTCCTGTTTCACATAAATACAGGTTAGTGAAGAACCAAACCCACTCCATAAGTCAAGTTTTCTGAATGGTGGTGACCTTTTTATATTTGCAGTTCACATATAGCAAATTTTTATATTTGTACAGTTTACATCCGTATTACATCCCCCCTCCCCCCGCCCCCAAATCCATTGCAAGTGAAAATCAAATAGTTTTGGACAGCAGTTTTTAAATAAGCATACAATTAATTATAGAATAAAATTAGTTCCAAATCTACTGGAAAACTGAATTTACTACTCAACGTATGCACCCACCTCCTGTGTCATACAAGAGTTCTGCCCCTGACTTAGGTTTCTGTCTATCTGTTTCATTATAAAACCCCAAAAGGATCCTGAGACACCTTCCTTTGGGAAGTTGAGAGAACGGTTCCTTTTTATAGGCAAGTAGAAGCAAAAGACCTGGAATCTCTCATTTTTCAGACTGCTCTGTTTTCTCCTACAAGTTCCTACAAGAAATGCATTGATTGGAATGTACCACTGTAGCCCAGCAGATGGGCAACACTCAGGGTAACGGTACATCCCATGTTGACTTTGCTAACCATAGGCCACACAGAAAAGAGAAGTTGCATCCACAGGACAAATGGGCTGGGCATTGGTCTACCCATGGGAGGTGCTGAGTGATTGCATCACTTGTTTTATTGTGTTTTCTTTCTCCCTTACTCCACTTCTACAATTTTTATCTTGACCTTCAAATTTTCTTGCTTTTACTCTTCCTTTGCTCTCCCCCATCACTTGGTGGGGAAAGGGGGAGTGAGTGAGTGGCTATGTGGTTCTTACCTGACTACTGGGGCTAACCCACAACAGCGTAAGAGAAGTCTGCAAGTTTGAAAACTTCTGATCACAGACTTAGCCAAAGAAAATAATTATGTCAAATGCCAATGCCCATATATAATTTCCAGTATTGCTATATATCCATGCAGCATTCAGAGATATCAGAGATTCAGAGACGGTTGCAAAAGCCTTTGAAAACCTTATTCTGACATCTGCAGATTTATGGCTTCCTATTTGCTGTGGAGCTGAAAACTCAGGTTTTAAACCTCTCAGACCTCTCTTGTCTATTTTGCCAAACACATTTAGATGATAAAAGGAAGGAATAATTGAGAAAGCTTACCTTCATGGAGTTTAGTGAGTACAGCTAATCTGCAATGCTCTATTCTGTACTATGTTATTTGTTTTCAACCATTGTCCCTCACTGCAGAGGGTCAATATTCTAGTCTTGGTCTTTAGCAGAAGAAACATAACAGGTGAAGAGACCAAATTAAAATTAAAGTTACCACAGGAACTTGTAACAATGTTATTAAGACTTTTTTTTTTTTTAGTAGTAATAATAAAGGTTGTAATTACCGTTGTTTAGTTTTCCGCAGAAGTTATAAAGTTCTAGTTTGTAAGAGCTACTGTTTCAGGTAGCAGCTGAATAGCAGCTCTATTGCTAAATGAAAGTCATATTCTTATGCATGAAAACAATCTGCACACTATAGATTACTGGGGAAGATTTGGTAGCTCCATGAAAAAAAGATAGATTTTTAATTACAAAATATTGCCTGAGTCCATTTGGAACACAGCAGGTCTGATTGTCATCTCAGTACCACCTGGATGTAATAAAAAAGGCAGCTGAACCAGCTGTGTTTAAAAAGACATAACAGAAATCTGTGGTAAAAAATTCTGTTGGAAACAATTCCCTTCATCTCAACTGTTTTTCCTACTCCTCATCAATAAAAAACCTCTGTGAGAACATCAACCTTGTTCTCTGAGGAGGTTGCCTGGACACACTGATGTAGAGAATGCAAGGCAAAGCTGAGGAAAAAATTCAGAAGATGGCATAGATGAGCTGGAGAGCAAAAGGGCTCTTTTTTACCAAGGAAAAGGGAGGACCAGGTAGAGGAGCAGAGAGAAAACTGATCAGTAGTGAAAGCAGAAAAGAAATGAGTTATGGAATGTAGTTAGAAATGATACAAGAATTTCATTTGAAGTTGAGCTGACGGGAAGGGCTTGAAACATGGAAAGGAAATGAATGTAAAACCAAAGCAGGTATACCCCACTGTGACCTCAAATCATATTTGTATGATTTCAGTCGTGTAAGATGTTTGAAGTGTAATTGAAGATATAATTCACATGCACATTTTCAGTCCCCAGACTGGTTGCCATAATCATGAAAAATTTTTACTTGGCCTGTAATGAATACCATTTCAATGTTACTTTCAACGTTTATTTGGGAATTATTTTAGAGTCAGCTTTCCCCCCCTGTTTTGTTTCTTTCCTTGTCTGAAAAAAGTCCAGCTAACATGTGAAAACAAAAACAAAATTAAAAAATCAGGATCAACAGTCAAAATAGGCATAACTAAAATGCATACAAAGACTAAAATAGAAATTTACTCCTGCAGTTAAAAAAAGCCTGTTAAAGTAAGTAATTTATTTCACTTCAGATAAGCATAGATAAATCTGAATAAATTCCTGCTGGTTTTCACAAACACGAAATCACTTCAAATATTTTGTGAAATTGCCAAGAGACTTCCAGTACTTTTGGTTTTGCCATTGCCTATAATACCATACTCTCTGTTTGTAAAACTGATAAGAGGTTTAGACAAGAATGAAATTCTAAATTAAACTTTTTTACTTAACTCTAAATATTTTGAGTTTTCGGCAAGATATATTAACATTTTCAATCTCCATTTAGCTCTCTTTAACACTAGAAGCTTATACCATAATACAAGATAAAAAGCCTATAAAAATGTTATCTTTTTTGCTCAGAGTTAAAATTAGTACCTATACCGAAAGAAAATATTTTAGCTGAATTTGAGTAGGGTAGTGAAAAGGTGAAATCAATGGAACATTAAAAGTTGCAATCTTTTTTTCTCACATTTTATGATCTCATCACACAGATCCCCAGGCTCATCATTCTCTGCATTTCTTTGTTAATGGAATGGGCTTGATCAGCCTCTTTTCTGCATTATCATTTGAACTAGTGTATTTTACAGTATAGCTTTGTAATCATCTCTAGTTGTTGTTATTGTTATAGTAGTAATGAAATCCATGGTATGATGCCATTAGCAATCTATATAAAATCTATGTATTCAAGGTCAGTTCAGAGTCCTCAAAACAATGGTAGTTCAATCAGTTGATTTATAGCAACTTTGATTTTTTGTAGCCAAAATTCACAGAAGAATGTTGCACATTGTTGACAACCCACAGAGGAACAGGTTCGTCATTTTATGGGTTCATTTATCAGGCAAATGCCTAGAAGACTTTCTGACAGGTCTGGATCCTGAAGAGGAGAGCTGTAAGCTGGTTTTGAGCACAGCTGAACATTCTTGGCAGAAAAAGACTTCATTCAGTTTTCCTTGTTTTTGTTCAAAATTATGTTTACTACGGCTTTTCTTTTTTCATCTGCCACAGCACTGCAGATTATATTAAGACTTTTTCATCAAGTAGAGATATTCTGCTGATGGCTTGGTAAGCTAATTTAGAAGTACTACAGTATTTCACATGGAAAAAAATATATTTGACATAGGCTTGACCATTTTTTTCTGCCATGAAATAAGCTCATGTTGGTAGCGTTAGGATACCCCAGAATTTATAGTAATTTCTCTAACGGCTGCAGTGGAGCAATGGAGCTATCTAAAGCTGTAGTTAAAATCTCTGAGAATTTGAAGGCTGCTGTTATGGAAGCTTATCATTGTCCAATGGATTGGTGACCAAACGGGACTTTTCACTTTTCCTCTCCTTTACATTGTTTTGCATGATGTAGGTGGAGGGATAACTCGACTGAATACATTTTAAACATGTTTCCAAAATTGCTGAGGTGTCTGAATTATAGTTGCGTGACTTTCATTGTCTTCAACAGGAAATACCTTTGTAGCCCCTGGGCAGCACTTTGTAATGTATGGGCAAAGGATTTCAGTCTTAATATATTGGAAAAGAAATACATGTGGGCAGAAGGATTCTCATTCCAGACTTTTTTCCTTCACCGGATTTAGTAGCTTTTCCCATTAATTTCAATACCTGGAAAAGCAGATCTTCATGAATCTGTGACAGTCCTAAACAAAAAGTCTGAGGAATACATCAGCTACTCCCACAACAGCTAGGGCATATTAATAGGATACATAAGACATGCTGATATTGTTTCATATCTGAGTTTGTTTGTGCCCAAGGTGGGATTTTTTGTTTGGTTTTGGGTTTTTTTTGGGGGAAGGGCAAGTAAATTTTCTTAGGGGAGACACTAACAAAAAGTTCGATTCTCTAGCTAAAGCCTACTCTAAGTCTGTGTAATGAATCAATTTTTTTCTGTGGAAGTGTTAAAGTCATTAAAAAGAATGACATTCCTTCTCTCTCTATCACTACAAAAGCCTATATATGTCATTACTGTATGCGGGGTGGTCTGAAGTTTTCAGAATGTTAGTACTTCGCATGAAGAAATAAAGAAAAAAAAAAGAAGTATTGTCCATAGCAGTGAATTCTTCCAAAATAAAGGAATCTCTTAGAATACAATGTCAGCATCATCCCGATGACACACAGCAATCTTCCTATTTGGATTTGTCTAAACAGGACTCAGACTATGCCATAAGTTAGAGAAACCTGAATGTCATCACTGGAGAAAAACCATAAAGCATAAATGACTTACCTATACTTTAATAGCATCTTCTGATGCAACTGAAAGTTTGTTAGCTTGCAACCTCCCTGACCATAACTGAGCAGTTCAACAAACTGATCCTTCTGGGTCCATATATGATAATTCTTCAAAACTTGTCTGGGGAAAAAAAAAAAAAAAAGAAGAATGCACAAATATCACCTCCCTTTTTTCTCAGGCATCTAGATTTTCTGTAGCCTCCAGCAGCCTCCTAGTAACATATTGGGCCATCAGAAGTTTGGTTGCTCTCTTCTTTCCTCAAATTATATTAATCAAATTCAGGACATTTAGTTGGTTGTCTGAACCTATCACATCAAATGATTATGGAGAAATCTTCTAAAGGCTCTAGCTCATGTTGTGACGCTTGGGAATTGTTAATTTGCTTTTAAGTGAATATCAGAATAGAACATATAAGCATTGGAGGGGCAATCTGAAGAAAGCAAGCTAAATACAAGAAGATGCTAAGAAATACAGGGAATTAAGAAATTAAATAAGGAGATTAAAACATTCATCTGGTGTCCCAGGACAAAGAGATCCTTACCAATAACCCTCCCATTCAAAAGCCTGCTAGCCGTTTGCCACTGAAGTTCATCTTCCAGAAGGGAGTTCTGCAGGAAATTATGTTGATAGTACAGAAATCCACTTGACATAAAAAACTTCACAAACTCACTTCACAAGTGTACACAGAGCAAGGATCCAAGGATCAAATTAACTCTGTGCTGTGTCTATGCTAAGCGCCCACCTTATATCTCAAAGAAACATATTAAGACCACCAATAGTTTTAAGAATGACATACAGCTGTCAAACAAAAATATTCAGTTACTCTCAACATGAGCTTTGTTCAAACTCAAAACTTTTCAGTGACCAGAACGTCCTTGAATTCATTCAGTCCCATAACTAAAAGCACTGAAAAAACAGTTAGATGGAAACGTGTATTTGTTGGTGGTTATATGAAGAGTTAACAATTGCATTTCTTAGTGCTACACAGAAAGTACCTGTCAAATGTCACTACATGAAAGACATCTCAGTTAAGCAACAATGACAATGAGAAAAACAGTGATATTATGTGGTGTTCTTATGTATTTGGTTCTCTGGCAGTACTGTTATTTTCAACTCAATATTCCAAGTATGAATACTACTCCAGTTGCCTCAAACTTAATGTCAGTATCTCCTGCCAGTAAATGTGACAAAGCAAATCAAACAGTGCCCTCTTCTCCTAAGTGGGGAAGCTTATTCATTATAATCTAATCATCTAACGTATTTTTTGTATTGGTGGTAACTCTGTCCTTCAACATCAGAACAATAACAGAATAAACTGAAATATCAGTGGAAACTTTATATTAAAATTATCATCCTCATAAGACTTTGTAAGGAAAGGAAAATGTAACAACATTACTTATAAAAACAGAAAATTATGTTTGCGATACTTTTGCAGAAATGCATTGTTCCAGTAGATTTGGGTATTGAAACCAAGCCACAAATAAATCTTAAGTGAGGTAATATTAAAAGATATCCTAAATTAATATAAAGCACAGAAAAAACACTTGAGATTGTTGATTGCTTCAGAAACTTATGAAACAACTTACAAAATCCAAAGAGATTCAGTGACCATGTACATATAGATTCATATAATATTGTTTCTTCTCCAAGAAATGCTTCTTGGGCCCTGCTTTTGATGTGGCAGTCTTTAAAGTCTGTCAGCTTCTGTAGAGACACTAGCCTAGAAGGCCTATGATTACAGAAAAACATGTACATATGTCGTGGTTTAACCCTAGCTGGCAGCTAAGCACCACACAGCTGCTCGCTCGCTCCCCCCCCACCCCTGGGATGGGGGAGAGAATCAGAAAAAAAACCTCGTGAGCTGAGATAAAGACAGTTTAATGGGACAGAAAGGAATGAAAAACAATGATAATGATAATAATAATATGACAATAGCAATACTAAAAGAATTAAACTATACAAAGCAAGTGGTGCACAATGCAATTGCTCACCACTCGCTGACCAATGCCCAGTTAGTTCCCGAGCTGCGATCCACCCCTCCCAGCCAGCTCCCCCAGTTTATATACTGGGCATGATGTCATATGGTATGGAATAGCTCTTTGGCCAGTTTGGGTCAGCTGTCCTGGCGGTGTGCCCTCCCAGCTTCTTGTGCCCCTCCAGCCTTCTTGCTGGCTGGGCATGAGAAGCTGAAAAATCCTTGACTTAGTATAAACACTACTTAGCTACAACTGAAAACATCAGTGTGTTATCAACATTATTTTTCTACTAAATCCAAAACACAGCACTATACCAGCTACTAGGAAGAAAATTAACTCTGTCCTAGCTGAAACCAGGACAATATAAAACTAGATTAACGAGGTTTTTACAAAATCTGGACACTATAATCAAGAGACTTCTCACCTGAGTGGACATGGATCACATTTTACTGGAGAAAGTCTTGAGGTTGATCAGGACTTCCAATGTCAAATAAGATAAAAAGGTATGTCTGGAAGACCTTTCATCCCAGCTGTGGCCAGGGAAACGAGAAAATTTCAGCAGAGAATTCCAGGAGATGGCACCCAGAAACAAGGAGGGATTGAAATGGAAACTCAAAGCAAGCTCATGCATACCAAGACCACTGAATGAAGAAAAACAACAAATGTGTTTAGTGTGCAACAGCTGTCAGCCCTGAGACTCTGGCCTCTTCGTGAATTTATGTGTAAATCCATTTTCAAAGTCTGTGTTTTTCTAAATGCTACATTTTAAATCAAAGTACCCAGCAGACTGAAACTAAGCAGGCTGTGCAAGGCACTGCAATTTTTTGTAGGTTATTGAGAATGTCATAGTGTAAGAGGGTGACCAGTGGGTCTCAGGACAGAGAGGGCACTAAAAGAAGAGGAGACAAAGGGATCTTATGCAGCCCCAAAGAAAAGTAAAGCACATGGATCTGATTATAAAGGTCTGAACATAGCAGTCATGTGAAAGTTTTAAGGCCCCTGCAGAGCTTCACCAAAGCTGTGACAAGACTAACAAAATGTACTTTCAATCTTTATAACACACCTGGTATCACTTAGTGGGCATTTAATGACACCAGATGTATCCCCTATCATTGATTATATCCATATCCAGCTTCCTTAACTGGAATACAGGGAAAAAACCCCTACAGGTAGAAACCAGTCTGAGGCATTAGAGTTCAGCTATGCTCCTTCGTCTTGCACCATCTTCAGTAAGAGATGTGACCAAAACTAAGTCAGCAATGTTGCAGTTGATCCTTGATGCATAACAGCAACACGAGACTGGAATTACTTGGTAACCGCCTCATGTAGTTAATGTTCCTAATGTACAGTTTTCACTAAGTTGTATGCAGCAAAATTACAATTTCTCAACAACTACAGTGGAATGAATTATATATAAAGCAGTAAGGACAATAAAAGTTAACTCCGTCTTATAAATATCTTTCAGGTTTTGCAGTTAGTGATACTTACTGTCATGAAAACCATTTACAATTATGAAAGAAATCATACCCTCTCAGCAAGGTCACCCATGGCCACACTTATGTTGATGAATTCCAGTTTTCTGTAGATCTCATCTCCCTTACCCCTTTTGGACTTCCAGCTCTGCTGCCCGTTTCATATCTTCTCTTTGGTACTCTACTCTCAGGCGATATTGAAGAATTTTTTTAATGGTTGTCTGATCAACCTTTCTTTATATATATTTCTTATCTCATCTTTATTGTTCACTATATTGCATCACTGCACTTCTGGTCTTCCTACCTCACAATTTGCTCATTGTGTTGTCTTGCCAGCTAAGTATTAGTCAAGAATATCAGATACTCTGAAAAGAAGAAACACCAGTGAAATTATGACTGCTGACACTGGTTGAGGATCTGGCTTGCTTTAACTCAGTTCAGACTGTTTTAGACACTGTAACAATACTCTTCTCCTGCATATCTATCTGCATATCTGAGCGTCTTTAACTCTCATAATGGGCCTGCAAGGTAAGGCATTTGCATCACAACACAATAAACATACAAGTAATCCACAACAAACCATGTGAGTAGCTTAGATGCACTAGAATTAAAATTATAGCTGTAAAGGCAACATAAACACTCCACGCTTCTTGATTTCTGTGAACTTTTGAGACTCCTAACCGTAGTTCTTTAAAATATGAACACTGAAATTTCTTTTCTTGTTTCTTTTATTTCTTCTATCTGTTTTTTCTATTTCAATGTGAACATATGTGTATATGTATATTTCGAAAACTCAGTAGTTCTCGTAGGCTTTCTGCTATAGGCAAAGGTGGTATTTAATGCTGGTCAAGATATCATGCTTGTTTCATCTTCTGAAATTTTATTTTTGATTAAGTAGACGTGGCTAAAAACTTGTCATTAATAATGATACAAGAAGAGAATGAAGAATTTAAGATGCAAACTGAAAAAAATTGTTCTCAGAATATAGTCATCCTTCTGACTTCTATCTTACAAGATACTGTTATGCTCCAAATTAAAGCAAACACATCTTTCGTTACTTTTAAATCTCTCCTTCTAAGACAGGAAACTTTCAGCTATGGATTTATTCAATGATGGACAGCAGTTAATTCATGAGATGCATCCCAGCAACAGTATCAAAAGAACCTCTTATTTTCTTTTTCATTTTTCTCCTGTAGATGCACTCATACTTAGAAGAGCACATTACAGGCTTGGCCTAGCACCTCACACGGATGGTGAAGGAAGGGACCCTCCACCTGGGGCACTGTTCATCAGGGACATCGCTCCTCATGGATGTCACTTAGTTCTGCCAGGTGATTAAAATCTGAATATTCCAGGAGAAAAGTCTGGAGTATATTTCAACTGTTTGCTATTCACCATCATGTCAATAGCTTAAAGATGGCTTAAAGGAAACTTCTTTCTCTCTTTCTCCAGATATAAACCATTTAACTATGGGTCTCCCCCCCAGTGGGCACTAAATATCTTTTACTCACATGTACAAAATAAAAGAAAAACATCTTGGAAGACAGTACAACAGATGCAAGAAGCTCTAAACTTTACTTCTTTAACGTGGAGTTTGGTCATTTTACTCTCTCTAAATCAATGTCAGTGACAGTAAAGAAAAGCTTGAAATAGAAGTAATTCAGCCTAAAGTAATGAGAGCTGAATAACCAATGTGTGTTAATCTAGGTGAAGGGGTTTTATCACTCTGCAGGAATTTTTCAAGACTTTATATGCTCTTATATATATATTAAAAAAAAAAAGAAAAAAGGAAAAGATGATTGGAAAAGATAAAAATTTAATTGGGGAAATTATTCAATTCATAAAATTGGAAATGAAAGAGCAATGAATTTCTACAGTGCTCAGTAATGTTATTTGAGAGACAACTATAGTTCACTTAAAATATACTGAAATAGGTTCAGGAAAAAAAAGACATGCAGGTATTTTAATTTATGCGATATCCTAAGCAATTTTCACAGTGTTTCTGATTCCTGTTTCTCATCACCGCTTCTCTGGACTGCATCGATGCAAGTAGTGCCTCCCAGCACCTCACTGTCCATTATCTCTTCTCTACAAATAAAAGAGCCCTTTTGCTCCTTTTGTTCCTCCACTCTGCCATGACTCACAATGGAAAAAGAACCTTGAACCCAAAATATCAAAACATACTTTTCCCCATTTAAATTTTACACAGTATTTTTGTAGGGGTCTTTAATATAAAGACAACTTGGACCTGAGTGAAGTGTTAGTATTAACACAAATGATGTTGCACTCAAATAAAATACTGGAAAATCATAAAACACTGTATTTCATACAGTTATGGGAATGGAATGGAAATCTGAGAAAGGTTTTATAGGAGAACATGGGAAAAAAGTCCAATCTCCAATACATATTTTGAAAGGATAAATCTCATCAAGAGAATTTAACGTGGAGATGCGGAGTTTAATTTCAGGACAATCAGACCTGCCTGTATATACTTTGAGTACGTTATTTTGACCTCTTATGAGATGTTTATTTGAACTAGACATAAGAAAAAAATCAGTTGCATGTTATGAATTAGGCACCCACGATGTTGTTCTTAGAGTACAAATGTCTAATTTTTCAATGCACTGTGAGTCCTAAGTTGGCCTATTACTGACTATCTCTATATTGAGAAAGACTGAGAAGGACCAAGATCTTGGTGTAACTAAACAAGGACAAAAAATGCAATCAGCAATGCTACTAAAGATTAGAGTCTCCGTAGAATTTAAGAGACAAAATAATGCTATGTGAACAAGGATCACCATCCTTATATCAGCAATGCATACCGCTAGAAAGGCCTACAGATATACAGCTTTTGATAGTAATGATATTATAAGTTCTCCATGGGGATCTAAAAGTTAGTTATTATTCTATTTCTAGGTATTAACAAGTAAGTATCAAAGACTCCAGTACTTCAAGGAAATTAAACTATTGTGGTGGATTAACCCTGGCTGGATGCCAGGTGCCCACCAAAGCTGCTCTATCACTCCCCTCCTCAGCTGGACAGGGGAGAGAAAATATAATGAAAGGCTCATGGGTTGAGATAAGGACAGTTTAATAAAGCAAAAGGAAAGGTCGTGCACAAAAGCAAAGGAAAACAAAACATTTTGTTCTCTGCTTCCCATCAGCAGGCGATGTCCGGCCACTTCCCAGGAAGCAGGGCTTCAGTACACGTAGCGGTTGCTCTGGAAGACAAACGTAATGATGAATGCCTTCCCTTCCTCCTCCTTCTCCTAGCTTTTATTGCTGAGCAGATGTCATATAGTATGGAATATCCCTTTGGTCAGTTTGGGTCAGCTGCCCTGGCTCTGTCCCCTCCCAAGATCTTGCCCACCCCCAGCCTGCTAGTGGGGGGAGAATGTTGGAGAGACAGCCTTGATGCTGTGCCAGCACTGCTCAGCAGTAGCCAAAACACTGGTGGGTTATCAACACCTTTCTAGGTACCAGTACAGAGCACAGCACTATGAGGGTCGCTATGGGGAAAATTAACTCCATCTCAGCCAGACGAATACAACTATTTAAGGATAGCACCTGAGAAGTTTATGAAATATTGTGTGATAGATAGGAAAATTCTTACAGGTATAAAATTGAGCTAGGGCTTTATGTCCCAAGTATGCATGAGCTGGTATCTCTTAACAGGTTTTAAAGATGATTGCCTCACTGCTTGTATTGTACTTATACTGCATTAGTCCCATGCTTGAGGCAGCCAGAAGGGAACTTCTGTTCCTAGGTACACAACTTAGCTTCTGAAGGTCTCCTTCTTTTGAAGCATTGCAGATTGGTTAGAAGTAGACCCTGGAATAGGATGGGATAGGCCAGTGTTCCTACTACTTCTGAAATCTCTCAGACATCTGGCAAATATTTCATAATTGCACAAAATTAAATTGGCTGACAGGTCTGATGTCAGGAAGGAGTTTTAGACTGGAGTTTTGCCTCTTAAGGCTTTGTACAGACATTGTCAGATGATTTCTTTTGTTCTGAAATCTTGAATACTGACAAAGTCTCTGATTTCTCCTCAGCTTTTTCCTGGTATTTCATAATTGTAGCTTTTAGTCTTCCACTATACTTTTTGGAAGGTTGGAATGTGATATTTAGAGGTGGTGGGATGGGCTCTCTGTGCATCTACAGGTCTATTATTTCATCACATCATTGAATTGCAGAGGACTGGACTTAATAACCCATGTAGTCACTGTCCTAAGGCACTCTGCCAGTGTGGGTGGTTCTGCTTTCCTGAGCCAACCTGTAGGACTAGGCTAAAAAGTAGATGGCCTGCAAACCTTTCTAGAGTCAGGGATATCAGCACTTTAAAATATTCTCTAAAGTGAAGTACGCTTCAGTAGACACACTTAAAGATATTCTGTCCCCAGCCTATGACAGCCAAAAAAAATCTCCTAATAGAAGAAAGGAGAAAGATTATGTTTCCAAGAGCATATACAGATATATATGGGTAGGTGGCCAGGTGAACCTAGAGACTTGCTAAGACTTCATATACTCTCAGCCTGAACAGCTGATGAGTACCCTTCCTCTGATGATACAAAAAGTACCCAAGCACAGTGCAGTGGGAAAGAGGAGTCTCTTAACTGGCTTCCTGAAGAGAGTTGTCTTCTCTGTAAATGACTTGCAGTCTCAGCAATGGGTGGTCTGAAGTGTCTGGGAAAACTCACAGCCCTTCTTTGCTACTAAATAAATATAATCTATTTCTCATTTGGGAGAAAAAACCACATATATATATGTGTGCAACACACATAATATTAAGTATAACATTTCATTACATAAGAATAAAATTATATAGATATATTCAATATTATTTTTTATATATGCACATAACTCTGCATCTCTCTCTCTCTCTTTACTGTAAGCATGAAGAATTGCTAGTCAACTCCAAAGGACAGAACTTTCTATAAGATTCTTTTTATTAGTGCTGCTTTCTCACTAAGAAGAATTAAAGAAAATGTACAAAACAAGTATAATTATTAGTTTCCAGGCCTGGTACTAGAGTTGCTCCAGTATTACTCATCACTTTCTCTTCTGCATCTGTCTCTTGTTAAAGAGACATATATTTTGGAAAAAAAAAATATTTCTACTTTTACTATGTAGGTTGCATTTTTTTTTGTTATTCTTTCATGAGCAGACCAACAGAAATCCTAGCTGCAACAACGTATTTTAAGCAAATATCCACAAAAAAAACACCCTGTATTGGGTTTGCATGGCAAGGTGTTGGTAGTGGGGTGTTACAGGGGTGGCTTCTGTGAGAAGCTGCTAGAAGCTTCCCCCATGTCTGATAGAGCCAATGCCAGCCGGCTCCAAGATGGACCCTCCACTGGCCAAGGCCAAGCCAATCAACAACGTTGGTAGCACCTCTGTGATAGCATGTTTAAGAAAGGGAACAAGTTACTGTGCAGCAGCAATTGCAGCTGGAGAGAGGAGTGAGAAGATGTGAGAGAAACAACTCTGCAGACACCAAGGTCAGTGAAGAAGGAGGGGAGGAGGTGCTCCAGGCACCGGAGCAGAGATTCCCCTGCAGCCCATGGGGAAGACCAGGGGTTGTCCCCCTGCAGCCCATGGACGTCCACGGTGGAGCAGATATCCACCTGCAGCCCGTGGAGGACCCCACGCCGGAGCAGGTGGATGCCTGAAGGAGGCTGTGACCCCAAGGCAAGCCCACGCTGGAGCAGGCTCCTGGCAGGACCTGTGGACCTGTGGAGAGAGGAGCCCACGCTGGAGCAGGTTTGCTGGCAGGACTTGTGACCCCACGGGGGACCCACGCTGGAGCAGTCTGTTCCTGAAGGACTGCACCCCGTGGAAGGGACCCATGCTGGAGCAGTTCGTGAAGAACTGCAGCCCGTGGGAAGGACTCACTTTGGAGAAGTTCATGGAGGACTGTCTCCTGTGGGAGGGACCCCACGCTGGAGCAGGGGAAGAGTGTGAGGAGTCCTTCCCCTGAGGAGGAAACAGCAGCAGAGACAATGTGTGATGAACTGACCGCAACCCCCATTCCCTGTGCCCCTGCACCGCTGTCGGGTAGGAGGTAGAGAAAATCAGGAGTAAAGTTAAGCCTGGGAAGAAGGGAGGGGTGGGAGAAGGTGTTTTAAGATTTGGTTTTATTTCCCATTATCCTACTCTGATTTGATTGGTAATAAATTAAATTAATTTTTCCCCAGGTCCAGTCTGTTTTGCCCGTGACGGTAATTGGTGAGTGACCTCCCTGTCCTTATCTTGACCCATGAGCCTTTCGTTATGTTTTCTCTCCCCTGTCCAGCTGAGGAGGGGAGTGATAGAGCGGCTTTGGTGGGCACCTGGCATCCAGCCAGGGTCAATCCAGCACACAACCCAGAATTTCAAATTTGCAAACATATACAGTTGTACCTATGGTATTATACAAAGAGTTATCTTATGCAACCAAAGTGTACTCAACAGATCAGGATATTTATACACCAAATCAAGCAAGGTCAAAGGTTCACATGTGTTCAATAAGCATAAATAAGAACTTCTGCAAAACTTCTCAATCTACAGATTATGTTGGTCTTTTGTTTCCAGCAGAAAAATAAGTCAAAAATACATTGGAAATCATCTGTTTGACACTAGGAAAGAAAAATAGAGACGGAAAAAGGAAAAAACACTTTGCAATAGATACTTTCCTTCTTCAGTTTCTTGCTTCAATTAAAAAAAAAAAGTCGTCTGGCCTGAAGAAATAGACTGCAGAAATCCAATATTTTTTGTGGGAATTTTGAAAAGGAAAAAACTATTCAAAACATTAGACTCGATAAGAGTTACTAAAGGAGTATTATGGGGAATATTGCACAAAATATCTATTCAGACTTAAAATATGCCAGTGAAATGACATTTGGTCAACTGTGTTTCTCTAATTTCTGTGAATGAAGAGGTGGTCCTTGGATGAAACAACGGCATTTCCCAATTTGAGTAAACTCCGTGACTTACTGAATGCACCTTTCTTGTAATCCTCTTTGGAGCAGAGCATTCCATTCATCCCATTTTATCACGTGTTCAGAGGGAAATCCCATCTTCCACAGCATGGTTTCTCTACAAGAAAAAGATTGTTTATGTCTAAGAGGGTTTAAAATGGATTAGGAAACCTGAAAGGGAGTGTGTGCAAGTGTGCAACATAGTTCAGCTTTCCAGAATGCATAACATATGAATGAACCTGAAATTTCTTCGATGAAGGACATTATTAAAAATATATTGCAAATGGATGTGCACAATATTTACTATCTGAAAAAAGAAGTGAGACACAACTTTATTTCTTTATACACAAATACTTGGTTTACACATGCAATATTTCAAATTGTAACAAGAAATTTGAATGTGTAATCTCAAGAAAGGAAATAAAAGGCTTTAAGAAAAAGTGAAAACCTAATCATACACCTTACACATTGAAAAATGTTTTAAATCTTATTTTCCAAGCCCTTTGCTATGCTTTTAAGTCCAATCACCAAAATAATGAAAGGATTTTAGGAATACATCATCAGCAAAGGTTTTTGAGAAAGGCACATGTTAAAAAAAAACAACGAGAAAGATGAGTTTTTTTCACATAAGAAAGACCAGGAACTTACAACTCATAAAAACCTTGAAATGAGAGGAAAGGATATTATTCTGACTGCCTTCAGGCAAATCAGTCCACCATGTGAAGACTTTGCTATGCAGTCCCAAAAAAACTTCAGTGATATCAGAAGGCTGTGGTAGTCATCCATGGTTGGTTGAAAGCTGACTCAAGATCAGCAATAATTATTCTTGTCATGACTAATTAATTATAGAGTTTTCACACTCAATGGAGGTAAATTTATCTTGAAATAGGTAAGTCAAGAGCTACCACCTTTTCTTCTGTTGTTTTACTAGAGATATTTTAAATTAAAAAATCAGATTGGATTTCCGTTTTCATTTTTTTTTCCTTTTTCTAAATTTCAAAGACATTAGTACAGTGTACTCTCATCACAAGAACAGACAAAAATAATAGCATTTATACAGTTCATTTGCCATAGATCTAACATAATGATTCTACAAACATAAATAAGCTTTTTCAGTTGTAAGAATAGGACCATCAACTTCAGCATGGTCAGGAGCAAGTGCAAGGTTTTCAAAAGGAAAGTTCAAATGTCAGTTGAATGACATCTGAATTTTTCTGAGGAGTTTGGGATTCTGAGTTGATTTTCAAAGTGACTAAGGTACAAAGTCCAGCTTTTGAAAACTGTTTATTATACCAAAACTCTCCTAACCTGTGGGCTTTACCAGCTCTTTAGTCTTTTAAGAGTCAACAGAACTTAGACGTCATTTACTTGGCCCCTTTTGAAAAATGTGCTACAAATATTATGAAATTAGAACACAAATATTGGAGGCAGGAATAATTTCCATGATTAACTTTATAAATTTCAAGTAGTGAAAGTGTCAAAAGACTACTCAGTATTTAATGATAAGCATATATGTGAGTCTTCACACAACCGACTGAACAGACTTCCAGTCTGGTGACATTTCTACTGTTCCACTAATAAATCATAAAAAAAAAAATTTGTCCTACATAACGAAATACCTTTCTTCCTCCATCCTGTTCTCCAGAGGGTTAAGTACTTTCCAAAATATTTTCCTCCACAAAGGGGTAGAATTTATTTCTGTGCCTGTTGAACTAAGGATGTGTTCACAATATCAAAAACCAGAAGGCATGTTTCAGACATTTTTAGTTTCTTGTACAAAAAGTAAGTATTTGTCTACAGTAAAATAAAGATTTTTTTTTTTATTTAACTTTTCCACCTCATGTTCACATAAGTCTGGGAAGCATCCAACCCACTACAGCTGCCTGTGTATCATCTACTCTTTGCTAGAGAGAAAGATTTTGGCAGAAAAAGTTGCATCTTTAAAACAGGTTAGCAATTAGACCTGAGCAAATGTTAGGAAAAAAATGCGAAAACCTTTTGCGTTTGCAAGGGAAGTCTACCATATTCTGGAATCCTTTGATGTCACTTTACTTCACTTCAGCTTTTAACTTAACACAAAACCATGAAAAAACATGCAAATTCAGGGAAATAACTATTTCTTAATATATATTTTTTTCCTTGAGAATGTGATAATTAGTGTTCTTTGGATATGAAATTAATGCGTGCAATACTACTGATTTTTCCTCTTGATTAGATGATATATCGATGTAGTTAGCAGCATTGTTACCTTATATTACAGATAAATATGCAAGTGTAAATTTGTTGTCAGTCAGTAACACAAGGAATTTGCAAGCATTACTAATTAAACTGGTTAGCTGCATAAGCCAAAATTCTAATTGTAGAATGTATACTTACAGCTTGAATGATTTGAAGAACTGTTGAAAATCAGGAATAATTTAGAATAATTAACACGCTTGAGAATTTTGAGAGATGCTTACAGCCAATTTGCTCAGTAAAAAAAAGGGACAATTGATTATTTGCTGTGTATTCTTACTTGAACTCTGTAATTTGCTGAAGTTCAGTATATCTGTGAGGTAAAGAGTAAGCAATTAATAGGACAAGGTACAGTGGAATTACAGAAAATGAGAACAAGATACAAAACCTTCTTCTACCAACCTATGCAAAGACTGCACGCTTCAGTATAAAAGTAGTACTTCATGTCCATAACCATGGATACAGGTAATGCCTGGCGTTATCATATAGCACAAGTACTGTTGAGTCACAATGAGAGAAAAAGTATTTCTTTCCAAACACTGCTAAATAAAAACTTTTTAATGCTGTCAGTTCTGTAATTTTGTAAGAGTTGTTTTGCTCAATTAGGTTTTTAAAAGTAAATAATAGTCTATAGTATTTCAATTTTGTACTCTGCAGATTTCAGAGTGAATTTTACATGATGAAATTTTGAAATTGGATCAGCATGAGTTTGATGACGAGCATTAGGCACCTACAGAGACAAACATGATCGTTCAAATGTGGTCAGCAAAGAAACAAATGGGAGATAAAGAAATTCAAATGGGTGCTGGTCAGGCCATCCATTTTGTTTCCTTAAACAATCTGGAACCTAGCTTTTGGTAGCTGGGCAATATGTAACCATGAAGAGCTCTGAATGGGCCTGAAGTTGTAAATGGTCAAGTACTTTATAAAATAGAGGAAAGCTTAAAAGATTCTATAGAAATTAATAAAAAACTAAAATCTATGTATAACTATGTATTCTTATAGAAAATGTATGGTCTAGCTCAGACCTATGGTCATGTTTGTTGTTCAGTTTGAATTGGTTAAATATTTGCATATGATTAGACAACTTTTATCTCTTTTTTCACTTTTTTCTTAAGTCTTTCTGTATTTATGTCCAGTTTCATTGAATTTTACAGAATGCATATCAGCAGTTTGGGATTTTACTTCTCCTATAGAAGCTTTTTACTTGTATTACTATCATTGTCATATTTCACTTGTGTTTCATTTTTTATCTGCTTCAATTTATTACTATTAATTTGTCTGAATTCTGTGAAGTCTATTGTTCAGAGGTAATGCTCTAGAGTTTTGTCACTCTGCAGAAATCTTCTGCTCACTTTTTTTGTTAATTCTGAATTCTTGTGCTTTTTTAAAAAAATACTATTTCTGCTTAAGAAATTTATCAGTAGAGAAATTGTAGGTTATTCACAAAATTCATATCTTTTTGGGAAGTCATATAAGAACTGTGTGCAAAGACGACTTTGTATGCCAACATTTAAAACTCATTAAAATATTAAATTCATAACATATGCTAATCACAGTCTTCATTTTTTCTCTCTCTTCAGTTTGTGCCAAATCCAGTTAGTTTATTTTCATTTCCAAGGCAGTCCAAAATTGAAAAATGAAACAGCAAACACTGGCATAATGAAAAGTAGTTTTAAGAGGACCATTTTGTGAACAGGTATTTTGGGAAATAATCTAGTTATTTCTACTTTCTCTGAGTCCGATAAGCTACATAACTAGCCAGGCCTCATAAATGTTACAGAGATTATCTGATGAAGCAGACAGAGCCAAGATTCTGCTGTCTTATTGGTCCTTCCGGGAGTACAGAACACACAACATATTCACATGTATTTTTTGTACATGACTGTTACTGGGAGCTTCATGGACAGAAATAACTAGAATTTTTAGTGTCTCTCTCAAGACTGTTTTTTTATGATCAATGAATTAATGTTCAGTGCAGACATCTAAGGTTTATCATTGGCATCAGAAATCTCACCTGCTGAAATAAGCATGCCTTTCACAACTATTTGTACAAATTATGACAGGGTGTATGAACATTTTTTGTTTGAATTCCAGCACTTTAAGGATAATTTTAAAGGAAAGTTTATGTCAGAGAAACAGCATGAAAAATTTGCCCTTATTTTGTACTATGGCAAACTAGCCCAATGCAAGTTTCAGTTAGTTCTAAACAACATATAAAAGGGCTTACAATGTTACTACAGGTGACAGGAATTTATAACATTCTTGAATATATAAACAGAGATTGAGGGAATTCTGTGTTCTTTAAATACATTATTGACAAGACAACTGTTTGTGTACAAAGTGATCTTCAGGAATCTACATACAAAAATATACTGAACGTTATGAAGGACTCAGAGAATTGTAAGAATATTTCAAAGACAGGAAAAGTGCCCATCCATTAGAAATGCTAGACCTATCTTCTTGGTCTACTGGCAAAAAACCTCAAACCAAAATCATCTCCAGGTAATCAATGTTAACAGAGGATATCCATTTATCTGTAAAATTGTTTAAAATTGTTGCTTGATAAATTGATACAGTGTTCAAATTTTTTATCATCAGAATGCTTGCCTGCAGATACAATTTACTGAGGTGTATTAAGAATTATACGTAATCTGAAATATCTAAAAAATTTTGATTATTCTTCAGAAAGATAAGCTCTATGTCATGAAAATATATGTTTCTGATTGCGGAATTCATGTCAAAATTTTATGTCTTACGTTAAGCAGATTAAATTTCCTAATAACAGCAATTACTTCTGCCATTGAAATCTATGAATCCATTAATATAACTCACAAATCTCAGCCAGAAATGTTACATTACAGCATAAAGATTGCTGCATTCCTCAAAAACATGCCAAAGCGTTTTAACTTTTAAACAGGAAGACTTTATTAACTGAAATCTTGTGAGACTTGTCGGAACAACTCTGTTGTTGGAACAGCATTGAAATGTTTTCTTTGTCATAATATCGACTATTTCGGCTTGCCCAAATTAATTTCATTGAAAGTCATCATACAATGCTATTAGCCGTACCTTTGTTGCAGGACATTGAATGATCATAAATGTTGCTTATTGCTCTGTAAAAAGAAAGCTCTCAGGTTAAAATTATAGCTATTCTTATGTTCAGAAAGAAGAAATCCTACACACAGATGTTTTTGTCTGCCTTCCATGATTTCCAAGAAAGCATGAACTTAATGGTTATTAGACAACTGAAAGTGATTTTAATTAAGATTTCTCCTCTCCCAGAAAGAAAAAAAATTCTTAATTCACTTGCATGCTCACTATTTCTAGTTATTGCATATCATTTTATGCATTTTTTGTGGTAAGTCCCAGTGAAAACATGGAAAAAGTATGCAATAACTTACCAAAAATTCCATTATCTTTAGGAGCTGGCAAGAGTAACCAGAGAGTGAAGTGGTTTAATTCATAACAACAACAAAAGTCTCCACAGATTTATATGTAAAGAGGTCAGATAAGTAATAACTGATGGAATAAAAATGTGCTATCTAAAAGGCAAAAAAAAAAAAAAAGGAGTGTTTGCATCCCTTGGGATAAATATCACCGTCACAGAACTTGCTGTAAAGGTCAGGAAAGGATCACCAGGGACTGATATCATCATAGGCTTTTAAAGTGCATTATCTCAGTCTCACCCTACTGGTTCTTTTCCCTGCTTTGGGGGGGAGAAACACAACTATTGCAAGATTAACACTTTAGGTAAGTTTCTTACTTAATTCAAAACCACATACTTATACAACCTTCAAATCCAGAAAAGATCCCTCTATCATATGAGGTGTGTTTATCCCTGCGTCTAAAATCTGAAACAGATGGAAATCACAGTAAGTTATGTTCTGAGTAACACAGAATGTTTTGTGACATTAGTGTATTCCCTTGATTTCTGTGCTTCTCAGCCCCACTCTCCAGAAGTCTCCAGGGCTCCAGTCTCTGATCTCTTCCCTTCACTTCTGCAATTCTAAGTTAGGCGATAATGCAATACCAGCTGCAGAGACTACAACTTACTACCTTACAAGGGAAAAACTGACCGTCTCCAGTTTCAGAATTAAGGTCTTTTAGCCAAAATACCAAAAACTAGGCACAGGCTTAAGGATTTTGCTAAATTGAGCCATGTATACAATTTGGCTCTACAAAGGTTCAGTATTCATAAATATCTTTAATGAAAAAATACATGACAGGCAAAACAAGTGAAACTTTATTCCTTCAAAATGAGGTGAAGAAAACCTGCTATTTTATTTAGTAAAGAAGGAAATGTATCCTTCATAGTATCATGATGTACGTGATATGAAAACTTTGTCTGTGAAGACTACCAAAATCTTTCTGAGAACTAACTTATCTATGTGTGTACCCAACTCTTTCATTTATAAAGTATATCTAAATCTACACTTGTTTCCCTTAGACTTAGTATGTATTTTCCAAAGTAACAGTGAAAGCAGTTTTAGCCAATTATTGGCCGTAAAACCCCATGAAGTTCTTGTTGGTAACGCCAAAATTTACACTCAGCAAATTATATTTATACCAGCAAAGGTATTTACTGTATTTGCTCAGTGTCAGCTTGTTAGTGTCATCTTCTACTTCAACATTTTGAAGCTCAAATCAAGAATGATCCCTCTTCATGCTGATATAAACCTTTCAGTAAATAAAGGTTCCATGTAACATAAAGGGTCATTTATGGAACTGTTTATGGTGAATGACATTTACAATTTCGTTCTCAGAAATTAATGGGCTTTGTTTCTATGACTGTACCATTACACAATAAAGTAAGTACGGAATTGTCTATTACTGAATAATCTTGTTTCCTGGATAATTGGCTTCTCAGATTATTTTTTTTCACCTTAGAGAAAACTGAAAGTATCTTGACTTGAAACAGGAAATTCAACCAGTTGTTATTTTCTCTGATACTCCGAAACAAGTTTCAAAACATCACATCCATAGTAAATATTTTACTTCTTCCTGAGGCCTGCATCTGCTGAGTAGATTCATAAAGAGAGGTATATCAAGGTCTGGGCAGTATTTAATCTGGAAATATCCACTTATTAAACCAGAGATGACTTTCCATTTATCTTTAGTTTTCACTACTTAGAATGAGATATTTATTTCTTCCAGAATTTCTTCAATACATGAAAAAAACTGCTTCTATTTTAAAAAAAAAAAAGGTAAGCCTTTACCATTATTGCTATCACAGCTGCTCCTACCATGAAGATTAGGTTCTAATGGAGCACTTTCTTCTCCAGCTTGCCCCAAGAGCTTTTATTAGGTTCAGTTTCAGAGGAACAGGGGGAAAAAATGTCAACGAACTGTGCCTTTTTGTTTTTCTGCAATGAACTGAGGGTATAATAAAGGGAGCTTTTATCTTAACAATTAGGAAAGCAAAATGTAATGTACCTGGGGCAGAATTTGTGAAATTCCACACCCAGGACTCACTTAGAGAGGAATTTGTCTCCTCAAGGTGTTTAAGTTAATGTTATAGCATTGTGTCACAAAATTACTCATATTCACAGTATGCAGCACCGTAGCAAGTTCAGTAAATATTTTCCTGATTTATCAAAGGGTTCTTTCATTCATCCCTTCCCCTCTCTTATATTTAGATACAGCAGCATATCTCAGACACCATACCTTCACTCGCCCTAGAGAAAACCATATTCTATATAAGAAAAGTTGGTTCTGGCATGTTTGTACTTTGCTGATATGAATCTCCCCTGCAGCCCAATCCAAAGATTTAAAAATGTTGTGTATAATAAATGCTTCTTCCTGAACCTACATAATAGACAAATCCAATCAATATGGAGCAAGAATATCCTGAGGTGATACAAATAGGAAGACAGCACAAGGAAATACAGAGTATAAGAGAATATCTTTTGGGAAATAAAAAGGGAGACTGAGAAAAGTTGAAGTTTATCTCAGAAGCAGAGCAGAACTGCAGATACAAATAATAAATGTTTACATACATTTGTAGCACAAACCCTTTCATTCTGCCCTTAGAAATAATAACCTGCCAGAATGTGAAATATTGCCTACAAGGTAGGAGACACATATAGACAACATGACTTCTTGGGGGGGCATCTACGGATGTTTGCAGTCTGTTGAAAATCGTTTCTCTATTTATAAGTTTAAGGCTTCCTTTTCTTCACAGGGTTGATCAGCACGGGTAAGTTATGTAGTGTATGACAAGACAGCTATAGACTCTCACAAACCATTTGTGTTCTCTAAGCTTTGGGTCAAATTCTGAGCTGTAACTCACGAACGCGTGTTTCAGCTCCAGAACAGCTGCAAATATTTTGCCATCCACAGATTTTTTCAAGCATTTTGTACTGGAGTAATCAGGAAACGGAAGAGTACATTTGGAAAATGGGTGCTTTTCAGAAAGTCCCTTTCACCACAGGAATTCTTGCTGGTGACTAAGTAGGCTGCACTGAAGTCAGTTTTCGTTAAGTCCATCAATATAGCTACAATTCCAACAGAATAACTGCCAAATCCCTACTGTATTGGTAATTCAAGCTATGGGTTTTATATTATTGTGGAGATATAAACTAACAGTAGAACTACAAGGGGGCAACTGGTTATTTCAGCCCTTGTCTTAGAAATGTCTTGCAGATATTTCATATCTTGCTGCACAGCAGATAGCTATTAATAGCAGAAACATTAAGCTAGTACTAAGGATGCCTACTTTTTATTTAAACCCTGCTGTTGAACTTTTATGTAAGCTTGGACAAGTAATTTCATGGCTTCTCATTTCACATTCTCCCAATAATAAAATTCAGACTGTAGAATTGAAAAGGCTGTAAAAGACTGAAGTGTTATTTTTTTCATTGGTAAGGGTAGTAATTTTACATATGCTTAACTAACAAGTATTGCTGTTCCGTTGGGATGATATCATCTTGCTAACAGATTTATAAAGTAAGAGATATAGCTCTACATATAGGAACTTACCAGCTACTCAAAAATTCCATCGATATCTAATACGAAGATGAATTTGAACAATCAGTTCTCTGTTTTCATTTTAATCTTTACAATATATGGAAAAGAAAAGAGCAAAAAGAGTTTGACAGAGCATAGACAAAACACAGGGATGCCCACTTTCTGGGTGTTTTCAATGCGGTACTGTGGAGAAGACATACAAACCATGGGATGCCCGGTGAACTACTGATTTTTAGTGTTTTTCAGGTCACTCACCTCAGGAGGGCTCACAGAGCAGAGGATAAACTTGGATGTCAACACTGAACATTGTTTTTCAAAACAGAATCACGGAATCACAGAATCACAGAATCACAGAATCACAGAATCACAGAATGGTTGAGGTTGGAAGGGACCTCTGGAGGTCATCTTGTCCAACTCCCCTCCTCAAGCAGGGCCACCTAAAGTCAGTTGCCCAGGACTGTGTCCAGATGACTTTTGGATAACTCCAAGGGTGGAGACTCAACAACCTCCCTGGGCAACCTATTCCAGTGCTCAGCCACCCTTACAGTAAAAAAGTGTTACCTGATGTTCAAAGGGAACCTTCTGTGTTTCAGTTTGTGCCCATCGTCTCTGGTCCTGTCACTAGGCATCACTGAAAAGAGCCTGGATCCGTCTGCTTTATACCCTCCCTGCAGGTATTTATATACGTATATATACAGAAATATATATACACACATATACAGAGCCTTCACTTCTCCAGGCTGAACAGTTCTGGCTCTTACAGCCCTTCCTCATATGGGAGATTTTCCAGTGCTTTAATCATCTTCCTGGCCTTTTGTTGGACTCTCTCCAACAAAAATGTCTCATGTCCATGTCTCTCTTGTACTGAGGAGCACAGAACTGGACACAGTATTTCTGATGTGGTCTTATCAGTGCTGAGTAAAGGGGAAGGAACATCTCCCTCAACCTGCTGTCAATGCTTTGTCAAATGCAGCCCAGGATACCATTAGACTTCTTTGGTGCAAGTGCGCTTTGCTGGCTCATGTTCAACTTGGACCAGGACCCCCAGGTCCTTTTTTGCCGAACTGTTTTCCAGCTCGGTGATTGTCCTGGGTTCGGCTGCAACAGGGTTGATTTTCACAAACAGCTGGGAGGGGGCACAACCAGGATGGCTGAGCCGACCTCGCCAAGGAGATAGTCGATACCATACTGACGTCATGCTCAGTATGTAACTGGGGGAGCTGGCTGGGGGGGAGTGGAAGCGCAGCTTGGGAACAGGTGGAGGAGAACGTTCCCCGTGGTGAACAACTACATTGTGCAACACTCGCTTTATATATTCTTTTGTTAGTATTATTGTTATTCTTATTTCTTCTCTCCATGTGTTGCTCTATTAAACTGTTCTTATCTCAGCCCACGACGTTTTACCTTTTTCATTCGATTCTCCTCTGCATCCCACCGGGGGCGAGGGGCAAGGGGAGCAAGCGAGTGGCTGCATGATGCTTTGTTGCTGGCTGGGCCTAAACCACGACAGTGACCCCCAGCACATACTGGTGCCTGGGTTTTTTCCTCCACAGGTGCAGGACTTCAGGCTTCCACTTGTTGAACCTCATGAGGTTCCTGTCAGCCCATTTCTCAAGCCTGTCGAGGACCCTCTGGATAGCAGCACAGCCCTCAGCCCTATCAGCCACTCCTCCCAGTTCTGTGTCATCGGCAAACTGGCTGAGGGTACACTCTGCCCCATCATCCAGATTATTAATGAAGAAGTTGAAAAGGACTGAACCCAGTATTGACCCCTGGGTTACAGTGCTAATCACTAGGCTCCAACTAAACTTCATGCCACTGATCATCACCCTCTGGGCCCAGCCTCTGGGACCAGCCTTTCAGCCAGTTTTCAATCCACCTCACTGTCTGCTCATCCAGCCTGTTACTTCAACAACTTCACTACGAGGATCTGACGAGAGACAGTGTCAAAGGCCTTACTGAAGTCCAGATAGACAATATCCACTGCTCTCCCCTCGTCTACCAGACCAGTCATTTCATCGTTGAAGTTTAAGTTGGTCAAACGTAACTTCCCCTGGGTGAAGTCATGCTGACTGCTTCTGATGATTTTCTTGTCCATAACGTGCCTGAAAATGGTTTCCAGGATTAGCTGCGCCATCAAAATGAAAAGATGATTTCTTTGTGCTACTTGGACTGTCTCCACTTCTTATCACTGACTCACACTTTTCTTCTATGTTAGTAAAATCCTTACAAAGTGAGGTCTAGGTGGCCAGGACTAGTGCTACTGTGATATAAATACCCATGTCCTTTAATTAAAATATCTGGCATAGGGTAGTGGATTTCTTAAGAAGCTGAAACATCCCAAGAAGTTTGCTCTTGCTCTTTCAGACTTAGGGAAATCCTGGGGTTTTGTATTCTTGAGATAGTGTTTTGCACCAAAAATTATTCTTAAAAAAAAGGAAAATAAAGCAATTGGAAAAATACTGGAAATTAAGTTTTTCACATGATTTACTTCCAAAAAATGTGAGTTGTATCTTATCTCTAATATTAATAGCACTTCTTTCCTGTTTGTTTGCTATTTTTCCTTTTCTTTTCGAAATAAATCTATTTTCTTTGCATTTTGGGAGGCTGATTGTTGCCACTGCATGTCTCTTTCTTGCTTACTGTACTACAGCTAAGGAAGACAGGTAAAGTGGGGAGTTGCTAGGATTGCTCTTCATCACCTACGAAGCTCTGCACATAACTAGCCAACAAAGTCCTTTGCTTCAAGGGGCGTGAATGAGCTGCAGATGACCACATATTTCATGCGTTAGTCATACCAATAACAGATTGCATTTCCTCACTGCTCTTCTGTTGCTCTTCAGTGCTCTTCACCCTAAGTTACGGACCTTGCCTACATGACTCTGCAACTATAAGGGAAAGTTATTTTAACGCATTCTTCTAAAAATCAGTATTTGTTATTTTAGATTTTTTTTCTCTCTTTCCTCTCCCCCTGTCTGGGGGATAAAGGCCAAGACAGAAATGTTGAAAATAGTAATTCTGATATGCACCTTCCGTTGCACCTGGTCATTCTATAATTTGCTTTCCACTCACTACGCTAGCATCAAGCTCCCAAAAATTCACACCCTATTCAGTAACAGCATGAGGAAAAAATAAGCAAGCTCAGAGATGAACAATTTTGGATGAAAATTAAAAGAGATGAGCAGGAAAAATATATATGCCTGGAGATAAAAAAAAAGTGAGCAAAGTCTTTCTGTCAGTCCACTTTCAAGCTGCCAACAGATATCTGCCAAGTTTGTATAAGATGTAATCATGAAGGGGAAAAAAAATCAGACTAAAACATACTCTCAGGGTAGCACTAGATATTACATCTCCAGTCACTTTTTGTTATTGACAAGGTTCTGGAGAGGAAGGACAACACATGTACTCTCAAAATTACTCTAGCTTTCACCCTGGAAATATAATTGTCTCCTACACTGCATCTTCCATACACTTGGACTCTGGGTGCTATGTAAGTCAGATTTTCAGCATAGGGTTTGGGGTTTTTTTTTTCAATATTTTACAGAACCAATTCATTTTTTTTCCCTTGTAATCACTTGTTAAAATCATAGGTGCATGAAAAACCTGTATCAAACATTTCAGAAAACCACCATTGTTTACAGCAATTACTCAACAATATTGTAGGCAGCAGTGAAAACTAATATAAACTTTCAGATCTGCATGGCAATGAAGGTATTAAAAGATTTTAACCGTAGAAATTATATTGCCTGTTTTTCCCTTAGAAGGAAGAGAAAGAGGTAGTATGACCATGCTATGTTAAAAAAAACCACAAAGGGTCTCCCAGCATAAACAGCATTAATTACAACAGGAAAACATCCTTAAGCCTCTATGAGTACGTGCTACATGTCCTGATAATCAAGCTGCTGAAAACAGAAATTCTTTTAAATGCCTTGACCTTACAAATACTGAGCAGGGGAGGGTTCAGTGAAGAACAAGGGAGGGAGGGAGGCAGGTGTTTAACAGATTAACATCTCATAAGCTTTTACTTTTCATTATGCTGAATTTTGACCCTGAACTAGATTTGAAAGAAACCTGAAATGGATCCAAAAATCTTTATTCTGGCTGGTCTGTCCTTCTGGAATGAATGGCAGAAAGTGAGGGACAAGACTTTGTTTAAAGCTACTAAAGGGAAGCATTTTAACTTAGGAGAAGGCTAAGGAAAACTGTCTTGCTGATTATCGTGATCCTGGAGAAAGTAGTTTTGCCTTTTGTTCCCTAGATAGGCATTGGACAGACATGGAACCCAGTTCAGAAACCAGGTTCTATTACCATGATTTCCTCTTCACACACGAAGCAACTATTACTGTGCCCTCTTAGATTCCTGTAAAATGAAGCCAACAATGTTTAAGAATTTCTCTTCACTTATTTGATAGCCTAGAATTTTTATATGAGAGGCTCAGCAGGATCACCAGAAAATCATGTTCCATTACAGAAAACGACCAGTTAGAGAAATTTTTTCCAGCATACCAGCTGAAGCGGTGATCTCTTGCCTTTTTTTCCCCAAAGATTTTCACTTTAGTCACTATTAATTTATTGCTTATTTATTCTTATTTTGGGGGAAAAAAAACCACAATTATAAGAAGGGGAGTCCTCCTTTCCCTTATTCTGGTCCTTCCTTGTTCACCCACAAGGTGAACCTCTCTCTAAATGTCTCTCTTTTTCCTTCCACAAAGCAGAGGCAGTTTACTGTTTGTTGTAACTTGGTCCCTTCAGAATAAAAACTCATGGAAAGAGATGAGCCTATGAGGTTATCTGTGCTACTGCTTCAGTTTGGTTCCGGCATGTGCTTTTAAAATGAATCTCCCACTTGTTATCATGTCCTGTGTTTTAGTTCTCAGCACAGAGCAATTTCTTTCAGAGGAACAAACTGGATTTCTTAAGGTTAAATGTGGAGTAAAAGGTGTGCTTTAACTGGTCAGATGTGTTCACAGACTTCCAAAGTATCACAAATTTCTGTGAAAGTGCACCAAATCTCAGGAAAAAATTGCTAGTTTTTTGGAAATCATCTCAGAAATATTGGTATTTTTCTCCCGAAAAGAAGCATAGTCATCCCATTGGGAAGTAACCATCACTACTTCAGGGACCATTGAACCTCTGTGAATAGGAAAGAGTGAAGAAACCATGAACACAAGTTGAACAATGTCTAAAGACCAGCTTAATGTACATAATTCATCTTTGATGAGCATTTTTTAAAAGAAGGCACATATTTTGAACACATTCCATTTTCCAAGAACAAAATATTATTTTATCACTTTAGAAAAATATGTACTTTTCATTAATAACCATAAAACCTGTTTGTCATCTCAAAAATATGGAAGAATTTATTAGAAAGATTACAGCTGGATGTTTTGTGGGCCCCATAAAAACATTCTCACAGAGGGCGGCATACCATACCTACATACAGTGAAAGTAAACTGGGTTCTTTGAATAGTAAGAAAAAGTGTATATCCTCTGAAAGGACAAATATTTTAAATTAATACTGACATACATTTTGCCAAATCACTATGATATTTACAACATACTGCTACAGCATATTAGACCAACACCTAACAGTACTTCAGACTGTATTAGGACAGTTACACAGGAAATGTCACCATCTACTGCCATATCAGATAAAGTTGCAAAGAAACAACAAAAATCAGTAGTGGACAGTGTGTGGGAAGAAAATACTTCAACTCAGCTGAAATATTCTGGGTTTAGTTCAACTTTTTCAACTTTTTTTCAACAAATCATCTCATTTTCTGATTCTAGCCTTATCCCTGTGCCATTACAGCAAACAGTGGTTGGCCTGGGGCAGCAGTGCCTACTAATGGACTGAGCTCACCTGTTTTGGATCTTGATAAACCTTTCTTAATCAAAAGAGGATTCACCCAGAATTAATCTGTTTGTGGGTTTATTGAGACCTGCAGATCTAACAAACCTAGGATGAATGTGAATTAAACTTAGTTCAGACAGAAGATGGTAAAATTATTGCTATGTTTTTAATTGGTGGGATAATATTATTTTTTCAAGTGCCTTTCCTGCATCTTATCAAAAGCAATTAACGTTTTACATTACTGATTTTGAGAACAGACAAGTAATGATTATTCGATATGATTCTAACATTAGATACTACCCAGAATCACCAAATATTGATCTTTGGCATGGCATCCACTTCTCGGATGAAATTTCTGCAGCAAATTTCAAAATGCCTTAGAAAGATTAATGATGTCATGTAATTAATGTCCTAAAATTCAGTGAAAAAGCTGTGCATTATTATCACCTTTATGCAGACAGACTAGTTATTGGGCTCCCTGTAGGACAAAATAACTGGATGCAAGTAGCTGGCCTGAGCTAAGCAGGGGAACAGACTGCATGATTCAATAGTTCTGTTTGGCTCTGAGATGTATGAATGTATAAACAGGGCAACTGAAACACGGGTTGGTTGAAGTCCAAATCTTCAAAACTATTTATGCATTCAGGCATGCACAGAAAAGAAAAGCTGCCTTAGTGGAGCAGAAAGGTGACTGATTATGTTTTAATGGAAAAAATACAGAGTGCTAAGGCAGATTTTTTTAAGGTAGTTCACTGCTGTTGATAGCTTAACATCACGGGCTTGGATAGATTGAAAGAACAGCTTCTGATTTTCTCCCCTATTAAATGTGTACCAGGCTCAAAAATGAGCACATTTCTCCAGAGGACAAAGCTGAAAATGTTAAAAGAGTATGTACTGTTTGACTTAACTCAGTGACTGCATACATCAAGTCCAGGCACGCTAAGGGTAAAAGATCCTTGAGATAGTTCAGAGCTTTGAACTTATTTTACAGAGACCAATTGATTTAAAATACATGCCATAGCTGCAGAATGAGTCAGATTCTATTTCATCATGATTTTGAAGGACAAATCAGATGTCTCCTCATAATATTCTCTACCAGTAGAACTAGCATTTTCATCTCATTACTGTACAAATTGATTTTAAAGTCAAACATATTTAGCCAGTACAAAGAGGGAGAGGCATTTGTGACAATTGCAGTGAGGGGAAGAATGAAATTTTCAAGCTCTTTGGCAAAGCATTCATGGTTTTGTAACCTTAACTCAACTCCCAACGGGCAGCAAATCAGACTCCTTAGATCACATGATTTAGAGTATGGGGAGAAGACAACAAAAACAACAAATGAATTATGGGTAGAGCAAAGGGCGGTTACTATATTATTTATTAGAATGGAGCAAGTAATTCATAGCAAATACTCTCTGCTCAATAGATTTTACACCTCTGGAATTACTGAAACAAACATCCCCTTGACAATATTTGTTGATCTAAAGTATGGTTTCTTTTTTTTTTTTTTTTTGGTGAACTGATCCTAAGCATTCACTGTTTCCATAGCTAGTTTGTTTAAAGATAGTTCATTCACCTCTCCAGCAGCCAGCACAGTATATGAGAAAAACAGCAAAAAACTTCCCAGGTAAAATTGAAATAATCCTAAAAAGTTACAACAGAAATCACTCAAATAATAAACATTTTTAGTTTTACCTGAGACAATAAAAAATGGAGTGTGCATTTCCTTACAACCCATAGGATGCTTACCTGTTTCTGGGTACTTGGTGATAAAGTACATACTATACCTTTTTTAACATTTACACTTGTAATGTAATGCCTAAATGCTCCATTTTACTTCTGAAACCAATGGCCTGTACGGGCTTGAAGATGGAGACAAAAGAATTACAAAGCCAAGAAGCTTTTACCAATAACACTTCCTGCCAGCCCTCTTCCATTCAAACAATCTCTAAGTTCAGTTTCTGTCAAGTGAGTTAAAATACTGGAGGGCTATACAGAAAAAGGACAGTTTTATTTGGTAGCTAGTTATAAAACATTTAAACTCCAGGACACAGTGGGAAAGGAGTCTTGGAAACCTACACAATTTTGAGCATATGGACCTTCCTTTTTTTCATGGGACAGTTGCAAAGCCTTAAATAAAATTTTAAGCAACTTCAGAATTAATGAAAAGTATTCCAAAGAAAGTATGGGCTAACATGTTCCTTGAAGGAAATGTTTTTAAAGTGGAAGACATGCTTAGTTAGTGGACTTCAGTGTCACTGAGATTTTTGTTGCAAAGAGTACTAGACTGATATATGAGGGCTGTGAAGTATGGAAGTAATGCATCCATATCATAGATTAAAATTACTGCATATTTACTATCAATCACACTTGTTGAAAATGAGAAATGTTTCATATGCTTCCCAAAATAAAAAGTATGGCTTTAATTTAAAAAAATAACTTTAGAAGCAACTTTTTTCATCCAATTCTAAGCTTTGTGCTTTAACACTAGTAACCTAAACTGAAGTGTCACCTAATTCCATGTGCCTCCTCTAAGTTAGATAAATAACAGCTATCATGTGCAGAGTTAGGAATTTTTCCCATTTTTTCTTCACTATATGTTTTTAATAACAGGAGGAATTTCTTAATTTATAAAAAGCAACAGTGGAGCTGTGCATTTGGTGGGGAAATTAAGAAGGGGCAAATCTGTCTTATTTTTAATGTAAAAGTGGTTAAGTATACACTTGCAATCTGTAAATGCATAAAATATTTAAATCTCTTCAGCAGCTTTGCAACTAAATTGTAAAGGGCTTATTAAAAGTACAGCAAATAGCAGATAAGCACAGAAAATTAAGTATTTCATAAATACCATTGTAATACTCCTTTTTTTAACCATTGTAACTCTTACATCTGCAAACCCATTACATACAAATAAACATCCTTCCCTATTTTCCAAACCCTATTTATTTACGTACCATGAGAGTGACCTTGCCTTGCCCTGCCTTGCCTTGCCCTGCCCTGCCTTGCCTTGCACTGCCCTGCCTTGCCTTGCCTTGCCTTGCCTTGCCTTGCCTTGCCTTGCCTTGCCTTCCCTTCCCTTGTCTTGTCTTGTCTTGTCTTCCCTTGTCTTGCCTCCCCTCGCCTCGCCTCCCCTCCCCTCCCCTCCCCTCCCCTCCCCTCCCCTCCCCTCCCTTCTCCTCCCCTCCTCTCCCCCTTCCTCTCCCCCTTCTCCTTCCTCTCCCCCTTCCCCTCCCTCTCCCCTTCCCCTCCCCCTTCCCCTCCCCCTTCCCCTTCCCCTTCGCTCTTTCCCTAATTAAGCTAAGCAGGACATTAGCCTACTTGTGTAGCAGTTCTTCCATTATTCCAGAGATGATAATGATGAATTATGCAACACGTCATAATGTTGTCGTGGGCTTTCACCATCTTTTCCCTCTACTGATCAAATCAACTTAACTTTTGGTAATGAGATAACCTTATTTCACAGAACGTTTTAAAAGTAAATATCAGAGAATGATATGTGTGTGCATGAACACCCATGTATTTGTACATTTGCTATCTCAGGAAGATCAGACTTTATTCTAGCAGCTGCGTGGGGCTAATACTCCTTTCCTTTAATGTAGCCACTGAAGTCTCAATTCAGCAAGAAGGAAAATAAAACTAAGCAGTGTTAAAAAAACCCAAAACCAAACAAAAACAAAACAACCCCCCCCCCAAATCCCCCCAAACCCCTAATATCCAGGCAGCAGCTGCAGAATAATGGATGGACTTACTTTTTACATTTTTAACCACATGGACTGGATGAATTATTTAGAAACCTTAAATGTATAATGCTTTCAAAGCAGGGAAATGGACCAGGTTTCTAAAGATATTGACTTCCAAAGTGCTATACAGAGAGGCAAAGTATTAAATTTTTAAATATTCTGATCTTAATCTTTACATTACCGACTATCCGTGTATTGATTAGAGCAGTGTCCTTTCTTTCTTCTAGTGAAGGCCATTTGAAGATATCACTAGCTGCCATTCTAGGAAATGCATTATTGTGTCTTCTTTATCTTCCCACATAATCAGAAACTCCCATAGTTTGTTTTGTCAAGGCTGGTGTTTGTTGAGTTTTTTTAAAGCATTATGTATGGTTCTAATGTTCATGAAGAATAGCCTTTTTGTTCAATTGTTAAAGGAATATGGAGATGTCTGTTTAACTGCAGCTTTGGATTTTGCAAAGTCAGAGATGCTGTTCCAGCTTTTCTCTGCACAACCTAGAAACTGCATGCGAATGTTCATTAACTAAAGGGAGCAGAGAAACTGAGTTAAATTAGTAAGTTATCCTAAATAAATGAGGTGAATAGTAAAAGAGGGAGAACAAAATACCCTATTTAGGCAGATATTAAGAAATTTAGGATTTCATAGATTTGTAAAAAAAGGGTTTACTGATTTCTGATAGAAACACTGTATCAGCATAGACCTTAAATTATTAATGTGAACCTGCAAATTTCCAATGTATGATTCATTTTCAAGTCATCTCCAACACCATGATGTCATTGGTCAAAAAGATCTGAGAGAATGTTAAGATGTTGACTTACACTCTACATCCCTAGGTCAAAGTGCATAAAAACAAGAGTTCTGAAAAAGTTTCATTTCTTTCATTTCTTAGTGGTAAGCTATTATTTATAAAGAAATTTTTTAATAGCCTTTACTGTGACATAAACAGTGAAATTAATTTAGAGCTATGTTGTAACTTCTATACAACACTGTAATTTTTTGTTTTCTCCTGCAATTTTAAAAAGTAGTTCAGCCATTGAAAGGTGTAGATTCAGGTTAGAAATGAGAAAAACTTTCCCACAGTGAGTGAAGCACTGGAATAGACATATTGGGGCCTCCAGCACTGGAGCAGCCTAGACCACCCGTGTCAGGAGTAATAAAACTGTAGTTCTTTCTGCTCTGGGGTAGAAGAACAGAAAAGATGATTTCCTGAGTCTTTTCTAGCCCTATCAAGCTATTCTGGGACAGTGCCTCAGTAAGACATATTCTTCAGTACCTTCTTAAATATTTAATGTAGCACAGAATGAATGGTATAGGTTTCAAGAGGAAAGGAAAAAATCTGAAGTAATGCATTTTAGAAACCTTTCAAATGCAGTATTTTAACACTCTTCCTTCCCTAATGATATAATTCTCCCTGTTTTAGAATAGAAGGAAAATAGGATACAGGATCATGCATGTTTCAATCTTCCCCAAACAAGTTTGAGCTGAAAAACTAGAAATCTCTTCCCTTTCTGAGAAGAGAAGAAATGGCATGAGAAGGATTTACTGATCTATCTTAGACCGTTTTTACAATATCCATTGCTGTAGTTTAGCTATAGCCTGAAAACTATGCAAGACAAACACAGTAAGAAAATGTTTAGAAACCAAAAGAGGAAAGGCATAATGGAAAACCTGCCAGCAGCAATATACTAAAAAGTGCAGGAAGCGCCACTGTTCTGAATTCCTTGTCTCCGTGCCTTGAACTTCTTGAATTCAGTTTCAATTCCAAAGTATTTGACAGCTGATTGCCATTAGTTTGCAGGGTTACATTCCTTCCAAGAAAGATGATTAGGAAAAGTCTTTGAACAGAAAGAGTAAACAACACAAGAATTCCTTCCAGCCTAAGTTTGATAGTACATTGAAAAAAATAATTATAACGACCCTTCCACTTAATTCAAAACATAGATAAAATACTGTGATTAGCCAGGTACAGATTTGGGTACGTTGGCGCAGTCTTGATCCTATTGAAATCAATAACAAAATTCTCACTTCCTTCATTAGAGCCAGGATATAATTTCTTCTTAATAGATCTGTATTACATAGTAAATTGGATAAAAAAGGTAGACTTTCTAAGATTTCTGTCTAAAAGAAAACTTACGTTAAAAAAAAATAAGAGCGGAAAAAAGAAGAAAGAAATATTTGAAAATGAAGCAAAACTTAAGAAAGGAATCCAAACATTGTAATTTAGAGTTTGTGTGCTTTTCCATATAAATGAAATCCCGAATGTTGTAGTACATGTGGAAGTGAACCAAACCAAAACAAAACAGGGAGAATCCACAAAATAAATTAAATGTATATGTTAAAAACTTCTTCAATGTATCAAATGTTACGTATAGTAAAACTCTATGGACCTCATGCAGGAACCCCCGTAAGTGTTCTACTTGAGTATCTGCTTGTGAAGAGCATGGAATGTATCTCTGTATGCTATGGATCTTTGAAAAAGAGGTGCACAAGAGCAACCCAATGCCTTGTTTTCTTACACGATTCCAGTCTGATGCTTGCCTCATCATTACCACAGTGTTGCTCAGCTATGCTGTACCCATTCATTGTCTACTAATTACTCTATGAATAGGAGTGACATATAGAATATGCTGTCCCTGTTTTCATTCCATTGTCTGCAGCAGTGATGAGTGGAGGCTATATCTAAAAAAAGTTTTTCATTCTTGTCCATCTTGGTCATGCAACACTGGAACTTGTCCACACAAGACTGTGGGACCCAACGAGATGCATCCCAGAGTCCTGAGGGAACTCTGCATCATATTTGAAAAGTCGTGGCAGTCAGGCAAAGTCCCCAGTGACTGGAATAAGGGAAACGTCACACCCATTTTTTTAAAAAAGGTAAAAAGGAGAACCCTGGGAACTACCGGCCATTCAGCCTCACCTCTGTGCCCAGTAAGATCATGGGACAGATCCTCCCGGAAGCTACATCAAGGCATATGGATGAGAGGGAGGTGATTAGAGACAGCCAGCATGGCTTCACAAAGGGCAAATCATGCCTGACTAAGCTGGTGGCCTTCTACGACGGACTCTGTCAGTGGATAAGGGAAGAGTAACTGATGTCATCTGCCTTGCCTTCTGTAATGCCTTTCGCATCGTCCCACACAATATCCTCATCGCTAAATTGGAGAGATATGGGTTGGATGGATGGACTATTTGATGGGCAAGGAATTGGCTAGACGGCCACACCCAGAGAGTTGCAGTCAATGGCTCAGTGTCCAAGTGGAAACCAGTAACAAGTGGTGTCCCTCAGGGATCCACATTGGGACCGACACTATTCAATATCTTTATTAATGACATAGAGAGCGGGATTAAGTGCACCAAGCTGAGTGGTGCAGTTGCCATACTTGACGGAAGGGATGCCATCCAGAAGGACCTTGACAGGCTGGACAATTGGGCCCATGCGAGCCTCATGAGGTTCAACAAGGCCAAGTGCAAGGTCCTGCAGCCAAGTCGGGGCAATCCTCAGTATCAGTACAAACTGGGCAATGAATGCATTGAGAGCAGCCCTGCAGAGAAGGAGCTGGGGATACTGGTGGATGAAAATTTGGATATGAGCTGACAATGTGTGCTTGCAGTCTAGAAAGCCAATCGTATCCTGGGCTGCATAAAAAGAAGCATGGCCAGCAGGTCAAGGGAGGTGATTCTCCCCCTCTGCTCCACTCTTGTGAGACCCCATATGAAGTACTGTATCCAGTTCTGGGTCCCCAGAATAAGAAAGACATCGACCTGTTAGAGTAGGTCCAGAGGAGGGCCACAAAAATGATCAGAGGGCGGGAACACCTCTCCTATGAAGAAAGGCTGAGAGAATTGGGGTTGTTTAGCCTGGAGAAGAGAAGGCTCTGGGGAGACCTTATTGCAGCCTTTCAATACTTAAAGGGGGCTTATAAGAAAGATGGAGGGACACTTTTTACCAGGGCCTGTAGTGATAGGAGAAGGAGTAATGGTTTTAAACTAAAATACGGTAGATATAGATTAGATATAAGGAAGAAATTCTTTGCTCAGAGAGTGTTGAGACACCTGAACATGTTGCCCTGAGTAGATGTGGATTCTCCACCCCTGGAAGTGTTTGAGGTCAGGTTGGACAGGGCTTTAGCAACCTGATCTAGTTGAAGATGTCCCTGCCCATGGCAGGAGGGTTGGACAAGATGATCTTTAAAGGTCCCTTTCAACCCAAGCCATTCTATATTTTTATGATTTATCATTTCATCCTAGTGCTGGCCCTTTACTTTTGTGATTTATTAAATATAGACATTGTCCATTCTGTTCAGACAACAGTGTAAGCCAAATTAATGGGAATAAAAAGCAAAGCTGAGGTTTTTCAAAGCTATGTGAGCTATAATTGATGGTTTATAGCTGCATTATTGTCGCTGATGGAGTGATGCACTTCACTTATACGAGAGAAGTAGCAATATGTTTATTGATATAAAACAGTGACTTAACAAAGTTCAGTGGTAAATGTGACAGTGGTTTAACAAGATTCGATGGCAAGGTACACTTGATTATTTACTGCATAGAGGACAGCATCAGACAAAACTGTCAGGAAGACCCTCCCATTAAGTCATGAGGTTCAGAAAGGACCTCCTTGTGTTCTAAACTCCTTCTAAGAGGTGAGTTTAGATGTGGCTGGATCCAGACTTAGTCCCAGACTTGGTCAATGGTTTATGTCTAAAGGATTATATATGCGCAATCAATCCTTTATATCACTTAGCTAAGATTTCAAACTTTCAGCGCTCTTATTCCCAATTTACTTACTGAGTATCTGACAGAATAAGGATTCTCTCAGCCTCGAGGAGTAACCTTGAGAGGCGTCCCTACTTAAGGGGAGATCGTGGCATGCAGCCCGCTGCTGTGCAGGAGAGGTCAGCGGGCCCTGGGCTGTCCACTAGTTATGGCGTGAGATAATTTACTTATAGTCATATTTACATAGCGACTACAAATGTTAGTTTCTTCCAAATTTGGCTTGAGTTGGACATTGACCAGCACTGCGGTTAGGTGGGTGCATTGTGCAAATTAGCCCTTGGCTATTGCGTTGTTATCTGTCTCCCCCGAATCCACACGACCAGATACATCCATTACGACCGCCACTGGTGGTTATCACTTGAGTGGGGTTATGGGAAATATAGTTCAGGTTGGAGACAGGAGGAGGGGAGCACACGGTCACAATTATTTTCAATTAGATAACTTCAAAGAGCAGGAACTTTTCAAAATACTGTCCTTTTGACCCTCATGTAAAAAAAGCGGAAGATATTTCAATATTGTAAACAGAAAGATAATTGTTTCAATATTCAGCATACTGCTTATTACCAAATATATGAAACTAAAGTGGCTTGAGAACAATTTGCTGTATATTTTCTATTTCCAAGGCCACGTTATTTTTTGTGATCTTGGTTTTATCTCTGTTCCTTACAACAACTTCCTTACTATTTTCAAAATTATTGCAAAATTAGAACATTATAATGACATAAAAAAAATCTAAATGTTTAATGTGTATAAAATTAAAAATTCAATAGAAGAAAGGATTTGTCAATATATGAAAACCAATATTAGTAATACATGTGATACAAATATACAAAAATAGCAAATAATTCTAGTGATAAAGAAAGTGATAAAGAAAGTAAAGGCTGATTATTGTATGTCTGCCTTTGTGCTGAATCTTGGTTTTACAAAAGAAAATTTTTTTTTCTCCAGAAATATTCAGAAAAGAGAAGAAATCAAAGCCTCTTGAAAAAAAAGCAAATACCTGAGAGAGTGATGGCACCACTGATCTTAAAGGTCATTGGTATTGTTTATGTTGTGTCATTTTTGTCAGGGTTCACGTCTTTTATTAGCTATACCTCAGGTATAAATACCATTATCAATGTAATATATGCACTAAACAGTTTATTCTAACCTTGTTCCCTAAACATAAGAGAGAAGGAATCAATATGCTTATTTCATTTCTGGGAATACTGTGTACACAGTCATGAGGGGAAAGAAGAGTAATGAGTTGTAACTGACTACTTACAAATCATTGAAAGTTGCCAGTAACAATTGTTTCTAAAGAGGTAAGTGAAATATCAAGGCACAATTTCAAATCTGAAGACTTCTATTAGTCATGGATTAGACACACATTTCCTAATTACCTTTCTCCTTAACTAACTATTCAACCTCAGGTGCTGTTTGGAGGTTTATCAATAGAGACCCATTTTGCAATAGGACCAAAGATTTAAACATAAACAAGACCATTCCAAAGAAGTATTTGAGTCAACCATTACATGTAGTCTATCTGAATTCACAACATGTATATGTTTTTATGAATGGTCAGAGGTAACAAAAAATGAAATCTTTGTTGTTTTCCATCATCTTAGTCTTCAGCAACATTCGTGTTCAATTTAACACAGGAGTGCTGAAAATACAGATTGGACGTTTAAGTCTAACTTCAGGGATGTTTTAGCCTCTCCTAAACCTGTTACTGGAGATACCTGTGTCAATTGTTATTGGAACAAGCAGCTCAAAATGCCATGAAAATTTGAAGCCTGAATATGTCAGTGTCAGGCAAAAGACATTCTTTACATACATTCTACTTGAGTAGTGAAAACATTGACCTTTCTGAAACACTGTATTTGAGCATGCCTAAAGTTCTTGAGTGAACAATATAGTATTGTATCTTTTGGAATATCATCTTGCAGTCTGATTAAGAGCTAGCAAAGAGTAAAACCCAACACAGAGATATCCATTTCCATCATAGAATTTATAATAGCTTAGTTCACGCAACATGGACCACCAAAAATACTGTTGCTAATATGGTAAGAGTCAATATGACAAGATGCCAAACCTCCCCCATGCAGGGAAAATGTCCCTCCTAGGTTTCATCACTGGAATATCCTAACCAAGTCAAATCTCTCCATGATCTAATGTCTCCATCAGAAGAATGACAATAATAAAGCTCTCTCATTATCATAAGGAGCTCTGACATGCACAACTTTAAAACAGCAACAACAAGTGTTAAGAATTAGGCAAACAAGTCCCAACCAGAAAAATTCACTGTCTGTGTATCTTGTTTGGTTTTATTTTTATTTCGTCTTTATGTGTGTTGTTGCATTTCAGCAGGAGGATGAGGGAGCCAGCAAAGGGCTGCCTCCATTTTCCAGAAAAACAGCAGAGATGACTTTTGCGGGGACAACAAGAAGAGAAGCCTCAGGTGTTCTGAATTATCCTCTGCAGGAGTCTCCTAGACATTCCACTGTTTATGGGAGAGCTTGACTTGTCAAGGAAGGATATGTTTGCAAGGAGAAATCACTGAGGCCAAACATCATTAATTTCAGTGTAAAGTAAGTTTAGATGTCACTTGATTTCCAATTGTTCTTTATTATACCTAGATATATTTTGTGTATGGTTTTGAGTCCTCAAATAACATTTAGCATTTAAGTCCCTAAGTAACTCAAAAAAACAACAAAAAAAATAAAACAAGTGAAACCCACACTGCCCAGACATTTTTATTCCAAGAAAAAAATCAAGGTACCTAAATTGTATTAAACCAAACAGTTTATGTTTGATAGCAATGGATTACCATGTGGCTATACAACTTTTTAACAGAGGAAATACTGTTATCTGGCCTTAAAACACTGGGTGGACTAAATGGAAGTTTAGGTGCATTTATGGAAGCTTTATCTGCTGAGCAGAGGCAAAGTTTGGGCATAGATGCTGATACTCCTGCACATGCAATTCTGCCTTCTGAACCTTACTCTGCAAATCAACCTGCAGCAGTGTGGAGGACACCACGTTAAGTCAGGTGCTGCTCATGACTAATTGGGCTAGCAGTAAATAAAGATGTCTAAGCAGTGAGAATTAACAGATCTAGCATTTTTCAAGCACTTGTCTCAGAATTTACAATGTTTTATTGTGTAGCTTTCAGTTGTCATTTATGCCAATGGAGGTGTTTTGTTCTGAAACAGTTCTGGGTATCTTTCTCTGGGTACAAAAAAGATCATTTTGACACATACTTGCAAATTACTTTTTGATTTGGAAATGTAATCACAAGCAACATTTTCATTTTTCTATGTATATCAAAGGTAGCTCTGAAGATAGTTTGCATAATAAAATGTGATGAGTAGCTTATAAAAGAGAGATGGCAATTAACTGTTCAAACAACAGGTGTAAGGCTGTGGTGGAAGGAGTTTTAACTCACTGAAGTGTCTCAAACTGTGATAACTTTCTAAAAATTATTGTGCAGCCCAATTATACAAGATTGCCATGATACACAAAGCGTAAGAGGCAATTGTATGACCTATATTAAGCATGAACTCAAACAAATCACCTATAATAGTCTCTTCTGACCTTAAAACCTTTGAAAGATATAAAATTATATATCATACATTTATGTATGTAAATGCGATACAGATGAAGCTCATTCTGCAGGACTGAATGAATGCATTGTTCACCCAATTTTAATGTTTCAAAAATTTGTTCTCAAAGCAATTCTGTTATGTTCCTGAAACTGCTTTATTAGTACTGCACAAGGTCGTACTACTAGTCTGATACATACTGTTTTTTAAGAGGATTTTCTTTTGGTACCAAAAACACAAATGAAAATTGAAAAATGATTGCATATTTCTCCAACAAGGAACAAGATTTTGTAGAAGTCATTTTCATCAGCATATACCATATCCATATTAACCTGAATCTTCTAAAATACATGCAAGCATATTGTGAAAAGTGTTTAAAACTTGAACATGTTAAGCACACTTGGAAAAAAGACAAGGCTTGACTGATAAATGCAACAGTGTCTGAGTGGTTAAGATGGGTAGCACTTGAAGTACCCATCTTCTCTCCAGCACTGTACTTTGAATTGAAAAGTTGCTGCCTTTTTTCACCATAAAGATGAAACAGCACAGATGAAACATGAACTGAACACTTCCAGAAAACAAAGCTGGGATTAACTCAAACTCAGCTAACTCAGACTGTTAGTGGACACACAGAATAATTTCTATTTTCAGCCTTCATCTGAATCTTCTGATTCCAAGAGGAACAAAGATAATTCTGAAATTTGCTGGAAGGAAATAACAGCAGCAAGACTATTATCTTAGTGTAATTTTCCATCTGACCACAAACAAAATACATCAGATTCCTTCCTTCTCTCTTTTTTCGTCAGTCTAACAAATTTGTGAATATTTCTGATTATTTACAAATAATCATCTATAAGTATTATTTATAAATAGTTTATAAGTACAACATAACTATATACGAGATGTAAACCAGACAAAATCTATGGTTGTCTTAATTAAAAATAAAAATAAAATTGCACTGTACTAACTACTGAGTACTATAGAAGTGCTGAGGATGGCAGTGACATAGTTAATGAAACAAACATGTTTGTATTGGGGTTTTTTTGCTTTTCTTAAAACAGCAAATCCAATATAACAAGAAGGGATGGAAAGAATTCTCTTCTACTTCATATACCATATTCAGAATTGTTAAGTTACAATAAATATATAGATAAATATATCAACATGAATTTTATGTTTGACTGTTAGCTTACAGTGCCAAAGTCCACAATCTTTGTGTTGAGACACAAAGCAGAAAATATCGATTTGGAGTCTCAAAATATTAAGATATGTCAATGAAATGTCTACACATACAAAAATCTTCTTTCCTTCCCCCATTCTTCCAGGAGAATCATACCAAAATATTTCACTTTTTTTGTGCACAAATTGAATCAAAATGGTTTAGTTTTCTGAATAAATCTGAAATCTTCAGTTATGTATTGTTTTGACCTAAAACTGTCTGCTGAACTGCTAATGAGCCTGATGAGGTTTGTGGTGTGACAACTTCAGAGTCATGCTCTCCTTTGCGATTAGGGCTCTCTAGAAAGACATCTCTGTGGGGAAAATGAGCCTGGGGCATAGTATAAGGTTCTCATGACTACATTGTCTCCTGGCAGATGTATTTCAGGTATAAGGGGAAGCGAACGTGGCCTAACAGAAATTACAGATTCTGTATACAAACCACAGTTCCAATAATGCGCAGCAGCGAAACAGAGATAAACGCCTCACTGAGCCAAAAATAAATTTGTTTAGACATCACCAAGTGAAACATTTTATAATTTTTTGTCCTGTGAAAAAAATAATTATTTCAACTTGCATTGATAAGGGACAAAAACAAATGTAGAAGAATCAGATTTTTCACCAAAGAGACACTCCAAGTTTCTGCTAGCTATGGGCAGAGCACTGCAATGCTCTTTTTCACTCTCTGTGCAAGATACCACTTGCAAGATACTCACTGTGCCAGAGACCAAACTCTGTTGCACCTTTAGCATGAACAGTTTACACAGCCAGCAGGCTACGTATTTCACTAGACTGACTTTAAAATGACTACCTTAGAAAGACAGCCTGGTAACATGGCTAAAAGTTACACTCTGTAGCTTTTTATCCTTTTCAGTATAAACTGCTCAGTGAATAGCAGATGAAGTAAGAATTTTTTTTAATGCAGTATATCTGTTTCAGTAGTCACTGTACAAAAAATGGCTTTCAATGTAACATGCATTTTTTTCACATTAAGTTTCTGGAGACTGTGGGATGAATTACATTCTCTGAGGCCTCCATAAATATCAGAAGCAGGAAAGAATCAAAAAAGAATTTTTAATAACAATCTGTGATGGTTTAGTACTATAAGTTATCTTGGAGAATATATTAATAAAATGTGCTAATAAAATACATTCAAATTCTAGGAATCTTCAGCCAAAATATATTTTGAAAGAAAAATAGTAAATAGGACAGAGTAATTTATGATATTGCAATTTACTTACAACATTTTTTTAAAAAAGTAAAATGGGAGTTCTGCCTGAAACTTTCATGTTCTTGTATGATGTATTTAAACAGTCAACACTTACCCACTTACCCTCTTACTGTCTGCCACATCTTTTGGGTTCATGAGACTCAGGAACTGACTTAAAATGGAGGGATTGATAAAAAGACGTCTGCTCTTTTTGCAGTTTACAATGGGTTTTTTATGTATTTAACAGAATTTATTTATGCCCTGCATTTTTCTGATATCATATCGTAATGGGACAGTTTTGCATTTAAAAGCAAATACAATTCCATGTGAACCAATTCTTTGAGCAATTGATGGGCAGCTGAAAGAAGAAAACACTTGACAACTGCTGGGTGAATCACCTGTAAACGGTGCTAGTTCAAGGGCTCTGTTATGCCACGTGCCCCTTTGCTCTCTTCCAGACAAAGCTGAGAGCAGATAGTAAGCTGCAACTGTTAGCTCAAATAATATTCATAGCCTGCTACTTTGCTCCTATGTATTAAAGACACAAAATAAAAATTGTCTTGGAGAAAACGAAACGCGATAAGAAAAGAAAAAGCCCAACAAAATGGTACACATATTTATAACCAGACAACGAGGTGTATAGTGTAATGCATTACAGTTTCACAAACAATCAATACAAATTATTGGATATAAAATTACTTTTTGATTACCACTGTGAAAACACAAGCTGCTCAAGTCATTCCTCACACCACTATTGATTTTACTCTACTTTTTCTATTGCATTTTTAAAGCATTTCATGTCAATTCTTAAGTCTCCATTCTCCTGCTAAATGCTAAGCAAATGCATGAAGGAGAAACCTGGAAGTTTTAAGGGTGGAGAGCTCTAAATATTATTTTTCATCCTTTAATCTCCGTGCTCTTTCTACCACGGCTTGTTGAAGACTGAAACATATTTTCATAGTCAGACTACACATGGGAACTACCAGAATTTTCCTAACCTTTTAACCCCTTCATTTATTTCATGTTATTAGCCTTTACCACTCTGTAGCAGCTTTCTATCATGTGGCACTTTGCTTCCTGCTGGTTCCCATGGCAATGATCAGGTCATCTGTCAAATGACAGAGCAATATACTATAGTCATCTCTCAAAGCTGGTAAGTGGGTTCTTTTACTTTTCATTTGTCAAGTTGTCAAATACTCAGCAACAAGCATGGTGCTTCTGCCTCTCTTCTTTTCCTGAGAGGTGAAATAGGAAACTTAAGGACCAAGACAAAGACAAACCTAGGAATATTCTTTACTGTTGTATTCACATTTTTCTCAGTGAACTGAGCTTTGTAAGGTATAAAGAGTTACTTTCAATTTAGGGTTAGACATGGAATTAGCTGGTTTGAATATAATGTGTTACAAATTTCTCCCAGTCCTATGTGGTGAGACCAGCATGTGTGTCTTGTTATTTTCTCCATTATTTTGAATGTGCCAGTATTTCTAGTCTGCTGCAGTTCTGATGTTCTCTTTTTGATGAACATCTGTATTTACAAGGTATGTCTGACCACATATTGCTGAAAAAATATGTACGGATATCTGTACAAGGAAAGTATCAGCGCAATATTGGAAACCTCTCTTGGAATGAAATAGAATAACTGTTTTGCAAGCATCAGCACAATGCCTGGTCTAACAGCAAGAAGAACTACTGCACACAGTTAAAAATTCAAGGGAATAATTTTGATAAGTAGGGTGTAGTTATCTATAAAGTACCTAGGCTATGACTCAAAGGTAGGGTCCTACTCTTGCAAGACAATGAATTGCATGATGATGACAATGAGAAAAAATTTTAGTTTCAGGAGTAATGAGAAAGAGAAGGATGCATAAGAAAGCCATCTGAAACATATGGACTAATAAAGATTTTGATGGAAAACTTCATAAAAAATGGCATTGTGTGCAACAACTCTGCTGAGGATGTGAATTACTTTTTTTTTTTCTATCCAGAGATTAAACGCACAAAGAACACTGAACCTCAGGTTACCCTACATTGGACACAAGTGTAAAGATGACATTGCTAAGACAACGTCAAGTAATATCCAACCATAAAACAAGATGAGAAAAAGCCTTATTGCTTTTTTGCAAGGTATAGCATTAATCTTAACTTGTTAGGTGCTTGAAAAACAATATAGTCATCAAAGTTTTGGTGTTGATATTCAAATAGGAACCTCCAGAGCAGAATAGGAAACCATTGGTTTGCCAGATTCTGACTAATGGAAATTTCACATTTACACAATTTTACTTGTTCAGCTTTCTACTAGGTAGAGGAATTTATAGAGAAAACAGCATTAAATCAGAAATATGAGAAAGTATTTGCAGTCTATAATGAACACTGAAAGTTGATGCACACTTACAGTAAACGAACTGCAGACAGATTTCCTATATTTAAAGAATAAATTGAATATAAGAATAATTAACTTAAAAAGACAGAGTTTTCTTACAGGGTAAATAAAGTAGTAGCACAATATGGTCATTTTACTTCAGTGTTCATAACAAAATTACTTTAAAGGAATGTCAGATTGGTTTTTCTTAAGTGTAGCCATACATTTTATTAAAAGTAACCAACTTTTTTATTTGAACAACATACTTTGAATAACAGTGGCACAGTTCACCACGCTCGGATTACATTAGTACAGTCCATATCACTTCAACATTCAGTAATATTCAGTAATTGGTGACTATTTGGCTCATGTCCAAACCATGTAAAAGATAAAGGTAACCAACCCTTTGGTTATACATTCCCTAGAATTTCTCTGCTGGCTACGACTACAACATTGGAAAGTCTCAGTGGTTTTGTTATAGTTCTAGCTAACATGATCAAAGATGTAACTATAGGCTTAAGCCTTAGACCTGAATCCTTCCTCTTCATAAAAAGGGCATATTATGACTGCCAGGGATTGCCATATTACTTTTGCTCTTTATATCAAATTACTTATTTTTCAAAGGGTTATTCAGGAATTAGCTCGTGAAATTATCTATCTTCAACTATACAGTGACTAGCTGTTCTAACAGACATGTAAAGCCCCCATCCCCTCACTCCTGACACCATTAAATAAAGAAAAAAACCAACCCCCACATTCTTTTTCATGTTTAAGAAAACATCTAAAAGCACTGAACCTAATTGTTGTCTTCATTAGGGGTTTTGTTTGTTTGTTTGTTTATCTCATCATGATAGGACAAAGGCAACTACTGCTTTTCCTCACCGCTTATCAGAGTGGATTCAGGTCTTCGTAAAACATGCTGTTAATTATCCCAAATAATACAGTGGAAGACACATTAGTGCATTCAGCTATATCTATGGCAGCTTCTATCATGGGTTTTGGAAAATTCCACTTGTTAGAAAATTCAGAATTTAATCTACTGTAAAAATTTTTATATGACATTATCCTCTTGACCCCTCATAACAATCTGATGCTCAATGAGTTTTTTAATGAAATATCCTTCCTATTCATAACACTACGTACTTAATTTACTTGTTTGCTTCTTGTTTCTGAGTAATGATTTACTCAGCAATGTTTTTAAAGAGAAAGAAATTACTGAACTCATGTACTGATGGGTGTTTTACATCCTGTAATTGTATTTAACATGCATATGAATTGCACCAAATTGAAGTCAGAAGACAAAATCAGAGATGCATGGAGGTAAAAAAAATCACTTATTATAAGCTTTATTTCATTGTTTAGACTACATTCTTTACCTACAGATCTTAAATTTCTGATCTGCAAGAATAGCATGTTTTCAGCTTGTCTGGAAATGCAAAACCAGTCCATTTTTTCATCCAAGATTGTATTCTAAGTGCTCGTCATTTTCTTGATCACTTCTGCAAGCTTAGCATTAAGCTTCGGTTAAAGGTGCAGTCTTTTTTGGTGCTCATTTGTGTTGCACTTTTCGGTCTTTTGATCTCTGTCCTGCACTAATAATCCACTAATAATCTTCAGGGTAAGTTGAAGTGAATGTTTACAGATACTGTGAAAGAAATACACATATTACTAAAAATAAAAGATTCTTCACCATTTTCATTTCAGTTTAGTTTTTCTAATGAGTAGCTAATTAATTATAGACTATGCAACAAAATATATTATTAATAAGAAAATAATACTTTACATGGATTTTTTTAAAGTGCTTACCTTTCTCCTGTAGCACTCCGCTACACTTTTGCTATGAATAGTTTTCCTTCCTGACTGAAAGAAGTCAGTGTTGGATTTGACAGTGATGAGAAACATAGTTTCTAAAAAATTAAAATATTCTCAGGCAGCAGAACTGTATCACCAGAACTGATGACATACCTAGTTATTCTATTAAAATGAGTAGATGTTTTCACATAAAAGATTTTCTTCCCTAGCCTTGTCATATCTGATGCTTGAGAAACATGAACAAATGGAGACATGACAGAAAAGAAAGAAGATTACTGGATACCGTGATAACAAAGCTTATTGCAAAAGACTGAAAAAGTCACCATTGTCTAATCTCATACCAGAGAAGACTGAAGGAAGGTGTGATTACCATCCTCAGCTCAGAAGGTGAGCTGCCTCAAAACCAGGAAGAATCACCTGTTCCCTATGACTGCAGGGTGTGCAACAAAAGGCAATAGGCTTAAATTGCACCAGATGAGGTTAGAGTGGGTGTACAAATAAAACTTTATCATGTTAGGGGGAGTTAAGTGCAGGAGATTTCACAACTTGCCAGGCAAAGCTGTGCAACCTCATCCCTGGAAATGTTACGTGCAGGCTAGACAGCTCTCCAAAACACTGTCATTGCTCTGTCCTGGTGGAAGGAGAATGAACTAGATGATACCCTCTGTTTTGGCCAGGAGACCACATGAGAGCTTATATGTTGTGAAGTTAGGGAGAGCAAACCACCATTGCCTTTGGGAAAGTTGTCATTTGCTGTTTTATCTTCCCCATATTAAGAAGAGACACTGAATTTTATTAACGTAATGCTGAACCTAAAGTATTCATTACCACTGCACCTCTGAGAAACTGGTGCTGGGATTTAACATAAAATAACCTCATGACTTGTGTATTTTTACTGTTATTAACAGATACTTTCGTAATTTGTGATCATATTCAGTGGTATTCTGTAGGGTTTTTTTTATTTCCTCTGGCAACCTGCAGATAGACACACGTTCCTGGTTTAACAGCTGTACTACCTGGCAGTTGCTTGTAGTGGTATTGTAGTTCAGTATTATCTTCATTATTAGTTTATACATCATCTGTCATTTTAAATCTGGAGTGGGATCTCATTATCAAAAATCTTGCTCATTTCTTTCACAATCCTTATTTATACTTAGTTAATTTTTCAAGCAAACATAATGATGCAAAAATTTAGGGTGTTTGTAATTATAGTATCTGTAATAGATGAAACAGTAGCAGTGAATAAAAGAACACTTTTGAGAACACAATTAAAAATATTTGTCAGAATGAATCTAGCATTGGAAGATTATTTATTAAAATATTTAGTAAGTACTTAACAAACACCTAGTATGCGGGGAACATTCTGAGCCTTCTCTCCCTCCCTCTCTTAATAAAACCCGAGGGCATTTGTCACCTTTCGGTCAGTTAATACTTCTACCTGTTCCAATGTCTGATAAAAAGTTGAGACAAGGAAATCTGTATTTTTCTCTGACACTAGATTTAGACTGACAGATGATGGACCAAAAGTGAAAGTGAAGCGTAGTCATTTCTTCCACATTATCAGAGTTACCAGTTGTAATCAAAGCAAAATGCTTGTCACATCCAGTGCAACAGGAGCCCTCTCTGTCACCGATCACACTACTGTGCTGCCAGTCAGTGTCAAGCTAAAAGTGCCATTAGGAAACAGCTGACCACATTAAACAAATGGATAAAGCCATGATTCTAGAATAACTGCATGCTTAGAAACAGCACAGATCTGTAGTTTTCACATGTATGGATCTGTGTGATACTGTTATACGTCCATGATAATGCTTGCTTCTCCTGTTTTGCTTTGTACATATTGCTTCTCTCTTGCATCCTAATTTTCCAAACTTGAATGCTGGAGTGCCTCCATACATTTAATGAAGTCTGCTAATAAATTTCCAAGTCTCCTCGAGTAAGCAGTCCTACTGCAGACTCAGCTCTCTCTCCCTTGACTTTACTAGAGACAAAATAAGATTTGTGCTCTGACAGAGTAAGCATTTACTTTATCCGAAAGCATATTAGTGTGGGCATGTCTCAGCATAATGTGCCCCAAAATCTGAGATTATGAGTACTTTATTCTGCTATTAAGTGAATGATAAAATGATGTAGGTACATAGATATGGAGCATCGGGCTCTTTAGGAATTACATGTAGTTGTCTCACCCTAAGTCTGTGAAAGTCTGAGAGCTTTTAGTGTATAAAATTACATTTACGGGAAAGACTGGGCTTTGCATAGAGAAGAGAAGATTGTAAGAAACAGGAATTCTGCAACAGCCTCCCAAGAGTTCAGGACTATAAACTCACACAAGTTCTGCAGTCCCTTTACCTTTGCATGATCTCTTCTCGGTACAGGATACAGAGGTAATGGAAGTGGAAAAGGGGAGACAACGCTTGTTTGGGAAATTGTTTTGATTAAAGCACACAGAATTGTGTTTCATGGTCAAGTCTTGCCAGTGAATCTTTGTGAAGTAAACAATTGTATGAAACACAAGAAAATAACGTGAGATCTAAGTATGTCATCTTTCAGATGCATTTGGACAACTATTTGAATAGTGGTGCGCATTACCTCTTCCAGTCGACTGTTTAAAGGCCAAAACAATGACAGGCCACTAAATGAAAGTCCCAATAGAAAGTCTGCATTACAAATCTCTGGCCTTGAAGGAGGCTGTAAAGCCTGCAGAACTGTGTTAGTCATATACTGGTTTCAATGCAAATGTTTATTTAGGCTGCTGTACAAGAAAACTAGTGTGCTGGTGCTGTGTTAGACTGCAGCTTTCGCTGCAGCTTACCTCCGCAAGACGTGCACAGTCTATGAACACATTAGAGGACATCGATCCAAACACCTTGTACAATCTAAACGAGTAAGTGAAGCTGCAGTTGATATGATCCAAGATTACAGATTCCATACAATGTTTCCCACATGCTGGATTCATCTGTCAGGAACAGGATGGCCATGTTTCCACTCGGGATTTACATATATTGTTAGATCTACTGCATATCCTGAAGCTCATCAGGACATGTTCATCATAACCACTGGTACTACCACAGGCAAGCTGCTAAATCTCCAGGAATCCCAGACAGCACAGACAGTGCTTTTCATTTCAGAAACACAGAATTTACAGCCAGAAAAAGAACATGTGGTACACCTAGTTAAGGGAAGAGGGAGAAGAAAAATTAGAGTCCCACTACAGTGCTAATAAGTATGCCTTGGGCTTTCTCACTTCCCTCTGCAGCTCTTACTGGAAATAATAACATCAGCCAGCCCTTGGAAATTTTGCCACCTCATACTCCTGAATTCCTTGGTGCAGCTTTTCGCCAATTACTGAAAACTAAGTCCTTATCAGAAAACTAAAACTATTAGAAACAGTACTGAATTTTGCATTGCGCTCACCAAACACATTCATTGTAACATATTATGTAGCTCTTACAATAATAAGGGTTCTTCTCTTTTCTGTTTATCCATTACTAAATGACTATGTTTGGCTGTTTTAACCTGGATTATCCCTGAATGAGATAGATGGGCTACTTCAGAATTTGGAGCATCAACATTTCTGCCTTGGTGAAGCTTTATAGATCTTTTAGATCTTCACAAATAAAAAAATCAAGGAGGTTTTTTTTTTTTTTTTAAAGGAAAAAAGTGAGACTGGAGAGACCAATTAGGGAATGAGCCCAAAAACTATCAAGGGAACAGCGCTAAGTTTTGTGTATCATTATTTATTGATTAAATAATGATTAAGCATCCTTTTACTCCAGGTGTGCTCTGACTATTCTTCTTTTATGGAGGCACCATTATTTTGTTTCACATTCTACCAGACTTCAAAGTGAGAATTGCTGTCCAACAAGTTTAAAGGAGAAAAAGTAGATCGTGTATTAAGCAGTCCTTCAGCTGATTTGTCGTGTCTTTTATTTGGGAACAGAACACTCTACGTAGATATGCTATTCTGACCCAAGTGGATCAAAAAGACAAAAAGGCTATGTCAAATTTTTAAGTCAAAAGAAAAGGTAACAGGATCCTGCTGCAGCCTGGCCAGTGGGAAAAACAGGCATCAGTGAAACTATTCTTAGGCACTGAAACAAGTGAAAGGAAATAAAAGATGGTATTTTTTAACTGAGTGGAAATATTTTCAACTTTTAACACAACTCTTAATAATCTCAATAAATGAACTCTGCATTATTCTTTTGGAGGAAGCTTAAATTCTCTTTTCTCATTATAGGAATCCACAATGCTTAAGCTGATTCCATCAAAATGCATGTGTTAATATACTATATGCAGGTTATCTAACCACACTTTCCCAAAGTGAACTACTACTGGAATACAAAATGAACAGAAATTGTGTTTATTTATTAAGCTAAGCAAAGAATTACTTCTAGTACATAACAAAGAATCTAATTTATTGTAGATAGCAAAATAAATTTTAAAGACAGTTAAGGTTGCTCCAAGATAAATGATAATTTAATCATTAAAGCAATTACTGCCTTGGTCATGGCGAGCAAAGTTTGGTGACCAAAATTGTAACACGTTTCTGAAATAAATGCAATTTAAGCTAAAAATATTGAACTATATAGATCTGTGGTTTTGTTGAGGTCACCTGTACAAGGACTGGAATTAGGATAATGAATCAAGAGATGAAACAAATCTTGGTTTAATATTTTGCAACAGCTAAGCCATCACTTCTTAAGTGGATTTTAGGTTTTGAGGTAAGACCATATACCTACTGTATGGAATACGATTTTATATATTGGTTACAAGAGAAGCAGTGTGGGTTACTGGATAGGACACTCACTGAGCTAGGAAGATCTACCATCAACTTTGTGGTGGGACTGTATATCAAATATCAGTCTTCATCTCTTTGTGCTACTGTTTTCATTCATACTTTTGTCTGCCTTGCCTGTTCAGATTTGAAGATGAGATTGCATGTATTGGTAGGGACTGGCAGCACACACAGTAAAACCTTGATCTTGACAGCCATTGAACAGATTATTTAATGTTGATTCTTGTATAGATACACTTATATTCATATAATATATAGATACACACAGATACACATATCTAATATATTTGCTGGATATCTTATATCTTATTTACCTTATATATCTGATATCATCTATATTATACATATTTAATACATATCACTGTATGCTTTATAAACTTCAGCCTGCTACTCATACAACATAAAAAACCCCACACCTTTGACTCAATCAACAGAGAATCTGAGTATTATTCTTAATAATCCATTACAATATAGTGTCCAGGTAAGTTGCTATATAATTCTATCAGTTTACAAAAATGTTTTCCATTTATATACTGTAGGCAGGGAAAACATTTTTTTGTCATTGAATTGAATCAAACAGCTAGCTGGTGTGAATCTTTGCCATTTTAGGCCCCGTTTTTTCTTTAGCGAACAAATATCTAATGGACTAAAAAAAGTCTAAAGAACTTGCCAGATCAAACTTAAATTTGCAAACAATCTGTGATATTTTCCTTGATTTTAATTTCATCATCTGTTCTTCTCATCTCGTCCCTACTGTCCTTTCAAAAAAACCTCTTAAACCAGACTCTTTTTCAAATTTATATACTGTTTTAAATTTTATTCCTTACCAAATCTCCCTAAAGTTGTAAATCCAGTTACAAAACTATCCAGCAATTCCATTCTTGTTACAGATGTTATTATTCCCACTATTTCAACAATTTCTTTTCAGTACTATGTAACCTATAATTCGTAATTGGCATTATGATTGTTTTGTAATTGGGAATTAACATCTTTCTGGCTTAAAATGTAATTTTACAGCAACCTATTATAGTAATGATTTTCTATATATTCATGGTTAGTTTGTGACCTGACATTGGCGTTTGCATCTTTTTTGCCCTCTGTCTTGCAGTTCTTCACAGTGTTATTCTAGTGCCATTAGCGTTTTAGCCTCTACTGAAATTCATTATTCAATTTTTCAAATTCTTCTGTATCATTCTTTGTTTTCACAATAAATTCCACTGTCTATATAACCTCTTCCACTTTTGGCATGTTGATTAACATACTCGTTACTTCAGGCCCTACTTGAAACCAACAGCTAATACTGAGTTCGTATGAAATCTCCATGAATACCCAATCAACCTTCCAAAGAAACTGTGTTGGATAAACCTTTCCAAGCCAGCATGATTTCTATGGTATTCTGTAAACTAGACAAAGTTAATACTCTTCAGTAGCATTTGTTTTCTAGCAGAATTTGTTAGGGCCTTGTACAACCATGGGATACCAAAAGACCTGCCCATATTGAAGCCTTTTTTGACCTCTCAGTTTTGACTGAAATTCCTATTTTATCTGCAGGCAAAAGTTCTTCCGTCCATGCAGAAGGAAGGTCAAAATTATTTTTTTTTCTCCCTTAAAAAGGATGCAAAAATTGTGCTTCACTGTGCAGTGTTTCCCCAGGGAACTCTTCTTCCTTTTTGTCCATATGTTTCACCCTGATGTTAGATTTTAAAATCCACTTAGTTGGAGAAAGGTATGATCAACGACAGGTTTATTTTAGACAACCAGGTAGTGTAAATAAAAACAGTCCTAATAGCCATCACTTGCAGCATGGAGCTCTGAGGGAGAAAACACAGACTCTGCATGTAAGAGCTCATCCAACACAACAGCCTGTCCATGGCTGTGAGATCTGTCGCGCCCTTTATGCCATGAGCCTGAAGATCATTATCTGCTCTCTGCAACCATTTTGTAACAGTAATGCCTCCTGTTGATTCCCCACATTCAAAACCACATGCCAGTGGGCCTTTGCACGGCTTTCTATGCGTGTTTCCGGACACATCCTGCATAGCTCCTATATAACTCTGGGCAACTCCTATATAACTCCTCCGAATGTCCACTCTCCTTACAGTGTGATACTATGCTAGCGCTGCCCTCTGCAGCATTTAGGATCAAGGGAGTGTACTTCCCCTTTTTCGTGATGTTACTTTTCTTGAAATATATTTTAGGTCTTGAATTCTTCTTGGCAATGACCTGTTCCGCAAAAGGAAAAGAAACTTTAAGAAAGATAGCAACACAGACACCACTAGCCCTCCTGACCCCAGGAGGCAGAGGCCCAGAGTGGAAAATTAGTGTATTAGAAACCATTTAAACAAAAAAGTTGAAAGTGCACCACAAATTGCTGTCATGATTGAAATGCATTTCTTTAACTGATAAGAAGGAAAAAAAACGCATACAAAGGTTTCCTCAAAAAGAGCCTATTCAAATCAGCTGATGGAATGGGATATCTTACATTGTGAATTGCTTTCATACAGGATGGAACTGACTTACTTCTCACTGACATACAAATAACTTTTATAGAACTATCCTTATGTCCACCAGTCAGTTGCACAATTAACCTTTTCTTCCCCATTTACTTCCAGTAAAAATTTTCCCTGAAAAGTCTTTCTGGGGGGCTTTGCTTTTCTGTTTGCTGAGGACTACTCATGACTCTGCTAGGATGTTATATCTTTGGGTAAACATGATATCTTATTATTTAATGACCTCTCTTGTGTTTCCATTATTGTATTAATTACAATCTAAGCACATAACCTAACTGTGTTATTGATTTTTTTAATTATCTAACACTGATTTGTTTTAGCTAGCAATATGATTCCTGCTATTACTGACTACAAATAATCTTTTCAAACAACTGTTCTACAATATGTATTAAAATACAGACTTCCTCTGAGGCAAAGGCTGGTGTTATGTAGAGCTAGTGATGTATAGAAAGCAATATATTTGATCTAGACTTTTCAAAAGGAAAGGCATTTTCCCTCATGTCTATTTCCTGGAAGGTCCTGAGCAGCTTGAGCTGCTCTTCATATAAGATGATCGATACCATGTAATGATGTCTTCCACTTTGTCCCATAACTTCCCAATCAGTCATTAAAAATCCAAAAGCAAACGGATGCTTCTCAGAAGTAGTGAGTCTCCTAATGAAATAAAAAAAAAAACAGGGCAGGAAATAGGCTGTTTTAAGAACATTGGAAAAAATTCCCTGCAGCACATGAGGGATGACCTGATTATAAGCTTAAAACCTGGATCCTCAAGGAGGAAGTCTACACTCCAGTACTTATCTGCGCCTTCCTACTCAGAGATACAGAAGAACCTCCACACTTGAAAGGGCTGGCAAAAATTGTATAAGGAAATGCAGAAAAGGAGTGTGGGAGGCCCATAGAGGTTTAACATACTCTTGTTCATTATGTAGCTCCAAAACTGGCAGCTTGACTGGATCTCCACTCTTCTCTCAGCCCCATTACTTTCCAGTTTTAACCTCACCCTGTTTTTTCAATGGAATAATTTTTCATCCCTTATCTCCAACTCTCCAGATTTTTGAGCTGATGGATGGTGCAGGCATACTGAGTGAAATCCTGCCCAGCTTTTCAATTTATTTTCTGTGGAAGTTTTAACTAAAATTATACTTTCTTGCACGTGTGTTAGTTAGGCTAAATCCATACCACATTTACAGCTGCAGTTTGAAATTTGCAGCATTACGTGTTCTGATGATCTGAAATTACTAACTGATTTATCTTTTTTCTTTTTTTTTCTTTTTTTTTTTTCATGTAGAATAGCACAGGTTTATATTTGTACAGGAATCTCTCCTTAGCAAATTTGTCTTTCTATATAATAAATATTTTTGCATTAAAATACCCATTCATCTCTCTCATACCATTTTGGGAAAGGTCAAAGTTGCAGAGCATGTAGGGGTAGAGGGAACCAATCTTCGTCAGACATCAATCTGCAGCAAATGAGAGCTCATATACACTTTGTGGTGGTGCGTAGGTGGCTGGAAACAGTCAGGAAAAGGGACAAAAGATACTGTTGAATTGCCCAGAAACTATATCTACATTATCATAAAAATGTCCATCTGTATCTCAGATTCTGTGTCCAACTGATTTGCAGCAGAAATTAAATTCTTACATCAGTGAAGTTTTCCATATTCAAAGATATACACATACATACACAAGTTACTACATACATACACTAGTTATTTCTGTTTTCACAGAGATTTTTATTATCTCTCAATTTTATGTGCTTTAACATTAGCAATCTAAATAGATGAACTACCTATCACTTATGTGAATAAGGATATGAACAATCATAAAATATATACTTCCATTCAGTATTTTTAATATTGTTAACTCTTTATTACTGATAATACCAGAATCATGCCTTCCACCAATGCAAAAACCTCCTAAGACTCAGAGAAAAACATCTAAACTAATTCTTAGAATTGAGTTCTGGAAATTGTTATTCATAGCTGCTCCTTTTGTCAGTAACACTAGATAGAAATCTTCCCCAGACAATGCTGTGATACTTGTAATAAGTAAGAGTATGTCTGGAGGAATATATGAAGAAGGTGCTAGCGTGAACAGGAAGATAGAAGCAGGGCATGACAGACCTGAATAAACTAACCTGGCAATTACACCAGAGAAAACATTCATGAGACTCAGAGTCATCAGAATAAATTGACTTCTGTTCGGCCCTGAAAACTTTTTGCATCTGCCCAAATGTTTTCTTTCCTAGTATTTATTCTTTTTCTTGTGTGTAGATGAAAGATTATGAACTGCTGTAAACATTTTTATTTAACTTTGCAATTGAACTACTATGGTTTGTCGCCCTTTCCCCTCCCTGCCCCCCCCTCCAGACAGGCAACCTTTCCAGGGTCTAACCTACACCATTATTTGCATTTTCCAGGTTCTAGGTGGGCTTGGCAGTGGACACATGCTGTACGTACTGACATTATGTGTGTTTGAATTTACTTCTGCAAGGTATTGAATGCATTATCCTTATTCAATAAAGAACTTATCCACATTCTTATATATTTTGCTGATCAAGGTATTATAACCCTTCCCAGCATCTTCACAGTGAATTTCTCATCCTATCCCAAAACTACTTACAAGAGTCAGAACTGAAGTACAGAAGTAATATTTGATTAATTTTTGTCAAACTTTTGTTCTTTCAGAAAGAACAAAAAGGAAAAATAAATTTGAGGAGACCTGAGTAAGATGATTTCTTTATGTGCATGTCTTGTTGATAAGCTCCAGTTTTGAAACTCATTCCATTCTCCTCTTCCATCTGACTTAGTTGTATCAGAATTACATAATTCACCATAAAAAAGGACAGTCTATGCTGAGGGATAAAATAATCTTCATAATTTGTAATCCCACTGATTGTCTGTCTTTCAAAATGTCTTCTATATTGTGCCTAAAGATGGCTTTAATATTATGCCTAATGTCACTGTCTCTCTTTTTTTCCTCATCAGAAAAAAGTACTGAAATAAATAAACCCACATATGCTGAAGTGAAGTACAAGGTAAACTCTCCTTTCCTGTTTGGTTGTTGTAATGTAGATGAAGCCTGGTGTTAATCTTCAAAGATTCAGCTCTATAGAAGGGATTCCAAGATAGGACGGTATCACAAATGAGAAGGGATTTGACCATATTAACCTAGCCACAGAAGGAAGAACGGTCATAGTGACAACTGCCTCTGTTGAGCAACCAACCATGATTGGAATTAAAAGTTATTAAAGTCGGGACAGAGCTATACAAGCAGAGGTTCTCAAGAAGGCTTTCAGATTTCCTAACTGTCCCATACAGTAACGGGATGTAGCTTCTTCTGTAAATCCTTTTTTTTAATGAATACGAAAACTTACTGTACACCTCATCTTAAAATATGCTTTCCTTACTCATCATAATTGCATTTTAGCACTTTTTAATGGTGACTGTGTTTGCACTTTTTTCCCAGCTGTCAACTGAAACATAAGTTGAAATGTAATATTATTCTTCAGATCTCTAACAATATCGGAGATCTATCATTTTATAAGCTCGTGAAGCATAAAAAGAAGGGATGTATGTTGAAATTGAGTTGAATTTGACCTTTAATATTTGTGTCCAGTAAGGTTGATATCATTTCCAGGAAAGGCATGCTTTTAATAATGTATTTTTATGCAGTGCAGGTGCATATAGCATTGTTAACAAATATTAGTTTAGAACAGCACTAATAAATATATTATTTCTTATCATCTTATCTGGAAGAAGTCTGTACTGGACTATACCTACTGCTTTCAGGATGGATAGAAGGCAGATCTTGATCTTCCATAATTGCTAATATCCTAAGAAAAAAATTATTTGAGGAGGACCTAGGAGTGGCATTTGGAAACTAAGCACAGTCAATTGTATGCTTACTTTAATGCACATTCAAGTCCTATAAATATCTATATAAATGGCCCATTTGGGAATCTGCATGCACACAAATTTAATTAAAGGCCAGTGCAAATTCACATACATGGAAATACTCAAAAGCCGTTACAGCACAGTTAATATTTTCTAAGTTAAGTTATTAACAAGCAGGACATGTTATGAGACCGTCATCTTATACACGCATTCACGGAAGAAGGAGCTATGATAGGAATATTTCTATGGAGGAAGACAGTCTCTGTAGGAGATTAGTTGCTAGATTGTTGTTTTAAACTTCTCCCAGCTAACCTGAATGCAGAAAGAACCAGTGTCCTGTTTTGTTTTGTTTTCCAGGATTGCTAAGGTAACAACACTGCTAGAATTAAGGCACAGTATGACGTTGTCTTATGTGCAGGTACACGGTTAGTTCTGAATATTTCACCTGCAGTAAATACTGACAGAGCAGCAGATACAGTAAAACCAAACTGAAGTATGATAAAAGAAATAATGATTCCCTCTGTGGCAGAATAGCATAGAACTGCTTCAGACAGAAGACCCAGGAGCCCAGGGTTTATGGGAGTAGACTAGAACTTTCAGGCTAATCTAGAGCACTTAACATGGTGTGGGGAGTTGTATTCTGGCCCCTGCCCACTGGTCTCCTTCCCATCAAAACGAAAGTATGAGGAAGGTGGGGTAGGAAACAGACCCAGACCTCAGTCCTTACCTCACTCTCAGCACAGAAATTGAGTGTGGCCAAAGCATGCAGCTGAAGAACGAGTTGGGAAATACTCCTGAGCACTGCAGCGTACACATGGCATTGGAGATTTTAGCTTCTTCAGTAGTTTAAAAAGGAATATTTGTCAAGATCAAAGAACAGGAGAATTAGTGACACTAGAATTTGCAAGCACTGATAATAGTTAGATAAACTGAAGGGAAAAGGTAAGGGAATAGTTAATCTGCAGAGAAGAAATCAATAAAAATGCTGAACTATTATTTAAGTTGAGGGGAATAATACACAAATTCTTCCAGCTTCCATAAGAAAGAAGATGTTCCAGATAAACCAGCACAGCCATGGAGATTTTCAAAAGGAAATGAACAGAGGCCATGATGTTGTATTAGTCATTTGCTTTCCTGTAACTTTCTAAAATCCAGATGCTTTGAGTTTTCTAAACTACCACAGAGAGATTTTCTTTCAGATATCCTTGGAAAATTGCAGATATATATGTATTTTACAAGAATGATGGTAACTTATGTTCTTTAATCTTTTTACTATGCTTTGAAAACACTGAACAGTCGTCATGGTTTTTAGATCTACTACCAAAAATGGTGTTATTACAGCTGCTTGCTTGAAACAGGCTATAAATGCAAGATATTAGTATAATGAACTGAATTTCAAATAGTGACACTATTCACTGCAGAAATGCTAGATGAGTGGGGAACTAGAAGGAAGACATGAATGAAAAGCCAGTATATAAATAATTTAGTCTGTCAAAGTGTAGGACAGATTATGGATGAGGGACGTTGCATCAGTATCAATCTTCACCCCCCAAATTACTTTCATTTTATGGTAAAACCCTCTTACAGCACTCTGCAAGTATGAAAAGAAGGGTATTTAATTAATTTGTTCACACAATAAGGGGCATTTACAGTTGTCAGTGCAATATAGAAAACGGGCTTACTGCAAATATTAAATTTGAAACTGACATCTGATTTAATAAACGTATTTTCTGGAACCACACCTTCTCTCCTGAAAATTCCTCTCCTACGCATTTAAATTCAGCTCAGAGATATCTAAAGGTTAATGGCTTGTCTAACACCCAAAATGGCATTTCTAGAGGAAAACTCGGAGGGTTTTTTTCTATCATTCTCCAACTATAGTTAGCAGTTCATAGCTTGATAATAGCCCATGAGCTTGAACAGTCTTTCCAGTAAACTCACTGTAAAGCTTCTTTGTTCACTTTTGAAAACAAATGATTTCCCATGGAGTGGAGTTCATACTGCAGAATACACTAACTTCCAAAGGTTTTAACTGGTTTTATTTATTGTATATGTTAACATTAAAAATCTGGTCACTTTTTCTTCACCAGTAGGCATATTGTGCTTTACCAGAGCAGAAAAGGTTATTTAAATGTGCTGTTCTTCACATCCTAGGTGCTGTAAAAACAGATTTTGGGTCAAAATTAGGAGTTAGCCTAACAGAACAGACGTCCTTCTATACACCTTCGTGCAGCTATCTTTACAGACATTTAAATCACATTTCACCTCTTACATTTTTACCTTATGGTGAGTTCTAGGAATAAACACATTAAAGATTTTGCCTTGTTCTCACGAACCAAAACAAATAAAATAGCAATAAAAAGCCAAAAAAAATCTGAGATCACCAGGTGAAAAGTGTCTAGCAGGGGACATCTTACAAAAATGTGTAAACCTATTACACTTTATCTACTCATCCTGCTATAATAGAGTGGTATTACATAGTTAAAAGATAGATTTGCAGAGAGAAATACGTACTATGTAAACCTGCAGGGTACCTCACAACATTTAGCTCTCTTTCTTCTATATTTGCAAAAGAAAACACCTAAAAATGTCTCATCACTGATGAGACTTAAATGATACTAACAGAGAAATAACAAAATTATCTTATAAAGAGAAAATAATTGAGACTGGCTTTTTACAAAAACTTTTTTTTCCCCTTTTTTTTCTTTTCCCCTTTTTTACAGCAGAATATCTGAACTGTATAAACTATTTTGGCCTACTGTTGATGCACAAGGTCTGATGTGCTTGACAAGTGGCATATTGGCAAGGTTTACAGAGCCTGAAGGATATACCAAGGCTGGTCTATAAATAATATTAAACAGGAACCTGTTTTTGCCCACCTCCCCGTCTGTGAAATGTTGCCTGAATTCTAATAATAAATCTGGAAAGGGACAGTTCTGTTGGTATTTGAAAACCGTCTGATACACTTTAAAGCCTACAGACTGTATATTTTCTGAGCTAGAAAAGTATTCTCTCTTTTAAACTGAAAAGCTATATAACATAAGGAAACTATATCATTCAAGTGACACGAAATAAATCTCATTAGCACAGCCTTCACCATAATTTAACCAAGATGCAAGTCAGTATCTTTCAGCATAGTAAGCCTGATTAAATGAAAACTGAGCTGAAATAAAAGCAAAGCATGTGCTAGTTTATCTGCAAAGTAAGCACAATTGCAAATAATAAAGTATCTAAAATAAAGAAATCTTAAAATCCCAGTTGTGGCCTTGTACATCATTCACATGCTATTTTATAGCTAAAATATTTGATTCTGACACTTTCTTCTCCCACCTATGTCCGTTTTGTCAATAGAAATAAAACTGAATATGGTCAGTCAATTAAATGTAAAAAGTGTAAGCTGTAACCCTGTATTATGTGGTTTTCATCAAAGCAGGTCTAAATTCTGTCAGCTTGAGCCCTAAATTCTCATTTATACCAGAGACTACACATTACCTTTATTGTAAAGAAACTGCAATTTTAAGGCAACTCCCAGAATCATATACAAGAACATAAATATATAAAAATGCAGCTGTAAATCTCAGGAACTGCAAGTAAAGGAAAAAAAAAGGAAATGGAGAGACATGAGTGGTTTTTCTCATTTCTAAATGTCTCTTTTCAACTCAGAATGTTAAATGTGAAAGAAGTAATGGAAATGGACCAAAATAGGTTTTTTGGCTGTACTACAATATAGGTCCAGTAAGGACTTTTCCCTGTAACAAATGAAGAGAGATGTATCTTTTCTAGGTGAGTTGGCATCTAGGAGAGAGGGGAAAAAGATGGAAAGACTTTGCTACAGTTGAACAGGAAATGAAGGAAACTTCTGAATAGGTCACATCCTTTCAACTAGTCCTGATACTAAACCTCTCCTTCAAGGAATGATGTTTTATAGCAAGCTTGAAGAAATCAGTGCAGAAGTTTGAGTTCACACATTGTATTCAAATTTATTTGGTCAGCTATGCAAAAAGAACATTTCTAGCTGTCCCAAAGTAGGAGTAGATTTTTTTTTTTTTTAAGCATCAGCAGGCAAAAATATTACACATTGAAATAGCAGTATGGGCATAGAAAGTAATGTGTTTGATTAGTTTGGCATGTCATTACCATTGCTAACTGCAACACAAAGTACTTGCTCAAGAATGTATGATTCATGAAAGTAACATAGTGATTCCAGAAAGATTCTGCTAACTTTGAGCACATTCTTTAACTTCCATTGACTTGAAATGACCTAAAACAAGGACAAACAATACCTAATGAGCTCAAACTACAGCTAGGAAAAATCAAGGTGACATTAGGAAATACTCTTAAGTGGTAAGGATGGTGAACCACTGAAAGACTGGCAGAGTGGTTGTAGAGCTCTGTTACATGCTTTTGCTTTCCGTAAGAAGAATTGATAGTTATGTCTTTCCTCCAAAGCTAATGTTTGAGCTGACATTTTTCAGTTTAATGAAAAAATGTCTTCTGTTCTGCTTGTTTAAAAAAAAAAAAGTCACTCATAATGTAGGAAAGTAGGAAGTAAATACACATGGAAAAATGGAAAGTGTAAAGCTATTGGAAAGTTACTAGAACAGGGAACAGGAAGGAGAAGAAACTACGTTTAGTGAAAATGTGAATTTCCAGTCAATGCCCAGGTTTATTGAGCCTGAATGGGTGTTTTTATGAGTTACCAGAGGGTTGGATCTACAGAATGGAGTCTCCTAGTTGTCCAAGGAGCAGGTGTCACTCATTCACCCTGTTACATACCTCCATTCTGTTATGCAAGTATGCCTCAGTCCTCATCAATTCAGAAGAAGTGTGGTTGCCTTGTTCCCCTGGGGCTTTGCCTCTTTGCTACATCTGTCAACAAGTTTTGCTGATATGAAGTCTTTAGTTGCCCATTTGGAGCTGTTGACAAGAACAAGAGCATCACACAGTAAATGTTCTCGATTACTAGTAGCATCAACAATACTACCCTTAGTAGTGGAGTTTTCTTCTGACAAGAACACATCCTCAGTGAGGCACCTGGCCAAAAAATGTGTTACAAGACAGAACATTACCGTTCAGTCCCACATTTTCAATAGGCTTATTCATGACTTTAAAATATTTTTTGTGCTTGTGAATCTCTCTGAAAATGGTGAAAGACATGGACTTTTAATAACCCAAATATATCCCATTAAACCTGATGAAGGTATTCAACACAAAATAGAACCATGTAACACTATGAAAGAATATGAGCCTGAAGCAGCATGAAAGACGAGCAATTGAGCTACTGTCAGAATTAATAGTGGTCTGTTCTGTTAGTTCAGTGTTCTTTGGATCACAGCCCAGAAGAGTATTTAATTATGGTACTGATTCAAGAAAATATGTAAATATGTGATTAACTTTAAGCCCATTGACTTGAAATTATGTAAGTGGTAAAGTGCATCTTCTGAATAAGGCTTTTGAGTGATGCTTTGAGCAGGCTTTACTATGTTTGTATACTCTGATCCAACAAAACATTGACTATAATCGGACTGTTCTACTTAAAGTGAAGCATGAGCTTTTTTCAGTCATGGAGCAATATTGCGTTAAAAATAAATACATGAAGGAACAGAAATCATATAGTTAGCAAAAGTTCGTTTGGTCAGCACACCTAAAATTCACTGAAAGATATCGTAGTCAAAAGAGAAACCCACAGATGGAAATCAGGTTATACTATTTCTTTCGTAATAGGAAATCCTTTTGTAGGCAATGATGGCATAGTGATATCAAAGATTTGCATGTACTCAGAGCCTATGAAAGTAGCCAAGCCATCCATCTATTGATATGATTGACATTCACACTGAAAGTTTTCCTGTTTAAAGAGGAGAGAGAAAGAAGTGCTGGGTTGTTTTGAGTTTTTTTTCCTTAAAAAGGTCTTTAGAAAAGATTTCATTTAATTTGCTGTTTAGCTTCAGCAGTTGCTAAATGACCAAGAAGAGTTCATGGTGGACTAGAACTAGTGCTAACAGATTTGAAAAACAGACAAGCATAGGAGGACAGAGAAAAAAATAAGAAAGCGTGCTAGCATTAGTAAAACATTTGGGTAAGCTTGCCTTCTTGAAAGAGTGAAGAGACAAATAGGACAGGGAATCTGATGGGGAGGGTCAACAGTAAAGTACGTAATATATTTTTTAAAATGTTTACAAAAGAAAACAAAGTAAAAAGGCTATACATTTTGGGATTTGTAGTCAAAATGGGATTCAGCTACCAGTATAAGGAACTAGCCCTTCTAAAGCTTTTCACATTATAGATTGCTTTATAATTTTTTTTTCCCCAGTTCTTAGACCCTTTATATAAATATAAAACATACTACTTTCATTTTTGTTTCATTTAGATCTTACCAAGTGTCTAAGTTTGAAAAGCTGTCTCTGAGTCTCCTTCTAGGCAGAGTGGGTCTGAAATGTAAAATGTTGCCACTCTTCATAAATTCATCTGCCTCAGCAAAAGAACGTACATGAACAAAGAGACAGATGACATCACTTAATGGTTTGCTCAGTAGCTGCTGCATCTTCCTCAGCTGTCAGCAGAGCCTCTCCGCACCTGAGAGCGCAGTGCTGCACCCCACAGGGCTCACTCCAGCCAGGCTAGCAGGATCCCAGGGGTCTCCTAGCCCTGCCACAGATGTGGCAATGGCTCCTCCCAAGAACAGACCACAGTGTTGTGAAGTGAATTCTACATCAAGGGACAGCAAGGGAAACAGCAAGCACAGCAAAAGCACATTTTAGCAATCTTATGTAAAAGACAACTTTGGAATCTTTGGTGATCAACTTTTTACAAGGTGTTTGTTTTGAGATTTACAATGAGACATCTTATGATGTCATAGAGCTAGACACTAACACAACATCAAAAAATTAGCAGTAGAAATGCATTGAAACAAGGTAGAAGAATGAAGGTATTTGGGATAGTAGAAGTAGTGCCTAAGCTGAGTTTTAAGTGTGGAGATGATTCTATACTTCTATGATAGTGGGAGATATTCATAAGAAGGGGCAGTAAATCATGTTGTGCATAAAGGACTGCATTCAAAGAAAAGACAGAAGAATAAGTCAGAGATATCAAAGGATTTCCCCATTAAATCATTTGGAATCATGGGACACAACTTCAGCAGCATTGGCCAACTCACTGAAGTGTTAATAACACAGGTTCAGACCATGTTTCCAGCCCACACTTTCCTGAGTCATTGCATCCTGAATTTTGAATCTTTCTCTTTGATTTGGGATTCAGATCCAGGGTTTTCTTGGGAAGGGAGGGTCCTCTCCCCTTGCCAACTTGGTATGTGAGGCATGGGCAGGGTGAGGGAAGTAAAAGGAGGATTTTAGAGAATTTACATAAGTTTTGAGCAGTGCAAACATGTGAGGAATTTCTTCTATCTATCTTTCTGCAAATAGTATATTTCTGTGACAGTTTGGCTCCTACAGACACAAATGTAAGCACATGTAAGTGAAGAACCATTGCAAACTACAACATATATGTATCTCTATAATGGGCATGTCAGACCACATGGAAAAATAGTCCTTTGTATGCACAATACATCTAGTGACAATGAGTCACATGTAATCTAGTAATCATGGAACAAGAGACTGTAATCTTTTAAATAAAATGGGAATGCTTTTCTTGCTGAACTTTCACACAGTTCCTTCACCGTAATCCATGTGTTCAATTGTGTTCTCACTAGACCCTTTTTTTAGTTTAAAAGAACTCCAGTAGTTTGAATTTTCCCACCGGTATAGCCTAACTTGGGATTTTTGTTTAGAAACATTGTATTGACAGTCTATGTATGGTTCCAACAGATACCTGCTCGATGCACAGTAAAAAGCAGAAAACCATACCTGAAGAATTGCTTCCTCAGACTTCTATTTTCGAGGTCTAAACACACTGAGGCTAATAGACAGTTATTGAAATGTGTTTAACATCATATTGCCATAGCAACAGAGAAGAGACCATACTTTGCAAACAAAATTGGCAACTAAATGAGACTCACTGTCAGTGGTTGCGCCACTCCTAAAAAAGTGGTTTGAAAGACATCATGAGGTGGCAACATGATAAGCAACACAGATCAAAGTCACTGGATCAGTGTGTAGCAAATTCACTAGTAAACACTAAGAATTCAGTTGAACTTTTTCATCACAGTGATGAAAACAAATAAAATTTTCACTTTTCATTCAATAGGAAGAACACACTTTTATCTCTTTGCTTCTCTTTTGTTCTGAATGCTGCATTTTGTGGTTTTGTTTTTGTTCTTTTTTAATAATCACAACAGAAGACATCACTCATTTAATTTACATAAAATCTATTAAGCCAAAGTAACTGACTATTGATTAGGGCCATATAAAACAATAAGATGAAGATTAGGAAGGTGTATATCTGAATTATTCCTATTTGTTAAGATTTCATCCATCTTTCAGCTTTCTGATGGAATAGGTCAGAAAATATTCCTACTGCACATACAAACACAAGCTATCACTCTCAATCTATCGTACTATTACTTGCACTATTTATAACTACACAGCTAGATTTCAACTCTGATACTATTTCCAAAACAGATGTAGAATGCTGCAAGATAAAATGCATTGATGACTTGTTGTTACATGGATTAGTACTGAAAATTAACCTCTAATATAACCCCCCCTCAAATATATACATAAAAACCCATTAATAGGCTGATATCTTTAAATATTTCTATATTAATAACAACAATAATGATAATAATAATTGTGAGGACTTCCAGAAAAGCAGAGTTATCTAGATATGCTGGGTCAAATCCAGTACAGAGGAATAAACTCAAAGAAAACTCATTGTAGCTGTGAATCTGTCCAGGACTCCTACAAATATTAAAAAAGGAACATTTTTATAATTTAACACACTGTCTTATTCCTATGCCTCTTTCTTATTTAACTGGGAAACATGGAAAGACCATCAGCACATTTCTTTCTCCACTTTATCAACAAATGCTTAACAGTACAATTAAGTAAGAATCAATGCATACCCTGTCCTACCACACCAGGAAAACATGCAGTGGATATTAAATTAAGAAAAATCCCCAACGTACACACTGCTCTGTCAGAAATTATTTAAATCTCAGTATAAGCTCTAAGCTCTTCCTCCCATTTCATGCAAAATATCCAAATGTGCTGCCATAAAGCTTGACTATACTGTGCCCACTATACCTGTTCTTGTCATGATGCATATGTGACAGTTGCTAAGTGTCATTTGGTTTTGCCAAATGGAATAATACCCTCACTGTACATCAACATGTGGATGTTTATTGTTACTTTCCTTCATACTGTTAGTAATGTATTACTTAAGCCCATTGTATGCTGCTGTTGCAAATTCATTGCTCGTGTTTCTTATTTATAGAGCTTTTTAGAATTATCTTTTATTTTTATAATTAAAGCTTCTTTCAGACTTAATATTGATGTTATTTTGTTTAAATTGTTTTATATACATATGTTTGTTACCTAAAAAAGGTTGTTAATACTTGGCATAGACGGAAATAATGTGCATGATGTAGGGGGTCAGACAGTATGATTTCAAAATTGGATATTGGACATTATATTACTAACAAAGAAGAGAAATGAAGGCAAAGAAAATAATAAGTGGTTCCCTAAATAATTTTCCACTTTTACAATGATGCATTGTTTTAAATTGGATATTCAATGATCCTTGTTACTGAAATTTGAGCTCCAAGCACATCTTATTTTGAGGATAGATAGACAAGGTCTGCTAAGTTATTAAGACAGCTACAAGGTTAAAAAAAAAATTAGATATGGAACTAGCTGTGTTCCCTACCATCTGCAAATCAAACTTGCATTTAGTATAGCTATCTGTTTTTGTTGATGAAATATCCCTAACCTTTAACTACAGTGAATATACACTTACACACCCATTCACATGAGCAAACTGTTCAGAAATAGCAAAATGCAAAGAAAGGTAAAGGGGGATAAGAAAGAACAAAGAGGTTTTATTCTTCATGTTATTTGGTAGATAACATTTTCTTTCTCTTGGTTAATTTTTCATCAGATGGAATCAGGGTGTATGCCAGTTCTTGCGCCTCTCTGTGCTTACTTAGTAAACTGCAGACAAATAAACCGTCATCTTCTCTTGTGATGTGTTCTCTATTTCAAATCAATTCATAGTTGTCCTAATGAGAAGCATAGTTGCTAGACACATGACGAATCTTGGCTCAAAGAGGCATCACCTTTATTGATTTGCTAGATTAACATCTCAGAAGGGAAAGAAGGATGAATATAAATTAGTAAGAGTCCCAGGAGCAATGCTCAGAAAGCCTCTTTTACACAGATTTTCAACTACAGTCCTACTAGATGTTTTTTGAGTCTATCCCATGTACAGCTTTCCAATGATATTAATATTGTGTTTGATGTTATCAATATTGTGTTTGATATTATCAATATTGTGTATTGATGTTAATAATGTATTTACAAGTGTACTTACACAGTTGAATAAGTTTTCATAGTCTTTGTAAGCTTACTTGCTGTGCTTGAAAGATGGCTGGACTACACAGTATGTTTAGCAAGAGGCTGAATTCAGAAAGCAGCAGTGAGTTTTGCCTGGACGCCTACCCCTACGCTGATCCCGTAGCTTTACAGTTTTGTGCATTCTACTTACTGTTGTCGTTAGTCTTCCTTGGTGCTTCTGGCTAGTGCCATCACAGCATGGCACAGCTCCATGCTTGCATTTTCAGTTAGTCAGTTCAGAAAGAATATAAATATAAAGACACAGAGACAGGTAAACAGAGTGACTGGTGATGTGGAAAAGCTTGCATCAGAGGAGGAATTAAACAAGAGAAATTCAACAGGCAACTGTTCGTCAACTTTCAGAGGATGCAGGTTAGAGAATGTGATAGACATACCTAAAGGTAATGAAAACAAATATGAAATGGTTGCTTCCTATTTCTCGTAACACAATAAGTAGCATGTACCAATGATGCTTAAATTAAACAGAAAAAAAAGTGAGTAGATTCATGATTAAATCATAGAGCTTGCCATCATAGGAAGTTTTGGGTAGCAGAAGTACGAATTGGATTAAAATGGTGGGTTTGACATCTTCATGCATGGAAGAGAGGTGCTTCAAAGAACTTCAAATATGATGATGCAAGTACAACTTGTAGCTTACAAGGCCTCTAAGGATTTGCTGATTGCCTGACACTGCAATAGCATACTTTGCAATGATGTGTTGAATTCATCCCTGCCTTGGTTTTTTATGCTCCTTCTTAGATTTCACCAAAACCAATAGCATCTATGTTCTTATGCCCTGCTATAATTTTTAGTATCAAAGAATGAAAAAGCATTACCTGCTTTATTTTGCTGTTTAGTTTTGGGCACTATGCTATACAGAAGCACTCATTTATGTCTTACATTTCTGTTCCACTACCTTGCAGTTGGAAGGATTTTAAGAACAACAAAGTATCCCTACAATGGACCAAAGCCATCAGAGACAGTGAATGTGGTCTAAATGATATTTTTCCTTTGTTCTTTTTCAGAAATTAAAGAGATTTCACCTTGAAAAATGAGTAAATTTAAAGAAGGTCTGAAGAAAGGTTCAGAATGTTTGAACAATAACAGGTGACAAGTCCTGTCTACCAAGATAAATCATGACTTCGATGGATATTTACTACAAGGGCTGAGTACATTTATGAAAATAAAAGTTAAAAATCAAGAAAGTAGAGAAAAAGTGTACAGCATTGCTGTCTGTTGGTAATGACTAATGACATACAGCAAGTTTCTAGAAAAAAAAAAGCAGTGTTTGTTGAGTGTCTCCTGTAAACCTGCATTCTTTCGCTTTGTACCCATCTTTGAGTCATGGTAGTTGAGACAAAGAGAAAGAGAAGCCACTCAGAAAATTCTTAACAGTTAAAATAAATAAAATGACAGCTTTCCCCCATCATCATCTCAACGCAGTACTATTTATATCTCGATCAGATCCACCCATCCAAACTATGCACTTAGCAAAGCAAGTGATGTCACCTTTAAGGAAAGCACCTTTCTTTTCTAAGTCTAGTGCATAAATTGAAAAAATAAAGGCATGAAGGACAGGAAATGGCAGAATTGTCAAAGGTAATGCCATATCTACAGCAATATTAAAGTATGAGTGAATTGCTATCTTTGATACCTAAGGATACCTGTTTTAATACCTAAATACTAGTTTGATCATTCAGCCCTACTGAATGTATTAGTACAACTGCTTCAAAGGATGCTCTTCCACACTTTCTTACATAGGTCAAACTGACTGTCAGCTATGGAATTGTCATAATATTTGATGTATAGGTAGAGGTGGCCTTTTAGTGGTGACAATGAGTATGTATTTCTCTCAAACTTAAACACATGTGGAAAATTGTGGTGTGATAAAAATAGTTGTCCAACATACATAGCACACAATCAACATGTTAACACAGTTGCACAGATGCCTACTATTAGGATGACTACACTTTGCAGCTGAGACAATCTAGGATCTTGCTGTGACCAAAAGAGAGAGGCATGATTCCCTCCTCTCTCCTAACCCATGCCTTCCTCATTACATGCTCCTGCTTCGTTATTTGGCTTTGGCTTTCTTCCAGTCTTCTCTCAGATTATTAAATTCAACCCCCAACACACACTCTTAAAAAACCCTGTTCACATTTTTTTACTTTGGTTTTCTTCAGGTTCAGCAGCTGAACAGTTTGAAAGCAAGATCTATCAGTTGCCAGGGCCAGCCTGAAGAGAGGCTGGAGTACGAAGCCAGGACCTCTCTCCATGAGGCTAGAGCAAGTTCTTCTCATTTCAGCAGTGGTGAAACATTGGACTGGGTAAAGCCATGGATGTGTAACCTTACAGTCTTCTAGTCAGAAAAACAAAGCATGTTAGGATCTGAAGGAAACCAGTCTAACAAGACATAAATACTACCATCTTTGTAGTACAGAGGGGGAAGTCAATGCATGGTGAGCAAATCCTTTCTACAGTGACGTGCAAAGAATCTTTTGCAATGAGGGAGAGAGCACAGTTTTCCAGATTTCCAGTCTTTTGATTTAATTAGAAAATTATCTTTGATTATGATCAACGTTCTGCCAGTTGGGGGATGAATGTACTTCTCCATGTAGCTGTCTGATGCTCTGTATGGAAATTAACACTACTTGAAAATAGATTCCGTGTTACATGTGCAAGTGAACAGTCATGGTTACTAAAGTATACTGATTACTTACTTGTAATTACAAGGTCTAGCCAATTTGGACACACAAGATTTTTCCATCAGTTTCTACAAAGTTCATGATGTCACTTTTAATTTTTACTCTTCATATAAAGATAGGATTAGCATAATTACTCTTAGGGGACTAAATAGCACCCTTAATGTTTGTGGTAGGTTGACCCGGGCTGGATGCCAGGTGCCCACCAAAGCTGCTCTATCACTCCACTCCTCAGCTGGACAGGGGAGAGAAAATATAATGAAAGGCTCATGGGTTGAAATAAGGACAGGGAGAGAACACTCAGCAATTACTGTCACAGGCAAAACAGACTTGACTGAGAGATACCTTAGGCCTAAAAGTCAACTACACTTTCACAGGGCACTTGCAACTGTAGATGCTGTTCACTGTGCACAGCTGTAGCATCCTTCTGTGCCTTAAATGGCATCTCCTGCAAGCAGTTCTGTATACAAGGTCCTGTTCACCTATCTATTATTTTCTCCTTGGACCAAAATGAGGATTGAAATTATCGATGTAACAAAAGAATCCAGCAGAACTTTCTCAAGAAGCAGTCTCCCCTTCCCCCACTCCCAACAGAGGCAAATTCTGCCAAAGCAACCCTTCTTCATCCCCGCGTGATGACAAGGCACAAGGAGATTTGAGACTTCAGCAATCTTTTCTAATTTTTTCCACTGAACTTTTTTGCTACTGATTTATTACTGTAAGAAAGAAAAATTCCTTGTGCATCAGGAATTTTTTTAATCATGGCAGTCATATTCAGAAATAGAACAGGGTATATCTGTTGATCCATCTGAAGCTCACTCCGTCTCACAGTTAATGAGAATGCTCTTCTAGATTTCTATTAAACTCCTTCAGCATTTAGTCATGTTCTGATATCAAGTAAAGTGCTTTAAAGCTCTTTAAAAAGGGCAATTTACCAATAAGTCTGCAGAACAGACTTGACAAAATTCTGTCCAAGACAGCAAATATAGATTCTTTCCGTACAGCACTAAAGCAGGTAGACTAACAAAACAGAATTGCTCTTACAGACCCAGGGAACAAAAAAAGAGAGGGACAGCAAGGAAGGGGAGGGAGGAAGAAAAGAAAAAAGGCAATTAAGCTAATGCAAGTTGGGTATCACAAGGTTATAGATATTTCAAGAGCTGAGCAATTTACCGTCTGGAAAGGGAGAAGAGCTCTTGCATAAAATGTCCCCTAGTTCAGATTTATTATGCTTTTACTTGCGTTATATGTGATACAATTAGCAGGAGGTGCCAATAAGGCATTCTCTCAAGGACGTGGTCATTCCATACCATCTGTTATTAATTGCATTGTCCTTTCCACAGCTAGCTAGAGGGGAAAAAGTTCTCTGAGAACCACCTGCAAATTCTGACTCTATGATGACTGGAATTTAAAAATATCTAACCAGAGTATGCGGGTGGATGAAGAGTACCAGAGCAAAACTGCTTCTCAAAAATCCAAGAAAAAAATGCATGAATATAAGGCCCCAGTGTAATGTAGATTCAAGCTGTATTGATTTTTTTTTAAATTTTCAACTACAGTGATAGCTGCCTTGTAAAAATATATTGCAGAAATGAAAAAGGAACAATTAAAGCTGACCAGTGGAAATATAGCTGCAGTGTATATGGTTTGTTAAAGACGTCGATGTTTTAATGGATTTTCATTTACATGTGCCCTATGCTGCTCATAAAATCAGGAATCAAAGATAATAAATACTGACTGTTCCTTTCTTCTTTTTTGGAGAGAGGAGGGAAGAAAAGGAAGGAGAAACATAAATGAGACTCTACCCCAACAACATCATTTTATTAGGCTGTTAGTGAAAATACATTGTGGAATTGTGTCAACAGTACGTATTTTGTACCATTTTGGTTACTTGGGTCTAGATAATATGGAGTGCTTAGATATCTTAAAAAGGAATGCAGACTAAGCACTCTATTGAAAAAAAAAAAAAAAATCCTTCCCATATGTCGTGGTTTAACCCCAGCTGGCAACTAAGCACCACACAGCCACTTGCTCGCTCCCCCCTGCAGTGGGATGGGGGAGAGAATCGAAAGGGTAAAAGTAAGAAAACTTGTGGGTTGAGATAAAGACAGTTTAATAGGTAATCAAAAGCTGCACACACCAGCAAAGCAAAAGAAGGAATTCATTCACCACTTCCCCTCGGCAGGCAGGTGTTCAGCCATCTCCAGGAAAGCAGCTTTATATGCTGAGCATGATGTCATATGGTATGGAGTATCCCTTTGGTCACTTGGGGTCAGCTGTCCCAACTGTGTCCCCTCCCAACTTCTTGTGCACCCACAGCTTCCTCGCTGGTGGGGTGGGGTGAGAAGCAGAAAAGGCCTTGAGTCTGTGTAAGCACTGCTCAGCAGTAACGAAAACATCCCTGAATTATCAACACTGTTTCCAGCACAAATCCAAAACATAGCCCCATACAAGCTACTATGAAGAAATTTAACTCTTTCTCAGCCAAAACCAGTACCCCATATCACTACAAAGATCTATTAAACAGACTCATATTGGGAAGTTTTCATTGTTACGTTGGGCTAGGTTACTGGTTACACCCATGTACACCCATGTACTAAAAAAAGGAAAGCAATCTATTACTACTTTTCCTTAGCTATTTGAACCAGATAGAAGAAAAACAAACATGTCATGCTGATGTCACTGAAGCAGGGCACAAGAGACTTGACTCTAGTGCACAGCTAAATGGTCATGCCATGCAAAAGTATATTCAAACAAATAGAGAAGTTGTGAAGTACTGAAGCCAAGAAAACCAGGGAAACCAGGAGGCACAAGGTGAAATCTCAGTCACAGTAAACTGTGTGGCACATTCCCCAGAAGACAAAAATACAAGCTCCATACAAAGCTTGTGGAACCCTCAATTTCAATACAGTAATTTAAAGTATATGATACCAAACATGGAAACATTTCAGACAGGATCAGTAAGATATGGATCATGCAGTAAAAATATTCAGGATTCTGATTCTTTTCTTAAAAGTGCTGAATCCTTTTAAAAGTCACGAGTTTCAGTGGAAATTGAAGGGGGCTGTCTTCAGAATTAGAAGCACAAAGCAGACCATCACAGTACGGCCAAACAAAAGGATTACACATAGCAGAAAAAGAGAGAGGTGAGACTTTGTTTGAGTTTATATATTCTTAGTTGCTTTTTGACATCATATATCAAACAAGCACGTCTAAAGCAGGAATTTGAGTTGCACTGCAGATGAAAAGGTGTGAGATATGAGGAGGAATTTGAGGGAGCAGGCTGAAGTTGCTTGACCTACAGGAAAAAACAGTGCTTTTCATACATAGAAATCAATATAAAGAAGACATAAATATGAAAGATTATGGTCAAAGAGCTTAATCATAAAGTCTCTACCCTGTAAGCAAGAACACACAAAACTGAGAACAAGAAACAAAGAAGTGTGATGCTTTCAGAATATAATACAGAAGTAGGATTGGTCTGGCTTATGATTTTCATACATATTCCCCAACCAGTATTAGAGTGTCCAATGTCCCAGCAGTGTAGAAGTTTGTAGTTTTTATTAAATACGTAAAGTCCCAAAATCTTCTCCCCCTTATGTTCCAGGAACTAACATACATGGTGCCTGGTGATTCACCTTCTCAATCATTTTGCCTCTTATTTAGGCCCTGAACTTAAGTGCTAGCATAGATAGCCTTTTGCTTCAGAAAATTTTATATTCTCCGTTCTTCAAGTAAAGTTTCAAAAGACTAATTCAGGACTTTAAATGTAGATATTGAATGCTGCAGTGCTTAAATTAACTGTATCATATTTCTATACATACATTAAATTAAAGAAATGTGATTGAGTATGTATCCAAAACCATACAAGTCTGTGAGATCCTTCCACCATTTTTTTCTTTGTAAACTGTTTGCTCTTCCTCCTAATGAGGACCTGACAGGCCATAACAAATCAAGAGTGAAATTTCATGTCATCTTTGTATTTTCCATTAAACAAAGGAATATTTCTATACTTTTGTTACACTTTTAAAAAAGCAACAAAAGAAAACAACTTTACCCTCCTTCAAATCAGGCAGAAGTGGCTTTCAGTCTCTCTCAGGGGTACAACCTCTTCCACTTTAGAGCTGTTCCCAGCCTGAGTGTCTTTCTCCACATTCAGCGGGAAGCCTTTTATATCTAAGTGGATTCCCATTTTCGTTACTTATTTATCCCACCAGGCAGGGCTAGCTGCCCTTTGCATCCTTATAAATGCCATCCTAAATTAGCCTTTCTGGAATTGTTAAAGCAAGCATGCTCTGTATTAGAGGCATACACCAACTTCTCTTTAGCTGGCTGAAACTTGGTTACTATTAGGACTGAATTATAAGCTTCTGCCACTTAAGTAACTATGTGCAACACTAAAAATCCATAGAAGTCTGCAGTGCTTTTGCTCAAAAATGAGATACACACCTGAAGAGTGTGCAAACCTAACAGTGCGTACAGAGCTCTGATTACAAAGATAGTTTCTTCGTTACCTCATGACCTTGGTATTGGTAAGAAGCTCATTTGAAACTGAAGTCATGATCTCACCATCCCACATAGAAACCAAAGGGGAAGCAAAACATTTGCCCCAGGTATTGGCAAAGACTGTTCACCAGATCTATCAAAATCTACCTCTTTTTCCCCCACGTATGTTGACAGCCATGTCAAAAAGACTAGTGGACTGGTAGAAGACAAAGGAAGAACAGAGCAAGCTGTGCTGAGCAGTTGCAGTGGGCAGTTGCAAACTGAATCATATTTTCTTTCTTTTGAAAACCTTAAATTATGTTTGGTCTTCCAAATTATAGAATCATAGAATCAATCATAGAATCATAGAATCATAGAACCAGAGAATCGCTTGGGTTTAAAGGGACCTTTAAAGATCAACAAGACACCAAACCTGGTAGGGACAGATGGAGTTCACCTTTCTCAAAGGGCGAAAGGATCTTTGCACAAGAGTTAGCAGGGCTCATAGAAAGAGCTTTAAACCAGATTTGAAGGGGGAAAGGGATAAAACTAGAGATCTTGCTAGAGATAAGCCTGGGGGTGGCACGCAAATGTTTGAGGGATGGTGTGCTAGCCAGGTCCTTCCGTCTGCTCCACAATGTGCTGAGGACACTGCAGCACATTTGAAATGTCTTTATACTAGTGCACACAGCATAAGGAATAAAGGAAGGAATAAATAAAAGAATAAAGAGGAACTAGAAGCTTTAGCCCAGTCCCAGAGCTACACATCATTGGCATAAGCAAAACCTGGTGGGATGAGTCCTGTGACTGGTTAGCCATGATGGACAGTTATAGGCCCTTCAGGAGGGATAGGCAGGGCAGATGAGATGAGGGGGTGGCCCTGTATGCAAGGGATGGGTTGGATTGTATGGTGTTTACAGTTGGTGACGACATGGCTGAGAGCCTCTGGGTAAGGATCAGGGGGAAAGCAAATAAAGTGGATGTTGATGTGAGAGTCTACTATCGACCACCCAGCTAGGACGATGACACCAAGGAATTATTCTACAAGGAATTAAGGGATATCTCTAGATCAGCTGCCCTTGTCCTTATGGGTAATTTTAACCTCCCAGACATCAACTGGGACTATCATACAGAGGACATAATCAGGTCCAGGAAATTTCTGAAGCACATTGAAGTTAAATTCTTGGTGTAGGTACTAAAGGAACTGACTAGGAAAGGTGCCCTCCTAGATTTGTTTTTTGTAAACAGAGAGGGACTCATGGGTGAAATGGTGATTGGTGGCCGTCTTGGTCACAGTGACCACGAAGTAGTTGAGTTTCAAATCATTGGCGATAGGAGAAAAACTGCCAGCAAAACTTCAACCCTGGATATGGGGAGAGCAGACTTCAGGCTGCTGAAGGAGCTTGTTAGTAAGGTCCCCTGGGAATCTGCTTTTGAACGTATTGGCGTTCATGAATGCTGGTCACTTTTTAAGAGCCATCTCTTATGAGCACAGGAGCAGGCAATTCCAAAGTGTCAGAAGTCAAGCAAGTGGGGCAGAAGGCTGGCTTGGATGAGCAGGAATCTTCTTCTAGAACTTAGGCAGAAAAGGGAAGTGGACAAACATTGGAAGCAAGGACAGGCAACATGGGAGGACTAGAGAGATGCTGTTCGCCACTGTAGGAAGAAAATTCATGCAGCCAAAGCTCAGCTAGAGTTCAAGTTGGCCAGCAGTGTGAAGGACAACAAAAAGGGCTTTTTAAAATATATTAACAGCAAAAGGAGAGTCAGAGATAACATTGGTCTGTTACTTGATGAGGTCGGTCACCTCACAAGTAAGGACGTAGACAAGGCAGAGACATTTGATGTCGTCTTCACCTCTGTCTTCAACACTGATGATGGGCTGTGGGACCCTCGGAGCCCTGTGCTGGAAGGCCGTGACTGGGGGGATGATAAACTCCCAGCCAACCCTGAACTTGTTTGAGACTTGCTACTCCAGCTGGATGCACATAAGTCTATGGGTCCTAATGGGATTCATCCCAGGGTACTGAAAGAGCTGGTCAATGTCATTGTGGGACCTCTCTCCATTATTTTTCAACAGTCTTGGGAGTCTGGAGAGGTCCCAGTTGACTGGAAGCTGGCAAATGTTGTCCCAGTTTTCAAGCAGGGTAAGAAGGAAGACCCTGGTAATTACAGGCCTGTCAGTCTCACTTCAGTGCCTGGTAAAATTATGGAGAAGATTATTCTGGGAGTTATTGAAAAACATTTGAGAGACGATGCAATCATTGGTCATAGCCAGCACGGGTTCGCAAGGGGAAAGTCCTGTTTAACTAACTTAATTTCCTTTTATGACAAGGTCACCCATCTAGTTGACCAAAGGAAGCCAGTAGATGTGGTTTTGGGGGATTTTAGCAGAGCTTTTGATACTGTCTGTCACAGTATTCTTCTGGACAAAATGTCCAGCATACAACTAGAAAAGTCCATAATATGACGAGTGAACAATTGGCTGACGGGTCAGGCTCAATAAGTTATAGTAAATGGGGTTACATCAGGCTGGCGGCAGTCACCAGTTCCCCAGGGCTCAGTTTTAGGGCCAGTGCTCTTTAATGGTTTTATAAATGATCTGGACGCAGGAATCGAATGTACTTTAAGAAAATTTGCCGATGATACTAAACTAGGAGGAGCTGTGGACTCACTGAAGTGTAGAGAGGCCTTACAGAGAGATCTGGATAGACTAGACAGCTGGGCAATCACCAACCATATGAAATTTAGCAAGAGCAAGGGCCAGATTCTCCACCTGGGACAGGGTAATCCTGGTTATACACACAAATTAGGGGACAGGAGGCTGGAGAGCAGCCCCACAGAAAGAGATCTGGGGGTCTGGGTTGATGGCAAATTGAATATGAGTCAACAGTGTGCCCTGGCAGCCAAAAGGGCCAACTGTGTCCTGGGGTGCATTAAGCACAGCATAGCTAGCCAATCAAGGGGGGTGATCGTCCCACTCTACACTGCACTGGTGCAGTCCCACCTCAAGTATTGTGTGTAGTTTTGGATGCCTCAATATAAGAAGGACATCAAACTATTAGAGTGTGCCCAAAGGAGGGCGACTGAGATGGTGAAAGCCCTTGAGGGCAAGACTTACGAGGAGTGGCTTAGGTCACTTCGTTTGTTCAGCTTGGAGAACAGAAGGCTGAGGCGTGACCTCAGTGACCTCATCGCAGTCTACAACTTCCTCAAGGGGAGCAGCAGAGGGGAAGATGCTGATCTCCTCTCCCTGCTGACCAGTGATAAGACACAAAGAAAGGGAATGAAGTTGCATCAGGGGAAGTTCAGATTGGACATTAGGAAAAGGTTCTTCACAGAAAGGATGGTCAGTCACTGGAACAGGCTCCCCAGGGAAGTGGTCACAGCACCAAGCCTGTGAGACTTCAAGGAGCATCTGGATGATGCTCTTAGTCATATGGTTTAATTTTAGGTAGTCCTGCGAGGAGGAGGGAGTTGGACTCAATGGTCCTTATGGGTCCCTTCCAACTTGAGATGTTCTATGATTCTATGATTCCATGATTCTATGATCATCTTGTCCAACCCTCCTGCCATGGGCAGGGACATCTTCAACTAGATCAGGTTGCTAAAGCCCTGTCCAACCTGACCTCAAACACTTCCAGGGGTGGAGAATCCACATCTACTCAGGGCAACATGTTCAGGTGTCTCAACACTCTCTGAGCAAAGAATTTCTTCCTTATATCTAATCTACATCTACCCTATTTTAGTTTAAAACCATTACTCCTTCTCCTATCACTACAGGCCCTGGTAAAAAGTGTCCCTCCATCTTTCTTATAAGCCCCCTTTAAGTATTGAAAGGCTGCAATAAGGTCTCCCCAGAGCCTTCTCTTCTCCAGGCTAAACAACCCCAATTCTCTCAGCCTTTCTTCATAGGAGAGGTGTTCCCGCCCTCTGATCATTTTTGTGGCCCTCCTCTGGACCTACTCTAACAGGTCGATGTCTTTCTTATTCTGGGGACCCCAGAACTGGATACAGTACTTCATATGGGGTCTCACAAGAGTGGAGCAGAGGGGGAGAATCACCTCCCTTGACCTGCTGGCCATGTTTCTTTTTGTGCAGCCCAGGATACGATTGGCTTTCTAGACTGCAAGCACACATTGTCAGCTCATATCCAAATTTTCATCCACCAGTATCCCCAGCTCCTTCTCTGCAGGGCTGCTCTCAATGCATTCATTGCCCAGTTTGTACTGATACTGAGGATTGCCCCGACTTGGCTGCAGGACCTTGCACTTGGCCTTGTTGAACCTCATGAGGCTCGCATGGGCCCAATTGTCCAGCCTGTCAAGGTCCTTCTGGATGGCATCCCTTCCGTCAAGTATGGCAACTGCACCACTCAGCTTGGTGCACTTAATCCCGCTCTCTATGTCATTAATAAAGATATTGAATAGTGTCGGTCCCAATGTGGATCCCTGAGGGACACCACTTGTTACTGGTTTCCACTTGGACACTGAGCCATTGACTGCAACTCTCTGGGTGTGGCCGTCTAGCCAATTCCTTGCCCATCAAATAGTCCATCCATCCAACCCATATCTCTCCAATTTAGCGATGAGGATATTGTGTGGGACGATGCGAAAGGCATTACAGAAGGCAAGGCAGATGACATCAGTTACTCTTCCCTTATCCACTGACAGAGTCCGTCGTAGAAGGCCACCAGCTTAGTCAGGCATGATTTGCCCTTTGTGAAGCCATGCTGGCTGTCTCTAATCACCTCCCTCTCATCCATATGCCTTGATGTAGCTTCCGGGAGGATCTGTCCCATGATCTTACTGGGCACAGAGGTGAGGCTGAATGGCCGGTAGTTCCCAGGGTTCTCCTTTTTACCTTTTTTAAAAAAATGGGTGTGACGTTTCCCTTATTCCAGTCACTGGGGACTTTGCCTGACTGCCATGACTTTTCAAATATGATGGAGAGTGACTTAGCAACTACATCTGCCAGTTCCCTCAGGACTCTGGGATGCATCTTGTTGGGTCCCATGGACTATGTTCAGGTTCCTCAGATGGTCTCAAACCTGATCTTCTTCTACCATGAGTGGGACTTCATTCCCCCAGTCCCTGCCCTGGGATTCAGGCACTTGAGAGATGTGGGAGGAGCAATCGCTAGTGAAAACTGAGGCAAAAAACTTGTTGAGTACCTCACGCTTTTCCATGTCTGTTGTCACCAGATCCCGTTTCATTTATCAGGGGGTGTACAATTTCTTTTGTCTTCCTTTTCTGACTAATGTACCTGTAGAAGCCTTTCTTATTATTCTTCACACCCCTTGCCAAATTTAGTTCCAGCTGTGCCTTAGCTTTCCTGATCCCATCCCTACACCCCCAGGCCGTATCGCTATATTCTTCCCAAGATGTGTGTTCCTTCTTCCACTGCCTATGCATTTCCTTTTTGTGTTTCATTTTGACCAGGAGGTCCTTACTCAGTCATGCTGGTCTCCTGCCTTCCTTGCCTGATTTCTGCACAGGGGAATCAAGAGCTCTTGTGCTCTAAGAAAAATGTCTTTATGTAGCTGCCAGCTCTGTTCTACTACGTTATCCCTAAGGGTAGTTTCCCAGGGGGTCCCATCCACTAGTCCCTTAAACAACTGAAAGTTCACTTTCCTAAGGTTTAGGGTCTTGACTACATTTTTCACCTGGCCTGTATCCCTCAAGGTCATGAATTCCAACGGGGCATGATCACTGCATGTGAGGCTACCACCAATCTTGACCTCTCCAATAAGTTCCTCTGCATAGGTGAGCAGCAGGTCCAGTAATGCATCTTCTCTGGTTGGATTTTCTATCACCTGGATTAGGAAGTTATCTTCAATGCACTCTTAAGAGTCTCCTGTACTGCTTGCAGCTTGCTGCACTGCTTTTCCAGCAGATGTCAGGGTGATTGAAGCAGGATCAGGGCCTGCGAGCTTGATGCTTCCTGTAGTTCAAATAAGAACTCTTCATCAACATCATCCCTTTGATCAGGTGGCCTGTAGTAAACACAAACCACGAGGATTCCTTTGTTGGCTTGGTCTCTAATATTCACCCGTAAGTTCTCAACCTGTGCATTGCTGTTTTTCAAAGACAGCTCTGTGCAATCAATCCGTTTTTTTTTTTTTTACGTAGACGACAATCCCCCACCTTTCCTTCCCTGCCTGTCCCTCCTAAACAGTTTATAGCCATTGAATGCAGCGGTCCAATCACGCGATTCATCCCACCAAGTTTCAGTGACAGCGAACAGATCATAGCTTTCCAGCTGCACAGCTGGAAATCTTACTGTTTCCTCCTTTCCTCCCCTATATTACCATACTAATGTTAAAGTTGTCCCTTAAACAGCATCTGTAAAGTGAAGTGACTTTACAGATTGGAAGTGACTATCTTTAAAGATTGGAAGTGACTGACAAGCTTTCTCATATGGAAGGACCTTGCAAACTCAAGGAGGCTGCTTAAACATACGCTATTAAATTACAAATTGTTAAATCTCATCAAATAATGCAGACCTTCAAAAATGCCTAATAAATACATATTTCTTATGAGTTTGCCTACATGTTACATTTTAATGCAACAAAATAGGGTAAAAAAGCCCCAAGGATCTGTAGCTATATCCTTAGATGTCAAGACATGCCTAGACCGTTACGCATTATTCTCCAGTGCAACTACGTATTATCTCTTGAGAAGCCAGCACCTCTGAGGACACTGAATTCCCTTCCATAAAAAGAAGACCTTGTAGGCATATCCAGAGATCGATATCTCCCTCTATCCTCTAGGTTATAACCTATTACTGGAATATTTAACTCTAAGGCAGTTCCCTAAATTGCAAAAGAAGTCACAAATAAATAGACAGACCTATCTTGCTAATTTTGCATTCCCCCAGATATTTGTAGCCATCTTTTCAGCACTCACAAGCAAGACATCCCCAGTAGTGTATGCTTTGTTGAAATATGTATGCTATGGCAAGGAGAACTCTTTGGGGAATGCTGTAATGTTCTCTGCGTGCATCACATGTGGTTCTGACATGGACAAACTACGAAAGTAAAGAATAGGGAGAAGAATATTTAATGTAAAACCTCCGCCAATATAATACAGAGTCAGAAACACAGTCAGCTGAGAAAGTAGTATTAAAACATATCTATAGTTGAATTTAACGTTTATAAAAGATATAGGAACAGGAGCCCTAGAGATGGATGCTTTTTATTCAGCTACACCAGGGGGAGAGCCCATATGCCTTTTTCTGTTCCATTGAACAGACAGCAGCAGATGGGAATTTCTTTTTCCCTAAGAAAGCATAGGAAGATCATACTCAAGGGAAATGCAGCTATAGGACTAAATGCTACTGCACCAGATAAAAACCAGCAGACATGACACATGCTATAAATCCTGTACGTATGATAAGTGAAGAAGGAACAATAACTGCCAGTGTGCCTTATTTCCTTAACGGTATGACCCAGTCTGTACCCATATACACTCTTGTTAGCTTCAAGTAGGTTGAAGTTTTCCATTCAAAGTTGTTTTAGTGGCTGCAGACAATCACAGGTGGCTAACCCTACTGTTGTCTGTGTAGGCTCTTCATTAAGCAGACCTCTTAATTTATTTCTCTCTTGATATGTGAGGTGCATGTAACAGAGTGTCTTTGCCTTGTGAGGCTTTGTGTCGGGAAAGACGTGCTGTGTACAAACCCTTCTGTAACAGAAGACAAAACACAGCATGAGTCCGCTACTGGTGTGTTTGCCCCTTTTTGTAGTTCCTAAGCAGCTATGCATCATCACAGACTCTTCTACACAAAACCACAGGTGCCAGCTTCATGGAAGAGCTCAGATAGGCTAACTGGCTGTAGCCACAAGGTGGGACCAGATGAGGGAAGATGCAAAGGTATGAAAGGAAAACACAGCAGGGAGGGATTAATGCAGAGAGAGCATAAGATGCAAGTTCAGACTCGTCACAGGAGAATCAACAGCCTGTTTTTCGCACCAAAAAGAGAAGTCAGCTCAGTGATGCCCTGAACTATCTTCCTTAACTTTATAGAAAGTTTTTTCTCACAGAGTACATCAGAGAATTTGTCCTTTATTCATAATGGGTTATTCATGATGGGAGGAAAGGATGTAAGGGCTCAGTCCACCTTTTTGGTTTGGTCAGCGTTTTACATACTCTTATCACACCACTCATTTCTGCTGAGACTCACCTCCTCACCACAGAAGTTTGCATTTAAATGTTGATCCATATGAAGGCTACATCTGGCAGATCATACCTGTCCTGTGGGGATAGTTAGGGTGCGTCTCAGAAAACTTTTCCATTGATACAGATTTTCATTAGCTAAAACTCATTTCATAGCCCTACAGTCTCTCTTCCAGATACTTAAGGCTGAATGCCTTAAGTTCTCCACTAGATTGCACCTCTCATTTCTTTCAGCACCTGTGGTGTATCAGATGCTAATTTACCTAACAAGATTGTCAGGTATCCTGCTTCATTAATGTCTCATAAAATTTGGTCAAGAAACAAATACCTCTATCAGCCCATCCAATTCTTCTTTAGCAAATAAGTCTCTGGATAATTATGACAGGACCACTGCTCAAATAGAGTTCTGGTGTGGGTTTTTCTAGGTCTTTTCCGACAAAAACTTCACAGACAAAGCTAAATAACTTCTAAATCCAAACTTTTATACTCAGGAAGTTTGACTATAGAAAACTAAAATATAGAGTATTTAACATTCTTCATGGAGAAAACTCCAAGCTCTGAGGGCAGGCTGAGCAGAAAAGAAAAGGGTTCATACACAACCTTCCCTCTACCCACATGTCATTGCACCCAGGTACTTTCTACACTGTGACACACTCCCCATTCCCACCCGGACTTCCGAAAATTGCTTCCTCCTTTCACTCATCCTTGGAGGCCAGACTGGCTGCACCTGCTCCTTGCTGCCATATCTCACTCCATCTGTAGTTTCTAGGCTTTAAGCAGTGACTTCCTCTCTCTCTCCTTTCCTCTCTCTCTCCTTTCCTCTCTCTTTTTCTTTCTCTCTCTTTCTCTCTTCCCTCTACATCCTTTTCTTCCTCCTGTCAGCATGGTCGGTTTTCCCCAAGGCAATCAGCAATCTCCCTTCCTCCCCCCACCCCCAATAATCCACTCATCCTCCTCTTCTTATGGAAACACAGCATGAACGAAGAGCTAAACAAACCAAGAATACAACATGTCACAGTGGTCTTCTACCCTGTCATCATAAGATCTAAGCTGGGACAAACTACTTATTATTCAAATGATATTTAATGTGATGACTGTATCCAAACCATTCTTTTCTGTTTTAGAAATCAGGCATATCATACTCAAGGGTGTAAATTTATCCATGAAGTTTGTAATCTGATTTAAAAATAACAAGTTGATCACTGTTTCTTTAGCAATTGGTGCTGTTAATTACTCAGTTTTCTAGTATTTGCTTTTTTCATCAATACTTAACTTAGGAACACTAAGGAAAGCAGAGTGGCAAGGAGAAAGCTCTAGACCAGTTTCCAAAGTCATCTGTGGAACTGGCACAAGAAGTGATCCTGGACAAATTGCTGTACCACTCTGTGCGTTCACTCCTGCCCCAGTGTATCCACTGCTTCTCACAAATGAATACTAATGCTTGAGCATTTTTTACTGACTACTTCAAAAGCTGGGGCTTTGTGTCACTGGATCTGCTGCTTTCTATTGTTGGGTCTCTTTCTCTTTCTGCTCTACTGACCAAGCCTTTTGATGAGGTCTTTAAGAGTTTTAGTGAGAATATCTCAGTGGAAGGAGATGCCAAGCCCTCAGCAGCTGTAAGCACTCTTGAAGCTACCTGCTAACACCTGAGGTGTTTTGCCTCCTTTCACTGTACCTGAGCTGTTTAACCGCAGCCACACAAAGGGAGATTTTGTGGATTGACTGGAAATGGTGCACTCCCCAGAGAAGGTGAGCTAAGGATATGTCGCAGCAAACAAAGGAGAGTCTTTGCCAGAGGATAACAAATATGCCAGGTATTCCACTTTTAGAAGAATAAAGGAACAGTTTTGCTATGAGAAGCACAATGATCTTATGATACAAGGTTTACAAGCTCAGGTGCATAGTATGGGAAATAGGTATACCCAAGTACATTTTGGCAAAATTTACAAATTCTTTCTCTCTGTGTAGCATCTTACAAGATAACCAAAGTTTAGCAGTTACAATTTTGATTTTTTTTTTTTTTACAAAAAAGCCACCACCACCACCAAAACCGCCTTTCCCAACCAGAATTCTGTCTTCAAACCTCTCTATACAGAGAATTTCTTTCAAACATATATTAATTTCTCATACTGCTGTACCACATCATAGTGACTTTCAGGTTAAATTTTATTAGATTATGGGAGAGAAAAGTCCAAAACACATTTCATTTCATTTTCAAGGAACAAAGTTCATTTTGGAATTTCCAATACATTGGGACATATTTTGGCCATTAATTTATTTAGAACAGAAAGATTGGATGAGAAATCAAACTTTACAAACAGTTAAAATAAAATTCCTTTTCTGAGTTATATCTTCTCCAACCCTCCATAACTACTAAGAAAAAAAAGAAGAGACTGAGTTCCCTGTTGCCCCATTTTTGTCTTTCCTATTTTCAGTACCTTGAAGAACTGAAGTTCTTTGCTACTGCATATTTTAAGATGCATATTTATTCAAACAGTACCATAAAGTATAAATCAATACAGGGTCAGGCTTAATTCAGCCCTTTTGTTAAGATCAAAGGAGTATTGCTGATATTTTATTTTTAATGTTTGCATTGAAATATATCTGTTACTTATGTTCAACTACATAAAGAGCAGGCTTAACTGAATTTTCAAGCCCTTTGGTTATGAAATGAACTTCTGAATGCTAAATTAACCATTACTATATGTATTGCTATAAATATGTCTATAAAAACCAAACACTGTTCTTGATTAATAGATTAAAATGAGGCTAAATTGACTTTTTTCTTAGTTTGTTTTCTCCATATTAATCTTATTAAAAATACCTCTGAATTTAATTAACATTTAACACAGAGATTGTGTTTGGTAATAGACTTAATTTTTTTGCTAATTGGTTACATATTAAATACTCATTTTCCAAGAACACTGCTCATTACCAAAGAATAATAATTCTAGTGAAGAAAATATTCATCTTTTTGTTGGGGAGATTTTTCTTTTTAAGTTAGTAAGGCAAACATTTTTGTTGAATCACCTCTAAGTTAGGAATATTATGACCAATTAGTTTCGTTCTCTTACTTCTTATAGGTAACTGCCAGTACATTATGCTTCATTGAAAAGCACTGGAGAAGCCAATAGCAAAATTCTGTTCTTAGGAGAGTAATTTGTCTTTGTTTAAACAACATAATTACCAGTCATAGATGTCTGTATGGTTAATCGCTTAATAACAGTATTTACTTGTACAAATTAAAACACTATCTTTCTTTTCAAATAAGCTATGGCTTATGATCAACACCTATAGAGACTTTTTTTTTTAAATTGTGATGTTATTTGAAGAATTATTTACAGAATTTTTATTTCATTAGGGCATCCTGTTCATGAATAAGCATCTTGTGGAAGAATACTTACCAAGAAACCTGTAAATGAAAAAAGAACAACAAAAGGTGTCAGAGACACTGAAAATCATTTGCTATATAATGTGTTATTTTCTACAACACAGGACAGAATAGAATATTTTTTCTCTCAGCTGATGAGAGCAGGACAAATTTCCTTTCCAGGTTTAATGTCTGGAATCCCAGTCCTGCAAAGTTCATATCTACCACAATATATATAGCATAAAGATGCTGACATCTCAAATGAGTGAAAAGCATGGATACAGCTATGCAGAACAAAGCATGGCATACAGTTCTACACGTCGAACAGAAATACAAGGCCATTTGACATACTTTCTTTTACTTTCAGGAACACAAGATAAATAAGCCAGAGAGATTACAACCAATGTGTAGGAATAGAAGTCATGTACCTTAAATGCCAGAGTTCTATAGGTGATCTTTAATTCTGATAACATGCAAGCTACTTATATACTACCTTCTGTGGCCTTCCTCCTGTTACTAGAAAAGAGATTACTGAAAGATCACAGTTTTGCATTTAGCCTGTCCTGGTGTCATGGTTTAACTCCAGCTGGCGACTAAGCACCACGCAGCCGCTTGCTCAATCCCCCCACCCACTGGGATGGGGGACAGAACAAAAAAAAAAAACCAACCTCATGGGTTGAGATAAAGACTGTTTAATAGGACAGAAAGGAAGGAAAATAATGATAATGATAATAATAATAATAATATAACAATAATAATACTAAAAGAATCAGAATATACAAAACAAGTGATGTACTATGCAATTGCTCACCACCTGCTGACCAATGCCCAGTTAGTTCCTGAGCCACAATCCACCCCTCCCAGCCAACTCCCCCCAGTTTATATACTGAGCATGATGTCATATGATATGGAATAGCTCTTTGGCCAGTTTGGGTCACCTGTCCTGGCTGTGTCCCTCCAGCTTTCTGGCTGGCTGGGTGTGAGAAACTGAAAAATCCTTGACTTAGTATAAACACTACTTAGGAACAACCAAAATCATCAGTGTGTTATCAACATTATTCTCATACTAAATAAAACATAACACTATACCAGCTACTAGGAAGAAAATTAACTCCATCTCACCTGAAACCAGGACACCTGGTCATCTATTTTTACATGGCGTTTATAAGTATGATGCTCTGAACCTCTGTGCATGATCAAATTTTGACTGTCCCATGCCACCTTTACCCTTCTGCCTATTCCTGTATGCCTGCCTTATAATTGGAGTCTAGCACTGCACAAGTGTTCACTGAAGTGTATCCTCCTCCTTACACTAAAAGGTCTCAGCAAGTGTGGGTCCATTAGATATGGGTGAAATTTACTACAGGTAATTTAGTAATTTGGCTAATGTTAGGAAAAAAATCTAGGAATTTTTTTTTGTGTATGTGTACAGGTAGATAAACATTAATATATAAAAGTTACAAAAAACTTATTTATTGACCTACTTAAGCTGAAATGTGTTCAGTCTTTTTTTCTCCCCTTTTTTAACATGAACTTCTGAATTTTGTTTTTCTTCTCCTGAAAGGAACTACATAAGCCAGACATTCAGAGGAAGACTTAGATATAAATACCTTTCAGAAATCCTAAGAAATCACTCTAACAGAAATCACTGAGGTTATGCACCCTATACTGCAGACTGACTCAGGCTCATGTTCCGGTATGGTCATACTGATTTATTAGCATACTCTGATTCATTTGAGCAATTTTATTGATTGAGCCTAGAGTGTTGCTGCCTCTTCCTTGACACTGTTGAAAACCATGTTCCTGACCAACCACATTGCCTTGATGTGGAGCATACTTGGAAATGTCATCTGAGAGCTACACCCGGGATGCTGGTAGAAACCCGCAGCCCAGCTGGCCTTCACAGTATCTTACTGTTAGAAGCATCTTGAAACCGCTGAGATAAACCTTGCAAAGCAGCCTGGTTTGCACCAAACCACCCCATCATCATTTTGCCTCATATCCTCTTGCTCTTACACTCCCTGGTTTTATGTATGGCTCCTCAGTGCAAAATCAGACAACAGGAAGGGCACAAGCACTGGCACTGTTAGGCTAGCTGCATTCATGTACCAGCCACAAGACGCTATTAGGTGAAAGAATGGTTCATTTATGCTTAAAAAGCACCAGGCTCTCATTGTATAAGAACGACTTGTACAGCCAGATAGCCACAGTACCGAAAGGACAACTACCAATACAAAACAATAAAGCTATAATATCTGCACTTCCAAACACACCTTTAGCAATATTTTCTCCTTGAAGAAACCCAGCATACTAAATCTTCTTGCCAATCAGCCACACCTAGTGTTAGGAGAATATGGGGAGATGACAGTGGACCCAGACAGTCCGAGCTATACTCGTGTGAAGCGTGTGTGTGCCAGAAGCCAATTTTTGTCTTGAAAGCTGCTACTTATAAGCAGTTCTCGCACCTATTCAGCACACTCTTTTTTTGCTTTCTCAGTAAGCACAGGATGGCTGAACCATTTTTTAACAAGCACAAGCACAGATAGAAAAGCAGAGCAGTTGTGGATTGTTTCGCATAACAGATATTTTCTGTTAAGTCTGAATTTGCAGTGCATCTTGCTGGCTGAGTAGTTTTATTTGTTGTGTCTGCACAACAAGTTTTGCATCTTCAAACACAGATTTTTTGACCATAAGGTTGCTTTTGCTGCGGGGTGTACTTCACAGTCTACTGTCCTTCATTTTCCCAGCTACTTATCTTCTGTCGTCTCCTTTGGTGCTCAGCTCAAGAGCACCCTGTAAATGGAAAACACTGTGTGACTCATGCAGACCTCACGCACCTCCCAGAGCACAGGCCTAATCTGGTGCATCACTACCCTTCCACCTCCAGTTCATTGGGAAGATAATAGTTCTTAAATTACACATTAGTGAGTGCACACAATTTGTTCTCTCACCTGCAGTTACTGTTTTAAGACCCATCTAATCAGACACAAAATTTGTGTTTGCTTCTTTGTCATTTGCCACCACTAAAAGTAGCTTTTTTGCGTAAATCATCATTTCATACGTATTATGACAATGTGTCATTATAAAATATTTCATATGCGATGACCTTTGAGCATTCCTTATTCAAAGATTCATGAAAGCTTAGCATGAGGTATGTCTAATGATCCCTGTATAAGCACTCTAAAAGCTCTCTCCTACAAAGGCTAGGCAGATATAAGAGTCATTTTTGAAACTCACCCTTCAGTCTAAGGTCCTTTGGCAGTGCTTGACAGTTCTCATTTGCTAAATAAAGTGCAATGTGCCAATCTGAAATAAATGTAAATTACCACCTTTCTTCCATGTTAATTAAGGTCTGATTAATGCGTTCCAGCGGTTGTTGCTGGTACAGTAGAGGAATGCCTTCTGTTGCAAAAATAAAACTCATATATAAATCGTGGTTCTGCTTCATCTATTGAACTTTGGGTTAAGCCGTAAAGATTGCCTTGCCTGAAAATATTGTCAACCTGGTCTCTTGAACAAAAGAAGCTTGAAGAATACACTCTGGATTTGCAGTTGTACACCCCATATTCTGCTATTGTAAGGAAAACAAAGTTGCAAAATTAAAATTGGTTCCAAACTCCCCCAAGGATTCTCAAGGAAAAGCAGGACAAGTTCTATGGAGCCATTTGGGCCAGGCACCTACCTGTCACGTCATAGAATCACAGAATCATAGAATCATAGAATCATAGAATCATAGAATGGTTTGAGTTGGAAGGGACCTTAAAGATCATCTAGTTCCAACCCCCCTGCCATGGGCAGGGACACCTTCCACTAGACCAGATTGCTCAGAGCCCCATCCAACCTGGCCTTGAACACTTCCAGGGAGGGGGCATCCACAACTTCTCTGGACAACCTGTTCCAGTGCCTCACCAGCCTCACAGTGAAGAACTTCTTCCTTACATCTAATCTAAATCTACCCTCTTTCAGTTTAAAGCCATTACTCCTTGTCCTATCACTACATGCCCTTGTAAAAAGTCCCTCCCCAGCTTTCCTGTAGGCCCCCTTTAGGTACTGGAAGGCTGCTATAAGGTCTCCCTGGAGCCTTCTCTTCTCCAGGCTGAACAACCCCAACTCTCTCAGCCTGTTTTCATAGGAGAGGTGCTCCAGCCTTCTGATCATCTTCATGGCCCTCCTCTGGACTCGTTCCAGCAGTTCCATGTGTTTCTTATGTTGGGGGCCCCAGAGCTGAATGCCGTACTCTAGGTGGGGTCTCATGGGAATGGAGTAGAGGGGCAGAATCACCTCCCTCGACCTGCTGGTCACTGTTCCTTTGATGCAGTGCAGAATACAATTGGCTTTCTGGGCTGCAAGCACACATTGCCGGGTCATGTTGACCTTCTCGTCAACCAACACCCCCAAGTCCTTCTCCTCAGGGCTGCTTTCAATCCACTCATCGCCCAGCCTGTATTTGTGCTTGGGATTGCCCTGACCCATGTGCAAGACCTTGCACTTAGCCTTGTTGAACTTTATGAAGTTCTCATGGGCCCACCTCTCAAGCCTGTCAATGTCCCTCTGGATGGCATCCCTTCCGTCCAGTGCGTTGACCGCACCACACATCTTGGTGTCGTTGGTAAACTTGCTGAGGGTGCACTCAATCCCACTGTCCATGTTGCCAACAAAGATGTTAAACAACACCGGTCCCAATACCAACCCCTGAGGAATGCCACTTGTCACTGGTCTCCACTTGGACATCAAGCCATTGACCTCAACTCTTTGAGTGTGACCATCCAGTCAACTCCTTATCCACCAGGTGGTCCATCCATGAAATCCATGTATCTCCAATTTAGAGACAAGGATGTCGTGCAGGACACTGTCAAATGCTTTGCACAAGTCCAGGGAGATGACGTCAGTTGCTCTTCCCTTATCCACCAATGCTGTAACACCATTGTAAAAGGCCACCAAATTTGTCAGGCAGGATTTGCCCTTAGTGAAGCTATGTTGGCTGTCACCAGTCACCTCTTTATTTTCCATGTGCCCTAGCATAGTTTCCAGGAGGATCTGCTCCATGATCTTGCCTGGCACAGAGGTGAGACTGACTGGCCTGTCGTTCCCTGGGTCTTCCTTTTTTCCCTTTTTAAAAACGGGGGTTATGTTTCCCCTTTTCCAGTCAGTGGGAACTTCACCGGACTGCCACAATTTCTCAAATAGGATGGATAGTGGCTAGCCACTTCATCTGCCTCATCAGGACCTGCAGATGCATCTCATCAGGTCCTAAGGACTTGATGTCCTTCAGGGGACATCTTCAGGTTCCTTAGATGGTCTCAAACCTGATCATCTCCTATGGTGGGTGGTTCTTCATTCTCCCAGTCCCTGCCTTTGCCTTCTGCGTCTTGGGCAGTGTGTCTGGACCACTTGCCGGTGAAGACTGAGGCAAAAAAGTCATTGAATACCTCAGCCTTCTCCATGTCCCAGGTAACCAGGTCTCCCGTTTCCTTCCAGAGGGGGCCCACATTTTCCCTAGTCTTCCTTTTATCACCGATGTGTCTATAGAAGCTTTTCTTATTGCCCTTGATGTCCATGGCCAGATTTAATTCTATCAGGATTTTGGCTTTCCTAACCTGATCCCTAGCTGCTTGGACAATTTCTCTGTATTCCTCCCAGGCTGCCTGTCCCTGCTTCTGCGTTCTGTAGGTTTCCTTTTTGTGTCTGAGTTTGTCCAGGAGCTCCTTGTTCATCCATGCAGGCCTCCTGGTGTTTTTGCCTGACTTCCTCTTTGTTGGGATGCATCACTCCAGAGCTTGGACGAGGTGATCCTTGAATATTAACTAGCTTTCTTGGGCCCCTCTTGCCTCCAGGGCTGTATCCCATGGTACTCCACCAAGCAGATCACTGAAGAGGCCAAAGGCTGCTCTCCTGAAGTCCAGGGTAGCAAGCTTGCTGTGCACCCTCCTCACTGCCCTAAGGATCTTGAACTCCACCATTTCATGGTCACTGCAGCCAAGGCTGCCCTTGAGCTTCACATTCCCCGCCAGCCCCTCCTTGTTGGTGAGAACAAGGTCCAGCATAGCACCTCTCCTCGCTGGCTCCTCTTATCGCTTGGAGAAGGAAATTGTCATCAACACATTCCAGGAACCTCCTGGATTGCTTATGCCCTGCTGTGTTGTCCCTCCAACAGATATTGGGGTGATTGAAGTCCCCCATGAGGACCAGGGCTTGTGAAAGTGAGGCTGCTCCTATCTGTCTATAGAGGGCCTCATCTGCTCAGTCTTCCTGGTCAGGTGGCCTGTAGCAGACTCCCACTATAATGTCACCTGTTCCTGCCCTCCCTTTAATCCTGACCCTGACATATGTGTCGATTACCATTCATAGAAAGTGTTTTGAGTTTGTGCCAAAAACTGGATGCTGAAAATCGAGACCAACTGTGTCATTATGAGAGATCTTTAATATATGGTCAGGGTGAAATGTGTCTTTTTAATATGTATCCTAAATTAACATTTTCAGGGGTTTTTTTAATACATATTTTTGTAGAGGTCTACTTGTGAAATTTTCCTGTGTAGATCAAAAAACATCAAAAGTTTGTGAGCCCTCCAGCAGAGAGACACTGCTCAAGAGTGGAAGACAGGTGCTATAAACAAACAGGACTACTACATCAGAAAGACAACAAGAAAACTAACTTCTAATAATTCTGTCCTATAAAATGTCTAAACCTAGAAAGGCAAATGAGATGTGAGTAGCCAGAAAAGCAGCCTGGCTAGAAGGGAAAATTTACTGAACAAAAAAAAAAAAAAAGCCTGGCAGCCTTGGAACCAGGCCTGGGAACCAGAAACATCCTTGAGAAGTGCAGATGGCCTTTTCTGTATTTCAGTTGGGATACCTAGAAACCAGAGATATCCTGAGATACCACCAATAGCTGCAAAAAACCCAAAAAATTGTAACAGTGACTTTTGGATGTGGAAACATTCTGGGAAAATAAAATTGGTCTGAAAGACCACAAAACATCATCACCTATTGGCTGTTGCTGGTGAAAACAGAAATTAATAGCATCTATTGGCTGCTCAATGTGGTGGTGTCCTACACCCTCTTATGTCTCTAGAACATTAAAAGGACTTAATTTTTATCCAGGATGGGGCCTCTCTCTGAGAACTTCCCATGCTGCATGTCCTTTTCCTTTCCTACACAGGATGAAACCCACACAAGCTTACTACAGTATCCTGGGCTCTCTCCAGGGATGCCTGGCTGACTCCAGGCTCTGACGTGGATCGTCTTTGAAGTGAGACACTGTCTGTTATCATATTGGTCCCCCTTTGGGCCCATTTTTGGGGTTGGTTTTGTTTGTCCTTCCCTCTTTTGGGGGTGGTTGGATCCCCCTCAGGGATTGGTTTGTCTTCCCCTCTGGGGTGGTTTGGCTTATTCTGAAATCCATCTAATTTGCTTCATCCTAATATTATATATATATATATATACCTACAATTAGTCTATCATAAGTACATCTGCTGCTATATTGTTGATAAGTTTCCTTCACTAATGATACGTTTGTGATAACCTGTGATAACCTGGTTGTTGTTGTTATTGGCTGTTGTTATAATATTGATTGTTGTTATATTATTGATTGCTGCTATTATTGATTACTGATAGTAATTTTTAATAACTTGATACATATGTATTTGTATTCACTTTGTCAATCGTAGGTATACTTGCTAGTGGTGATTTTGTGGCAGTATACCTGCTTGTGGTGATTTTTTTGGTATTTGTGGTAATCTGTAACAAAGTAGAAAAATTTAGAGGATGAAAGCCTCCATGTTCTTGCATATTACGGTGTCCTACAAACCTACAGTCATGATCTCTACATACCTACAGGCTGTGTAACCTTTCAAGTAATGACAAAATGGTGAAAGAAACTCACTCCAGATGAGTGAGAACCCTATGACCTGAGTAAGGGCTAGGTCAACTACTGTCACCTCACTCAGATGCTTCTTGTTTCAAGCTACTTGGCCCTTCACATTTAAAGAAAAGATGCATATTTGTCCAAGGAGAGGATGAATGGTATCTACTATCAGTTAAATGATACTAAATGAATCACTGCTCTGACCCAAAATGGAATTTAGCTGTCTGAAAAGGGAGAAGGAAAAAATCAGTCTCATACAGTATCTACTCTTACCGAAGTGCCATCAAAATAGATTAATATCAACATAAATATGATCCTATTTTTTTCTGTTTGTAATTGTTGGTGGACAGGAGACTACAGAATGCTGCATGGAAACAGCTTCATACTATCATTTTCTGTTGCTCATTAATGCTTTTTAGAAAAAAGCTTTAAATAATCTTTCATATGTAAACTTAAACTTGGCTGTTCTTCAGCCACAGTGATATACTTATCTGTTTTATTTGAGCCCTCTTTTTTTTTTGAATGCTGTCTTCAGAGCATGCCCAATAGTACAACATGGTCCTCTGAGCATGTGTCCATTAGATTTTGGATGTACAGACTCAGGGTTCAAGGAAGATGCTTCTCTTTTATGACTGAAAGCTGTGCACGATTCCTTATCATACCTTTTTGCAATTACGTCAATTATTAATCACAGAATCATAGAATATCTCAAGTTGGAAGGCCAGGATCCTTAATGGTATGGAAAAATTGTCTCCATGGAAAGGAGCAGAGACCAGCAACTCAGGCCACACAGAAGACCTGACTGATAACTCTCATGTTTTAATCACCACTAAATTGAACAAGATGCACATATGGGAATCAGCTGAGAATCTCTGTTGCAAATCTTGAATTAAAAGGCAAAGAATGAGTATTTAGTTTCATAATATGGGATAATCTGCATGTAAGAACAGTACAAAATTTAGTTTCATTGAGCTTCTGAACTTCAAGACACTATGTTTTTAGCAGGGGGCTGAAGGACAACTAAGTATATCTGATTTCTCTCTTTATGAATTAATCAGAAAACATTCCTTCAACTACAGGTTATGAAAAAGGAGGCCAGGAGGCCTATGTATTTATATAAATCTTTGAATGTTGTAAGATTTGTTCATTTCCATGGGGATCATAGTTCTATATAAGACTATTAATATTTGCGAAGTATTATGTTAAAAATAGTAATATATAGACTAATGCCTTTATGTATTTCATGCAACAAGCATACATACAGCTTCTTTTCAGCAAAAAGATGTGGTAACTAATAGCTATAAAAAGAAAGTGAAAGTCAATGGGACATTTCTGCTGTCCCTCCAAAGGAAAGTTTATCTAAAACATTGCTCTAAAAGCTTGGAAGATATTATTCTGCACTATCAGGGACAATATACAACATATTTCTGTTTCATTCAGCTAAGTCTTTACCAACAAAACTAATTACACAGATCAGCTCTTGGACCAATAATATTACATTTTCAAAGCTCTGACATATAGTTATCTTGCTAACAGAATAAAAGCTCTTGCTAATAGAGAGTTCTAAACATGAGTTTTTCCAGCCACGGTGGTCCAGAATTTGCTTCCCAAACACGAGACTGGCAATTTATGCTGTAATTTAACTCTCTTTTCACTTTCCTAGGAAATATGATAACACTCTTTTAATGTGAATGAGATTCAGTGTCAGAGCTAGGGTTTTCATTCTATCCAAAAATACTAACTTTGTTGGTTTTGTTTGCTTGTTTTGGAATAAGGTATCTAAATACTATGTTTACACCAAGATAAATTTATGATTGGCTTGGGTTCATTTTATTTATTATTCATCTATCTTCTTTCTTCCAGTGATACAGGATATTTATGGAAGTTAGTTACACTGCATGTTATTTTTAGTCTCCTTTGAACATGGTGTAACAAGACTAAAAAAAAAAATTGATCAGTTTCTTGGGTCAGGGAGAATCGTATTAATCATCTACTGTTGTAAGAATCTTCCCAACAAGCAAAGAAACAATGCATTTGTTTGGGATAATTTTCATGTTCGGTCTCAGCTAAAAATAGACCAAGAGACTATCTAAAGCAAAACACTACAGAACAATCAGAAAATGCCGTTATTGGGCTTTTAATCTGCTCTTCTGGATTTTGGCAAAGATACTAATTAACAAAGTTTTAAATAAGTGCTAACCTTATACTCCTACTGGCCCTTGATTTGGCACATTCCTATAAATTCCTATAATTTTTTCTCCTTTCTTTTTTTATTTTTGGTACAAATTGTCACCTCAATTTACATGCAAACCAACTTGTATTAATATTTTGAAAAAGGATTTGATGTGTCACAATATCAAATAACTTACTGAAAAGTGGAAGTATATAACTGTCACTTTCCTTCTACCTTTAATTTAAGAATAACTCTAAAAAACAACTGTGTTTGACTTGCAATACTTCTGTTTTGCAACAAGTAATGTCCGTACATGCAAGACAGTGTTGCTCTGAATGTATCCACAGCAACAATCTAAAAAGCTTGCTAGCTTTTTGTGAAATTGGACACACCAAAAGAAAATGAAAGGTTTGAAAAAGCTATATAGTACAGATATTAAATTTCTATACAGCACATTCCACCACTGCATGCCAAAATATTTTATAGAATGGTCTGTATCATTAATGAAAATTATTTCCTTAAGATAATATATTGCACTAGTAACCAAACCAGAAGTAGAATCAAGGTTACTAACACTCAGTCAAATGCTCCCCACATTATTTTGCATTCTCAGAAATAAATTTAGGAAATTCCATTCATTTTCTAAACTCATGAAAACTTCTCAGCAATACCCTACTCCTTACTAAATTGAAAAAAATAAGAGACGTTAAAACTTAGATTTACTGTAATTAGCTGTTAGGTGACAAGTGTTATTGATTTTACACATACACAGAGTAAAAAAATATATATGATACATAAAACAGCTGCATTGAGCAGATATTGACTTAACAGGTAAATATCAGTGCAGTTTTAAAGTAAAAAAATCCTTTCATGTTTAATGGTTATTTAACAACACACACTTAGAACAGAAGAGATTTTCTTCATATTTTGCTTTTGATTTTGATTCCTTGTCTGAATATGATACAAGATATGTAATAATTGCCCCATGGTTCACTGAACTTTGAGTTAGCAGCGGCATCGAAAGACCTAAACAGAGAAATGTTCTTGCTTCAAATCAACTCAGTAATGGTGATTACGGCAAAATCTCAAGTACGGTACCTTCAACTTTCTATCAACAATTAAACCATCCTATGAAAGAGCTGCATTTCCTCAAGCTTAGACCCTTAACAATAGCTTTAGGTGAAAGTTTTCCTAGTTATAAAAGAAATATGAAAAGGAGTGAAATGGAAGCAGGAATTTGCTGTTGATTCACTTCAGCCAGGCAGAGCTTTGAATCATAGAAAAACACTCCTTGGCCTTTCATATCCCCCCCAGTCTATCTCCTACTGAAACTTTTTTCCTTTCAAAAAAAATTTATTAAATTTGCTGATCTGTGAACTGACATTCTATCATGAATTAAGACACTGCTGATTCCTTTCTAACCAAAAAAGTGCATCAACAGACTACTTGGATAAATAAATAAATAAATAAAGTATTTGCGTAATGGAAACTGATTATTTTTATGCATTAAAGAGCTTCATATAAAAAAACTAAGATCTGGTAAATGGATGCATTTTTCTCCCAGCAGAAAAAAATAATTCTCCCATCAGAAAAAATAATTACAGTAATGACACTAGCTTTTCGGATTTATAAGAGCTATTTCAGCTCAGAGAGTCCCCAAGAATTACAAATTAAAAAGAAATGCACCTATGCCATCTTCCTGTCACTCTCTTAGGAATGGATCAACAACCTTCATTGCTCATTCTGGTGGTGGAGGTCATCTGCTCTAGGCAGAAACACTTATGAAGGCAAGAAGGAAACAATACTTCCTCTTACATCATGGGTCCAGGGCACACTGTTTGGCTTCTGTCCTTGAAGAGGAGCTTTGAATTTTTTTTTTTTTAAAACAGCAAAATGCTTTCTTCTTTCTAATGTTTTGGGTTTTTTTATATTTACGTGGTTGAAATAAAGTTGAAAGGGACTCACTGTAGAGAATATATTAATGAAGGCGAAAACCCCATACTTTACTGGGATATTTACTTTATTATCCCAGTATTTGATATAACTGTAAAAATTAACATAAATTCACTGAAATAATTAAAGTAGTCTTGGGTTGTGAGAATTATCAAATAAGCATTCCAATCAATTAACTCTTTGGAGACTTTGCTGATTAACATCTACTTCCACAGAATTAAAATTAGGTCATCGTCTATTTGGTGACCTTTGCTGCACTTTTTAAATTTTGCTTTCTGAGCCCCTTTTTAATATACATCTCTCTTTTCCAAAACACATTACCCTGTAGCAAAAAATAAATAAATAATTTACAATGTACTAAATAGATACCTGTACTGTGTCTGTTTATGGCTTTTGTAAGAATATTAGTCAGGGAAAATCAGACATAAAAATCTTCATAGCTGTCCTGAGGTTGACAATGTATTTTATTTCTAAATTTTTTTCATATTGATATGAAAAATAGTGCAAGCAGTTTTTTAAATCTTTTTAAAAAAAGATTTTTTTTCGGTTTTTTTAAATCTTTAATCTCTCAGGTTAGTTATCTAAAATATGTGTGAACCATATACAACGACTGTAAAAATTAAATTGATTCAGTAAAAATTAAAAATTATATCCCTTTTCTTTGCATTTTATATTTTCGGAAACAAACTAACAAATTTATTCAGAACTGCTTACAAATACATATAGTAGATGACTTACATAAGTTATAAATAGAAATATCCATGACAGAAACCTGACCGAATGAGTTCCACTTGCTCTATCAGAGAACACAAACATTGCACACAAGGAAAATGCAATCAAAACTGTCTAGCACAAATCCAAATGTAAACACTGAATGTCACATTGAAACTCACCAGATAAGACCCAAATCAACCTCATCTCTTCCAAGAAAATACAGACTTATACCATCACAACTATTTAATACATGTTTGAAGTGACAAGCTTCTGGAAACAAAAGCACTGGCAGTTCATGGCTAGAGCCAATAGCTTTAAACAAATTATATTCACACTAACACCTTCCTAAAATCTCAGGAGCTCAAAGTCATCTTGATACACTTCTAGTAGCACGTTGTGCAATTCTTAATAAATATTCCCTTTTTTTTTCCCTGAGCTGTCAGCATTGTTATTGATACCACTTCATCCATTTTAAACGGGTTTTCTCCACACCTTGTCATTAAACAGATATTTACCCAGTCATTGCATTTGTTGAAATCTGCCTGGTCTAATTTGCTGATAAAGTACTTGAGGTACCCTTTGTGAAGAACATCCATTGATCGCACAGTCTGTGGAAGTCTTTAGTTAGCTGATGGCAGTCAGACCCAGAGGTTTAAAATCTAAGGCTCCATCTTAAAGGAGGAATTTCTCATCCATATGTGGAGGAGGTCCCTTGGCATCTGTCCAGCACAAGTGTCTGGTAAAGTCAACGTTAGTATTACCAAATAGTCTAATACGAACCAGATTAAGACGCACTCATATACAAGCCTGTGGGCAAATGTTGCTACATTACCTTAGTTAACTTGTGTTTGTTTCTTTCCTCTGGACAGGGCAACCAGTCACTATCCCACACTTTTTATGAGCTTTGAGAAAAATGATAAAATGATGGATGAAAATGAAATAATTAGCACTGGTCTCTGAATCAAGAGAGACTGAAACCTTGTGTTTCTAGTGTTTTGCAGGCTCCAGATGGAAGGATGCTAATAGCATCTTTTCTAGTGATATTTTTATTAGTGTGCTCTCCTCTACTCTGCAGCAGGACAGGCATGGTCTTTCTCCCATTGCCTTCTTTCTCACAGTTTAAACAAAAAATGTTCTTCTTTTCATGCTTGGCTTTTTATGAATTAATTTCATATTGTTCTTACTTATTCCTTCATATGTGCTTTTTCATTGCAGCTCTTTTAAAAGTACTGTGTTCCATCATTCATATGGCTAGTCATATGGCTGCTGCTGGTAATTTGGAAAAGAAATGCTTTCCTGAGAAACTGGATATGTAACTTTTTTCTAGATAGAAAGTTAGCAGACCCAAAGACATTGTTTTGAATCCATTTCCATACAAGGCCAGTTAAAACTGGGCAACGCTTCTGGTACCTCTAAATTAATCATCTCAAAATGTGAGCACTTTATGTCTGAGTATGCTCTATATAAGGGCACAGAATCACTTATTTTGTATATAAGTATTTCCCATCTTGTATAATGATAAAATAATCAGAAAGGTAAAATTCTCTTTACTGCCATTATTTGGAGAGTGTTGTGAAGTGAATAAATCTAATTCAATTGGAAATCTTGATTTTTACATCTTTGTAACTTGCTAGAATGTCAAGATTTATGAAGACCTGGAAAAAATCTTGGGGTTTTTGAAATTCCCAAAATTCCTCAACTTTTCTAAGAAGTTATTTTTAAAATATCCAAATATTTGAACACCATATATGCACATGTTGTCCAGAAATAGATCAAAACAAAAGGTCTAATCTGCTATAGAAATCAATGGAATTCTGTCATTCTGTAATTCTTATCAGTTTCCATGATGGATTGCCTAAAACGACTTTACAAAAAGTTTAACATTACTGAAGAGATGCCATTTAGAGACATCTACATATATTTTTTGACCATTTTCCAAACCAAACTTAGTTTTGGTAAACTAGATGATAATTTAAACTTAACCTTTAATGTTGCAGAGGATGTATTGAACTTCTTAACATTTTAGATAAAAGTTTAACAGTTGGATGTTTTTAAACAATTCAATCTTTTATAAATCTGGTCACTAAAATAGAGAAAGCATTCATTTTCAAACAAAGCAATATATGTAGTAAATATATTGAGTTATCACTTTCAAATGAAGAATTACTTCTCTAGCCAAAAAGGTATATTATTACTGGTTGCAGTGAACAGTGGGGATATCTAGCAACAAGAGTTTCTCTGATATTCTGGATGGTTTTCTGACACATAACATTTAAGGGAAAATGATGTACCTCTAGATACTATTCCAAATTTACTGTTGTGAATTCTGATGTTATTTACTTATGATCTTAATCTACTTTATTCATTATGCTATTGATTTCAGTGGTAATTATGCACTCAGAAAACCATTTTCTGTAGTCATGACTCAGCCCAAACCTCCACTGATCTCAGTGCAAATTTTCCATGACTGCTAGATCATGTATGATCTGAACAAAATCTAACTACCAGTGTGCTAGTGTGATCCACCCATTGAAATATTCACCCATCAATTTTAGAATTATTTTCCATTACATTTGTGTCAGTTACAGTACAGAACAAGGCTTCACAGAATAACTTGTTCAAATCTTCACAGAAATTCCAATGGGAAGACAACGGTCGCATATGTCCTCTTGTTACAGATCATATACTATATATTGAAAATACCCAGTCGTCTGCCGGATCTATGGTGATCTTTATGGAATATGTTGAGATAATAACACATTGCAATGATGTGTTTTCCTCCATGGAAAAGCTATGCTGCTGTTCCTGGTAAGAAATAATTGGTACATAGGATATAAAGTCAACATCTGAACTTAATGGAGTATAAAGAAGGTGGTATTTCTCATAAAGGAAGTATATTATCCATTTAAACAGCTTTCAGTCTTTCAAGTAAACTAGGACTTAGACAAGTCTTAGAAAAGGGAAACCAGATGGCAATGGATTAACTTGCCTGCATAATTCTAATAGCAGAATGCATTAAGTTTTTAAATGAGAGTGGAAGGAAGAATAACGCTCTCTAAATACCCCTTTAAAAACTACAAAGCTAAGTGGAACAAATAAATATTTTTTGTTATTGCTATATCCTACCATTTGTAGATATTCACTGTGTTTATTTATTACATGGTTTATATAGTGTAATTGTTTTGCAGAGTAGCTAACATTAAATAATGAACTTCCTATCTTAAAAATAAGGCAGTGTGAATCCCATTTATTGCATTAATTTATCAACCTTTTAGTTTTGCTTTGCATTAGAAAATGTATAACAACATGCAGATTGTAAATAATGGAACTTTTTGTGCATGAAGTGACTTTCAAAAGAATTCAAGTGTTTGTTACACTAGTAAGTGCATGAAGCTGACTTCCAATGTTAAAGGCAAATAAGACTCAAAATTTACCAGACGAACATTGACTACTTTCACCTCTGTTAGTATTTCATTCCTTTTTTTTTAATTTGATGAAGCAGTGCTGGAAAGAACAATAATAAAAATTTCTATGTCAGCCTGTCTTGAGAGGATAAGAAAATGGCAAGTCTGATCATAACATCATCTGTATTGCTTCATGCTGCTAGGCCAAGATGGGGCATGAATCTTTCTGGCCCAGACCTATTAGTCAAACTATGTACTAAGACTCGTACAGACTAAGACTAATACTAGGTACCAAGACCAAGCTCTTGGCGTTTTCTTTGCAACGCACAGAGATGTGGTTGTGGAAAGCATACTTGTGGAGAGTAAACCTTCTCCAAGAGGTATTTCTCCCGAGAATACTTAAAGAGAAAATAACGGCGACTAAGGTTTGAATCAATTATGGCAATACCCTTGAGATACCCTTAAAGTTCAGTATTTTCAACAGGCCTGACTGAAATACCAAAAGTTATATACTATGTATAATTTTAAAATTTAGTTCAACTTCTCCCCATTTCTCTACTTAAACCCTTGATAAAATAAAAATAACTAAATATTAAACCAGTTCATTTTAGCTTGGTTTCACATTAATCTCTGTTATGAATTCTGTAATCACATCTCAGGGAATGTGGTGAGAAGACTTATGTCTTGTACTGTTTTTCACAAGTCCTCCTCCCTGCACGGGCTATTTCTCTCATGGGGAAATTCTGACATGAATCTCCAGAGATGGAGATTCTTGGAATAAGTCGGAATTTCTAGGCTCATTTATAACATATATTACAGTAAAAATTACTTTAATCAAGTGCACCAATTGTGTGTTAATATTTGCTAATTCAGCTACTTTGTCTAAATACAACAATTCTGCTAAGGTTACCAATCAGTTTAACTGAAATTCTCTGTATGGAATTTATTCAAATGCATTTTGAATGAGCATACTTATCACAGAAGTTATTAATTTATTGGACATGTATGGCTATTTTTTGAAATTAGTAATCTAGAAATGAACATAAAGGAACAGGAGAACTAAGAACTAAATAGCAAAACCAGTCCCCTTTGAAAAGTTACTTCTCTGAGAAAGTGTTTTAAGGAAAGCGTGTGTTCTGCAAGATAGCAGTATTTCAACACTTAAAACTTACTACAAACAAAAAAATCGTTACCTCAATTTGAATAATATTATTCAGATTAAAATTTGAATATGCATTTTTAGCATCCATGTTTTTCTGACTGATTAGTTGTTTACAGTTCAGGTTTACCTTTGTTGCATGGACTCATTAGTCTTTATTGGCCTGGCTATGAAGCTCTTCTTTCAAAAGAAAGCCTTGCTTAACACTCTTTCTAAAGGAACTTCAATTCCAGTTTCAAATACACAGTCTTCTGACCTCAGCATAGCTTCAAAGGTGTAAACAAAACAATAAAGACATTCCGTGGGGAAAGAAGTGACTCCAAATCCGCATTTGTTATATGGGAAGTCTGAAGAAGACCAGAATTAAGTCAATTTCATGCAACTGTGCACCAGATGGTGAGAATGGAGGTTAGACATATTCAGGACATCTGCTGAAATTATCAGCATAAGAACCTACTGGGGACGCAGAGAAAGACAACTAACAGAAATTGCACGGTTTTGTTAGCTACAAAGAGTGCTGCTGAGCAATTCTCCCTGAGTCTGCTCTGTGCATCCAAAAGAGAGACGAGGATCTCTGGTCATACCACTGCACACCAAAATGCTTCTTGCACCTAAAGCTTAAATATTATACATAAGGCTCAAAGTGAGACAACTAATTGTAGTAGGTAAAAATGGACACTAACATCTGTACAATAGCTTTTAAAACTTCAGAACTTCACCTTTGTAGAACTTGTAACAAAAGAGGTCATCAGTACTTGAATTACCTTTAAGGAAAATTAGTATTTTTAATACAACAATTTCAGTTATTCTGTTATCAAACAAAATTTGAACGTTTGGACTAAATGTCAATCTGTTGAAACTGATGCTTGCTACATTAAAGTCTTATTTTAATAACATTTTAAAGTGGTTCTAAAGTTCTAAATTATTCGATTGTCTCAGTTTGACCTAGGTACATAAAATGAATTTCTGTTTAAAGTTACTTATTTAAAATTTACATTAAAAAAAATCAAGAATACTAAAATGAACAGTTCTGATCTATTGTGTGAAATTGTTACTTGTCTTAACTGTACAAAGTTTGCCAAAGGTTTAAATTTTCTGTTTGTTTTAGGACGCGGTTTTCTTGCATTTTTCTTTTAACACTTAAAACTCCCATTGGGCAGAAAAGTCAGCTCCCTTCTGTGAATGTGTTTGGATAGCAATGATTCAGTAAGGAAATGCCATTAGTCAAGACCAACTCAATATTCTGGTAAATGGGTAAAAACATTCTTTTTTTCACATTCTGACTGAGATGAAACCTGAGTTTGTAGTGGTAAGAGGGGCTTAAAGCATCTATTCAAACAGTTAGGAATGAATTATTGAAATTCTAAGTAAATGAAAATGCAAAGTTGGCAAGTTTTTCAAGGAAACTATTGCAATTTTCTTTTTTATTGTTGTCAATTGGACTTGCATTTCAGTTATTTCATAATATACTGTAATTCCCTCCTTTATTTTGTCATTTGAAATTCAGTTACTGTTATGTTATAATACTCTGTAAAATATAATATAGCATGTGTTTTCCAAGAATAATGACACTTAGTAAGGTTTGTTTTCACTAAAAATATATATTCAATCCTGACTGAATGCAACAGAAAGATCAACAACATTGTCTGAAGATTAATAAATGCAAGGATTAGGGAAATGAATTGGCAACTTTTTTTTCTGTGTGAGAGAAGACATAATATATTAGATAGAATTAGGAGAAATTAATATGTAGCAGCATTATATAAGTGTGTTTTGGTTTCTCCCAAATACTTACATTAATTTAACCTAGTTTTAAGTTTTTCAAAGTTCTAATTACCTAATTAAATACAGTTTAGGAGTTACTATTTGTTTTTTGCCAGCACAGAGGGACTTGAGAAAAGAGAAAGAATGCGAGAAGGGGAAAAACTCGTCAACAGGTATTTTTTGATACCACCACAATAAGCCTTTCTAGCCTGCAGTTTAGGCTGGAAATCAGACTACTGGCATTTGGCACTTTCAAATATCAGATGCTACCCTATGTAAGTACCCAGTTTCCAGCTCTGGCAAATAAACCCAGCTATGGTCAGGACTTAGACAGATGAGAAGGAAGAATCTAATTAGACATTTCTAGAACTAAGTGCATACAAAATTTAGACATTTTTAGAAAACAGTGTCATAGAATAACTAGTGATTACCTCACCTCTACTATACAATGTTATACCTCTACAACTCTCAACAATATGGAAACTGGAGCAACAAAAGTAGTTATCTTGACTTTCTCTCAGATCCTTTTCTGAAAACTCAAAAGAATTGAAGAGTTGGTGCTTCTGGGGAACACACCAACCTAAAGAAATTTGTCTTGTGTTCTAAAACCTGCTGTACTGTCAAAAAATTGAGTTTGACTGGAAAATTGAACTCATTATTTTAAATTCTTATCAAATATTAAATTTCAAATTCAAAGAGCATCCTCTCTTGTAAATATATTGTGTTATCACAATATACTATGCAGAAAACGTTAGTTATATTAAATGCATTGTAGCAAAGAGAACTTTACAACTGCTATACAACACAAAGCATGCTGGTTTTCTTTATTCTACATGTTTTGAAGGGTTTTTAAGACAAAAACCATGAGAAAAGTGGTTTGGTCCAATTAAACTGTGGCTTGACCTACAAGGTCCTACAGTAATTCCATACTTTTCAATAGTAAACATTAAGTATAAATAATCACTTATCATCCCATTTTAAACTAACATGGAGTGTAAAGGCAAACACTTAAAAATCTACTTGGCAAATTAATTTATAGCAGTAGAAAATCATCCTGCCTTATCTATGTACTGACAATATTGCTGCAGACTGTTAGCATGTAGATTTAACTACTTTAACCTGCCCCATTTTAAGGACATAATATTTTAGTGATCAGTTAAATGTGAACTATATCCAATATGAAGAAAATAATAACTATAATGAAAAATAATTTGTGTGCTAAAATTATGTGGAAGCATTGGGAAAAAATATCAAAGCAAACAGATGAATATATTTTAATTGTTCCTACAGGTTATATTTGAAAATCGCATGATGTGGACCCACGTGCTCTCTTTCAGGGTTGTGGACAGCACTTTCCAGTAGGCAATAATAACAAAGGACATGCTGTTCAAAAAGCCAGAGATAGATCTCTTCTGAAACTACCCTTACTTTCTATTTATCACTATGATAATGCCAAACTTTTGCTTGTCTTCGAAGACCCTAATTTGGAAAAGAAAGCAGCTGTTCAAGGGCGGCAACAAGTGTGCTGAATTTTATTTTGTTTACAGGATAATGGAGAGTACATACTACGGTCCTATATGGTGTGTTAAGAAGTAGTTAGAGGAACATAGCTCTTTTAATCTTCTCCACAATACCCAGTGCACAATGAGAGTTTTATACATGTTTGCGTGTGTGTGTGTGTGCACGTGGAAACGTGTGTTTGTGTATACTGTACCCAACAACTTCCATTTTAGCATTTCAAAGCATTTGATAATGTCACTACTTCACAATGACAGAAAAGTAAGTCACTTTTCCCCTTTACTTATGGAGTGTTAAACTTACTTTTAATCCTCTCTCTTGATTATTCATGGAGAAATGGAAGAAGAACAAAGTTATGAATTATGCCTAGTGATTTACACACAGAGTAACAGAGTTCTGGCCAAGTTCAGAAGAAAGCAAATTTAGAGGAAGCATAAGTCACAATCATATGCCATCTTCCAGAGGGGAAGAAAATTCTTTTCCATGAAAAAGTCTAAAATCTTGCTTACTGTATTTTATTATAACCCAGGCTGAAAAGTAAAAATCATTACTTTGGTTGCCTTTAAATGTGTTCCAAGTTTAAGCAATTGCAAGAGATTTGAAGTCATAGAAGAGCATGAAGTAAGTAATCAAAAAGAAATACTAATATAAGAGTGCATAGAGGTGCACAATTTATAGTACTGAAGTCTTACTTGAATTCATATCTTCTCTACTTTATGAACATAGCCATAAAAGCTCTCTTTTGTCTTTGCTTAATTTGTTTACATTATATAAACTAATACCAAGGGAATCTCTGCTGTTGATAGGGTCTTGATCCAGTTTAGAGATCCTGATTTATAGTATCACAGTATCGTACTGAGTGCAAATAGATTTAAAAGATTCTGAATAGAAGCCCCTAATGAACCATATTTAGTCATTAGAAATGAGTGCAGTCATTAGCTCACCTAAAGCAAAGAATAATCTATATGTACTTGACTGCAGTTGTAAAGTGTTGATTGTGCAAACCAAAAAATTCTACAGATGTGGAAAAAGGTCTTGTTCAATAAGATTACAGATGAAAAAATATCCATACTGTAGTGAATTTCTGCTTGTTCCTCTTGTACAACAAAATAAAAAACGAGATCTTCAAGCTAGTTTAAACTAATCAGTATTCATGGCTAAAAGTGAATGAGATTTGCCATCACCTGATGAGAGGACCTAACCTGCCTATTGGATTCACCAGAAAGATTATTACGCCTGCAGAGTCAGTGCCCTACCTTACTCTTACAATCAAGCTAATTTCAAATATTTTCCACGTGAGTATAGCCGTATACAAACCAGATGGGAATGGTGTATCTTTTGAAAGATTACTGTGCCAGTGGACCATAACTGCCTTAGTCCCACACATAATGCAAATGTCACTAATGCACTTCTGAAAAAGCAAAGAATATTTTAACTCTGCTTAGCTAAAGGCCTAATCTAAACATCCCTTACACGGAGCTGTAATGTCTTCGACTATGTATCCCGAGTTACTGAAGTAGGTTGCACGTTAATATTTCCAACTAAACACTTTCAATCCAATTTATTCCATTATCCAAGCAGTTTGCATTGAATATTTTGCAAAATCATGTGTTAAAACCTAAAGTGCTAAATAACAAGAATTTACCTAAGATGTTTATTTTTGTCCTGATTGTATTGGTATCATTCCTCTTCCCTGCACTTTTTGTTTTGTGTAAGTAACAAATTCATTAATTCCTTGAGAAAAAAAGCATATTTTTAAAAACAAAAAAACAAATGTGTAATTTCTACTGTAACAGAATCATGTTGTCTGTCAAAATTACATCATGAGTTTTGGCATAAATATTTTAAATCTTTAAAAGAAAAAAACCTAGCATATCAACTAGATATTTTCTTCAAGAAGTGTAGAAAATTTATTAAACATTGTTTATACTGCAGATACAGTATTCCAATGTTTTTGTCAATAGTATTCATGACATAACACTACACGAACCACATTGATTCCTTCAGATGAAGGAACTTACAATAAGAATTGCTGTTTTGTCTTACAGCTTGTGCAGCATCATCTTTCTGTGTGCATGTATGGGAGACTACTTATCCCCTTTCATGATCTTTCTTACTTCTTTTATGCATTTTGCAGCCCATGTGCAAGCTATCTTATACAAGAAAAAAAAGTGACAAGAAAAAGAAAAAAGAAGACCACAAGAGGAAGCTTTTACTGTTAATGTATATGTAGCTATGTTGCTTTAACACTCCTAAGTAAAACTTGCATTTAGTTTTTTCTGTGCACCTTTCATCCTAATTTACTATTTCTCACAAATACGATATGCTCTATAAAACATTACATTTGTTTTCATCTATTCCAATCCATTTCATCTGGTGGAATATATAAATACATAAATAAATATATACCTGCAGACTCATACAAAGAGCTTTTTAGAAATTTTGAATAATGTTAGAGGGATTAAAAATATTGGAAAACAAATACACAGAGCTACACTTCTCATGTAGATTACTGTAATGCAAACATGATGTTGCATCTCTTCTAACTGCAGATGGACCAATTCAAAAATAGCTAGTCCAAATCACTCAAATGGTATCTATATCAGATATCATCAGTTTGATTTCTTTAGATCTTTTCATTTGTGCTGTCAGCAAACTAGCAAGGGCAGATGCAGTAGCTCTATACCAGCAGCTGAATATCCCTGATCACATTTTAACCTGGTCCTTGAAATTATATAGCTTTCAGATAATTACCTGTCAGTGAAACGTGGCATTGATTGGTCCTTTTTTAAGGATTTTTTTATCTTACATCTTCCAAGCTCCCTTTTTAAAATTGAATGAAATATTGCTGGGACATTGTTTTAAAGTGAAAAATGTTAATTTCTGTGCAATACTCTGTTTTATTCAAATGTGTGTAGGTTCTTCTTCCCACATCCTTTTCCTGTTCTTTTTGAGGAAAACAAGGGCATTGGAAAAAAGTCTCAGACATTAATTTTCATGATTAAGGTAAGAGACTTATCTTACAGCCCACTTCAGTAAGACACTGAATATGGTGCAGAGTTGTTTAAAAAGTGACTTATGCAGAAGCTGTTATGATGTCATCCATAGGTATACTTCTTTGTCTATACAGTACTTTTCTGCATGCTCAGTGGAGCAGTATTTCAAGTTAACAACCATAATTTATTATTTAATGGACTGTGTGATTAATGGAATGTATCATATTTTAATAATCCTTAAATTTTTCCTCTTCTGTCACGCTCAGAGATATTAATTGTGTTTGCTCTGAACTTCGCAGTTCTCAATAGGTTTTTTTCTGTTAAACACTTTCAGCGTTAAACATTTTAAATCTTTACCTATATCTATGTATATATAAGTAAAACATACTCAAAAATATGAACTCCAATGGACCCCGTACCAGTGGTCCCTGATGAATGCTAGATGCAGAATTTCTTCCAACAAGACACCCACTTTTACTAATACCTAAGATATTTCATAATCCCTATATCTTTGTTAACTGGTATGGTTTCCAATTTCAACTCACAATTCAGTCCATAATTTTTCACATATTAACTGTTTATTACACAGCTAGAGACTTAGCACCTCTCAAGCATTTTAGTCTTCTTTTAATGTATACAGTCCTCACACGATAGAGCTGAGTCACATTACAAAAAATGCAATGTTGACACTCACAGAGTGAATGCAGTCAAACCAGGAATCTAGCTCTATCTTATGTGCTTTCCAGCAGATCATATTTCTAATTTGTTTCACTACTCCACATGTTTTGGCTAACTTGTGCTTTTTGTGTGGAAATAGCATATAAACTAATACAAACAAGGCAAACCTAGTGATTTGAATGAGACTCGATTAAGATTTTATTGACAACTAAGGCAAAGTACAAAATGAAATTTCTGACATGGTGAAAATTCAAAAAAAGCAGAACAGGAAAGCAACATTCTGAAATCTACAGGACTGCAGAGAGACCCAATAAGTATTTATTTGGTCATTAACAGGAAACCCTCTCTGACTCCAGTGACATTAAAGTTTCACACTGATCTCTTTTTATCTCTGTATATAAACCAGCATCTTTCATACTTCTTCATGTTTTCTAGTCAAGTTAAATGGGTTTTACATTGGGATGTTTATGTACAAAATACCACTTTACCAAAACTTATCTTTTTGTGGTTCCTGGGTTTGGGGTTTATTTATTTTCAGTAATTTTTAAACATGATTCTTTCTGAAAGCTGTTTTCTACAATTTATCCATAAAAATATTTTTACACTTCAGATATGACAGAATAGTAATTAATATCAAGTGTGTCTTTTACTGAACAAATTCAGATATTTTATAAGTAAAATAAATCCAGCTCTATATAGACTAGTGGCATTGTATCTACTAGTGCTATAGTATATATCGCTAATGATCTTCTCAGGACTGCTCCATGGTGTTACTGCAACAGATTTGATTCTGATTATCTGAAGCTGTATATTAGTCTATGCTCATGGGAGTTAGGGAAGTCATCATAGTTTATATCAGCTGAGAATTTGGCAGGGTCACCATGCATCTGTCTCATGCAACTCTATATTAGTAATGTCTGTGTTATCAGAAATTAGTACACCCTACAATGTCTTTGGAAGATTTGCTATTACTGTGTCACAGGAAGAAAAAACAAAGAAATTTTTAGAGGTTCGTTTAAGACCCATCTGTATGCTGAATGGGCCCATAAGTCTGGCTAAGAGGCTGTTCAACACACATTTCTGAGCTTAATTTATTGGCAGCTTTCAGGCTTAAGACCCTCCCAAGGTATAATGGGCAAATGATAGTGACTGCAAAAGCACTTCCAGTTGAGCATATGGGGGTTTGTTTGCCAAAGTTTGGATCTCTGTTAAGCAATGCAGCCCTTACAAAATAAAATGTCCATGCCTGTATCATAAACCATAGAGAATTATCAGCAGTGATTCATATTTCTGACTACATAGATTTAGTTTACAACTGTTAACAACTAATTCAGGAAAGAAAAAATCATTGTACTTCCTGAGTTTTGGAACAAATCTGGTGCCAAAAATGGCTTCCAGTTGGGTGGGGACCATGGGTCTAGCCTTTGAATTAATACCAAGAGCACATCCTCATTTCTTATTTAATGTAAATGGTCCTGGTTTGATTTCACCACTAAGCCTTCCTCAAGCTCTAATTGGTTCCTGTACTTCTAAGATTTCTTTCTGCTTTTTTTTCTTCTCTACTTTAATCCCTTTTATCAATTTCCTGTGACCACCTTAATGGTTTTTTCCTATTTGTTCAGTCATTACCAGACATTTCTAAAAGTTTCCTTCACTTTGAATTCTCTGGGTATTACAGTATTGCTTTTCTAACCCTAGCCCCTCACTGTGGGATTCTTTATATATTTGAAGTCTGCTAGAAAGAAGGACATACTCTGTGTCTCTCTCTGTGCTATTACATGGTATTGTACCTGATAATGTATCTATCTAAGATAAGATGGCATCATGACAGAATATGAAACAGAAAAGCCAGATTTCAAGTTAATGATAACTTTGGTTTAGATAAATGTGAGTAAAACAGAAACGGAGAAGGGGGAAAACACTTAATTTGAATTCAGAGGTACTGAGCAGTTCAAACAGCTAATAAAGGAACTGGGAAGAAATACAATTTGCAGCAATTTTGAAGAAGAAGGGGGGGAAAAAAAACATTACAAATAGTTCCGGGTTTATGTCTAGCCAAGCAAGTAGGAAACCAGAGGCAGATAATAATGTGATTACTTTGGTAATGATATGCATTAGATACATTATGGGAAACAATAATACTCCCTACTGAATGCAGTCAATCCAGTTATTGATTTTTCTTAATGGTAAAAGCGCTGCTCCAAACCAAAAAGAGATATCTTTTATTTATTCTCCCTCCCTCATAAGCCCCATCTCCACAGTCCCCTTGATGCAGAGTAGTAGACAGAGATAATGGAGTAATGTATATCTAATCTGACACCTACTGGGCCAGGCTAATGTTTCAAATAAAAGTTGCCTGGATCACTGCTGCTATTGAAAACAAGATGTATGAAGAACAAAAATTAAAAAATCAAACTTCATTTTTGCTTGAAACATTGGTTAATTTTATTTTGTTTCATTCACCTCCTTTCACTCCAGTTTTTAAGGACCTATAAGCATACACTTCTTGCAATGAGTTCATCTGACTGCAAAGCTAGCTAAACCTCTCTGATGGGCTGCTCCTTGCACTCCAAGGAGTCCTTGCACTCCTTATCTGCACTACTTCAACTTATATTTAATATGGTTAGATTTTTAACAAGCTTGCAAAATATAGATTCACCAAAGCTTCATCTTCTATGTCACCATACCCTGTTTTCAGTAATGAGAAAGATGTCTGACACACAGAATCAAATCAAGCTCTATAGCAAACTAAAGTTTTGGTCTTGACTCTTTTTTTCCCATGACAAGAATAAAGCCCCTGAATAGGTAAAGAAAAAGAATAGAATTGAGTCAAAAGTCACTTGCATGATTGATCTGATACATCAGTAAAATCAAAGTATTTGTACCAACCATTTTTATTATGGCTGATTTTCATTCCTATTCACTTCAAGTTCCATTTTCTGAGAGTAAAGAGAACAAAAAGGCTCTATATCATGCTGTTATCCCTTGAGCAGATTAATTTAACCCTTTCACAGATGTCTGGAAATGTCCAAGACGACAAAGCTCTGATCAACTAGAGAGAATAGGCTAGCCATTCAGTATCCTCTACTATCACCAGTATGGATACCTTTATGATAGGTGCATAACTAATGTATTTTCACATAAAGTAATAAAACAGGACACAAGATACAAATACAAATTAAGCTTAATAAATATCAAGTCTTAGTGTAATGTTACTAATTAACGAATGGCCCAACACATTTGTTGATACAAATATGTAGCTTGGTATTCAAAATCATGGATTTGGGACAGAAAGAATTATTATTTCTGGATCAAAAATTATAATTATATTCAGTATAATCTATTTAAAATATCTAATTTTGACACTACCCTCTCAAGAACTGAGAACAAATAACTAAACAAAGAAATCTGTTCAGAATCAATATATACAGCATATGATTCATGGGTTCCAATCTTATTATGTAAATGTAGGCCTCTACATCCATATTTAGAAACATAATTCCTCACAAATACTGGGTCTTCACAGTTTCTTTTGACTTATGTTGAAAATCTTTCACTGAAATGCCTTTTTATGGTGCTAGGAGCCTAAGGAGGCAGCCAAATTTGACTGTTACTACTGGGGTCCTTTGAATGCATTCTCAAAAATTTCTTATTGTGAATTCCTATCTCAAAGGTACGGCAATGATTTTATAGATCTTTCACACTGTTCTTAAATGAGATAAGGAATCTCCTCCAGGATCCATAGCTGAGGCAAAATGTGAGACCTTGACAAAGAACCTCAAAGAACTGCCAGTCGTCATATGAAATCACACCAGCCCTATGCACGATCTGCTCCTCTTGTGCTTCTGAGGACTGCTGTGGATCTCACTACAAAGAGAAAAGCAAGTGCATGCAGAAGCAGTGGAAAACATGGAGATGCCAATCCAGCTGTCTGAATTGGTGAATAGGTTATGTAAAAGGGAGCAGCAATAGGAGCTGCCCTTGAAATGGAGAAAAAAACATGCAGCAGGGAGGACTGTCAGAACCAGTCAAAGTGACGACTGCGAGTGGAGGAGGAAAGTTCTAGCAATGGAGGAAACAGGGACAAAAAAAAGAAAGGTTGAAAATCTGAATATTGATTGAAGAGTGAAAAGAGAAGCAGAATAGAAGCAAGAAGGAAGAGAAGGGATGACCAGATGCAAAAAGAGCAACAAAAGTTTTCAACAAAAATTCAGTTGTAGTTTTGTGTGGAAAAAAACCCAGCAGTAGCATGGCATGGAAGGTGGTCATTAAACAGTATGTTCTACCCGTTTTCCCATGGGCCTGTAGCTCATACCCTCATTTTTAAAAATATTATAATTATCAGCCTGGAGCTGAAATACAGTTAATATTCAGAATTTACACTGCTTCTGTGACCAGACAAAAATGAGGCACTGTAGGAATGTGGAGATCTCTCCTTTCAGTAGACTTTAACTCCTAGAATTTTTAGACTGATTTAGGAAACTAGATTATTTTAAAAGTGTAATTTATGTCTCCTCCAACACTTACATGAGAGGCACGCAACAAAACAAAACCAAAACATAATCCCACCACCAAACAATGACAAAAAGGGCGTGACTTGACCTCCAGCATCTCAGGTTGGTAACCCAGTCAGTGTCTCAGCTTTAGCCTTTGAAGAAGTCATAGAGGAAGGAAAACAGTGTTTCACTAAGGCCAACAAGACAACTTGTTTCTGCTGACTCCATCCTGAAATCCATGGAAAAACTGGTATATATTTCAGGCCTTTTCAGATATGTTCATCATTCACTTATACATTGACTTCAACCAGTAAGTTTGGCATTTAACACCTCTGCAAATCAGCTCCAGTGTACAGCTGTAAAACCTGAAGAATTAAATGCTTTAGACTTGAAAATATTCAAGGTGGGGGTTGAGTCTTCTCTTTTCGTGATCACTAGTTCTGATAGAATTTCTCTGATCCTATGTCAGTAACAGAAATCAAGTGAGCTAAATACTGATACTTGTATGCTTCAGCTGAATAGCAACTCATTCCCTGCTCCACTCCCAATATGTAACATGGACACATTAAGAGGAATAATGTTTTTTAGAATCCAGTCTATAACTGCCAAAATCAATTTAGGTCACTCCTCGGATAGGCACATATTCTAAAATAAACCTAATTTTGTGTGTTCTTGTACAATTGTTGCATAAAGAAAGCTAAGAGGCTTTTCATATCACAGGCTGTAGTTTCACTAGCATGCTTCCAACTATTGTTTTACATGTTCCTCCAGTATGACTCACACTTTTTTCCTGAATGATTAATGATTGAGAATATATTATTGAACACATAAGAAAATCTTTCTCCCCTTATAATCTAGTTCATTTTCACTGTCATTAAAATGAAAAGATAGGGCATCTCCATTTGCAATATGATAATTTTGCTGGGAAACAGCAGGAAAATATTGCAGGAGAAAATTTAACAGTTTTTTTTTTTTATGATCCACCTACAAATTTAAACATTTCTGAGAGGTTAAGCTAATAAAGCAAGGAAACATAAAGGAAAAAAAAAAGTGCTAGCTTTTAAGGATTAAATTGGGAGAGTGATAAGACCTACAATTAAATCGTTATTTAAGAATCTAAACAATTTCTTGCATCTTCAATATTAAAAGGAGTTACCATTATTTAAAAGTACCATATTAAGTTCTCTTTTTCATTTGTCTTTATTTAGAACCTTCCCAGCTTTAAAATGTACCTAGTTAGTTCTCCAGTTTAGACAGAGATCATTCTTCAAAGGTGAAATGCTGTCTTTTTCCAGCGGTTGCACTTCCTATATCCCCAGCCAAACATGAATAGAGAGCTTTAGCAAAAACTCTTTGTGCTATTTTTGAATAGAATACTAGAGAAACATTTTCATCATTTTCACATTTTCCACATCTGGAAATGCCCAGAAATCTTTGATTCTGCATTTTCTTCCGTCTATCCTTAAACTTCAGGGGTTCAAACCAGAGCTGATACTGTTATTTTGAAATGTGCACTGAAAATGCAGCTGTTGATGTTTGTTTTCCTGCCAAAGCCTATTTGTTGAATGAAAGAAAATCCTTAGACAGATTTTGAAATTTCTTTATGTACTCATAATAAGCTATAAGAATGTGATCTCCCTCCTGGTTCCTTAAAATGACATTGTGGCAGTCTTAAGTCAATCAGCTTCAACAGGCAATGCAGCTATATAGAATAAATAGATTCCGTATGATTAGAAAGCAGGCAAAAATATAAAAGTATTAAGCATTCATACCCATATGCTTAATTCATATTCATATATAAACATTGACAAAAACAATGAAAACACATAAAGTTATATATGCTTAAAAATGGGAAAACATTATAGGTTGTAACTGGGCTTCCCAGGTTAACATGTTTTTTAAAATACCCAGCTTTGATTAGACTGAACTAAACCAAATCCGCATTTCTTCTTTTTTAATACAAGTGTGATTTTGTCAAGGTATAACTTTTCTGCAAAAAAGATGCAAATCAAATGAGGTAGAAAGACGAAAATTCTAGGCATCCACAATGACAATATAGCCGTCACCCTCATACCTATGATTCCTATAAAAGTAAAAAAGTCTTCTAAATGAACTTAGTCACATATGACATATTTATTTTGTTAAGTAATGATGCTTTGACAAAGGCAAAGAAATTGGGAAAAAATCTTTAAGGGATTTGTGGCTGCTGCTGTACATAAATAAAACATATGGTGAGTTACATTTAGAATATGAACATTTTCTTGGATTTTCGTAGCCTTTTTTTTTCATCTTAACATCACATGTTACTTAAAAGAGAAACAGTCTTAATTTGGAAAATATAAATTTTAATATCTTTCATAGCATTTTGTTTTCTTGCTACTGGTTTATATATTATTATTATACTGTCAGAGGTACTTGCCCTTGCAGAGTGCTTTGCATTTGCAGCAACTCTACAAGCTTGTGTTGTGGCACAGTTTATATAAGGAGAAATATAAAATCAATATTATTATTTCCACAAGAGAAATAACCAGCTTTGTTAGCGTCCTGCCTCCATTGCATGAAACCTGCTACTGCTGATAAAAACTAAAACCCTCTGTCATACTTCACATGTTTTTTGGTTTTGGATATTGTGGCTGATGGTGCTGGAATCCTCCTTCTGCTGCAGGATAACCAGCCCAGGGAAAGGAAAAGTGAAGTTTAGCTAAAGAGATTGGTATTTCAGCTTTGTCCTGAACCTCTACGTGGAAAACCGGGGACGATTTAGCATCCGCTCTGACAGCAACTGTTGTCTTGTCTGGTCACTTACATCTTTTTACTGTGGCTGTAAAACCCTACCGAGATGAGCTTATAGTATTTCAGATGACATCTAGCACTAATTTTTCACACAAAGTATGGCAGCGAGTGGAGAAGCAGAGGGGGGAGGAGGAACCAGCCCAGCACAGGCTGCAGAAATGCTCCCTGCAGTCATTCCATCCCTGCCATTGAGAAGCACAGCTGAAGCACATTCTCGTATCTCGGGGAAACAGCTCCCTCTCCTTCTCCTTGTGCTGTGAATTAGGGAGACCGGCCTTCATCTACAAAGACACTTTTCAAATGACACGCAGAGGCCTGCTGTGCATTTGCAGCCTAGTGCAGCACCATGCAGTGGCAGAAACAAAATGCTGCAGTCTAATGAAATGCTTTGAAATCTATTTCTCTGGAGAAAAAACTTTGCTTGGCAAAGGAAACAGCAAACATGAGTACATTTGAGAATCCAAAAGCTGAATTTTCTAGTAATACAAAATATAAAGTTTCCTATTTGATAAAAATTGAATTTTTTTTGTGATTTCAGTAGTGAAAAGTGGGTGTGGGGATATGCTCTAAAAATGCTGAAAATAAAAAGGGTTTCTACCATGTTAAATGCTTTCAGGGGAATTCATTCAGCTCTATGTGAAGGCCTATGTATAAGTGAGATGCATTTTAATTAAATTTTGGGGGACAGCAGCTCATTAATTTTGTATTTCCATGACCTTTCACATAAAAGATCTATACTAGGGTTGTTATTACTATAGTAAAAAGAATAGTTTAAAATAGAAAAATAAAGCATTTAAAATTTCCATCTGCAGCACTAAGAAAGGGAGTAAAATGAAATGTTACATACTTCCCTCTTATTGGTAATCAGCAGAGTTTAGTAAAGTGGAAATTTTGTCCAAGTGAACTAACAGTTGTTTTATTATGGCTGTTACGTTATCAAGATCCTACACAACTACCTGAAAATTTTCACACAGATCCCACATTTTGTCTTTAGCCTCAAAACACTGATCCATTGAAGCAGATCTTGAGAGAAGTTCATTGAATAAATCTTAGAGAGGAGTTCAGATCTGGCAATGAAATATGTGTCTCATTCTCCTGCATGCATCTATGTGTGTGTGAGTAACATGCAAAACCCTGAAACATTCATTTTGCATTCTGCATATCGGTCCAATGCCAAAAAGAGCTAACATGCAGAAATAGCACAGTGCCCCTGGAAAATACCTTAAAAAATTTGCACATATATCCACCAAGACATATGATAAGGAAGAAACAGTGAAATGCTAATGGAGAAAGAGATCATTTCCCCATAAGAAGGCAAGGTAAGCTTTAAAGGGAACCAAATTATGTCTGCAGGGTAAGGACAGATCTGCTGGCAGCACTTAAGTAAATTTGATTGAAAGCAGCTAATAATTCCCAAGTGTAGAAATATTAGACTGCTTGTACTAACAGAAATTATATTCCACTTTGATGATCTAATTCTTGAAATGTATAGCAGAAATGCATAACAAACACAAAGAACTGAAACCCTCTCCAGGGAGGCACTCAGCTGACGAGTCACTGGCTTCCAGTAATTTTTGGCACATTCCCTACATTTCAAAAGGCCAGCAATGGCCTTTTGAATACACTACCATTCCTAGTGTATAAGAATGTTCTGTATGCTTTAAAGCACAAAACCAACATGGCATGCAATTTAACTTATCCAGTGATATTCGAAGGGCTTTAATGAGCAGGATTTTACAAATCTGTTACTGTGTTTTCTCCTCCTCTTCGCTGGATTTATTCTGCTCCTGCATTGTAACTCAGAGCAATGATCCCTAAAAACTTCCGTGATCAGCTAAATGAGCTTACGTGTTGATCTTCAGCATGAGTAAAGAAAAGAGACATCGCAGAGGACTACCTTTGTGTGTACCCCATACTCCTTAAAAAAGTCTCATGTTCTCAGGAAATTTCACAGTGTATCATGATGACAGTGATGTTCTGGAGATGGGCTTTGCACTGTCAGCATATTTAGGCCATCAGTTCTATTGATGGACGTTGTACAGCCACCCTTAGCATCAGCAGCTTGTGGGCCATGGAAACAATTCTCAGCTCCTTTAGTAGGATTTCCATTTAGGGTTTTGGGTGGGCTAATAACATTAGATAAGAAATACTCGTTCAAAACAAAATATAAAAACTTGCAACGTTAAATGACTTATAGTAATTTGCTATTCCAAAGTCTTTCGTAGTCCTCCTTTTCCCCTTTTATCAGTTCCTAATTACAACTTGTCTGTGACATAGATACTCAGTTTTCTCCCTGTTCAGCTGAAACAGAAATATAGACATATAAGTTTGCATTACTCTTCACTGAGATGTTCCATTATGCTCTTTATTAAACAGGTACGGTTTCACCTTGTATCCAGATATAATCACTGGAGCTTGCAACAAGTACACATGTCACTTACTTATGTGATTTGACTTTTGCAGACAGAGTATAAAATGGAGGAGAAGGAAAAGGAATTCAAGCAATAGCTTGATATGTTCATCATTCATGATGAACAAATATTGTCCTACTTGTGTCCTACTTGCATCTAACTTGTTTTTGTCTTGTAAGAAATAAAACAAATCCTGACTAAAAGCTCATTTAAAAAAAAGAAAAAAAAAAAGAAAAAGAAGCTTCAGTTCCTTTCATTGGCTAGTAAAATTGCCCCAAAAATTCTTAGGTAAAAACTTATAAACGGTATATTTTTTGTAGATACATGAATACTTAGAGCATAGGGTTGGAATTTCACACATCTGACTTTCTGTACCACCACCTTCCTTTTGCGCACTGGATGATGCTGAATGGGTCACTTGGTGTATTGTCCCCACCAGCATGCTTTAGGCATAATGCATATAACTCTGGAAATGCTGGGTGGTGCTGCCAAAGTTAACCTGACTACTCATCTTCACACAAAGTTAGGGAAGTGGAAAAGTATTTACGGATCCATTCTGAATAAACCCAAATATTACAAAAATAAGAGATTTACTTAAAAATCTTAAATTGAAACTCAAATTTTTATTTTGTTTTTATATGTCCAGTGCTGTTTGAGCCTTTCTAGGAGCAGATGGGTTGTATTTACACATTTGTGTTTGTAGGAGTAAATGAACAAATAAAGATCACCATATATGGATGTAAACTCCAGAGGCAGGTTTCTAAGAATAAAACCTAATTTTGCACAAAATACTTTTTTGCAAATTTATCAACTCTAGAGCTCTCACACCTTCCAGCAAGAAATTGCATTGGATCAAGATCAAAATATCTAAAAAATTTTAGTGATGATATCTGATTGTCATTAACTTTTTTTAAGTCAAAATGGTAAGAGCTCTTAAGCAGAAGAATGAATGAAAACAGTAGTCAGGGACAGAGCATAAACAGTTGGTTACTTTTTAGAAACCTTTAAAATTGCTTGATTTGACACTTCATGACTGTCTTTTATGATCAATGTTATCCTTGGAGCTACTAAAAGTGTGTTGTCTTTCCAACAATTGTTTCTGTGATTCATTTCTGAAGTCGGTGGAGCTGCCTTGACTCCCTCATTGCGAAGAGTAACAGTTTGGAGACTGTGGTCTGGTCTCCTGTCAATGCTTTGAGGATTAACATGCAACACTGCTATTGGCATGACAGGTGCTACCTGTGTAAGTCCATGTGTCAGTGGGAAGAGACCCCATAGCATCAGGTTGTTGAACAGATAAGAGGATTATAGTTAAATAGTTCCTAATGGTGTGAATGATGCTCTTTCTTTTTGTTGGTTTATTTTTTCTTGGCTGGGGCTGACCACTGAAGGCAAGAACAGAATATTTTGACAGACACAGAATAGCCTGATCTATAACTCTCTGACAGTTTTCTCTAGTTTTCTAAGGATGGACAAGAAACACTGTTTATTCCATCAGGAAACATCGTGCTTTCTGTCTGCATGATCTGGTTAGTTAGTAGAGTTTTTCAGTTTACATTACAGAGACCTTGCAGACGCTACATTTGAATTTTCAAACAAAAAACATTCCAAATGGGTGGCTGCATAAATTTTAACCATTAATTTTTAATTATAAATGTCAAAAAGTGCTCAGGCCCATAACACATGCATTGTGGAACTACACAGACTGCTCCCTCCCTCACTAGCAGTGGATTTGGCCCTTTTTTTGCAAGGCACTCTATTAAAACAAAACAGAACATTTAGAAGATATAGATATATAGGTATATAAATATACGCACACATATATATTTCTCCCTCAGAAGCTATCCCCACTGCAATAATCCACTATGCACAAAGAGAAAGTGTCTGCAGTTTCAGTCCTGCAAGTGTTCAGACTCATGGCTGATATTCAAAAGCATCAGAGCCTTAGCATCTTATGAACAGTAAGAAGTAGGAAGAAATGAAGGTTATTAGGTTTATACAGATGACACATAGTTCTCCATTATCCTTTTTTGTCTAAATCCACCTTTAAAATACTGAATTTAAAATCTGTGGCTACTCGGATGTGTAAAACTTAGATGCTCTTAACATAAAAGCATTTGAAAAATATATGCAAGAAGTGACACTGCCTTGAAAGACAAACCAGCCATGACATTTTTTGTTGTTATTATTTTTATTGTCACATTTCCTCTCCACTTTAATTCATCCCACAAGACACCACAGCAGCTGCCTTAGAGGCAAGCTGCTGGGAAATGCAGGGTCTAAACCAACCTACTATTTAATTCCTATCCTTAGTTATGAATCAGTGAACAGGCACTACACAGTGTTTTGCCTTATAGTTTTTGCCTTCCTGATTGAATTTCCTCCTTTGTAATAATTGCTTTTAGCACCAAGAACACCGAGTTCCAGAAAACAGTCTCACCAAGAGATGAAGTCCCCAGCTGGGACGTGAACTTGTGGCACTGAAGTGCAGGGGAAGAAGTGCATCGAAGCAGTGACAGAGCTTTGTCTCACTAAAATAAGAGCTCTTCTGTAATTAACTCAGTGCTGGCTGACTCCCTATGTTTGCTCTCAAAAGAAGGGGAGGTTGTACAGTAGCTTGAAAAATGAAAGGCCTCTCATTTACACACGAAAAACTATCCTCTGGAGCTCACCAGGGCAGATTGTGGTGCTGTGTACACACAGTGTACCCAGGGGCTTGGGTGGCTGCCTGCACGCTGCCCGCACGCTGCCTGCACGCTGCAGTCCCACGGCCCCCCAGCAGCCTGCCTGCTGCCATGCAGCAACAGGCTTTGCAGCCACATCTGATTCCCTTTTGACTTTTGGGGTTTTTTTTCATTATGATTGTCTGAAATCCAGCATTTCACTGGGCGTCCACTGTGAGAGCTGCCAACAGAGCTGAGAGCCAGAAGGTGCAGGCTAGTTCATGCATTGCAAGGCTCATCACAGGAAAATGCAAGTTTTATTTTCTCTAAGGCCTCTCTTAGGAGACAACGTCTTCTGTGTATCGCTGTGTAAAGAGATTCATATCAACATAACAGGCTGTCTTGCTGAGCTGATAAAAAAACCCAAACCCACAATAACTTTTCCCCAGCTCACCAGAGCTAAACTGGGCCAGTGATGTGAAATGCAGAGGGAACTTGCTTTGAAGTGCTTTCTGCACCTGCGTTATCTCAGAAAAAACTGAAGAAGGATATAATTCCAGTTGCAAAAGCAGATTTTTTTAGACATATAGACTGGTATTACATCAGCGTTGCTGAATTGTACCCATCCAATAGATGTAATGGTCTTTTCCCTCCAGGAAGGAAAGTAGAGTCAAAGAGAACATTTACACTTTGTCCAGCTGGTGTACCAACACCCTTCCAAAGAGGTGGAACACAGCCACCAAAACAATATTCACTTTTCCTTTTTAAGGTTGAATTATTAGAACCATGAGACTAATTCCATATAAAGATACCTCATTTCCTTGCCAGAACACAGATGCAAAACTGTCTTCAAAATCATAACATTGAAAAAAAGGAAAATGGCAGTTTTTTCTGAAATTATTTGTAGAGGTCTCTTACCAAGTTTGTTTTCCAGTCACTTTGTTTTCTCCCATTCTGTTGCTCTTTGCTCACAATTTCTTCCAAGAAACTATATTTTCCCTTTTTCTTATCTTGATATTTTTTAAACAATTTATTAAACATTTGTCTTCTGTGACTGTGATAGAGCCTATCTTTTTTTTATTTATTTGCAGGATTTGCATCCCAAAATAGTGGAAGGACACCATCTGAATAGATAAAGCAATACAAAATAAAAACAGACAGACTGAAATATTTGTCAAAAAGGCAACATTTGCCCACACAGTTATCACTGTGTGAAAACTAAGACACTGCAATTATTTTGTATTTTAATTTAAAAATCTCCATGCATAGAGTACAGGCAGGGGCAGTAATAGGTAATATCTTTGGCCACATTTTCCTTTCCAGAGAAAACATTTTCCTTTACAAGCATTTTATGACCTTTTAAAAAAGTGCTCCAGAATTACTTTGATTTGCTGTATGACTTTGACATTTGTCCAGGCAGCAGTCCTAGAGTTTGCTGCATTTCAATTTGAGAATGAATCTTTTCAAAGCAAAGGAGTTGCACTTCAGTTCACATTTTTCCACTGCCACCATCGTCAGTTAAGGCCAGATACATAAAGTTATTTAAAGATCTAGGGAGGCAGATAAGTGACTCAGATGCCTAGCTCTTAGTACTTAATGCCTTCTTTTGTGTACAATTACCTGAATGTTTCCATTCTATTTGTCATGTTTATTTGCATCAATATGGGAAGTCTTGTAATATCACATGTTCAAGATCAGCTTGGATATCAGACAACAGCAATCAGCATCTTAAGCGACTTAAGATAAAAATATGTCAATATTAAGTTAAGTGAGTTGCTCAAGGTGAAGGCAGAAGTTTGTACTCAAACAAGGAGCGTGCTTCACATGGGTCATCAGTGCCTGTCAGATGAGCCCAAAACAGGCATTCTGAATTTGGAAGAAACTTCCTGCTAACGTCTGAAAGCGTATTTCCAGTCTTGCATTTATGGGAATCAAAGCTGATTGTCATATTAGCAGAAACAAACCAGTAAAGAAAAATCCTAAAAATTGTGCAGAGAAGCCATCACTTAAGACCAAAAGGTTCCTCATGTCCTACGAGTCCTCCAAGTTCAAAACTGAATGTTTTCCAGAGGCACAAGCATGTCCAACAAACAGCCTTCCCTATCCATACGCCTCCATATGGTCTTAATTTTAAAAATATTCTTAATTCCATCATTCTTTATCCAAAATAGATTTCAAATGCTGGATACAGTACTTGGTTTAATTCAATGGCAAAGAAGTATTTTGCTCCCTTTTCAACTTCAAGTATTTTCATTAGTAAAACACATTTTGGAGAGTAAAAAACAATTTGCCATCCAGAACTATCCATATTGATAAAAAATGTATTCATAAAGTTGTGTTGGTGTTCTGCTTGAAGCTAACAGCTCTTTATTTCCTGACTGTTACTGCTAAAAGCATCTTTCTGTAAAATAAATGGTGATATGTAGGCCATAAGGCAAACGTTCCCTGAAAGAAATTGTCCCGAAATTGTGGTTTACTGAAATCTTCTGGCTTCTTAAAATTAGTTTAGCATTGATAACCTATGTGATGACAGGAGGTCTTGAACTAATAAAAGTTTGGGAGAGAAGATGGCTTGGGAAAAGAAGCCTAAGTATTATTTAATATAACCCATTTAAAACCAGAAATGAACCATTAGGTTGGTGTTCAGGCAATCTTTCTTGTGGCATATGATCTACAAAGTGCTATAAGAGCCTGTGTTTCAATATTTCATACCAACAAAATTATTTTCTAGAATTGTGGTCATATGCTGCAGTTATTTTTAATATCTTTTCTAATTGCATAGTACTTTACTTCTGACTGTCCACTATAAGTAATTTGAAACTTCTTCTGGATGAACTACAGTAATCCTTATAGTGATTATTTTTGTCGTTACTGATGGCTGCAAAATATTTTCTCTATTTGTCTCTTTATAACAGGTGGCACTTGGATAAGTGATGAATAATAAAATCATGATCACTGCGGTTGCCACACTCCATGTATAGATCTAACGCTACTAGTTTAAATAAATAAATAAAAAATAAACAAATAATATTTGCATTGAGAATTTGGTTATTATCACCTTATCTGATCTGCCTTCACTGTGTGAATAAACAAATTACATAAATATTTTACAAATATTATGCTATAGAAAACTATTAACCCATATTAAATTGATGAGGTAAAAATCATATCTTGCTTAAAGAAATCTTGAGTGTCCTGCGGCTGTGCTTCATTCAGTTAGATGAAAGCTAATCTGAAAAATTTTAGAAGAAGCTTTTCAGATTTCAGTGGTGACCGTAGCAACTTCTTTTATGAAATACATGAAGAAGTTTGATTTTAGCAAGGGCTACTTAAATGTAAACTATCGTTTGGCATCAAAATACACAGGACAAGAAGACAGAACTGTCCTAAGGTGGTTTCACTTCCAAATCTGGTGTATTACAGAATTAAACAGTGAGCTGTGCTCTCCAAAGCGTATCTGCTAATTGATTCCCCTTGCTCCAGTGAATCAACTGAAATTCCCCATAAGGTGGAAATCGCAGTCGTCCTGCCACCACTGAGCCCTGCCTTTATAATGAAGTGTATCCTGCCTCACCACAGCAGGAAAGGCAAGACTTTCTGGCCATGTAGGATCACGCCGCTCTCCGAGACCTAGAATAAAAGTTCTGAACTTCTTGTATACAGGGTAAGTGGACCCGCTATTTTGTATATTCCTGAAGTCCACCATGCCTGAGTGCTGCATCTCCAGCTCCACATGCTGGTGCTGGAAGCTAATTCTGAGAGGTAGTGCTCAGGAAAAGTTTGTATCATAACTGCTTTCCACAGTTGAGAAATGCCTTGAAAGTCTTAGGTAGAAAACTAAAGAAGTCTACAGTCAGGTACACTCAAAACCTGTTTTTTCTGTTCTTGCTTTTTTCTTTCTGTAGCTGCATTTACAATTTTCTAATTGACTATTTGAATTGCTAGAAATACACATTGTTTTTTCTCTCAATGTTTGCATAGCATTTCATCCATCGAACACAAATAATTCCTTTCTCTGGAAGTGAGGATCCAAATATAAAAAAGTGGTTGTAAACAAATCCCAAGAATTTTTGTGTATTTGTCAAAAAGCTACAAAGTTTGGCTTGAATTTCAGTGTGAAAGAGTAAGTTGCCAAGTGAAAAGAAGGAGGTCTACTTGCAGGTGTAATTGAGGATCCTTCTGGCAAGGACATGCGATGGAGAAACACGCAAAATCTTCAAGCAGTCCCCAGTTTATTGTATCATGGAAGTGCCACAGACACCTCCAGTTTCTTCAGTGAGACTTGCACATAACTGACCAAAAGCATATTCATGTGTTTCCACATGCAGGATTCTTGTTGAACAGGACTCTGGAATACGAATTTTCCTCACACCTTGCTTGCAGTATTTCACCTGTATATTCTCCCAGATGCTCTGTGAACATGTGTGATCTCTTTGGCAATTCTACCTTTCCCCCAGCTCCTTTCCCCTTCTCTCGTCTCTGTGAACTAACATCAGGGCCTTCAGCAGTTCACAGTAAATTTACAAGTCATTTAGCATAATCTTTGGACAACTTCTCAAACATTTACATGCCTACAAAAAAAAAAAAAAAAAATCCCTAATTTCTTAATACAGAGCAGATCATGCTGCAGTTAAGCGTTCCTGAGTTTGATGCAATGATCTTCCCTTAAAATCAAAGGGAAGACCTGAATTCTTTCAGTTAATCCTGATCTCCAGATGGGATTTTCTTGTCTTGTTCTCTTGTCTCTGCTGGGTGTTTAACTTGAAAAACTGCAGATTGTTACAAAAACATCACTGTCTTTTAGAGAATGAGCAGTTCTCACATCCCCTTCCAAGAATTTCAATTGCCTCTGTTTTGAAGGCAAGCAAGTTACTCTTTATCAGTAATATTAATTTGGGTCATGAATCTGGAAAACTTAAAACTTTATGGAACTTTATGAACCACAAGAAAATCCACGCTTCTGTTTGCAGTGCAATAAAGTTGCATATGTAATTCTTTGCATGATGTTAAAGCACTAGGATTAAGGTTATGAAAACCTTCTAGAATACCGTAAGTAAGGATATATGAATCTTCCAGGACATAAAGAATCATAAATATATTGATAATAATTTACACATAGATTTTTTCACATCATAATTTTAAAAAGATCTTCATAGACAGTTTTGTAACTGTTTACCTTGCAGATTTTTCTTTTAATTAGCTCATCCTCAGCAACGCAATTTAATTGTGTAGTGGTTTAACCCCAGCCGGCAACTAAGCACCACGCAGCCGCTTGCTCGCTCCCCCCTGGCGCAATCAGGGAGAGAATCAGAAGAGTAAAAGTGAGAAAAATCGTGGGTTGAGATAAAGACAGTTTAATAGGTAATCAAAAGCTGCACACACCAGCAAAGCAAAAGAAGGAATTCATTCACCACTTCCCATCGGCAGGCAGGTGTTCAGCCATCTCCAGGAAAGCAGGGATCCATCACGTGTAACAATTACCTGGGAAGACAAACGCCATCACTCCAAACATCCCCCTCTTCCTTCTTCTTCCCCCAGCTTTATATGCTGAGCATGACATCCTATGGTATGGAATATCCCTTTGGTCAGTTGGGGTCAGCTGTCCCGGCTGTGTCCCCTCCCAACTTCTTGTGCACCCCCAGCCTACTCGCTGGCAGGGCAGTATGAGGAGGAGAAAAGGCCTTGACTCTGTGTAAGCACTGCTCAGCAATAACAAAAGCACCCCTGAATTATCAACACTGTCTCCATCACAAATCCAAAACATAGCCCCATATTAGCTACTATGAAGAAAATTAACTCTACCCCAGCCAAAACCAGCACAAATTGCTAATGGGTTTCTTGAGTGAATAATGAAAAAATGTTTTATTCTTTTACTGCAAATCCTTTTGCACAGAAGTGGTTGACTTAATTCTGCACAGGATTTATCCACAACAGTTGGCTACTATTAGTCTTGCCTTGTCTTCAAGCTTGTAATGAATCTGAAATAAATAATCAGAATGTTTAAAGAAGAGCAAGGTATATCCTACTTATTCCTGTATGCCAACCAATACTACTGGTTGACTCTTGAAGATCTAGCTATACTTTAAACACAAGCTACAACCAAGAAATGCTATCAAATCTTTCTCTATACTTCACATAACTGTAAGCAGCTGAGTTACTACCCAAGATTATTAATTCTACAGTCTTTTCTATAATAATATCTGTTTAATATCTGTTGCAGGTTTTGGCTGGAGGGTTTCATTGTCTTCAACAGTTGAACTAAAGATCTTTTGAAGTGGATTTTTAGTTAAATGTACCAATTTTGCTGGAATTAAAGAACCAAAAGAACTGAAAATTCTGGGTAGCTATTGTAATTTATCTAACATCGTCACTTGTCACAAAAACATAAAGATGTCCTGACTGGCTCGAATATTAATAACTTGTCCTCATAACTGAAGTTATGGCTTCCCTCCTACACCATATGTAGAATAAGAACAGGGCAAGCATATAGGATAAATTCTTGGTGCTATTACTGGCTCAGCTTCCAGTTGTTTACTTTTCAGTGCCTTCTTGGGAAGGGTATGGTTTCTCTGTATTTAATAGCCGCCAATGGATTTTTTGCCTTAGCTCACCTTGAGCTGAGGAAAACACAAACTCCTAGAGTCCACCACATCCTGAGCAAAAACTTCCACAAATCAGTAACCTACTGCATGAGGAATCACTGGTTTTCATTTTTTCTGAACCTGGTTTCATTTGTTTCTCTCTGCTCCCATACCAGAAGAGACATACCCATCCAGGTTCTCCAAGGTCTTTGTAGACTTCTGTGTTATCCCTCTCAACTGTTTCTTCTCCAGACCGGAGTCCTAGCTTACCCACTCGTCCCTCTTTTGGAAAGTATTTAATGCCTTTGTTAATTCTTATTGTCTCTCTGAACTTCTTTGAGTTCAACAGGTATTAAACTTTGAAAAGACTAAAAAATGCTTTACAAGGCAAAATATAATGGGACTTCACATCAGAGAATTTGAGAAATTATGGTAAGGAAGAGAAGATAATAGTCCAGAATTAAGGTGTAATCAAAACAAACAATAAAGTCAAGTGAAGTCCCCTTACAATATGTTGCTAAAGTAAAAACTATACCCAAACTAATGTAAACATTAAGCAATCTACTTCACAAATTACCAATAACATGATCCAATGGTGACTGAACTGCTTGAAAAAAATCCTGTTGGTTTCACGGTCCACAGTGTCAATAAAATTCTCTTTTGTGGCACTGGTGCTATCACGTCTGAGAAGCAATAGAAAGGTGTTGCTTGGCTGTTGGAGAACTTTCATATAGGATCGAGAAACTGGGAAGGTTTGGCTTGCTTCTAGCTGAGAGATGGAAGGTGTTGGTGAGTTTTTGGGGAGGCTGAGGAGTGGAGGGACAGGGGTCTCCCTGTCTCCTCTTCTTGTGCCCAGTCCCTTCGTACACTAACCCTCTCCCCTCTTTTTTTTTTCACTCGTTTTGCAGAAGGAATGAAGGGGAGAAGAAGGAGCCAAAGGCAGTCCTGCAACAAGAGGAAAGGGTTGTGGAATAGGAATGGAAGTGAGACAGAGATTGATGCTCACGGCTTCTTCTGCTGGGGATAAGCAAGAGGGCTTTACAGGCAGAAAGAAGAATCAGTGGTTGGGAAAGCAGGCGTTGCTCCAGCAGCCAGCCTCCATCTCTGCTGGCACGAGCTCGGCAGGCAGTTTGCATCCTGCCTGCTTTGCCAGTGCTTAAAGCCAGCCCTCCCTGGACCATAGCCTGACACCCAGATACAAAGCTTAAATTACAAGAGGAAAGTCTGAGCAGTGCATACTCTTATGCCAGCTTGGAAACACGATGCTTCTACTGCATAAACTGAAGCAATTTAGTTTTGTACTTGTCTCTGCATTTACTGTAGTTATCACGGGTATATTGCTACCTATCCCTAGATTTCTAAATAAATGCATTTACATGGCAGCAAATGGTTACTCTAATCAGTAAAAAGAAAAAGAATAGGAATCAGTGTGGTGTGCAAAATATACAAATAAACTCTATACCATTCTGATTAGCTGCTAAATATTTTTAAATGCATATTAACTAAATATAACTGTATTGTTAAAGTTGAGATTCAGACCATTCAAAAAAAAAGCTCACTGATTCTCACATGACACAGCAATCTTATGAACATTGCATGCTGAGTCAGCCCATTGCCCATGGGCTTGTCTTAGAAAAAAGTGAGTTTTTTGAGCCAGGCTTTGAAAAATGATTCGCCCACGCCATACCTAGAGGATGCTATCACTGACAAATGATAACAAATGGCAAATGGTTTTGTAAAAGCTTTGAGAATATAACATAAGAAGGCAAAACAGAATCTTAGAACAGAAATAGTGTGTTTCCTAATCTTAATGTAAGAACAGCATTCATGGCACTGGTGTCAAGTAATGGACCAAAAATTATGAAACATTCTCAGTAGCACACTAATTTCTCATCCTGCCTTTTGCCAGGGTTATTAATTTTTTACCATAACTTATTGATAAGGAATTATTCTAAAACAGAGTAAAATTTCTCCAGTGTAAATCAGAAAGTACTGAGATTACCATGCTAAGGGACCTGCAGAAGTTTATAACCTGAGGGAAAAATGGTAACAGATTAGAGAATTAATTTAGAAATTTTAAGTGCAAAAAGGAAGCTCCAAGGTTTTTCAAAAATCATTATTGTTAATTGAAAAAAACAGTAGTGTTTATATTTTGTTGTTATCAGTCAAGTATTGAAGGAAAGGAAGAACATATATGTGTGTGTTTAAAAAATATCAACATAAAAACTAAAAAGAAAAAAAATAATTTTTTGATCTGCTGTGAGAAAGACTTCAACACATTACTTTTGAAAGTATTCTTTGAACCTGTTACATCAATGACTGATTCTTATTAAGGTTGCACAGCTAGACCAAAGAAACCAGGACTGTACACCCATCTAAGCAGCCTTAACAGCAAAAAAAATATTAGCCCTTGCAGGTGTAGAAACAGAAGTTTGCTTAGGGAAAGTCCTTATTTCAAGTGTAACTTTCAAGATAAGTGGGAGGGCTAGGCAACATGAGAAAGGATAGCCCTAATCCCCTGCTTGCTCTGAGTGTATTTTAACAAAGTAGATTGTTCCAAACAGCTAATTTTGGCTTGAAACATTTTTAATACAGTAGTACACATGTGCTTCTGAAGGATAGTCTTTTTGTGCACTAAGTAACCGGTCTGCCGAGTCTATCATTGCTGAGACTGTGCAGTCCATGCTTATTCTCAGCATATCAGACTCTTGCTTGATTCCTACACAGGCTGTTTACTAAATCATCAGTCAAATTGTTCAGATTGAAAAGACGTCTCTGCCACTTCGTGGTTATACATCAGAGATAGAGAAGTCTAATATTAAGGAAAAAAACTGTTTCTCAGCTGCTCATTCTCCTTTTTTTCCATCCTTCCCCCCTCCTTCTTTTTATCTTATCCTGCCTCATTTTCTTTTATAAAACCAAAATAAAAAAGTTCCTGACAAAAGGCTTCCATGGTGCAAAATTACATGTACTCCCTTCACCCTACTGCAATACAAACAGGATTGCTGTGTCAATGAACTGGGTGGACTGCAGTATCAGACCAAGGTCAAGTGAAGAAAGGTAGGAAATAAATGGATACGAGCTGGAGTATGCTAAGGTAAAGAGATACTGTGAGTAAGTGGCCAAAGAGATGGGTGTTAGTGAGGTAAATCCTGTAGGGAAGGGAACTAGTGAGGAAACCTGTGCGATCCACCTGTAATGCTAAGAAAAAATATTGCATGTCGGCTTCATTATTTTTCACTGTTGCTTCCCACAATTGTTTTTTTTCAAAAAGGGGTCAAAGAGACGGAGAAGGAGACTGACTACATGAGTCTCAGGGAAACTTCCTAAAAGCTACACAAGAATTACGTGAAGCCTGGGGCATCAGAGGGAAGTTGTACAGATTGTGCAGAACATGAAAACTGAACTTCATGGCAAATTGCTTTAACCAGTCAACACTGTGTCCTGTTTTCAGCTCAGATAGAGTTAATTTTCTTCTTAGTAGCTGGTACAGTGCTGTGTTTTGGATTTAGTGTGAGAATAATGTTGATAACACGCTGATGTTTTAGTTGTTGCTAAGTAGCACTTATCCTAAGTTAAGGATTTTTCAGTTCCCCATGCTCTGCCAGCAAGCAGGTGTGCAAGAAGCTGGGAGGGAGCAGAGCCGGGGCAGCTGACCTGAACTAGCCAAAGGGCTATTCCATACCATGGAACGTCATGCCCAGTATATAAACAGGGGAAGTTGGCTGGCAGGGGCAGATCGCTGCTCAGGCATCAGTCAGCGGGTGGTGAGCAACTGCATTATGCATCACTGGTTTTTTTGCCTTGAGTTTTAGTTGTTTGTTTGGTTTTTTTCCTTTTTTTTGTTATATTCCTTTTCATTACAATTATTAGTATTATTGTATTTCATTATTATTGTTAGTATTATATTTTACTTCAGTTATTAAACCGTTCTTATCTCAACCCACGAGTTTTACCTTTTTTCCCGATTCTCCTCCCCATCCCACTGAGAGGGGGGCAGAGTGAGGGATTGGTTGCGTAATGCTTGGTTGCTGGCTGGGGTTAAACCATGACACACCAACAGTTACCAGTTGTGGATTTAAATGTCTAAAATATGTGTAAGAATAAAAGCATCAGGCTACACATTTTGGTTCTTCTTCCGTTGCTTTGGGTATAGGAGAAAGCAGGGTTGCCCTACACAAATTCAGAAAAAACATAGACCATAAAGCAGGCATTTCTAGCCAAATTTTTACATGCAAGATATGCTTTAGTATGATTAAATTAATATGTAAATAGAACATCTAACTTTGTAATTCTGTTTTTGTTAATTCTATGTATCACATTTCTTTTTACAATAATGCAACATTTATTACATTAGCTAAGTTTTTTCACATCCTGTGCTTTCTCAGTTCTTGAGCTTAAGTGGAGGTATAACTTTTTGTACCTAATTGTTCTTTTCTTTTTTGTTTCTCTTCATTATATTGTATATGCATTCTTTTCCTCTAGACAGGAACAAATGGTTCTGCCAGAAGAAGCAGCTCCACAACTTTAATGAAGTTTCTGGATGGTGCCCATGATTGATTTTAAACTAATCCAATTTCTTGTAAAGACCATGTATCTCTTCTAACATCACAGCATTTGACATCACAACCAGCCAAAATCATCTCACAAATGAGGGATGAACAGCCTCAGAAGTACCACTGACAGCACGCAGAGCCTCAGTGCTTTCCACAAGGATGTCAGGAGAGAAAAGCACTGTCTCCTATACAGGAAGTCTATTTGTGAGTAATGTCTATTCTTTCAAAACTCAGAAAGTTCTCAACAGCTGGTTTTGCAGCCAGATTTTGCAGTCATCTAATGCATACTCAAAACAAATGAAAAAGTTTGTGTGAACTAGCAGGGCTCAGGACTTAAAGCCCAGCTTTTTAACTCATGCATCTGCTTCGGGGCAAATGTAAATGGATGGGGTTACAATGTGTTTCACTTATGCCTATTGTATCCTTATACCAAAAGGTGAGTTCCATGAACCTATATTATTTGATCACCTCGGTGCACCCCGAAAAAAAACCAATAGGAATATATCCATAAACTTCAGCGGAAACTGACTCCAGCTTGTAAATTACTCACACACAGACATACGAGCTCAATAACAATTTAATACTAGGTTTTGAAATAAAATCATGACATTTCGTCAGTACTTTTAATTCTTCCCTCCTCACTCACACTTCCCCCTTCTAAACTTTTAAAAAGAGCAAAATATTATTGAGATATTTTAACAGTGACCATATCAAAACTGCTTCCATAAGTTTTCAGGGCAGTGGGGCTTTTTGAGTTTAAAGATCTAAAATATTTTCAGAAGTGTGGGCAACATCTCAGTGACATCTCATTACCCATCCTGCACTCACAGGACACTCATTTATAACAATGTCCAGTTGATGTTTAAGCTTTAAGTGAAAGGACAAATAATCACAGTATGAACCATTACAAGTACTAGCAATAAGGGAACCATCCATTAAATCAACTGTACCATTTACTAAAACCACTTTGGAGGGAAAATGCTGCTCTTACATTGCTAACTTCACAGCTGGTGTCTCCTAAAGATTTACGGTATATGTCTGCAAAATGTGAGGTTAAAAAGTCATACCACTGGATAGGAGTGAATTAAAAAAATCTTCCTGATCTGATTACTAGAATTAAAATCATAGAAAAAGAGGACTGGAAAGGACCCAAGGGATCACCTATTCTTTCCACTGTTCAAAAGATAGGATCAATTATACAATTTTTTTCATGACACAGACTCCTCAGTCTTTGTAAGTCATTTATTGTACACTTTCATTACCTTTATCAATTGAAATAAAAATAAACTGAAAACTCCTATAAGAATTTTCCTTACTGCAGTTTAAGCTAATTTCTTTTTCCTGATCTTTGCAACAGCCTTTGCATACCTGACTTCTTGTTTTTCCCCCTCTATTCTTTCATCTTCTTCGGGTTTAAATAGTCCCAGTCTCTTTTCAGACAGATCTCCCAGAGTGATTTTCGATTTTCTGGCATTCATCTGAATACAGCCAGATATTTGAGGAGGTAAGGTTTTCTCTTAAAAATTTTCTTTTAAAGTCCTCCTGAGTCTTCTGATGAAAATAGATCCTTATTAATGTATTATAACATTTCTGATTTTTCCATTAATAATGATAGCATTTCTGCTTCAACAACAGGATGTTTCACTAATACAGGGCTCAATTTAATATAGAATTCAATATTTTTTTAAAAACTATGTACCATTAAAGTGAAATAAAGATGCAAGTTACAATATCGCCTCTTGCTCGCTTTTTATTCATAGAGAATTAGATGGACTGGAAAGTATTGCTAAATGTCAAGAAAAGGTATTTGGCTTACATGAAGAAAATAAAATTCCGAAAATGCATAGGAAATCTAAATAACTGTTTCTAAGAATAGATACTGTGCTCCTGCTTGATTGCAGTGAAAAGCCAAGAACTTTTAACCTATAGTAAGCTTAAGTATAGGATTTAAAATAGCTATTTTATAAAATACTATTTAAAATAGTATGGGATTTAAAATAATAAATTATCTCTCTGCCCCACAATATTATTGACAGATCTGAAGTTACTGAAATAACTTTTTTGGTTTTGCTAGGTCTTTCTGTACTCGCTTAAGGTAATAACATTTTCTCCTTTTTGTTTGTCATTCATTAGTAGCAATTAGGACTACTTGAAAATCAAAATCTTTTGTGAAAAAAAAAACATTTCTTTTGCAATGGTTGGAAGACAAACTAGTTTTCAAAAAAAAGTGGTTATCAAAACAGATTAACGTTTAGATTATTGACATTTAATTTTGCCAATTCTCTTTATTTCTATTTTGTCCCCAGTAAAAGTGTACACATATTAAAACAGAATTCACATTTTGAAAAAATGTAAACAATTCATGAAAACAATGAGCATTATCAAAATATTTATCTTAGGAAAAAAGGGCTATTTGGGCACAAAAAGTTGTAACATCTAACACTTTTCATTTGAAATGTTCAACTTTATTCTAGCAGCAATGGAATATAAAAAATATTATGCACTTTACTTTCCACTAAAACCAGCCATATGATCTTTCATTGTACGGGTTGCTAACAATACTACACTGTTGCCTCTGTATGCAGTTGCATTAATTATAGAGCTATAGTTATATAGTTATTTTAGAAAGAACATTGCAAAAGACAGATTTTGGCCTCTGGTTTGCTTTCTGTCTAGTGCACCACTACACATGAATCAATACAGATTCCAAATGTAAAATACTGATTGATTTAGTTTGCTGCCACTCATGATACAAAAATTCTGAACGGTCACTTGTGGGTGGCCCACATGCTATGGAGATCTCAGGTAGCAAGGAGGAGCAGGTTGCCCTCACCTGTGCCCTCAAAAAAATTGGCAAGTACAAACTTCTTTCCTTGGAAACAATTCAAACCACAACACTTTTTTCCAAAATGTTTCCTCCTCCTTTCATCCTTTATTTTAAGAAACAAAGTAATAAAGGATTTTGTAGTTCTTTTACATTAAAGAGGGATGCAAGAAACAGATTGGTGTCAGCACCTCCCTACAACCATAACACGCTAGACTGGTTCACATGAAGTATCATCTACCAGTTTCTGTGAGACTGCTCTCAAAACAGGTATTATTCAGTGTAATGATGGCAGAATCTATTCCTGAGGGAATGCAACCTTGTATGTGTTCAAGGAAAAGAAAGAGAGATACATACATACAAGGAGAATAGAAGAAGGACAGAGACACTAATGTACTTGAGAAAATATATTCATTTTTATTTCTCTGTACTGTTTCAATCTAAACCAATTTCTTTATTGTCACAGGCAAAATTTAGCTTGGACAAGTGCAGAGAAAAAACTGCTATGAGGTCTGAAAAGAAAGACTGCTTTATTCTAAGCTGCCTCCTAGTCCTCTGCATTAGACGGCTGAAAAGTTAAGTATACAGCAGTCACTGACTTCAAATTAAGTGCTAATGTATGCAGATTTCCATGAAGATTCCACGAGTCAGTAATTACAGTTTTATTGCAATTGGAAATGGTGAAATAAACTCAGTCTCCACTGTCCCATACATGTAATTGATGAGTTAATTTGTCTTCAGCACTCACAGTTTTAATATTTCTGCATCAATGTCATGAAAATTAATAGGATGCAAAATGTATAAAACATATCCCCCAAGAAACCACTGTTCACTACCAGTGAAGTTTATTTATTTCATTTGCCTTTGGTGTGGGGTCACTATCTTTTTTTTTTCTTTCTTTTTCTTTTCTTTCTTTTTCTTTTTCTTTTTCTTTTTCTTTTCTTTCTTTTTCTTTTTTTCTTTTTTCTTTTTCTTTTCTTTCTTTTCTCTTTTTCTTTTCTTTCTTTCTTCTTCTTTTTCTTTCTTTTTCTTTTTTTTTTTCTTTTTCTCTTTTCCTTCTTTCTTCTTCTTCCCCCCCCCCTTTCTTTCTCTTTCTTTCTTTTTCTCTTTTTTCTTTTCTTTCTTTCCTCAGTGACATCTTCAGTTTAGCATTTGTGACATTTTCAGTTTCATATTGCTAACGCTCTGGCTGCAGAATTAGAAGTACACCCAGAGGAAGAGTTGCATTCAGGCACATCAGCAGAGGTTTATATGGGCTCCTGTCCTTATGAATATTTACAAGTAGACAGCTTTCATATGAAAAGGCTAGGTTGATTTTTCATTTTCTTTTTGTCTCTATTGTGGTTTCTGTCGTGATTCACTTCATTTTGTAAAACCTGTGGCTCCATAGCATTCCTCTGGGATTCAGTCAAGCAATAATAAACCAGAATAAAAAGAAACTACTGCTCTGCAGCGGACTGTGGTTGTACTAGGTGAGGGGAGACTCTGACAGAATGGGGAAGAAATAATCCTCATGCAATAATTACTCTTCATCTCTGTTCTGCACACATCTGGAGGAGTGACCTGCCTTGCTGCTTTTTGGCAAGAGTATCATCTGCATTTCTGCAAGGGGTCACTAAGGTCCCAGTAGCTGCTGTGCAAGCTATGGTGCTAATCTATTGCCAACAGCAGCATTTTGGGGGGCGGGGATAAGTATGGTTTTTAATTTTAATTGATGTGTAGTGTAAAATATTACCTCAAGAACAGTCCAAAGCAGTCCAAGAAATGCGTCCTCATTTAACCTCCAGGAAGGTGAGGAAATAAGGTACTTTTTATGGGAAGGGATGAGTCAGGACTGTTTGCCCCTGCCACAAGTAGTTTTCTTCAAAGTGAGGCTTTTTACCTTAATAATTTCTCTAAGGATTTACCTTAATAATTTCTCTAATATCTCATCTAAGGAAGAGATATTCATTCATCTGACCTGCAGGGCTATTTGCTTCAAGGTCTGAAAGTTTGACTCCATCTATATCTGCAGGCCAAGATAAAATTTAAATCTAATTAACAAACATCTCATTCAAGTAACATTTAGGGTTTTTTTTTCCTAACCTCATATTGGTGTGAAGCTGTTCTTGTGTCTGTGTGATATCTAGATGTTATTTTTCCATCAGATATTTTTCCTGTGGCAAAATGGCTTTTCTGCTACACAAGAATGCTGGTGGTACCCTCCCCTCCTTTCCATTTTTTACAATATTGTTGAAGTAATTGGGTTTTAGTTTGTAGCAATTGTTCAAAGAAAATAGACGAATGTTTAAGAAAAATTCAAGAGTTTTAGTATAAAGGAAAGGCATCATAGGAAAAGAAATAATTTCCCAACATGCACTATGAGAGAAAATGAACAAATACTTCTAGTTTTCCAGAGACTTATTTAGCCAGGGGGGAGCAAACAAAAAAAATCTAAATATTCAATGTATATAAACATTTAACAGTACCCTACTGGATGTTAATTCGGAAAGAGGTGTGACAAAAAGACACTCAACAAGATACCATGTCTCTCTTTTTCCCTCCATAGTGTGTATTCCCCCCAAAAGTGAGCACACAATCTCATGTGATTTAAACAGTAGAAGAAGAGAAAGAAAGAGCAAAATGTAAGTCTAAAAACAGGCAGGGCTCATTGACAGAAGATAAATTTATATCTACCTTGATACCAACATACTGATGCCTTCTTGCTGCAGTTTCTTTATGGAAGTCACTCAGTGAAGACATAATCATTAAAAGTGCCAGGTTGAAGCTTAAGTAACAGTGGGACTGTCATACTTATTTATATCTACATAGATTTATTAAAAGCATCCCAGCTATCCTCCAGGCACTAGTATAAATATTAAAAATATGAATCAAATGGCTGTGACACTCAGGGCTGCCACTGGTGGGTTGTGAACCTACCGTACAAAGAAACACCCTATAACTGGCCATCTTGGTCACCTCTGCCTGTGTCTAGCTAGGTAAAATGACCAGCCCTGAAGGTCAACAGCTGGAGGCTGTGCTTATCTAGCCAGTGAGAAGTATATCAGATTTATAACCACTGGATAGATAACAGAAAATCCCTTTCCTGCAGGTTTATCTACAAAGCCACTGTGCCTCCTCTTTTTATAGGTGAAGACTGGGAACATGTCAGCATCAGCAAGGTTAAACTTAGCATTACTAATGCATCTATATAAATAATATCAGGCATGAAGTTTGTTGATATTTTCTTTTACAGCACAGTTGTTTTAATGATCATGCTGTGTATTTTGTGGAGAAGTCTAAAAATTCCCATTTTCTTGTGATTTTAGGGAGCATTCAAGTGTGAATAGTAGCTGTTTTTCCCACAGCGTTTGTCTCCTGTCCTTATCATATTTTTTCTCTAGCAAATGGAATATTCTGTCAGCATACATAGCTCCATCTATTTTCATTACCCTTCTACTTTTCTTCTAGATCTAATTACTCTATATATAACAAAGACCATACCTGTTATGGATAAGAACTTCTTAAGCACAGAACAGACTTTGCGTTTGTCTCTTCACAGTTTCCCAGCATGCAAGTATGGTTTAAAGTTTATAACTTTAGAAGGCAGAAAACCGATTGATTTATTCCTTACTTATACCTGCAATATTCTGGCCTACAGCCATTGCCTAGCATGCCTATCAACTAAAAGATCTCCTTCCCTATTATGCCACTTGCATAATCTAGTCAGCACTAAAGCAGAGGTATTATCACTGAGGTTTTGTCTAAAAAGGCTCACAATATGAACAACAACAAAACAAAAAACTCCATTTTTGTATTTCTAATATATTTGTGCTAGCACTCCACAATTTCTTAAAGTGGAGGGAGAAAATCTATTCAGTGGCAAGTCATAGTGTGTCACTGACGTTACTTACACAGCTATGGTGGACTAGCAATGTTTCAAAGTAATACTGTGAAAACCACCTCTAATCCAGTGCTTTCACTTCTCAACCACTATGTACAGTGCTGGTGTCTGCAGCTCCAGAATGCAGATAATGTAGTTTGAAAAGATATAAGAAGAGCTAATAGAATTATTAGGAAGAGGGACTAGTTGCCTTACAAGGACATAATAAAAATGCTAGACTTCTTTCTCTGTTTGAAGAGGAAAAGGCTGCAGAGGAATATAGTTAAGGTTTGCAAAATCCTGATTGTGTTGGTAAGATGAATGCAGAACTGCTACTCAGGAAATTCTGCAACACTGGAATCATGGGGTGCATGCTGAAACTATTAGGAGATCATTTTGAAAAGAAAGGAAAGTGCTTTTTTATACAGCAGATAATAAGCTTCTAGGATATGGTGTCACAAAAGGTTTACAAAGGCAAACAGTGTTAGCAAATTCAAAAAAGGATTAGCCTGATTCATGGATAACAGGTCTTCAAACAGACCTATAAAGTAGACAGGTACTGGGTAACCTAGTTAATATGGGGATGATTGTGGGAGCTGGAGGGATATGAGGGGAAAGGACTGCCAACACCACTGCCACTGCTGGAGGGAGACTACTGGGTCAGACTGACCATCAGCATGACCTCCTGGGGAATTTCTAACTTTTCTTTGTTTGAAATGTAACCCTTTTCATTTGCTTGCAAAATCTGACCTGCAGATAACTTTTCATAATTAAGTTTTCAGGTAAAGCCATGTTTTCTTCTTTAGTGGTGTATTCACCAAGTGCCTACACAGTCTTTGAGAACAGCTGAAACTTAAACAGTAATCTATTGTGGCTCTTTTCCAAGTGAAGACAAATCTTCCCTTGGAGGTGAGTCCATGACAGCTTTATTAAACCGTATTTAACATTTTTTACTAATCTCACAGTTCTGATATTTGAGGATTCAAATTCCAATGATTTGACTTAAGATTTTTAATAGGAAACTCATTTTTGTCTCAGGTCTGGAAAAATTTCCATGTCACAAAAAAAAAAAGGTAGTAAAATTTGACACCAAAGTCCACCTGTCCTCATGAGAAGCCAGCACAAAGCAGGTAAGGGATTGGCTTGTCACCTATAGGACAACCTATGCATCAAATCACAAAAGCACATCTTCACTGTCCAATAACTTTCCTCACAGAGGTTTGGTCTATGGATAAATGGGGAGACATATACCCACGCACTGTTTCCAATCTTTTAATCATCATAAACCACTAAAAATAGAACAAGAAAAAGAGCAGCAGCAAACAGCAATAAATACTAAAATAAGAGAAAACAATTTTTAAAAAGCAGTAAAATCATCCTTCAACATACAACTTAAAGTATGCAATTTAAGTCGGCTGAATGATGTGTAATATTTTTTTGAAGTCGCAGTTTGTTCTCAGCATTCAGCAACAAGAAAGGGAAAGGGTCAATGTAAGAATACCTCCTTCTTTCGAAAAATAATAAAAAAAATTCTTCTATTTGTCAGGGATGACCCAACAAGAGTTAAGTTTAATCTACAGTATTAAGCAGAGTCTCACACAAAGCAGAAGTATATTGTATTGTAGGAAAGCAATATCTCTTTTAAAAGGTACTGTTTGGTTCTCCCTGTTCCCTCCTGCTTGTGTATAAACTCTTACAGAAATGGTGCACTGCACCAAAATTCACCTATAACTGGCAGTTCAAATAAAAAAGAAAAACAAAACTGTAAAAAATACAGTGAAATGAGCACTTTGATAAATGAGTTTCCTCAGTTTCTTAGGCAATGACGCATGCAGGGTTTCTAATTTTAACATAAAGGCAAAAAATACACAGTACAAAACAAATTTTAAAAATCCTTTTGTTGAAACAACCCTTTACTCTTAAAGAAAAATGAGATCTTTATTATGGATTTAGTTTTTTTCCAAAATACAGTACTTCTGTTCACACAAGGGTGTGAAGGATCAAATCACTGTCTACAACAACTTGGAAAGAATACAGTCAGACTTGATGGGCATAATGATATTTATAAGTGCAGCCAGAGTGCAAAAGAAACAAACCCCTCAGGTACCTGTCAGAGGCAGGTGTGATCTGCCTAGGACAGATTCACACTGTGCTTTGGGCTTTATCCACTGTGTCCACTTGTCATTAGTGCCCATTTCTGATCTGGTGAAAGGTTGTTACATAGCAGCATGCAGTCTTTGCCATTGCTCTCCTTTCTCTCGGAGTTATTCACATTTTTTCCCCTTCCTAAGTTTTGATGAAAAGCTTTTGATCATTTCTGATAATCTGATGAAATAACCTCTTTTCATGTTTTTGTGCAACTGGCCTATTTCTTGGTCCTGCAAAATAGTTCCTGCAAAGGGAAGGCGATAGTGGTTCAACTTCTCTGGGACAGATGTCCCTCTGCTGTAGAAGCAGCCCTGTGTGTCCAGCATTCGTTACAGATCCTGACCATCAGCAGCGTGCTAACGAAGCATCGCAGTATTAGCTAACAGATGGTAAGGAAAACAGCCAAAGCTCCTCACACTGTTTATTTTGAGCTGTGTCTATCACACCCATGACCATTTGCAATTTTCATAAAGGAAGGCGTGCAGGTGAAGCAAAACCGAATCTGCCCCAGAATTTACAGGTGCCTGAAGGGACTTTTTGACATAGCAGTCATGGAGCTATTAAATGCTGTGATAACAAATTTATTACCTGGAAGGAATTTACAGATTGAGAAATTTAAAAGTTTGTTCACAAGAGCTAGGCCAGGTCAGCACAGCAAAATGGGGACATGTCTTTGTTAATTAAAAAAAACTGTGAGGTAAAAGATAGGACTGGCAGATTTTCTGGCAAAAGCTTTAGCATTGATTCATCTTATAACAACAACTTAGAATACATTTTCTGCTATAAGTTATTTAATTCAGGGGAATGTGGAATAGACTGCTGGCAAAATCTTAATTTCTGTAAGTTACATCCAAGTGCTTTTTTAGTACACTAAACCAGTTAACAACACTGGCAAAGCACTTCAAATGTAGTCAGCCCGAATCTCCCTAGGCTAACACCTAACTCTTTGCAATAAAGATCCTACTTGCACATATATGATACTGTGATCATACCTTGATCACATAGTTTATCTTTTTCCATATTTCAGACTGTATGCATTTCAGACCACGGGACATTGATTCCTTGATATAAAAAGAATGAGGTTCAATGTGCAGACTAGACCTCCTGTGAGATAAGGAATACACAATGATTTTTAATCCATTGATTTCAACAAAACACAACTGGAAAACAAGCGGAAGTAAGTATGTTCCTCTAGATTTATGTTTCACTTTAACAAAATCAGAAATGTTTTTTGTTGTAAATCTACTTAAATCTACTGTCGGAAAAGCAAGTAGAGCTAAGAAAATAATGTGAAAGTGTTCTAAGACAGGTATTGGCTTGGTCATTATGCATATGTTAAGCTTAGCATCTTCATTTTGATTTTATGGCGGGGAGGGGGTTTCTTGCTTGTTTGCTTTTTACACAAATGTCTGTTTTCATGTTTAAATCTCAACAAAAATCCAGACATTTGCTACTTATTTTAGGCCTGCCTTAATATTGTAACAGACAAAATAGCAGACAGATGTTATTAAAGGATGTACACTGGTTTCTTTTTTAAATGTCTGACTGGTAGAATCTAGTGAACTAAGTAGGATTATTGTAAATTTGTAAGTAGGAATTTGTAATTTTTTGTAAATGTTAATTTAAGGATTTCCAGAATGCTTTCAACACACTGAATTGTACTTGAATTGCTGCTCCATGATAGTACCTTTCCTGATTTCTGTAAATGATGATAAGGATTTTCTTATAACTGAATGCTTGCCATTGGAAGAATGCATATCTGCAAAAAGTAACAAACACTATGAACGAAATCAGAGTCACATTATTGGCAAAGAGAGGCAAGGATTTTATGATTCCACGTGCTTCCAAGTTTACCAAAGCTACCAGCAGACCTTACCTAGCCTTTCCAACATGTGACCTGACGGAAGGCAGGGAAAGGGTTTTGGAGTTTATACGAAATGCCACCTAGCCAGAATGAAAACTTGGTAGAAGCAACATAATTTACAATTTAAGGTTATTGTATATTAATGATTATTAAATTTTCCTGAATCGGCAAGTGAACATGAGGTCTCTGGTATACCCTCTTCTTCCGATTTATCAATCATTAGTAGCCAACAAGAAAGATATTCTTTCCTCCCCAGCATTCTTGGCTAACCCAAAATGTCCTATATAGCTATAGCAATAAAAGTAATCTGTCCAATAAGTGTTGCCAGCCTCTAAGCCTCTTGAGTTCGTTCCAGCTACTAACATTTTCTGGGAAGAAGGATGTGTTCACTGATACTTGGCAAAGTACAGAAATTCAGGGATATCTATTTGGTTGTACTATTGGAATAAACTAGTAACTAGAAAATTTGTTTCTCGTGATGTATAAACAAACCAATAAGCTGAAATGAAGCATTTGGAGGAAGAAAACAATACTCTATATAATTAACCAGATATGGTATCCGTCAATACATACATCACAGCAAGCACAGGAAAGGCCCCAATCCTGAAAAGCGATTAAAAGTAAAGACAGGTTTATAAGTGATACTGGATCTGCAGCACATTGATAATCTTGTTGAATCACTGACATGACTTGACTTCTCTGTGTACATTATATCACAGACATTATATATTTAAGGAAAAAAAAATACTTGGTCAGTGTCTCTTTTGAATGACATGATCCTTCACTGTTTATAGAACCCTAACAAGTTGAACATTTTGAAGATCAGGAGAATAAAATTACCCTGTGGAAAATAGTATATATGTGGACTTTATAGGAAAAGAACAGGAAAAGAGATTATTCTGTTATATACTATTTTTTCTCTCAAATTAATAATGGAAGTTATATGAAATGATCAATCTGTTTTTAAAGCTCCCCTTTCAGTTCCAATCTATAGAATATCTTGCTGGTTTTTCGTATGAATAAAGTAAGGAACTCTTCTTCCACTGATCTTAAACCTGGAGGTTTATTCCCAGAACCTGTGTAGGTAATTATTACATCAAATCGTGTTCTGATTTCTAAATGGTGATTGAAAGTTGACCAGTCACTCTTGCTATGATCAAGGCAGCAGCCAAGACAACTTTGTCAATGGTCTATCACAGAATGGCAAAGAGTAGCATTGACCATTTGCTTTCTGTTATATGTTAATGGTTTCCAGAGGCCAAACATTTTATTTTGTTAAAGATAAAACCACATTATTCTACTGCCTTTCACTCTTCTTTTGTCCCCATACCTCTTTCCATAGCAGCTTTCTTAAACATGCAAAAATTACTCTTTTACGTGAAAGTAACTATAAAAGCTGGGTAGGTTCATTTGTAGTTTCAGAATTCAAAACTGAACAATATCCATCTTATATAATTTATAGTTGAACCAACCTCTTTTAAACAAATTTAATATAAACAACAAAAAATTCTCTTTTGTTACAAACTCAATAAACTTCACTAAAAATAACTTAATTCGTCCCTTAAGCAAATCATATGATTTATTTTTTTAAGAACAAAACAAGAAGTTGCAAGTGCCATGAGAATTACAATGTACCACCTTGCACAAGTTAGCCTGGTGATCGCCCATGGCTGCTAACTTTTGTGAATGCACCTGTTTCTATAAGTGCTTTGTCCTCTCATCCAGCTCACCATCTGCCTTATCTACCTGTTGCATGATGCCTAAATCTTAGGCTGAAGTCTCCAGTGTAAGGACTGTTTTGTGCCATTTGTGAAATGCTTGGGACAATTAAATTCTGACCCCTGTTGAGATCCTTAGGGACTTCTATCATTCAGGTAATGAATAATTAGAAGATCAGAAATATAAAATACTCTATGATGATTTCACATAGTCTCAGACATAAACTTAATATTTTCAGCCAACTTTGCTCTCATCAACTATGAAATCAGCTTAAAACTCTAGCATCTGTAATGCTAGAATACAGGCCAATATGCTCCATATTTTACGTCACATGGTCTGTGACGATGACCTAATCTTGAGAAAGGATAGCTGTTTGAAATAAGTATGTCTCTAGAAATGGCAGAATCTTGGAGTCAAAGGCACGTATGCAGAAATATTTTATAAACTGAAAACATTTTCCATTTTCTCTAATTTAACAGAAGCATATAATTAACAAATACTCACATCTTGGATTTAGAATGAACATCTTGACTGATAGTTCAGTAATATCATACATCATCCAAACGTGAACTGCAGTGACTCTGTAGTCCTGATGTAGTTTATGGTATGAATTGTCCATTCAACCCTAAACTAAAATTCTGGTAGAAAAACAGTGGTAATTATATATTTGACAGCATTAAAAAAACCATGAAATTGAGTTAATATCTTTGCATTTTGAAGAGCAGAACTGAATTTACTTTTTGGTAAATTCTCTGAATTTAAGTTTCTCAAACTATGTAGTATGCACAGCTTAGGCTGAAATTTAACTCAGAAAGCAGCAAAACTACTTCTGTATTTTATATTTTGGCTGGGTGAATGGTGCATTTCCAGAATGTACACAGGATTAGCTGAAGCCAATTTGGAAACAGGGTAGAAGGAAAAAAACGTACATTTAAAAAGGATATGAAAACATACAAAATGCTAACAAAAGTGTTAACAGATGCTGGAAGGCAGCAGATGATAGCCAAAGTCTACCTACCATTGATCAGCAGCTTTGCTCTGATCTGACATCCAAAAGAGCTTTTGAGTTTTAAGAGGCTTTGGTGAGCAGCTCAACCTTCACTCTTGGCAAGAGTGGGAAGAAACATCGTTCGTTTGGATTTTTTCCCTCTGCCAATGGCAATGACCATTTGGGCCAGCGTTTGGCAAACAAGAGTTTTTGTTCAGCTTTTATAATCTGGCTGTAATTGCAATTGCCTATAAACAGTAAGCACTTTCCAGTTCAGTAATATGTCTACTGAGGCTCTTGTTGCTCTGTCTGGTACGAAATATCAATTTTCATGATAGACATCTCTCTGGGAAGGTGAATGACTTCCTTTCATTCCTAGTGATAGCATTTCAACTCAAAGTTGAATATGGACTTGAATGCCTGCTCCTGGATTCCTTCTTCAGGCAGGCAGCTTGTGTCCCTCATAAGCAACAAGGAGTCCCAATACTTACAGTTTTGTGGTTTTTATCTTAAGACACTAACTTCCAGAATTCAGAAATTATTAAGAATTACATACTGTATTTTTCTCCTGAACACAAGTTGAAATTCATGCTGCTCCAGACTGAAAGAGGGATACTTACAGACAGGTCACACAGAATTATGTGTATGAGGTATTATGTCTTTTAAGATTTCAGGTTCTTATTATTTTTAGAATATTTTGGTTTAAATATATGCAAACAACAATGAAAGCCTGTTGTCATCAGGAAACAACTAATTTATGCACAAAATGTACCTAAATTCCTCGACTCATCACACCAGCTGCTTAAACCATGGACTTAGGAAAATAACTAGGGTTAGTCTGTCTACATGCATAGACAGTTTGGCAAAGATGTTTTGTTCCCAGCTATCTTGCTGCTGGATGGTTTCATTTACTTTTGGGGAAAGAAAATGTTGTTGAACTTTGACATACATGTTTCTCCACCTCTTGAAAAGAAAATTACCTTGTTCTAAAACTAACTAGTGCTATCAGTAAAACACAATGCAAGTCTGTAAAAAAAGACAGAGAGGTGACATCACAAAGACTTTGGAGAGGGAGATTTGCCAAATGTGTAAAAGAAATCACATGCCTAAGTGAAAAAAAAAGTGATCTTCACACACAAATACAGCTTGTTGCTTGGTGTGTCTCAGTGGTACCGTTCCCTTAAAAAAGACATTATTTTCTGTGATATTGAGGAAAGTGAGATTAGCCAATGAACATAATTTTTAGTATTAATTTATTATAGGAAACAATCGAATCATTAGTATTTTGCTTGCCTGTTTTTTATAGATAAATTTTCCCATTCCTTGTGTTATCTGCTAACTTGCATTTTGTTGACTTTTCATGCTCTGAAGCAAATAAAGAAATCAGTGAAAATTTCATTTGGCTTTCTTTACATTATGACTCCTGGACCACAGAATCATTTAACACTTTAATAAATTCAGCTGTGTATTTTCTAATTCTGATATGTTACAAAGAATTAGCCAGAGCTAACACAGTGAGGGTCAGGGCCCTGACAGCATCTATAGGTCTTAGCATGCCCTGCCAAATCTCCCTTGGGATGCCTCACACCCCTCACCGTGGGACTTGGACCCAGGCCATACCCTTGTCTCCAGTCCTGCCACTGGCCCTATTTCCTGCTCCTGGTCTGACCCTGGACCTGACTTAACCCCTGGTCATGTCCAGCACACAGCTCTGCCTATCACATATTAATAATAAAACTGAACTCAAAATCCTGAACTGTGTACATAAGAATGTAACTTGCACATCCACCAACAAATGCACAGCTCTGTCCTAAGCTATGTGATTTTAGTCCACAGGGTCTAAAGACTGCTTAGACGCTGCACATTCAGTTACTGTGGTAGTGAGCAACAAGGTACATCAGTAGCTATTTATGTGCCTAATTACCCTGTCTTCAAACAAACTCACAGCTGCATTAGCAAATTCAAGGGCATGTCTACGTAGCTTTTGATGATAAGCACTATAGTTAAAAAATATTAGCTCAAAATGCGAGCACAAAGATTTACTGTTTGCATTATGGTACTTTTTATTGTAATTAAGAAGAACACCTCATGTGTCATAGTTGACATATTAATTTACAAGGAGGGAGAGTCCTGACCAGAAGAATTTACTATACAAGAGTAAAGGTAGAAACTTACTTTTAGTGACAGTTTGAGACAGCAAGATTATGTAAGCTGAGTAATACTACATGGGAAGTCCACCCAAGCTGGGTCCCTAACCCATATTTTCTGATACCAACTCTTCTTTTTTCTCTTCTGTGTGCTACTTACTGCAATATGTCTTTCCCCTTATAAAGATTAATCACAGGTGGTTTTGTTATACCTAAAAAGGAGGAATTCTAAAACTGTTCAAAAACTATTTATTAGTACAATGTGATAAACAAATACCCATGAACAAAAAAAAATATTACAAATGCTATTTCTTTAAAATAAGGCCCCAAATAATACCTTGCAAAATCCTTCCAAATGATGATTCTAATTTAAATAATTTCTTTGGTATAAATCATATACTTGAAGTGAAGAACCAATTGGTGTGATTTGCATACTTTTTACGTTACTTCTATCAAAAGTAAGTGTTTCACATACCTTCACTCACTGTACTCAAAGTCAGTGCATGGCAAATATGAAGACCAGTATAATTGTCTGTAGTTATATTCATTGATAAATTCTATACGTGATATCAAAATGACCCAAATAAACCTTTATCAACTAATGAACTTCAAATTCTGTCCTCTGACCCAAAGCTGTGGGATCCTTTCCAATATAGATAACTTCTAGACTAATTCCTTATTGTATTTTATTTTTTCACTGTAGAAAGAGAAGTAGAAACCTTACCAGTTTATTATGCTGAATGAAGCCAGCTTAAAAATTTATTGCTAATCATCAGACCATGAGTTTCAGTTAGCTTTACCTTTCATTACTTCTATAAATATATACATGTATATAGACACATACAGAGTTTTGGCCTCCTGAAGCTATTAATGTATTCAAAATGAATAACTGTTTTGAAATAAAATCGGTTTCGCCATTATGGTGACATTGGTTTCTACTGTGCAAATGGACTGAACAAACTAAACAACACTGTTAAGAATAAAAGCATATTTTCTGTATCTCTGTATTAACCGTTCATGTTGGTCTATCCACATCTTACAAGTATACCTAAATTATGACAAATTAAAATTTTTTGAAATGAAATCTAGAGTTAAAATCACATGTAAAGTATATCTACAAAATTTAATTAACACATCTCAGTGAAAACTTCATGAGAGAAAATGCAAAAATAGAAAAATGTTTTTAATGGGACTTGTAGGAATGTATCTTATCATACCTTGGTCTGAAGGTACGAATACAGAGAAGGCACTGCATTGCTTAAATAATCTCGCACTTTCTATAACAAGACAAAACTCCAGTGCAGATATACCCAAGTTACCTTTAAGCCTGCCAGCTAAGGTATAAAAAACCATGCTAGCTACAGCAATAGGGAGAGCTCAATGAGGACTAATTTACCATCTCAAAAAGCAGAATTATACTGTGCTGAGTTCAGTACCTACAAGAAGCCTGGCTCATTTTGGTAATTAAGCTAAGGCAGAAAGCTAAAACTGGACAGGGAGGGATGTGGGGAGCTGCGGTTTGTGACTGCAGGACTCCTTTCCGCTCCTGTACCTGAATGTGTCTCTGCACTGAGCACTTCTGGTCAGCATCCCTTGGCCTCCGAATCAATGAATCCCCTGACTCTGCATCCACCTACTATTTCTCTTTTCTGTAGCCATTTAGCTCCATATCCCATTTCCCTCCATTGTATCTAAGAATACTTTTCCCCCTTGATATTCCTGGGACCCAGGGTGGGTCAGCAAGTACCATCCTGTGAAGCTGGGGCTGGGCTTTAGGAGAAAGAGGGAAACTTTAGCTGCAAATCTCTTTTCTGGAAGGGAGGCAAAGCAGGCGGAAAGGCAGTCAGTGACAGGAGGCAGATTCCTCTGTCTGGGCTGAGATTTGGGAGGACATGAAAGCTGGAGTTCCTGGCATCGTTCTGAGTCTGGCTTCACCCCTGGCTGAAATCTCACGGATAGCACCCACACACCCAGACTCCTGAGAACTGGCAACACCACAGCCTCGACATGAAAAAAGGCATGTGTTAAAGCTGCCAGCAGTTATGGGCACTGCGCCCAGTGTTCAGAAAGAGAAATGATTGGGATGTGCTGGGGAACCGCTTTTTCATGTTTCCTACCTGAGTGTCCCAGCAGAATTTGGGCCTTTTTAGACCCTGTATCAAGCTAATATGGATTTCTGGGGGCCATCTCAAAAGCATGTAATTTCCACACTCTGGAGTGACTGAGGTATTCATCCTACTTGTGTATCCCCAGCACAGCTGTGCAACCACCAGCTCAGTTTTCACTGAGAGACAACAGATAGAAACTGATGCGCCCGTAAGCTGGTGTTGTTATGGATGCAAGTAAGGTTTAATAGTTTTATCAGCTTCTCAGCCAGTATGAATTGATACAGCTTCAATGTTCACGTTGGCTGTGGGTCCAGCCCTTAAAAATGAATGTAGGTGCCAAAAGTGACAACGCGGCACCTGGAGCACACTGTTCATCTACACAGTAGCAACAGCAATGAGCCATGCAGGCGGCCCTATATCTCACAGCAGTGCATTACGGGTAATCATAAAGGCTCTCTGTTTCATCGGAGTGGGTAATAAGAAACATGGCACGACACCTATCTGTTTCTTCAGCTGCCTTATCTCTTCTCCCATTCAAAAAAAGAGAATACCAATTACAGTAAATTGGGGTGATGGTTTTATGACACGGACACCTGCATGTTAGGAACTGAACTGAAATCACATCTTTCTGCCATGGAACAGACATCATATGTAATGACTTTCAGTCATCCTTATCTCACTGTGGACTTAAACCAACAATTTAGAGATGAAGAGGTTTGGATGTCCTTAGCAATTCCCTAAACTGGAGCAGAAGGAGCCATTACTAGTCCCCCGAGTTCCGAAAGTTATTCTACTGAAAGATGGCAGAGCATCCGTATCTTCCCAGCAAAGGAAATACCACAAATTGTTACCTAATTGCAAAAAAATAAAAAGAAACATCATTGTGAGAATGAAAGCAAAACTCAGTAACTACTTTGTATTTTCTTACAATTTACATATTGCACTTTAATCAATGAAAGTAAAATATAGTGTTTGTTTCTAGGAATCTAAAACATTGGAGATGTTAAAATCTTCATTTAGTCCTTATTTTATGTCAGTATTTATGTAAAAAATGTATTTACTTCAGGATTATGTTTGTGTTATTGCATAAAGTTGTAACTTTAATCCAAAAAAGCCTATGTAACATCAGCTATTCTGTTAACTTTGTGCCCCATAGAAAGTGTTCCTGTCAATATTTTAATTTCAATGAGTCTGACTGAGAGAAAAAAAACAAAAAACCATGTCATTCTAAGCAGATGGCTGTCACAGACTGCATACCACAACTAAGAGTTAGTATACAAGTTTTTGCAACTTGATACACTACAAACAATTCCTGCATATAAATGCTGAATGAAATAAGCCTTGAGTAACACTTCAGCAAAATTCATTTTTATTATTTCCCTGTTTCTCAAAGTGTTTTTTAACATTTCTAGATATATAACAAATAGATTACTCATGCCCACTGGCAGATGTAGAGTTTCTGCAATGTTGTGGCTCCTACAGCAAGTTCCCTGTATCTCTACCTTTGCACAAAGTGTGAAAAACAAGCAGCCGCCCCTCCACAGCAGGACTACTGCAGGCATTCCTTCAGGCCTGACAGTAGAAATTCTAGTCCTGAAAATAAAATTATAAAGAAATGCAAGAAGCACCAAATGGCTTTCTGAAATGTAACCTAAATATAAGCCATTGTCACTTTGCTTCCCCATTTACTTTCTGAATACCAGGAATTATGCAGAAACAGTTCCATTAAGGTAACAGAGGTCACATATATGGGCATGCACGGGAGCAGTCTGTGTCTTCCAAATGGATGCATCATTTAGTAACTTTGAGGGGATTTAGGTAATCCCTTCACTCACAGGGAGGCAAGTGAACTTTGGTGAAAAGCCATGTAGTAGCTACACACTGTTTACAAGCCTTTGTCCATATATTTAAACAATTATATGAAACATTGCTTTGCCTATACAATATTCCTTCATTTTCTCTTTCTTCAGCTACCACCTTCTCCATGTTTTTACCTCTGAGCTCCTCAAATGAGTCATCTACTGTCATTGTCTAGTTTTCTTTAAATTGCTGGTGAAAAATCACAGGACCTCTTAAAGTTTATCACTGTACCCCAGTGTGCTAGGCACTGTACCTACATGATAAAAAGACATGTGCATCACACTGAATCAGAGAACTATTGTAACTGCCAGCAACTGTCCATGGCTAAGCAAAAAATGAGTTATCCACTCATGCAAGTGTCCAGCCAGTAGCAATCACTATACGATATCCATGTAAGAATAATAGTGCATATTTTGATTCTGATCAAATTATCTACTCCTGATGCAAGGAAGTAAAACAACTTGTGTAGGTTCACACTGATAAACTGATTGAAATTTTTTTATGACAGAAAGAATGAAATGAATTTTTCTTGTCTACATGTCTCCCATTAAAAAAAAAAAAAAGAGGAGGGCAGTTGCTGACTAACATCAGGTATGAGATTATTTTTTTAAATTGAGATGTTACTGGGGGAAAGGGAGTTGAAAGGTTCTTTTTGGAAAGCCATATGCTTCAAAATAACATGGCAACACGTTCTGGATTTTGTCACGCTGATATATAGAAGAACCCAGCAAAAAGCAGTATGTACAGTTGTGCTTTGTAGAGATCACTGTACACATGATTTAATCTGAAAGGATTTCATGTAAAATTACCATCATCACATTTTTTATATTTCTGTCCAACATATTAAATGGCAGCTGATTGACCTAGTTTGAGTTCACACTTCCTGATTTTTCTCAACAAGTACTTTTTTTTTTTGGCAATTACCAGCTATGGAGATAGTCCAGAAAATCATCCAGTTTAACAGACTTGGGCTATTTAAAACTTAACTCTGAAAACTATTTCTTATCCTAAAGAATAAGATCTACTAAATCCTGAGCAAAACACAACATAGGTGTGGCTACTCTGATACGCAAGACTAGTTTTCCAGGTGACCTAAAACTTTTCAAGCCACATCTTTCTTATGCAGGTCCTGTCCCCTTCCCAGGGAGGTGCTCAATGCTCAGGGCTAGGGCTGCCCCAGCTGCCCACCAGCCTGTCCTGCTCCCCAGCTGGGGGTGGTGGGACAGTTGCCACAACCCCCAGGAGCCCACAGCCTCCGCAGTGCCCTGAGAGCCTGAAGGGAGATCTTACAAGTGAAATCTGGGACAAAAAGATGTGTTGAGGACTTCGGCTTTTCAAAACCCTTGGTCACGAGGTTGCCTGCTGAGTAGCAGACCTATGTTAGTCTTAGCCTTTCTTTTGGGAGGAAGCTTCTCTTCTCATCCTTCACATCCCTCAGTGGTTTCTAGTCTGGTTGAGGACTGGATTGTTTCACCTTTCCATGTTCAGGGAATGTCTCTATGTTCCTCCCAGGCAGCCCACTCCTGAATGCTTCCTGTTCACCCCTGAGCTCAGTCAGGAGCTCCCTGTTCTTCTGTGCTGGCTCTCTGTCTGTTGGAAAGGACTGCTCCTGTGATTTGAGGAGTTGTCCTTGAAGTTTACCAGCTCTCCTGTTCACCTTTACTCTCCAGCACAATTTCCTGTGGGATCCTACCAAGAGAGTCCCAGAACAAGCTGAAATCTATTGTCCTGAAGTCCACAACTGTGACTCTGCGAAGCTGGAGAAGGGTCTAGAGAGCAAGTCTTATGAGGAGCAGCTGAGGGAATTGGGGTTGTTTAGTCCAGAGAAAACGAGGGTCAGGGGAGACCTCATCACTCTCTACAACTACCTGAAAGGAGGTTGTAGCGAGGTGGGTGTTGGTCTCTTTTCCCAAGTAACAAGTGATAGGACAAGAGGAAATGGCCTCAGGCTGTGCCAGGGGAGGTTTAGATTGGATATTAGGAAAAATTTCTTCACCGAAAGGGTTATCAAGCACTGGAACAGGCTGCCCAGAGAAATTGTTGAATCATCATCCCTGCAGGTATTTAAAAGACTTGTGGATGTGGCACTTAGGGACATGGTTTAGTGGGACCTGGCAGTGTTAGCTTTACGGTTGGAGCTGATGATCTTAAGGGTCTTTTCCAACCTAAATGATTCTATGATTTTATGATTCTGTTTTCTGGGCTTCCCTCAGGATCTTAGCTCCACAGTTTTGTGGTGACTGCAGTCAAAACTGCCCTTGGCCATCACATACCCAAACACTTCTTCCTTGCTTGTGACGAATGAGGCCAGCAGAGAATCTCCCCTGGTCAGCTCTTCGATTATCTGTGTTGAGAAATTGCCATCAATGCGCTCCAGAAATTGCCCAGATCACATATACCCAAGTCTATTGTCTGCCCAGCAGATACCAGAGGCATATGTGCAACAGATAGTTTTCCTATTGAGGACGCCATAAAATTTTTTTATCTTATTCAAAACTATGTTTCTGAAAAGTAAATACTTTCATTTTTGATGATGTTAAACAAAATAAATCATTAAAATTAATAAATGTAAGAAAGAGCTGCTTCAGATAAATAAAATAAACAACATATAATAAAACATAAGTATTGTAAATATTCTGATTTGGTAGTAGTCTTGTAGTTCAATGGGCTTATTATTATTACATCTCTCATTCCCTCTGAAAGCTAAGATTACATAGCCCATCCCGTGTCCTGCCTCACTTATAGTTTGTAAGTCTGGCACTTGGATAAGGATGTATGGCAGCTTGAGCTATCTATGAACTTTTCTACATTGCTCAAACCTTTTCTGCAGTACATACAGCTCACTGGAAGATGCTGAGAATGATTCAGAGTAGTCTGCTGAACAAACCTTTGCAATATTTTCTTGACAGTTCAATGGTAAAATTTCCCATGGGGATGAATGTATCAAGTTTTACTCAGCTCTAATTCAAACCTGCAAGTGCAAAGGGTGCTGTCATTTTCAGTATCCTTGCACCAGTCAGACAAATTCATCCTGAGTGCCTCTAAATAAGGCATGTGCTTAAAAGCAAACACATACATTTATACATGCAATACCAGCATAAAGTGTACTTAGTGACTCCAATTGCCAGAGCGATTGCTCAAATTGAACGTTTCTGCCAAATACATCACACCCTGTTTCTATCAGGTATATGGAATTCAGATATCCTCATGCGTTAGGAATACAATTAATAAATAATAATTAAATACAAATAAGTAGCGATCAAGAGAACAAACAGCTAAGGACTGCTAGATAGAAAGATTTCTTATTATTCATCCATGTAATTCAACTAATTTCTACAAAGCTAATAATACTATTATTCAAACCCAAAATTCCTTGTCTTCATCTAGCAGCAGAAAGTGATGTGGATTGGCAGTTATGCAAGTGTTGCCCATATACCAAAATCTGAGTCGTTTGTGACTGTGCTTTCAAAGAAAAAGTTTAGTTTGAGTTTCTGCTACTGAGACTAAACTGGCAAGCACTGCGAGAGGTCTAGGTTGCGTAACACTCAGGTTCAAGTCTGGCATTGTCAAATATCTCTCAATAATCTCTAACAGCTGAAGATGGAAAGAATATAATGGATCAAAACGTCTCCATCTCAGAATACTCTATACTTGAATTCTTCAGTTTGCCTTAGATACTTCAGTTGGTTTATTTTCTCAAAACACATCCCATTGCTTCTCGTGAATCTCCTGGTCTGATTATATGTTTGTATCATGCAAATGTCTCATCCAAGGTCAGTTTTCCATTGCACTAGGCTTTGGACAGAGAGATGAGAACAAGTTGCCACTGCAGTTTTAGATACCACAGTGCAATTCTCTTTAGAGAAAAGAATCATGCACATTTTAGGTTGGAAGCCCCTTTGCAACAAGCGAATAATAGGTACAAAATATCTGATCCACTTGAAAACCTAAAAAAGTAGTTACATTCAGTAGCTGAAGTAGAAATAGTTCCGAAATTACTGCTTACTGTTGAAATCCATATTGTGTTATCAGAGTTCGGGATTGTTTCCATAGTAAAATGCAGGAGGAAAAAAAAATGTTAAAAAATCTGTGAAGAGTGATAACATATGTTTCTTAATGGAAGAGGGAAAGAGAAAGAAGTAGGATTGCACTGATGATATGGCCTGCAGCACTCTGCGTATGATAGTCTTTACAGCAAGACACAGTCTGTCTGCATTGGCTGGTACAATGTTTTTACTCATACATTTCCACCAGTGTTGTTCACAGTGCACATGATTTGATATAGCTCCTGCCAACAGTTTTAATGGGACTTATGCTGACTGTGCAGCAATAAAATGTTGGTGCTGCATCGACTGTGCATTTCTGCGATGACAGCTCTGGGAGGCAAAAGGAGCTAAGGGTGAGCAGCGCCTTGCTACCTGTTGCAGAGCCCACTGAGGTCAAGAGGATTTTTTCCAGTGGTCTCTGTGGGGCTTGAATTAGGCATTACATTTCTGGCAGGAAGCCTTCACTCCATCCAACCCTCCTCTAAAAATAATGGGATATGACTTCCCCTTTGAACATATTAGGCATAAAACAGCAAACTACGTAGCAAGTCCACACTTTTTGCTGAGGCACCTTAGACCAGTTCTGTCCATGGCTCCACTAAGGTTGTACTGGGGGGGGGGCAAGAGCAGAATTCAGCTTGATAGATTAGATTTTCACCTCCCAACTTCTAAGAGTGATCCTTCAGTCTCATTATCTTCTGTTAAATGATCAGCCCTGGGAGCAATATGCACTTATCTGGCCAGCTACAGCAAAGCCACCATGGTAAAGGTGGGGTTTTTTTGGCTTTTGTTCAACAAACATAAAGCTATGCTATCTGGTCCTGAGGTAATGGTCAGAAAAACTGATTGGATTCTTTCAAGGTTCATCTGAGAACAAATCAGTATCTCTTCAAAGTCTCAGAACTGTTTTTCTCCTGTTGTTCTAATCTGATTATTTCTTTCAATGTTATATTTCAGCTGATGGGTGCTTTTGTTCTGTTATTTAGTCCTCTCACATTCTCTTTTCCCTCTATGCTATTTCTCCTGCATTTTCCTGTAACTTTGATAAACTTCTTAAATTTTATTTGTAACTATTTAAAAATAGTGTTCACAATAAATACAGGTCATAGGGAAATAAATGAGTTTTATGCTTGTACCGCAGAAATAATTCTCATGTCCTGTACTAAATTCACGTATCATTGCAAATAATAAATAGGATTACGGAATGACAAGTGTACAGATAGGTGCTTAGGAAAGGATTACTTTAGACTATGATTTTATTTACATCACTACACACCAAAAGGTACTGGCAGTATCTAGAAATTCTTAATAAAATCAGGATCTAATTATTTTCCCATTTATATTACTTCACTTCTCTCCCTTGGTTTCTGAAATACAGCTGATATATCCTGGCTGGAGTTTTCTTCTCTCTATCCAAAGTCAGTCACAACACTCCCCAACTTCACAAAGTAAGACTATATCAAATATCTGTCAAGATGTCAAAAAATCAAGCACAGAAAAATAACAAATAAAATGAGTATGTGCATGAGAGTGAGAGACATTCTTGTAGGACTCTTGAATATTTTATTATATAAAGGAGAAAAAAACTAACAGAAAACAGAAATGAAAAAAGCGAAACACACAACACATGTTTACAGCTAAGAAAATATTTCTTATTAAGTTCTCCAACTGAAAATTCTGTTCAATTTAAAACAAAATGTTTAAAATTAAAAACTAATTCTAGTTATTGTTTAGTTTGAATGTTTCAGCAAGAGAATGAGAAAGAGTCTAGAGGAGTCAGCAACTAATATTTAAGAAAACACCTGAAACATAAGCGATTTAGGATTAAGAACCTTCTCTGCTGCATTCAGAGTTTGCTTTGCACCAATCTCATGTGAGTTTCTTAACCATCTTTCTGTGTGTGCATATCTTGTGCTTTCTGGTTTATTCCCTTTGTCTTCACATCCTTTTCCAAAACATAGAAGATGTTGCATTTTTATACCCCATAATGAAAACTAGTTGTGAAATCTCAAAATTCATCACAGAATATTGTTTCTTTCAGCAGCTTTACATGCTTTTACATGGTTTAACAGCTGTAGCAAAGTTCTGGCATAAATCTAATAGAAAACTAGGTAGGACGTTGTGAAGGATGAGTGCAACTTACTCACCTTAATTAAGTAACTGATAAAAAAGTATTGGAAGGAGTTAAAAGGAAATGGTGTGCTATGTATGCTAAAAAGCTCCTCATCGTCGGCTAATGCAATAAGAGCTCCCCCTTGTTTTGTTCTGTTGGCTTTTTTTAAATGGAAAGGTGCTTCATACAGCTGAACAGACTAATGTGGTCCATCTGTAACACCAAAGTGATGCAAGACTTCAGTTAGGATCCATCTTTTTACACTCACACCTGAAAAGAATGTTCCAACAAATTTCTTTTCCAATGGAACTGCTATTAAAGTGGTGTTAGATGGAGTAAAGTGGTTTGTAATTACGATCCTCCAGAACCGGGGGCTTGAAGTCGTATAAATAAAACTATGTTACTCCTGCAAGCATTACAGGAGTTAGTAAAGAAAGAGAGAGGGAGAAAAGGCCTGGAGATGAGAGGCTGTGGTTCAGAACTCCAATTAAAACATATGAGTGTGTGTTTGCGTGCTTTTGCACACAAGCACAAAATTTCCAAAAGCTATATTGGTCCTCTAAACAGACAAGCACGTTGGTCAGGCATGAATGAAAGAAGTTAAACGCAGTGTTTCTCTTAAGGCTTTCTTCAACCTTCTCTACCTTCCAGTTTGTGTCTTAGACTCACAAATGATGTGAGCGGGGGTTGAATCTCTGCAATGTCAAATGATACGAGGCAGAGCTTCTCGTGCTCAATAGCCGTTAGAGTGCTGGACTGATTGAATAGGCTGTTTAAACATGGGCTTAATGCAATTGCTAGAGCTGGCAGTGGTTTAGTCAAGGATAGTTCAGAAACATACCCACTACATTCTGCTCTGCACACTTACATACTGTGGTGGGTTGACCCTGGCTGGATGCCAGGTGCCCACCAAAGCCGCTCTATCACTCCCCTCCTCAGCTGGACAGGGGAGAGAAAATACAATGAAAGGCTCATGGGTCGAGGTAAGGACAGGGAGATCACTCAGCAATTACCATCATGGGCAAAACAGACTCAACTTGGGGAAAAATTAATTTAATTTATTACCAATCAAATCAGAGTAGGATAATGAGAAATAAAACCAAATCTTAAAAAAAACACCTTTCCCCCACCCCTCCCTTCTTCCCAGGCTTAACTTTACTCCTGAATTTTCTAACTTCTCCCCGACAGTGGCGCAGGGGGATGGGGAATGGGGGTTGCGGTCAGTTCATCACATGTTGTCTCTGCCGCTCCTTCCTCCTCAGGGGGAGGACTCCTCACACTCTTCCCCTGCTCCAGCGTGGGGTCCCTCCCACAGGAGACAGTCCTCCACAAACTTCTCCAACATGAGTCCTTCCAACGGGCTGCAGTTCTTCACGAACTGCTCCAGCATGGGTCCCTTCCATGGGGTGCAGTCCTTCAGGAACAGACTGCTCCAGCGTGGGTCCCCCACGGGGTCACAAGTCCTGCCAGCAAACCTACTCCAGCGTGGGCTCCTCTCTCCACGGGTCCACAGGTCCTGCCAGGAGCCTGCTCCAGCATGGGCTTCCCACAGGGTCACAGCCTCCTTTGGGCATCCACCTGCTCCGGCATGGGATCCTCCACAGACTGCAGGTGGATATCTGCTCCACTGTGGACCTCCATGGGCTGCAGGGGGACAGCCTGCCTCACCATCATCTTCAGCACAGGCTGCAGGGGAATCTCTGCTCCAGCACCTGGAGCACCTCCTGCCCCTCCTTCTTCACTGACCTTGGTGTCTGCAGTTGTTTCTCTCACATCTTCTCACTCCTCTCTCCAGCTGCAATTGCTACTCCCCTGTAACTTCTTTTCCCTTTCTTAAGTATGCTATCCCAGAGGTGCTACCACCATCGCTGATGGGGTCGGCCTTGGCCAGTGGTGGGTCCAACTTAGAGCCGGCTGGCATTGGCTCTATCCATCAGACATAGGGGAAGCTTCTAGCAGCTTCTCACAGAAGACACGCCTGTAGCCCCCTGTAGCCCCCCTGCTACCAAAGGCTTGCCGTGCAAACCCAGTACATATACTCTTCACCTAATATAATCCTTCTGTTCCAATACCTGTGCTCCTCTTGTTCATACACACAATAAACTCAAGTAACACAAGTGGACTATTTAATAATAATTATAGGAAAAAACATGGTGGAACATTTACTACACAAGGAAACAAATGTTAGTGAATTCAGAGCAGATCTTGATTATTTTTGTGCCTTTATTTTGTTTTTAAAATATTTTAAACCTGGTAAAAACAATAATCTAAACATGAAGGATCTCTATATTTGCATTATGGAAGATTTCCAAAAAGTAATTGTATTTGTGTGGTTGTTTTGTGTATGGCACTGTTTCCGCAACTACCTTGAGCTGTTTTAATACCTGGATAATCTTGTGAATATCAGCTGCAGTGCATATTAATATTTTTATTTGTATTGATTCTGTCTTATTTTACTGAAGGCATCAAGTTTATAACAAGGATGATGAAAGTACTGCTCGGTCATAAGTTACCATTACAAAACCCACCACTTCTCTTGATAGTATCTGGAATAAAGATGTTCTCCATAAATCCTGGGTTTATTGAAGAAAACTAAGGACACCAAGCACCTTACAGAACAGGAGTAGCATGTGCAGTGGTTCAGAAAGGGCCTTTAAAATTCTGCTGTCATCTTTGTCACAAGGGGTCTAACATATAAGAAAAATGTCCCAATTCTGATTCTCAGGCAGACTTTACACAGTCAAAGTGCAAGTACAGTTTTCTGCCCTATTTCCTCTCAAATTTTATCATAAATCATAAATAGCAATAGACTAATGCTCATGAGACCCTGTTTCCTCTGAAGATAAAAGTGTTCACCTCACAACAGCTGTGTGCAGCTGTGTGCAGAAGGTACAGAAAAGAGTAAGGAATGGAACAGGTGATACCAAAGAATTAGCGAACCATGTGTGTAGGATACAGATTTGCAAAACAGACCATTTTCTCAGTGTGCACTGTAGAGTCTACCAACTGATTTACCCAAGCTGTTGATATGGCTACAGTACTTAGTGTACAATCCTGTTCAAAATCCTGCCATTTAAAAACCTGCAAGTAGGCAAGCTGCTAGAAAATGAGACTATCAGAGTGGGAGCTGGTATTCTGAACTGAGCAGAGTGCATAGAGAATATGATTTAAATAAAGTTTCCCATATGGACAGAGAAAATGAACGTTATATTTCCTGGATAATTCTTTTTCATCCATTTAAAGTACTCATGTGGCTGAAGAAGAGCATAATTTATTTAGGCTTCTAAAAGGGTATGTCATAAAGTTCTTTTCTCCAGAGAGTGCCTGTCTATAAGTGGTGTGCAAAGCCTTTCCTTTTTTCTGAAGTTCTCTAGGTCTTCAGAATAAAAGGTACTGCCATACGTGTCCACATATTTGTTGAGGGAACTTGATAAGAACCTCTGTAATGCCATAAATAGAAATAAATAGCCTAGGCATAGCAAGATAAAGAGATTAATGCTTTGGTTCCTCTTATGTCAGAAGCTTTAAATTGTGCTCTTAGGAACTGGAAGGTGAAGTGAGTAATAGTCTGATTTTGGTGACCCACAGTAGGTCCAGATAAATACAAATGATCTAAAGTTTGAATCTTTTTCAGGCTCTTGTGGTTTTTTGCCTTTTCATAGCTGAGATGAAAATCCAAAGAAGATAAAATCTTCCCAGTGACATTTTATTATTTTCCCTACCCTTCTCAATTGATACATAATTTGTATAAAAAAGTAGAGAAGACTGCAAAAGGCTTGCACCCAAGCAAAGAGACTTTTCTGAAGAATAAATCTTTTTAGCTTCATCAGTAAAACAGTCAGCTTAAGAAGTTTCTGGAGTAGAAAAAAGGGAGGAAAAGCAGTCGCAATATCTTATTTCCCCTCATTTCCCTATTCCCATGCCACTTAGTAATGGAGATCTGTCAATCCTTTTGCCTTCACAGATGGACAGTTCATTCCTGCATCATCCATATTGATGATGTCCTTTCTCATGCACATTTCTGCCCTCTTTCAAGGTTCCAGTCATGCTGTCTCATATTTCTCCTTTGTCATCTGTGTACCCTAATTGTATCACCCTCCAGAAATGCTTGCAAAGTTTAAAAAAGAATATATATGTTCTAGCAAAAATGTTGGTATTTGTTACCTTTCCTCCTTGGGCTACTTATGCCACTGCCCTCTCTACCCCTCATAGCTCCCAACTATCTAAGGGAAAGGCAAATGGCCTTTGGAAGAGTCAGCAACATAGGTTTATATATAAATATGTATGTAGGCAAACTGTATATACATATTATATACGTAGAGAGAGATATATATATATACATATGAAGATTCACCAAGATCATCAGTACTGTGTTTTCTGCCTTTGCCATTTTCTTCCACAGCCTATAGTCTTTCTAGATAACTTACTTGCATGTTCTTTAAAGCAGCAAAACAAGGACTGTTTTATATCTAGATATCTTTCAGAACACAACACTGATTCTTACATCAGTATTTCAATGTTATTGGCATAACTAGTGTATTGCAAACATCAAATAATCCCCTAAATATAAGTGTTTCATAGCCATGCTAAATGACATACATGTAAATGCCTGTATAAAGATCCACAGGTCTGAGGACAGTTGAGTACTAAAACATTTTTCACAGAGTGCTGCAAAGCCAGCGTAAATATTTTGAAAATTTTTATTTGTTATTGTTCAACTTTGTACTATCAACAGCAAACTTTCAATTTCTTAGAATGTGCATTAGCTCTCCAGGCCCCTGTGTACTACTCTATTTTCCCCTGATCTCAGAGGCTATGATGTGGTTTAGGTATAGTCAACCTGCAAATGAGGTTCTGCAAAGAACCAGAAGTCATACTGCAAAGATACTTTAGAAAATCTTTCTTCTATGATCTCAGCTAGTAATAACTCTGGCAGATTCAAGACACTGCTTAGATGATGGCTTTATCAACAACCTGAGGGATTAGGAGATTTTTCAGGCAGATACCACTGGAGGCTGCAAGAAGTCTCTGAGTCCTCAACTCCTCCCACACTGAGGGCTACTGAGTTGCTTTCTCTCACGGTTCTTCCATACCATGGTACAGCCAGTGAAAAATGCCTCACGAAGGCAGCATGCATTTTTTTATTACTTTCAATTTTGTCTAAAGGCTTACTAGTCTTATTCCTCTGGAAATCACCCTTCTCTTACCTGTCTCACCCTTTCTTCCAAACAAGACTACTTTCTACTTTAAGGTTTCTCAGAAAGCGCATGAATGCATTTTCTTTTGTCTTTAATAAAGAGAACTCTGAATATGCTTCAATAGAGTCTGATTTACCATCAGTAAAAGTAACCATGTCAAAATGTAGTCATATGCTTATTGCATTATTGCATGATTTAGATCATTTCTACTTGCCATAATACTTATGATTAGCTAGGCAAGAATATGTTATTGGAGAATTGCTCTAACGTATGTGAAGAAAAATTTTAGAAATTGAGAACATGTAGAGAGACACTTAATGTCCACATAGCACCAATGAATTCTAGCATAGATAGATAGATGTTCATCTTTATCCTCCATTTAACATTAAATTAAGAGAAATGTAATTAATAGCTATTTATTTCATACACTTCATTACTGAAGACCTGTTTTATGAATAGTGAAACCCATATAATACAGTCATATAAATTAGTTTTACACTAAAACCTGCATGTTGTCCTGGCTCTTCCAAATACAAGAAAGACAGGAAAAGCAGAATATTGGCAATGTTGGTAATGTTTTTTAATCCGTTTTTATTTTTGGAGGGATAGATAATAATAAAGACCTGAGCATACAGGTTCATACCCTGAAAGAATACATCTTGATGATCCTACTGTAGACCTGGAGAATAATTCCTTCCAGTCACTGACCAGTTAGCTTCTTGGTAGTGTAGTGAATGTGTTGCAGAAAAGGATAGTGTCTGCTGTTCTGAGCATAAAGATCTATACTAGCAATCCTTAATATAGATGAATATGTGTATCAAAATTTGCCTAAGCATACAATATTGAAGCTGTTTGCCTCTTGTTCCATAAAATCTAAACCAGATAGTGAGGGATTGAAAGAGATAGCTTGCTTGTTCTTTCACTTGCAGAATCATTTTTTAGTTTTTTATTTACCAAAGAGAGATCAAGTCAATAAAAAAAAAATCATATAATTTAATATATATTTTCATTGATCCTACCTGTTAGGTAAGAAATATATTTTTTTTTCATTGAAGGACTAATTTGGTTTTTATTCTTAGATGGAAGATATAGCAGTGTTTAAATTTAGTCACTTCCCAGATTAAATTAGGTGTCAGATCATGCCATGACCTACAATCCGTGTAACGCCACCGCATGAACTAAGGCTGCTTGTAACAGAAAAATGCTAGGATTTGATCCTGTAAATTGCTTTATGTAATGTTCTGCTAGAAGATGGTGCTAAAAGGAATTCTGTTATTACACCTTGTTCTAAAATGGTTGAAAATGATGAAGCACTATCAAATATGAGAAAGTACGACTAAATATAAGTAGGACTTGTTCTATGTACATTTAAAGCCAAATAACAAAATTCTTTTCCACCATGGACAAAGCTCATTCCTGATTTTCAGTCTGCTCCACTTTCCTTATGTACTCATAATAACTTAATCAGTGATTGAGGTGTGTAAACAGCGAATAATGGGGTCCTTTAATCTCCCCAGCTGAAGTGATGGCCGAAGGGGAAACAGGTTGCACACACTACAGATGGACCAAGACCCAGCTTTCTTTAATAGATTTACACCAGGGATAAATAACTGGTCTGCTGTAATTAAAAAACCATCAATATCAAAATGTGCAAATGACAGTGCAAAGATTTAGTGTACACACACACAGAGGATGAAAAAATATTATTTATGTGGTTAGTAAATTAATCACAAACACTACCTAGTCTGTGTGAATTCATCTCTGAACTACCAGGTGCTGTTTATCAAAAAAGTAGAAATGCAAACATCCACAAAGAAGAGAACAGAGAGAGAAAAAAAGATGGGTTGAAAAATCAGCCCTCTGGAATATCTACATCCAATGATTTTACATATAGAAGCATCTTTAAACCTTACTTCCTCGAGTGTAAAAGTCTCAACAGTACTCTTGCAGAGCAAATGTAGCTCTTGAATCAACAAATGTAGTGTTTCACAACAAAATCAGAAAAGCAAAGATCTCCTCATTGCAATGCACATTTCAAAGGCAATTTTTATCTCTGTATCTTGTAAAAAGCTTTCTAAATACTTCAGAATCAAAATGAAAACAAAAAATCACTTTTACATTTGGCAGGAAACAAGGAGATCCTAATTTGTAATTATAATGGAATTTACAACAAGTTCCTTTCATGAAATGTTTCTTCCCTACATAAAGTAGCACAAATTTTGACTCACCAACAGAGAAGAAGTCTTTCTTTCCCTGTAATTAAAAAATAATCCAGAAATTGATTCCATATTTTTAAATTAATCAGAAGACCATAAGATCGATCCTAGGACATTTCAGACTGACAGGCATCATGAGAGGTCTTCCATCCAACCCCCTGCCCAGACCAGGTTGCTCAGGGATTTATCCTGTGGGGGCTGGAAACCCTCCAAGGAGGGAGATGGCACCACCTCCCTGAGCATTGACCCCACTGACCCACCATTCTCAGGAGGGAAAAGCTTTCCCTTATCTTCAGCCTCTCTGGCCCTGCTCAGCTCGCTGCCAGACAGGACGCAGGACCTTCTCCCCAGAGCTGCCCCCAGCCCCACCAGCATCGCTGCCGGGGCTTTGCCTGCCTGGGGCAGGGTTGCACAGTGCTCCTGCCCCAAGTGCATGGGGGTCTTGTCAGCACCTTCGTCCAGCCAGTCCCAGGCCCAGTGAGTGGCAAATCCTGTCCTCACACCTGTTGGCCAAGTCCAAGGATTCAATATTTTTTTCTGACTGTTTAATGAGTTGTGAATGTTGCCCCAAATATTTAGCAATTTTTCATGGTCTGTAATACACAAAATAAACTGGGATGAATTATATGCATATGAACTTCAGAAGAACTTAATCCTCATAAATAAAAGGTATCTGACTATCCGCCCTGTCACCTAACCAGCATGACTGCCTTTCCCAGAAGTGCAACCCCTGATAGACGCGATGCTGGCAACGCCAACAGTCCAGTAGTGTGATGTTACTAGTAGGAGGGACACACCTGTGTTGTGCTGACACAGGAGTACATGAAGTTACACATCTAATTATTCTATTTATTTAAGCAGCTGACTGTTCTGGTGGGGACTGCAAAAATTCAGATAAATTTCCAGGCTCTCTCTGTGAACTCTTTTATCTGCTGAAAATTCCCCCAGAGCACATAGTATCACTCTCTCTAGTTCTCAGGAGCTGTGCAGAAAATCCAGAGAGAAAATGGAAGTAGAGACGGAAAGGCGGAGTGGGGGACAAGCTGTTCTTTTGCCTTTTTTTTTTTTTTTAATTACTACTAATAAATGAACAGAATGGTAATATTTACTAATGCAGATGGCACTTATTTTCTGTGTGCATAAGAGTTAGTATCAGTAGCACTAGATCTCAGCCATAGTCACTGCTTTTTTGTAACTCCAGACAGAGAGTAAACCTTGAAATCTCCTGATTGTCTCATTAAGCAGGCTCTATTAAGGAACTGTAAAACAATTTGCGTTACTTAATCTTCTGAATCCAGATGAGGCTCTAATCAATTACAGCCATTAACTGTGGGTGCATAATATAACAAGAAGCCTAATGCATTCAATTAAGAGTCAGGTGGGTCACTATATCTTTTCTATCATAGACTAAAAGTTATAAAAATAGCTAAACAAGTTATATACCACATGAGGTAAACAGTTTATTGTTCAGAAAACCAAATGATTTTGTTATGTGGTAGCCTGAGGCACAAAGGGACCTTAGTAAACTCATTCTCAGGATTAAGGGATGGAGAATTTGGCTGTAGCTTAAGCTGCAAGTTTAAAAGGAAAGTTAAAGGAAATTCAGTGCAAATTCTCTACCCTATAGGCAAATATCCAGATACCATGTGATGCAGTTACATTGATAAACTGCACAACCCTTTTCCTCTTCCTATTCTTTCAATTAGAGATGTATTTTATCAGCTTCATTTCCACTGAAAATAGGATATTGAGAGGTTTGGGAAGACCAAATACACAATACAATATAGTTACCTACAGTGTTCCTGAGTGGGGAATGGCATCAAACTGTAAGTGTTTAAGTAGCAAGTACCTAGCGCTTTTTGAAAAATGTGTCTATTTAATAATGTCTCCAGTTGGAAACACAAAGTTTTATTGAATTAGCTTACAGAATCAGGTAAATGGAGACAAAAAATAAGGAAAATATAATTTTTGAAATAAATATTTCTGAAATTTGGCATACTTCAGGAATAAAATAAATAACTTAAACTTCAAAAGGATGTGGCATAAAACTATTTTATGCTCAAAATATGCAAGACAATACTTTTCCAAAGAATTCTAATCTGTGAATCCAGAAAAATCGCGGCTGAGACCCATGAATGATAACCAGTACAGGTATAAAAAATATTTGTCTTTTTGTCCTTTACCATTTGCTTTTAGAGCAAATGAGGGCAACTAAAATACACTGAAGCATTACATGTAGCAAAATGAGTTTTGTTCATTAAAGGAAAATTGATATTAAGTTTGAAACAGTGGAAATAATCTCATGACAGCTGAATGAGAAATTAAAAGGTAACCAGCTGGTAAATCAGTAAATTGTGATTTTATGAGCTGTGAATTTGATCCACAGACCATTTTAATAAATAATCTTTGAAATCAAGTTCATGTTTCTTAATTCAAAAGCATGTAGAAGCATTCTTACTTGTTTTATTTATGCCATTCAATGCAGAATGAAATCATGCATTATTGAGATGTTACTCAATTCTTGGTTAAGACACAGCCCAAATCATAACAACAAACATAGCAGCATTTTAAGAACTAGAGGCTAAAGAACAGGAAACTATAATTATGCAGAGAGGCAGGTGGCACATGGCAGAAGGAGTACTGTGTTCTATACTGTATAGACATCATCTTTAGTTTTATAACTATCGTATTAATAAGGTGCACATGGAAATTAAAGTAATTAAAATATGTTTAGAAATTATGATGAAAGATGTAAAGTGTCAAAAAAGAGCTTTGAATAAACCTGGCTTTGTTTGCCACTTCAGATTTGAGATGAGGACAGAGCACTTAGAAATCCTACTATACCAAGTCTGTGTTCCATGTTGTATAAATTTATTACTCTACTAAATGTCATCAATTTGTCAATATTATTTTTTAATTAATATTTGGGTAGGACAGCTACCTTCAAGAAAAAAACAAACCATGCTTTTGAGACTAACAGCTACTGTGCACTGCAGATCAATATTTGATGATGGCCAGCAAGTCTACAGTGAAACACGTCAGACGGTAGGTGATCTTAAATGTGATTTCTGACGTTGTCAATGGTACAGGGCTACAGCTGTGGCAATGGACTTCCCTCTCTCCTCCACTCATATCCATCTATCTATTCCTTTCTATACCATAATTTTCTAGCCTCATCTTCTTAGTCCACCTTTCATGTAAGTGTACTTATTTGCTTTTTATAGGTTCAGCTTTGAAGAACACTAGGAAAAAATAAAAGAGAGAAAGGAGAAAAAATCATTGCCACTAATCTATAATGTACACGTGCTATGAATAGTGTTTAATCTACCTGAGTCTTGAACTGGTCTCCTTCATGAACACTGCATGCAATTATTTTTAGTGCAAAAGTTGCCAAAGTGCACCTGCAACTCCTGTTCGTAAATACAACTGATCATACATTAAAACTCATCTGATATTTTAAAAACAGGTGGGGTTTTTTTCCGTATTTATAATTTCAGCTGAATTTTAAAGCCATGATCAACTTAGACTTCAAAATTTCAAACAAATGAAGAACAATATTTTCAGAAATTATAAAAAAAAAATCTGTTTTCACACAATGCACAGTTCTGCTTAGAGGTTTTCTACAACAGAATGTGATTGAGGTAAAAAAAAAAAAGCAACAAAACCAAATCAGACTAAGGATTGAGGATTTATGCAGCCAACAAGATAAGTAACCACAACTGAAGTTAATGAAGGAAAAGGTTTCTGTGCTTTCCACTAATACATCGGGAACTGACCACTGTCAGAGACGAGGTACTAGACAAGTAAATCCTAAATTACACGATATGGCTCATTACTTAAATCTTGTGATATTCTTTCTATTCTCTTTACTGCCACAACGGGACAAGGTCTCTGTCAGCAAGTTGTCAGCTGTATTATCGCTGGACCATGTGTGCTCCTTATAAAACACTAGCAATATCCAGAATGCCACGACGCTTGTAGACTTGAGTCCTTCTTGATGACAACATGCAGAAACTGGTATTGGTGTTAAAAGTGTTAGAACAAAAAGGATCTTCCAGATGCTTTGTAGAGACCAGAAAATATCCTGCCTAAGATACAAAACCAACTTGTATCCATCAAGCACTCCCATCTGCCCTGTTTGACTCCTGTTAGAAGTGCTGATAACTTGAGTAACAAACCTGAAAGCAGATGAAGCTGATACTTGTCTTATCAGCCCTTATTTCCATCTCAGTGCACAGAATTTGTCACACACTGAGGCGTTTATTTGGGACATGGGAAACCCATCACCCCTTTCTGCCTTCCAGAGCAGATATTGAACCAATTTTTCCCAATTCTCTGCAGAATGCCCCAACCACAGGCATAGAAACTTATTCCCATTTTTCCATTCTCTGGTTCACTGAATAATGAATTTTATTTTCCAGTTGGAAAAGGTTCAGCAGATGATATTAAGGAAAGATGACCCAAAGAGTGTTCCAGAAAGCTAAGGGACTTCTGAATTCAGAAAGCAGAATTTGAACCCCAAACTTCTATGCTTCATTAGGCCCTAAGTTATGACCAAGGGAGGAGGATTTTTTTCCCCCAATTTTTAATTTGATATAATGCAGAAAATTCTTTTCACATTACATTTTTCCTTTTTATGTTCCAGAAGAAACTTCTTTTAATTTATATAAAACCATGGACTCTATTACCAAAGCATCTTGGTTTTTTACCTTGCTGCTCATTATTCAATCTTTTGGGGGGAGGAAGGTTGCTGCCTTGTTGCCTTTTCCTTCACCTTTCTTAAATTTTTATTTTTTTGGTCTCCAGATGACAAGAGAACTTCAGCATGAATTTTAAAGATGTTAGAAATAATCCTGTTTTGTCACTTATTTATTTATTTAATACAAAATCTGACTTTGTGTCATAGAATAACTGTGTTGCTTTCTGCTTTCCCTAACAGTCCAATGAAAGAGTAAGGCATATAAATCATTTTACTGTTTAAAACTTTTGAATAAAACATGCTAACCTTGTCATACTAAGTGACAGACAGAAATGTCACCATTGTTTGCCTAGGACAAATAATCCATATCCTTCATGTATAATTCATCTGATCTTTAAGAATGTTTAACAATATTGAATTTAGATAAACTTCAATAGTATGGTGCATCAGACTCCCTTTATCAATTTACACGTATGCCTCATCAATTTAAGTGTCTATCTATATCACTCTACCTCTATGTTAACGCTGGCAGTTTTGGAGGTTGTTCGTATTTTATAGCACACAGACACTAACACTGCCCAAATTGTATCATTCAGTATCCTCCTTGTGACCTTCTCTCTACCATTCTGAACTGAAGAACCTACAATAAACCAAGGTTGTACATCCATCACAGTGGCATTGGCTGCGGAGACACGTGTCTAGTAGTAGCTTGTCTCAGGGCCGTTGGATTCTGAAAAGGGATTGAAACACTAGTCTAGATAAGATTTAAATCCCTCCCAAAATAAGATTCCAATCCTTTACTAAAGCTTCCTGTCCATCAGACTTGGAAACGAACAAATCTGAAAACAAAGGCTTTTGAGTGGCAGAGAGAAGGGAAAATGTTTTATAGTAAAATGCCCATGTGCACACACATACATACACGCTCACACGTGCAGAGTCCTGCTGGCATTCCTCAGCCTCAGAAGGGAAAAGATGCGGGCCTGGTAGCTTTTAAGGTATCACTTTTGTGAAAGGTACCAGCCCTGTACTGTCCATTTTGCATCAGCTCAGTACAAACACTTAGAGGGCTGTAATATGGCATGATCAGGTACATAAGAGTTGTGGCTGGACATTTCTAAAATGCAGTGATTTTTTTCCCTTAAGACATGCAGTATGCTTTTGAGTAAAAAGGCTTGCACAATGCAAATACAGAGGAAAATTAAATCTATCTGAAGGTTTTATGTGACAACAGCAGACAATCATAAATAGATTCTCTTTCTTCTAGTGCTTAACAAGTTTGCATGATGAATACAGCAGGTACTCTCAAGCTAGAATTTGTGCACAGGCATGGAGAGAAGCTGGCAAGTGGGACAGAATCTCTGTTGCTGTAAACGAATTTTTTCCTAAAATTATTTTTCCCCAAATAGCTTTTGAACTTGCCAAAAGCTTGGTACCTCAATGTGTTTCTATGTCCCTGATGAGGAAACCAAAGCAACAAAGTATTGCAAACAAACAAAAAAAAAGCAACAAAATGCAAACCTGCAAAGAAGCACTGCCTGGTATCTTCACAGATTTTTATTGCTGTTTCCTGGATGGAGAAAATGTAGTCCAAATGTACAAATCCAAAGGGTTGTATGCCCAGGTACAGCCCTTTAGACAACAGGGACCTGGTATATGAATGAAGTTCTTTGCTCTTACCACAAAACTCTTCAAAGTAGCATGAAGTATGTTGTATTGTACTAAAGTGCATTCTGCTTCTACCTAAAAAAACAAAGAAAGAAGAACAAAGAAAGATGATAAAAATAGAAAGCTTTAATGTTTTAGTTTTACACACACACACACACAAAGAGTATCAGCTTTTCTCTGGCCAGATGGACTTAGTGTTTGGCACTAATCTCATTCAGAGGTAGCCCTGTACAGGAAAATCCTAATATCTCTTTTGGCACGATGCTAACTTTTCAGTTGTCCCGGAATCAACAGCCCACTTTTTGAAACACTTTTCCAAAATGTTTGCTACACCAGTGCCAGCAGAGGAGCAGTAACTGGAAGGTTACAAAGATGATTGCAGATGAAGAAGTGGTATCAAGATTTACTATCATCTCCACAGAAAAAAACCCAGTTTTTTTATGAATTTATACCTTAGCAAAGTAGTTAAGGAAATCATGCAATGTGTTTAATAGAGGGAGAAAGAGAGAGAGAGAATAAGGATTATTCCCATATGTCTCCTCTTCCCTGTACATTTCTTTTCTATGTTCTGTCCATGAATGAACACATCTGCATTTGAAACACAATTGTAAGCTGTTGAAAGACTCGTTACACTTCTATTGTGACATATCTAAGAGTATCAACCAGTAAGGAGGGCAATATTAACTGGAAATCCGGATCAAAGGCCTCAGAATTATCTGAATTCCTTAATACAATCTGGATAGCGGAATAATCCAATTTGGCTCCAAAAGTCTTAAATATATAAAGGTCAGCAAGATACTCCAGTTCTCTATGCTTCTTTCAAAAATTTGTTTTGATTTGCAGCCAGGATTCATGGAGGCTGACAGTAATCCTAATACCTCTAAATTATGGTGCTGGGATGTGCTGATCTGTGCAATCTCAAAACTAGAAGGTGAAAGAGAGAGTATTTCTGCGTATAAATTTAGATGGGACTGCAAGTCTGTTAAGGTCATCTGCAGGCATATAAACAGAGATGGGACATGGCTCCTACTCTTTGTACAAAATCTGATATTGAGTGACCTTGGATTTCCACTTCCCCTAGTGTATCAAAGTCTGCTTAGTGCATGGGGTAGAAAACCATTTGTGTTATTACAAAACTTCTTCTGTTATAGGAATAGTTATGGGAGTAAATCAACATCTGTAAGGGCTTTTAAAATCTTTAAATAAAGACTCTAAAAATTAAGTCCAGAACAATAATAAATTATTTCAGTTGAGATCATCTTACCTGTCTGAACATGAGCATACTAACTAATGCAACCCTGATCTGAGTGAACTATTATACCTTCCCATTTACTCGTCACATCCAAGTTAAAAGTTGTAGAATTAGTCAAAAAAGCAGCAAACATCATGACAATAAAAAATTCTAAGGAAGATGTTTTTCTACAATAAAGAACTAAGATACAGAAAACTAAATTAGACAGTTTTATTTCTTCTGGTTTTTCACCTTACTTTCTATGTCTTGCCTATCTTAAACTACTTATCTGCTGGAGTGTTTTACTTTTATCAATGGTAACACACTTTTCCATAGCAGAACAATAGCAGATAAAAAAGGTCAGCTCATTATAAAATGCTAAGACCATTGTCAACATTTCTACTCAGTAGAGATGTTTTGGATGGGATAGATTTCCTTTTTAAAGAAATCATATTTTGGTTCTCTGTCAGGAGAAATCTCAGACATTCAACTGCCATATTCATTCTTCATTGGATCTTTCCCTTAGCAATTTAGTAGGAGTGGTAAGCATTATGAATAACGTGTTAATTAATTTTGATTGGAACCTCCATTATTGTCCCCTGAGTTCAGAGTGAAATTCTTACATTACTTGCAGCTACGTTACCTTCAAAAATAAAAGTTCAAAATAGACGGAAATTTTTTTATTCACTTTAATGGGTTTGGTCATCAATTCTGCCTGACAAAATGCTCTAATCACCGCATGCTTGAAAATCAGCTCTCCCTGTACAGAAGCATCATGTAAAATATTTATTTATGGAAACTTAGCCTCTATAATATTAATACAAGCACACAAAAAATGGATGGCTGAGTCAAACTTAAGAATAGGAAAATACTAACTCAAATATTATTGAGTTTTCACTCTGCATTTGAGGAAGGGCTATAAAGTAGAACTAAGTATTTCAAATTTCTTCTTAAACTTTTTATCAAAGCATCTGGTGCTGGCAATAACAAAGTTGAAAGTAGAAGACTTATTTTTCAAGTAATATAGTTAACAATATACACATATACTGTGGAAGGAATATTTAAGGACTTTATTTTTTCAGAAAGTAATGCTCTGGTGAATTTATAACAAAATACCCTTCTTTCTCTAGGGATTATTACTCATAGTACTTCTGTACCTGTCCCATCTGCACCAGTACAGAACACAGAGCTATGTATATCTAGGTAGAAATGTACTTAGCCATGGGAGAAAGTAAAACATTTATATTGCGCTTTTTTTTTTGCCTGTTTTTTTTTTTCTTTCTCATTCACATTACTCAGCAGTTTGCATGGATAAAAGCACAAACAAATTAGCAAGAATTCCCTTCAAGAAATTAATGGGAAAGAGACAAAGAGAAACCAGGAAAGAATAATTATGCTTCTGCATTCACCTTTTCAGACAGAACAAGTCAGCAGCCCCAAAACTTCTCCAGCCTGTGAGGATCAACATGAGCAATTAACCTGAGGAAAATCATCTTGTTCTCTCTTTCTCCTGCAGTTGCAGTCCATAAGGGAAATCACTGCAGTAGACACCAATGAAAAGGAGAGGAAGGAGCTGCAGTAGCTAAAGGATGTAGCAAAGAAGAACTGGTTCAGGGGTGAGTGTTAAGTCTTGAGACTGATCCTGAGATGGTGGGGTTTCAGCTAAGGTCATGTTTTGTGTCACGGGCAGTCTGGACAACTGGAAAAATGCTACCATAGAAGCTTTTCCGTGGCCAACTATTGACATGTATACTTTTTTAAAAAAGTATAGAAATCTTTACTGAGAGGCAAATCCACTTTTGTTACTCAAGTAAATATTAATGCGTTTTCCTCCAAAGGTTGACCAGCTTTTGAGTCTATTACCCAAACAACTATGTTTGGATATTCTTGACAACATTTACCTTTTCATCTCAAAGCACTATCAAAATATTAAATCTAGTTTCTCATTATGGGAGGGGAACAGGTCAGGGAGAACTATTGCCCTTTACTAGGTGAAATGATAACTGAAATTTCCTCTCTGCAGTTGTGTGATTCTCAGTCAGATTAATTTTTAATTCTTTAATTTCGTAAAGGGCAAATCTTAAAAGTATTTTTTCCATCTTCTGCAATGCATAAAATTTAAAAATATCATGATCATCAATCAAATAGCCATAACTACACAAGGGTATGACTTCTACTATTGGTTCAAATCCAAATAGCTCAGTCCTGAGTAAGTAATGGTCGGATAAGGAATAGCTGATGTCTAGTCTTTCAGAAGATATATATACAGAGCTGATTAAAATAGTAATGGTCATGATAGATTTCACTAAAAAGAAGCAATATAATTCACATTTAAAAGCATAAATTTATACAATACATATTATACATATCCACAAATGCAACAAGAAAACAAATGCACAGACAGACATCTCTCATATATTTTTAATATACGTATACTGCTCCTCTTTTCCAGCATACCAGAGCTCCTGCTTAGTTGTCCATTTTTAATGTTGGGTTGTCCCCCTTTACTTGCACTGAGCAGAGGCTTTCTTCAGATGTTATCTAATAAGTCTCAATGGTTCCTTTTGTAGAGCTAGACTTAATTTAAATAAGATTGGTAGGATCTGGTCCCCATATCTGGAGCTCTGTTACTAGCTTAATAACATGAGGCATTTGCCATCTCCATCATTTTAAATCTAGTAAAAACACACATCTCAGCTCTACAGTTAAAATAGTAGTTTATCGGATGATATCTAAGCAGCTGAGAGTGATACTAAAGAGAAAAGCATGAGTATAATTATTTTCATACACATTTTGTATTTTAGACATTAAAAATACATAACTTCTTGTATACTGAGTTCACTGTTAAGTGATTAAGTGTTCATATTAAAGTACGTTCATATTAAAGTATGTTTTATTATAAATAATAAAAGTGATATAATTAATATAATTATTAAATTATATATTACATCATAAAGTATTTTATTAATGAAAGTATAATTAAAATATGTGCTATTCTTATTAATTTAAATTAATGTTTAAATTTAAAGGAGTTAATATTACCTTATTTTTTAAATATGGAAACAATTCCATAATTGAAATATGAGGGCTGAGGAGAAGGAGGAGATAGATGCTCAAGTCATGACACGATTGTGTTCAGCTGCAAGGCAGGTTAATGAGATCCATATACAACATGGTGGGTTGACCCTGGCCAGCAGCAAAGCACAACACAGCTACCTGTTCACTTCCCACCCCAGTGGGACTGGGGAGAGAATAGGAAAGCAAAAGCAAGAAAACTCATTGGTCAAATTAAAGAAAGACAGTTAAATAAGTGAACAAAAGAAGAAAAAGTGATGCAAAGGCAAACACTCACCACCTCCTGCAAGCAGAGCAATGCCCAACCAGTCCCCAAACAATGGCTACCTTGGGAGAGCAAACCCCTCTCAGTTTTTATGGTTGAGCATGTTGTTATATGGTACGGAATATGGTCAATATATTGAACTTGAATTGACCCCCTCAGTTCAGGTTTTGCTCACCTTCAGCCTACTCAGTGTGGGGGAAGAGTGGGAAAAAGATAAATCTTCAATGCTGTGCAAGCATTGCTCATCAATAGCTGAAACACTGATGTGTTACCTTCACAGTTTTAGTCACAGATCCAAAACACAGCACCATACAGGATGCTGAGAGGAACAATAACTCCATCCCAGCCAAACACCAGACACACCACTAGTTAGGTTCACCACCCCTTCAGTTATTTCAATACAGATGGATGGCAACAGCTTCCTTTGAATCAGGGATCTGATTTTAATTTTCTGGGGCATTCTATTTTCAGCACTGCTGTAGCTACCTTTATGAGGGTCTGATGGGCTAAATATAGGGGTATGAAAGAAGAATGCAGGTTTTTATTGCTGGAAAATGTATTTATGCAACCACAACTGCAGAACATGTCTCCAACATCATTTGCACCTAATCCCTGAACTACCAGGTCACCAGATTTGTCTGGGTCTAGCTTGGGACACACACTCACCTTTTCTCAGATCGGTTAAGCTTATGAAATGCATTCTATATTGGCTTTATCATTTTAAATCACTTCATACCAGCAGTGGATGGACAGATAATATTTACCCAGCTGATACGGAAATACCATACTTAATACAGCAGATGTCTTGGTGATAAAGAGTAGACCACCAAAAATGTTTTGATCAAATTTCAGCCAGCATGATTAGTTTCAACCAGTTCAGCACTCTGAATCAAGTGGCTGCAGCATTTTTAATTTGTTACTAGGAATTCTAGAAAAGAGTAAAAACCTCTTAAAAAATTGCATCTTCTGTCAAAAAACACTTGTTTAGTTTTAGGATTTTAGATATAATTTTATAGGTATGTGAATGTGAAAAAAAAATTTGTGCAACAAAAAAGGAGTTTTCATGCTATTTGGTTTTATGAATCAAAGAGTGAAATGAAAGGACTCTCTGACAGACACTCCTTTATGAACTTTAGAAGCTCATCTCACACCCATTCAATAGCCCAGTGCTTCCACTGGCAGAGATACAAGCACAAAGAACATAAAACTTGTTCTATTTGGCAACCATCTAGGATAAGTTCATCAGGTAGTTTAGCAACAGACTTTCACTTCAAGTATTCTTCTTGGTGTAGAACCCCCTGTCTTCAGCAAAAAAACCAACAGCACTAGAAATTGAAAGAGAGCACATTTAAAAGTCTCAGTCAGTCTTCAAGCTTGTGATGCTACTGTCATGCTAAACTGTGATCTCGTAAAGCCTTTTTTTTCAAGAGTCCAATCTCTTCCCTGACCGTCTTGCTGACCTTTTGTCTCCAACTCCACTTTGGTATTTTCTGTTGTCTACATGCATGTATGTTGCACAACAAATGAACCCCTGTGCTCTCAAAATCTCCTTATGAGCTCTGCAGTCTCTCAGAAAAATGGTATTTAAAATAGTGAATCAACAGGGAAAGTAATAGTGAGAACCTACTTTTCACTGATGGTTTTATATTTCCCTTGGTACAGACACAGCAAAGCAATGGAAGAAGAAAAAGTAAGTCAGGTGATAACACAGGTCAAACCTTGATTAGAAATAAGAAAGTGTATTTGTGCTCTTACTTATCTTTAGAAACAGGCTAGATTGCTTTGGGACACTTTGCAAAAAGAAGAAAGAAAAAAACACAACATGCCTTCTTTGTTCTTTTAAATTATGAAAAAAATTGAAGGATGAGTTTCACAGTAAGTTTCCATCTTCCCTTACACTTTCCTTCCTTTCTTTCCTTCCTGCAACATACTTCAGACACTTCCTTCAATGCAGCTATACCAAGCATGAGGCAAAGAGTTGCTGAAAAGTAGGGTACAAACCAATAAATAAATAAGCAAATAAACAAACAAATAAATATAGTTTAGATCAGACTGGTCCGATTAGTGAAATTATGGGGCTAGCACTGTGGCCTAATAAACTGTAACACTAAAGAGAGAGGATGGGAAAGTGCAGCTGAGTGTGGGGAGAAAGAAGAAGGAACTGAGTCCATCCTACCTAACCCTTTTTCCACAGTAGTCTACAGATAGATCAGATGAAGCCTACTGTGAAATCCAGAACAAATATTTTTTAGCCTGGTTTTGCCAGTGACCTCCTCAGTGCACTAAGGAGCTATAAATTGTGCTGTCCAAGAACACAGTTTTGGCCTTCCATGAAAGCTCTTTCCTTTTGTTTGCTTCTCAGGTGTTGGAATAAAGAGACAATAGAGGAGAAGGAAAAAAAAAAGGTAAGTATCAGCAGTAAAATACCCTCTCAAATTCTAGTGTTTCAGACTCCTGTTATCTATGATGTTGCCGGCCAGCCTGTCCCAGAAAACCATAGATTTTTCCAGCTGAATTCGGTTAGAGTATCTAATATAAAAACACATACAGGGAAAGAAATGTCATTTAGAGAAGGTGCTCCTCTGTCTTCTTCGTAAAGAAGCACTAATAATTCTCCCTCCCCTCCAGCTGGTCATCCTTCAACTGTTCTATAGAGGTTTTGCCATTAATAAGCATGCAAACATGATGGAAAGTCAGCATTCTTTGTCATAAGGAAAAAAATGTAAGAAGTTCTATTGTCAGAAAGCATGACATAAATTTTGGGAACTTACTGGGGAAGTTCTAAGTCCTCCGTGCTCTGTCGATGGTGTGTTTTAAGGCACAAAGAAGTTAAGAAAATTAACGATCTGTCATAAGGGAGCCATCAAGAACAAAGAACTCTGAAAACCCAAAAATACCAAATCAGAAAGTTATTTAACGCAACTGTAAATTGGCTTTAAATGATTTCTTGTACCTCTCCACAGTGAGTACACAGTTAGCCCTTCACATGTCACTTTTACAAGCTGACAAACACATTCCACACAGCAATGGATATCTACAGATTAATTAAAGATCAACATGATCATTGTTTTGAAGACTGATGTATTAAAGATCTAAGATTTGCTCCTCAAAATAATTTACCATTTGATCTCCTTTATAACTTATGACACTCATTTCATAATATTCAATTATCACCATCTGTGCAGAAAAAAGTACTAGATAAGCCTTTTTTAAGCATTTTAGCTGACATGGGGACCCAGCTTTCTTTTTTAAACAAAGTAGGTTCAGAACTTGTAAGCTGTAGGCACAAGGGAAAGTCTCAGGGGGAGTTTAACTTTCCAAATGATTTCAGAAAATAAAAATAAAATATTGAAATATTTGTTAATAAAGAAAATCTTGTGAAATCAATGTGCATATTTTACTTTTCAGAGAATATGATTTTTTTTTCTTTATTTTAAAAAGACCCTGGTCTATACATAGGCTTGAATATAGGTAAATAAACAGGCCTCCTAAAATCAATTTGAATGGATTGGAATGGGCCTACATTTGGACATTTATGGAATAAAAGTGGCTAAAATTAATTTGGTTTAGGCCAATAATAAATGTATTCTCACTAGCTTTAGGCATCTAATTTGGGTGCCTAATTTAGAGACCAAAACTCCATATAGTTAATAGAAAAAGCAAGTCTCATCTCCAGGTGTTCTGATGAGCTGCCTTCAGAGAACTCTGTGGAATGAATTTGTTCCTCATACTTGTTTCTAATACTTTCATTTACCAGAGAAAAGACTTTCTACAGAAGATATTGGGTGATAAAAAGTTTTGAATCCTTGGCATAAATGAAAAAAATCTACTGAGCATAGAGAATAAACCATCACTTCCATTTAATGTTCCGTTAATGTTCATATTCAATACTGGAACGGTTTGCATCCCTACTTCTTACTTGTGTTTCTGAGAGAGACCTCTTGATGATGCTTTTAGTTAGATGTTACTTAAAAAACTATTAATCCTCATATACAGAATACACTGATGTATGGGTTCAGTATTGGAAATTGGGTATCTTGGTGTGGGGGGGTTAATTATATATTTTTATATAATTTATTGAAAATATATTACTGAGGGGAAAATATACTAAAAATCATAGAAGAATGACAAGCACTTTTCATGGAACAAGTTAATTTATTTAAGAATATGGTGAAAAGGTATGAAGAAATTTTAGTCTGATGCTTCAGTCCTTATAGAAATGATCCTTTTTGCTTTATGCTAGTTGCACCCAGCAAGGAGGAACCTCCAGATCCAATCTGATGGAGTTTGTTTCACTTCAGTCCAGCTAAGCAAGCTGCAAAGCTTAAGAACTTGAATTTCAGAAAATTTCCTCAGTAGGTCCTGAATTACTCATCTTGCCTTATCTATAACTTGTGGAAACTTAGGAGACTGGGGGAAGCCACACAGAGAGAAAAGTCCTATGCTCAAAGAACAAAAATGTCTTGCATTTGTTCAAGTACAGTGACTTCTCTGAAAAAAAGTAGGAAAGGACATACCAGCTAGATTAAATCTAAACAAATTGAATACTAAATGGAGCTGGCTTTGTGTCAAACTCCTTGGAAGCAGCACACCTAAATGTTTCTGCCACCCTTCACCACATCATTGATACGGTTATTTTTCTTCAAAGCAAGCATAACCAATTAATTCTATTGCCATATTTTCTAAAGGAAATTTTGGAGGATTTTTTTTCTTTTTTTTGAGAAATTGCTTTCTACCTGATGCTAATAGAGAGAGAAGTATATAACCTTCTCAGTAATTCTTATCTCCCCTAAGCAAAGGCTAATTGTTGCTGGGAGAGGAGAAGAGAGGAGAGGAGAGGAATCAGAATTATTTCTTCCGTAGGCATGCTGTTTACTAGAAGAAATACTCATATCCTGCCACCTCTCTTTTGTGACCACTAACTAAATGATTAATCCCCACGTTCCTTTGTGCTCAGCGTTTTTTGAGACTGAAACAAAAACTGTTGGTTCTTATAAATACTTTAAATCATCCATTCTGTTCTTTCCTCTTCCACTTAACACAGTTTTTATAAAAATCTAAGAAATGTCTTTTTTTTTTTAAATAGTCAGAAAGTCTGTTCCTGAAGAACACGCAAAGTTTTCAGGCTACATGACTTGAGCTTGCAAGCTTTAATGTTTATAAGCAATGTGACATGATCCAAAGACATCAGTAGGTTTTGTTCATGCGAGTAAAACTATTAACAAGGGTATATTCAGCCCTTAGTTCATAATTATTCAAAAGGCTGAGATTTTCTTGGATGAAATTTTAAAAATTTCTATGAATAAAATATATCTGCATGCTCTTTTACATTAAAAAGCCATCACAGTACATAAAAATCAATATACTACCAGCAATTTGTTTTCTGCCAAACAATACTTACATGTCAAACGATTTTTTATCTGCTGAAATATGTTTATTATATAATGTACCAAGGAAAAAATGGCCCTTCTACCTCATAAAAGCTGTGTAAACAGGATGATGCAGGAAAAAAAGACCTTGAAATTAAGTGGTAAATTAACCTGAGATGCTTAACTTCTTGCCTTGAATCCATCATTGGTGAAAAAGAAAATTATGTTATTGTCACAGAGGAGAAAAATGTAAGAGCTTGCTTTGATTGAAAACTCTGTATAATTACCACCTTGCAAATTAATATTGTGCAGTTTGGTACTGAATCTTAATCCAAAAGCTGCAGCATTCCTCAAATTTTTGTTGGAATTTGTTCAGAGGTGGATTGATATTTTCTACCACCAGGCGCCCTTAAAAAGTTTTGCCTATTCTTGACAGACTTGTTATACAAAACTTGAAGCCTACCCAGGAGCACCAATATGCGAAGACGTATGCAAAACTCATTCATGTGCCCTAATCTTGATGTGTTACAGCTGATACAGTACCAATGACCTTTTTCCCCAAAATCAGAAGTGGCTCCAGTAAGAAAACAATTGTTCTTTTCAAACTACCGCATGATAAAGAAGTGCCTTCTTTCCAGAATTGCCCTCTCAACTTCTGCTACACCCTAAACCTGCCACTGCTAAGGATTAAGAGATGAGTGAAAAACAAACAATACATATAAGCTTCAGGTCAAAATTTCTGCAAACAAAGTAGATGGTTCAATATACATTGGTTCTTCAGGAAGAAGACAGGCCCTTAAAGACAGAGCAAATAATAATTTCAATAATAATAATAATACAGTTATGGCTGTAAAGGCTTGAAATCTGCACTTAAATCTGAGCTTTCTCAAAGTCTGAGAGTTTCTACACTTCCCAGGGATAACGAGAAAATCATAGGAAAGTGGGCAAAATTTGAGTACAATATTCCGAAGATCTTTCTATAGACTACTTGTATCAAGATGTAAGAAAGCCGTCTATTTAGAAATGTGTACGTTATATTGAAGTCTGAAACTTTATCCCTCAAAACTGATTAAACATCTTCATCCATGATTACATGTGTGAACAAAACATTTTTATATAACAGTCTACTCCCATTCGAAGGTTCTCCCATGAAGAAAAACTTCATTTATTTGTGAAAAAAATTAATCAGAAGGATAAGAAATAGATACACCTTGCAAATAAATCAGTTTTTCAGGAGCTTGTTTGAGTCCTAGGTCCTTTCTGAAAATAGATTAATGAGAAATAGAAGGTGGTTTTCCTCTGAAATCTTACATGTAGAAAACATACGGTGACCATCTCCAGGAATTAGATTGGACAACATTATAACTCTGTGTGATTGTCTAAGAAATATGGTGGAACTTAAGTGAGATTTTAAAAGTTCACGTCTCATGTACATGATTTAGGAACATAACTTGCACTTCTTTGTTTTCTTTTTTATTCAAGGCCATCAAAGAGCTTTTTGTTTTAAACTTTTGTCTTTCCATGTACACCTCTCATCTTCCCAGCCTATTGTCAGTGCACTACATAAAGAAACTTACCACTTCATTTTTAATACAGAAATATAAAAAATTGTGAGAAAAAAAATACTGTCTTGAATCCACTGTTTACTAACATGCAGTCTTACAGTGGAGAGCATGAACAAGCACTGAAGTAAACACCAAAAATGACCCATTCGTTGCTGACTCATATTAAGAGATTACCACCTTCTACCTCATTTTTTTCTCTCTACCCTGTCCAGATGTCCCTACATCCATGTTTACCACTGCTTAACAGTTTTCTTCTTCATCGTCTGACCTGGCTTTTTCGAGTGACTTTGGTTTAACTTGTGAAAACTAAACCATTTCATTTTTGTCCAAGGACTGCCCTACACAATCAGGTTAAAGGACAAAGTGATGACCAATCAAATCATAAAAACGAGACTGATACTTTTGAGCAGCTGAGGGCTGTGACCTCTGAATCCAGACCCTACTCATGTGAAAGCTTGCCTGGAAACACAACGAAATGTAGAGATGTCACATTTGCTTAAAGTCCTCAATACACCTTTCAAAAGTAGACTCGTTTTCTTTCCATAAAAATATACAAACAAGATAATTTTTTAGGAATGCTTGTCACAAAGACTACATTCTCTGAAAATGAAGTTTGGAATTTAATTGATATTACTGCCTTTCAGGAATTGTAAGATTAGAATTTTAGCCACAGTGAAGTGAACTTTTTCATAAGACTCTGATTTGACACTGCAGTGAAATCTTTGTGATTAACAAGACCATAAACCTTCAATATCTAGCTAAGAATTTTCCTGCAGTCTGTGGCTTTGTCTGTGTTCTACCCAGCAGTCTAGTTCTTCTACACAAAGATTTATCTGACTCAGAGAAGATTCACAAGATAACACAAAATGCTGCACAAAGCCCCTCCCCCTTTATTTTTTTAGGAAATAAATTTTATCTGCATATAGATGATTAAAAAAAAAAAAAGGGGAAAAAACCAACCTAAATTTAGGATCTTAAATGTAGACCTGAGCATTTTTTAAAGTCCTCAGTGCACAAAAATTACTATTACACTCAAATAGCAAAATTCGTGACTGTCACAAATTTTAATTTTGCATTACAGATTTTTTTTGGCTAATGTTGCTCCTAAAGGCTACACAAAAATATTATATGTAACATTACAGGTATATATCTAACTTTAGACATAGAAATATGTATTTTATACATATGAATATTATATGTAGCGTTAGTAATTGAAAACTGTTTAAAAAAATCTCATAAGGCATTAGATCCAATTTGTTGTGCAACTTTCTTAGTGTTGGGCATTTAGAAGATAGAAAAATCAGGTAAGTGAACAGTCACGGGTTTACTAGTGTTAGCTCCAGGGTTTTTCCAAATCTTAAACAAGACATGCTGTAAAGTTTTGTGATGTTTTCACTGGAAAGTAATAAAAAGTTACCTAAAACTTGAAAGTTTTTGAAAAATATAAGAATGACAATTTTCTGCTGTATAATAATGGCAGATATACTCAAAACACCAAAAATTACTCTGGTTCCTTTTCTACATAAAGAAATGAGGCCAAGTTCAAAACCAACATAATCAAGCTCAACTCTGTTACAGCAGTTTTTAGCTACTATACGTCTCAATCTCATTAATGTTACTGTGATGCTTGGAAGTGGAAGAGTTTACAAAAATTTAGAAAAAAAAGGTCACCATGACATTACATCTAACTCACTACTTGGTAATTAGTGTTGCTTGGAGCCTAATTTGAAACTGGAAAACATCATTATAGAAAAGCAAGAGTTTCCCCGTAATATTCAAGTCTTGGTATCTCGGATGCAAGGTACTGAAAAACACAAAAGCTAGAAGAGTGTGTTGGAAACTCACATTTAACAGTTTTTTTGCAAATACTATTTCCGTGAAGGCCAGCTGAATCACCAATGCACAATCACCGTAACTCTGAGACGTCTGCTTGGCTCAGCAGTTTTAATACACAGATCAATTTTGCATTACCTCCTTCTGGCTGTGAGTGCCTGTGAGTGCTCATAGAGGGAGGTCATAAAACATTTATAGGCCTAAGAACGTAAATTGCAGCAAAGAGCTAATTCTCAATCTGTGGACAGACCCTTGAAAGAGATTTTTCTGAGAAGTTTGCGGTAAGCATTTGCTCTGTCTCACACCCCATAAAATTTTCATTTTCAATTCCTTTACAGAGTTTACCTTTTGATTAGTATTTGGGATTCTAATATATAACACTAAATGCCACATATACTAAAAATAATATGCAATAACATTAATTGTTTATTATTAATGTCCCATGTACCAAAAAGGGGGGGAAAATAAACAATACTCCAGTTCTACTCTAGGTGATAAAGCCAATAGATAATTCAAGAAAAATAGAAAGACACTGACAAAAGAATGTATAATAACACTTTGAAACACAAGGACTGGCTTTTTTCAGATCAAATATGAATAGAAAGATGGTTTGTTTCACATGACTTTGTTGTGTGACAACGTTCATATTGAGTGTTAAAAATGTCCAACTCCTCCCTCAATATTCTGTCATCAAAGTCAAATAATCTTTTCACTTAAGCATGCTGTGGTCATTGAGCTCCTAATTAAGAAGTCCATTTGAGGCTTCGTACCTCACAGCATAGACACCCAAGCCTTCCTGAAAAAGTCTACAGTATGAAAATAGTACCAAGATTTCAAGTTCTGAACCATGCGGGAATTCAGTGATGAGAAAACCACAGAATTCTCAAACTTATTGTGTATGTACATCTTTCACGATTTTTGGAGTGGTTTACTAATATAACAAAAGGGGTAAACTGGGCTGGATAGAGACAAGCATGCCTTCTGGCCGTCACTAACAACGGGTGTGACCACTGTCACTAAATCAGTCCTGAAACTATTCTATTAAAAAGTGAGAACCAAGGAGAAAATACACCATGAAATAACTACACAAAGCCAGTCTTTAGCCACAATGACCCAGCAGGCTTCAGGTATTGTCCACATCACACAAATTCTACTGGGAAGAAACTATGAAATAAGGTAGGGAAAGAAGTCAATAGCGCTGACAAATGAAATCAGGAGAAAGTCAAACACAATATACATCTTTATTCATAGCAGACGACTGATATATATCTATGTCTGACAACTGAGTAGTCTGTCCCACTTAACCCCTGCTTTGACATCCTCTCCCACAAATGTTAGAAAGCTATGTTATTAATTCAAAAACTAGAAAAGTACTAGTCTTGAATCTGATAAGAATCAAATGACTAAACAGCAGACAGGTATCCTATGCATATATACATGTTGGGAAGGTGTTTTTTAGAAGGTTTTAGTGTGACAGAATCACGGAGTAGTTGAGCTTAGAACAGACCTTTTGAGATAGTCTAGTACAACCCATATGCTCTTTTTCATACACGCAGTTGGAATTTTCTTCTTCATCAATACCTAAGCTGTTCCTTTCAATCCAGCTCATGCGAAGCAAACAGTACACTCCTATAATCAAGTGCACAGAATTCAGGAGAAAAAGAATCAGCAATATGTAATTCAGTTAGAGTGACATTTATTAAGCTCTGAAGGTCTCATCTGAACTTGAGTGAATGTTATATGCTGGTTTCACAATATTTACTTCTTATATACTTTGTAGGTTGAAACAGCATTTATACGTCTTGCCTTTCTATGATAATGAAAATTGAAATCTAATATCCACAATGCCTGGGTTTTTTCCACAGCCACTCAATAAAATTCAGGACCTTTAACCACAACTTGAGTTTGGCCTTAGAAATGACAGATGAAACTTTTAACATCTAGGCAGGGCAGGTACTGGAAAATATATGCAAATGTATTAATGTAGGAGTCAGAATATGCAATTTCTCTCCCTACCAATACCAGTGATTTTTGTTTTCTTTCAAATTTGGAAGTCATTTAGTCTTATCTGCATAATGGGGATAACAGCTGTTTGACAGTATGCTCAATCACAGATTCTATTCTTGGATCCCTGGGGACGCAAGGTAGCAATTACACACCTTTCTTCCTCCGTCACCTCCGGTCTGTTGTGGCAGTTACTATCTCCAGCTCAGCTCCCTACCTCTCTCATCCCAGTCCTGGTTCTCACTTTCACTCAGTGCTACGCTGTAATTCCAGTCTTTTCTTGTTGCGGAGCTCTTCACCTCAGTATCTGCTCCTGCTAAACTCTTTCCAAGGGCTCATCAGTTATTTGCTTTTCTGCATCCTGGTATCCTCTGTGGGACCTATGACAGCAGGAACTTGGAAAGTAGAGGGAAGATAATTTCACGGGTTTCTGTTTCAGTACCTTGTACTGCTCCAGTCCCTTGCTGCAAGAATAACAAAACATAACAAAAGTTTTACCCAAACCTAAAAGTCCCAAGCTGGAACATGTATAGAACAGATCATCTTTCACAAAGTTAAATGCCACACTCTAAATTTAAAGTCTTCATGAACCATGCAGAAAAGTGTGAGGTTTTTCATTTTTTCCTAAAGCATGGAATTTAGCCAAATTTTAATGATTTAAAGGGTTTTCAGGTGGAAGACAAATATTTTAAAAAAAAAACCCAACCCCTCTCCACTCATCAGGGGAATGCAATATCCTTGACAACTTTCAAGACCCTCTCCAGACAGGGAAAATAATTTCTTAGCAAAAAGAAATTCTTTTTTTATGGTTTTTTTTAATGACAAATGACTGTATTTTCCCCTGTGTCTCCTGACAAATAGGCTGGTGTTTCCAATATTACCACCTAAATTTGGCCTGAGAGAAATGCATCATCTAAATCAAACATTTGCAAAGTTACATGAAACTTTAAAAGGGTAGTTCAAATGTTGTGTGCCATAAGAGGTAATGTTGTTACCTGAACCTGCTGTAAGAATGCTGGCTCATACTCCACTGATCGTAATTTCCTGTAAGAAGAGAGGTGCACTCTACAAATGCCTGTGAGTAAGTTTTAGCACTTTTCAATATTAAAACACAAATTCTTTCTGATTGTATAACGAGAACAGGAAGGTAAGAGTGTGGAACTACCATAGTATTCTTGAAGAAAAAATCTGGAGCAAATAAAATGAGTAAAGCTTCCACACTTCTCCATTCTGATCCTGAAGACCAGAGCCTATTAAAAAAAAAAAAAAGTTTATTTTTTAACTATCCACAAGTAAATGTGGATATTTATCCTTTAACTAATAAAAATTTATTTACATATTAAAAATTTATCCACATTTTAAAAATTTATCCTTTAACTATTCACAAGAAAACGGGTTCTCTGTCTTCCATTTAGGCAGTCTGATATTTTCCTGTTTCACATTGTGCTCTCTTTTTTGTGTATTAGTCTTTCCTTATGACTCATGTGTGCCTTTGTTGGATTCTTCTGGCTGTGTCTTTGTCTAATTCAGTACTTTATGACATAAAATATTAGCCTACAGAAGCAAATACCATGAAATACCATAGAGACAACACAAAAGGATTTTTTTTAAACAGATAATAAGAAAACTCCAAACTGTAATTTGTGTTTCTTTTAAATGTGTTCTTTGGAGGGTAAACAAGCAAATGAATGTTATAAATTCCCTTCTTGAAGGCTCTTCCACAGGACCCATCTCCAAACTTTTTTGTTTACTCTTCTGAACCAGAGAATGCATGAAGGGAATAGGAAAATCATATATCTTATGAACTCCACTAATGTGGCTTGTATATTTCTAAGTAAAATAAAAATATCCTTAGCATTTTATATCCAGGTTATTTATACACACATGTTATGCTACTTTTCTTTCTGAGGCAATGACACTGATAGTAAGGGTATTCTCACAGCTAAGTAGTGGTTGATTGGGTGAAAGGATGGCCATATGCCTTCTGAGTGTCTCTGACTCAGTAGTTTTTATCTGTTATTTTCCTGTGCTTCAGGGAGGATGGGAGGAACTTGTTTCCCTAGTTGTTCACTGAATTTTCATCTAGAAACCCTCTTGAAATTACAATGGTTACACAATTCTTGAGTTACCTGTTCTGTGGAAGATGCACACTGCAGTGCAGCTAACAAGCATAAAGGTATCAGTGTAAGCAAGAAAATAAATTAGTTAACTGAAGTTCAAACTATGGGGGCATGGAAACCTTTAATGTAAAATGGAGGGGGGGGGGGCAGGGGGAAATCTGACCCTTAATGAGTATAAATAATGACTGCCACAAATGCTTTAGCTAAGAGAAAAAGGTCAAAAGACTACTTAGCATGTAAGAAGAGATGAAAATGACTCAATGTAAAATAAACTATTTTCTGACTTAGACTTGCATATACTGTTCAGTATACCTTGTAAGCATGCCACTTTTTCATACATAATAAGTTTCACCTGGCATTCCTCACATTTCATAGCAGGTCTTGTCAGCAGTCTAAACAAATAAAACTCAAGTTCATACCTGATATCGCACACCTGGGGTGATGTTACTTGGGATTCATGTAATACTATGCCGGAGAAGATCTGCTTACTATTTAACAAGATTATATACTTTTGACAATAGCTTCTACATCTTGTTCTGTAATGCACCAGGTCATTATAGAAAAGAAGACAAGGCCATTTCTTTCTTCTTTTCAACTTTTCTTCTAGAAACCTGAGCTACATTGATAGTACCTCCTATCATTCATATGATTTAGCATAATTATACATGTAAACTTTATGCCTCTTAAGACTTAATTCTACACCAATTATCAAATAGCTTTACATTGTACTATATAACTTTATATAAGAAACTTATTAATGGACTCATAAAAATCAGAGGAAAGTTAACAACATAACTGAACCATCCCACATTTCTTATACCTGAAAAATCCCATGTCGTATATTTGAGTAATTGAAACTTTGTATTAGATCAGCTGCAGAATGATACCTGAATATGTTAAATCTGTGAGACTGGTCCGTACATACGTCAGTATGTTAAATTTGGAGTGTTAATTTTGTTATTTTGTCATTGTTCAATGACTGCTTGTTTTATTTTGTAACAACTGCATTGTTTCCTTTTTTGGTTTGGGTTTGGGTTTTTTTTCATTTTGATAATTTTGAAGGTTAACATATTTTATTCTGGTTTTGGAATTTATCATATGTTAGCTTAGTTGATATTGTCTACAGTGAGAATGCCTTTTTTTAAAGTTATGAGATATTCTTTTCATTCACATGCTAATGATACGAAACTGTTGTGACTTATGTGTTTGTGCTAGGTGTCAATTTCTATTCAATCTCCCCCCCCCAGCTTACAGTTCAGTCTTACTCAAAGTCTGTGTGAGAAAAAGTTGTTTCATCTATATTAAAAAAATCTGACAATTGTTTCAGTAAGAGTGCTAACTTTTGAGCAGGGACTCTACTTTGTAAGAGCTCTATTTGTTCATGAAAAATGGTATCACTGTGAAGATTTGCTAATGCAAAGATACAAAACTGAATTTTCTTGCTCTTTTGGTACATGCTGTAGCATCAGACACATAGGCTTAGAATAAGGAAAGCTGCCACTTTTACTCTCAGTGTTTCTTACTAGACCTAGGCAGATTGGAAGAAAGGGAATAGCCTAGTTTGAATAAAAACGAATTAAGAAGGCTGCTCTGGAAGGACTAACAAAAGAACTAGGAACACTAGAGGGAGAAGCTATCAGGAGGAATGGACAGCACCTGAAGACAGTGAAAAACAGGCATGGGGAAGAGCTGATGAAGCTAGAAGAAAAAGAAGCAGTGAGGGAGAGATGCCACCAAACTGTCTGTACAACTATTGATACCAGACTGACTCTGGCTGGTACTCCTTTCCTAGCAGATTTCCTTCCACAACCTATCAAAATGCAGAGGAAGCAGACTGAAAGAAGAGATAACAGCTCTCACTTCTATTTCTGTTCAAAAAACTTGGGATTTAGGCAGAGGACACTGTACTCTCATGATTCCACACCCATGCAAATCGCTGCAGCTGTACTGTAGAGATGGATTTGGGACTAATTGGGAATAATGGAGAAACAACTGCAAAACCCAGTTAAAAATACCCCGCTTTCATCCACTCTACACCAGAAATGGCCTGTTAAGTTTTGGTTTATTGGTGGCCTCGCCTAACCTGTGCTACCTAGCCTCTAACACCCTTGTTGAGAGTTGATTCAAAGAAAGACCAAACATTACATATCTGTACATTATTTAATAATGGATTCAGCAAAGGGGAATGTATTTTAAAAGATTAAGAAGGAGGCACATACTCTGCACAGGATTAAGAAAAAGTCTTGTGTTTACAGGCTGTCAGTAAGTATTCCAGTGAGGTACTGGGCTTTCTCCATGTCACCATCTCTGGCCTCACCTTGTCACTGAATTCAAATGTCAAAAAGCTGTCAGAACTTTTCTTGCAGATTCACCTGGGCAGCAACAGTGAAGGGGAGGAAGGTAGAGGAGACAAAGGGAAAAGAATTATTACACAAACTCAAACTATCTCGTCTAGGTTTTTTATTAAATCTATGAACACTATCATCTACTTTCTCCAGATTTATGAACGTTCTTATTTCATGCTTGACTAACAGAAATTCTGAAATCACCTACCTGAGCTATCAAGACTTTACAAACAGGGCTAACAAGTTGTCGTGGTTTAACCCCAGCCAGCAACTAAGCACCACACAGCAGTTTCCCCCTCCCCCCCCAATGGGGTGAGGAGGAGGAAAGGAAAGGAAAGAAAAAAAAGTAAAACTCGTGGGTTGAGATAAGAACAGCTTAATAACTAAAGTAAAATATAATACTAACAATAGTAATAATGAAATATAATAATAATAGCAATGAAAAGGAATACAACAAAAAAAGGAAGGGGGGGGGAGGAAAAAAAAACAGTGATGCACAATGCAACTGCTCACCACCCGCTGACCGATGTCCAGTTAGTTCCCGAGCCACAATCCACCCCTCCCGGCCAACTCCCTCCTGTTTATATACTGGGCATGACGTTCCATGGTATGGAATAGCCCTTTGGCTAGTTCGGGTCAGCTGCCCTGGCCATGCTCCCTCCCAGCTTCTTGCACACCTGCTTGCTGGCAGAGCATGGGAAACTGAAAAGTCCTTGGCTTAAGATAAGCGCTACTTAGCAACAACTAAAACATCAGTGTGTTATCATCAACATCATTCTCACACTAAATCCAAAACACAGCACTGTACCAGCTACTAAAAAAAAAGTTAACTGTGTCCCAGCCGAAACCAAGACACAAGTTGAGAAAGCTTTTCTTTTTTTCTTTTTCTTGCTAGATGTAGACATATCTTCAACAGGCAAATGAACATTAGCTGTATATAAAATGCAGTGTCTACTATATAAGAAAAACTAGCATTTGAGGTGTCCTCCTTATACTGTCACAGAAAGTGTTGCCATACCTGAAATGGAAACTGAAAAAGTGTGATTTTCTCAAAAGGACGGCAATGGTACATCAATTTAAAAGCAAAAAAAGAAAAAGGGAAATTATTCACATGATGTTTGCTGATTTTTAGTAAGCTTGGATAACTGATAAACTGCCTTTAAGAAGTAAGGGAAAATATACTGATTTTGAGGCTATGCTGAGCAGACCTGCTCACTGCTTTGGACACTTATTCCACATCCACCACATAAAAAGATGGTTAAAAGACAAATTTCATTGTCATGCAATAATGAAATGTGATCAGAAGGCAGAAGACTGCCACTGCTTTGTATAATTAGACCTATGCACTCGACCACTGTTTGCAGCAAAGAAGTGAAAGGAAACTATTTGCCACTTTGTGCCTCTTGTTTCTCTGTAGTCCTTGGGAAAAGACTCTTAATCCTGCTCTTGTTGTAAAAGTAAGCCACGAAGACCATCTTTTAACCAGAGCAGCAGAAGATGGAGTCAGAACCATGTCCCTCTCTTCCATCCTCCAGGGATTTCACATACTAAAAAGAAACAACAAAAGGTGCACATCTTCTGTGGAATGTATTTACAATTTTTCCCTACACGTTTCCAGTTCAGCCATCTTGATGTATTCTGGTGTAGTGGGTTTGCATGGCAAGGTTTTGGTAGTGGGGGGCTACAGGGCTTGCTTCTGTGAGAAGCTGCTAGAAACTTCCCCTATGTCTGATTGATAGAGCCAATGCTAGCCATCTCCAGGTCGGACCCACCACTGGCCAAGGCCGAGCCCATCAGCGATGGTGGTAGCGCCTCTGGGATAGCATACTTAAGAAAGGGAAAAGAAGTTAAGGGCAGTAGCAATTGCAGCTGGAGAGAGGAGTGAGAATATGTGAGAGGAACAACTCCGCAGACACCAAGGTCAGTGAAGGAGGGGGAGGAGGTGCTCCAGGTGCCGGAGCAGAGAGAGATTCCCCTGCAGCCCATGGGGAAGACCATGGTGAGGCAGGCTGTGCCCCTGCAGCCTGTGGAGGACCCTGCACCAGAGCAGAAGGATGCCTGAAGGAGGCTGGGACCCCAAGGCAAGCCCACGCTGGAGCAGGCTCCTGGCAGGACCTGTGGACCTGTGGAGAGAGGAGCCCACGCTGGAGCAGGTTTGCTGGCAGGACTTGTGACCCCATGGGGGACCCACGCTGGAGCAGTCTGTTCCTGAAGGACTGCACCCCGTGGAAGGGACCCATGCTGGAGCAGTTCGTGAAGAACTGCAGCCCGTGGGAAGGACTCACTTTGGAGAAGTTCATGGAGGACTGTCTCCTGTGGGAGGGACCCCACGCTGGAGCAGGGGAAGAGTGTGAGGAGTCCTCCCCCTGAGGAGGAAGGAGCAGCAGAGACAACGTGTGATGAACTGACCACAACCCCCATTCCCCGTCCCCCTGTGCCACTGTCGGGGAGAAGTTAGAAAATTCAGGAGTAAAGTTAAGCCTGGGAAGAAGGGAGGGGTGGGGGGAAGGTGTTTTAAGATTTATTTTTTATTTCTCATTATCCTACTCTGATTTGATTGGTAATAAATTAAATTAATTTTTCCCCAAGTTGAGTCTGTTTTGCCCATGATGGTAATTGCTGAGTGATCTCCCTGTCCTTATCTCGACCCATGAGGTTTTTGTTATATTTTCTCCCCTGTCCAGCTGAGGAGGGGAGTGATAGAGCGGCTTTGGTGGGCACCTGGCATCCAGCCAGGGTCAACCCACCGCATCTGGCCCACCTATAAACACCTACAGGGATTTATTGTTTTTTTAATCACTAGCGAACTCCTAAAGAAAACAATACCTGAAATAAATCTCAGGTCTGCAATCTGCTAAAGATTCCCAGAGATTCATAAAGTCTATTTATTAGAATATAACTACTACTGTTCATGTAAATGCCCAAATTATTGTAATCCTACCAAAAATGGAATAACATAAGGCAAAAGTCAAAAGTCCCATATTGGTCATACTAAAAAAATTAAAGTACTGAATACTTCACTTGACTGGCATGCAGCCCAGTGGAAGAAATAACCTGCCAAATAAGCAATGAATCCCAGTTACCACAGGCTCGTATGAGTACATTGTTTCAGGAGATATTAATTTTATTTTCAGAATTGCTATAAAATAACCATTGTGCAAAGCATTAAAACATTGTTTTCTGATTATATGAAGTGAAATTAAGTCACTCAGCTACTGTAATGGAACAGAAAAGCTCCCTGAGATAAGCGAAAGGACCACTAGCACCAATGAGGTCTGTGCCAGCAGCAAGTAACACTTTGCACATGGTAACTGCTCCACATAGGCTGCTAGGTAACTACCATATCTAAAGACAAGGCATGTGATTTTGTCTCCCTTTTTGTCCTCTGCGCACATTTGATAACATTATGTGGATATACTTATAAAACAAAATGAAGACACTTTCTGTCCTGAAGTCTCATAAAAATCAAAATCACCAAAGCAAAACCAGTGTCCAGAAATAATACGAGTAGGTCCCTAGAAAGCATAGTTTAAAGTGCAAAATGTACAATCCTCCTTTTAATCTTAATTGTACCTGCAGATTTCACTATTCTGCTTGAAACACAATCTTACCTTTCCCTATTTTATCTTTTTCTTGCAAGCCTACCTTTCATTTCTTTTTTTCCTCCTTTTAGTGTCAAACAGTTTCTCTGCCATACAAGTATTAATGAATTCATTATATTTGATTGTTTTAAACTCCTTTGGGTCCAAAATTTGGCACTTTTTTCTGTAGTCTTATCTTACAAAAAAAGTAAAAATGGAATCAGTATGGGCATACACAGGAATTTGGCAGTTCAATAGCTATGGAGGTTTGCTTCAATATTTCTGTTCAGTGGCCTCATATCTTTTCCAGGCTGGAAAGTTCTCACCTCTGTTTTTCATTTTTCTTCATTTCATTTGTCAGCTTTCTAGATTAATGCTGTACTCTAGTTTACACATGAGTTTCCATAAAGAAGATGACCAAAACTTAACAGCTCATTTCCAAATAGTAACCTGCTATTCCTCAGAGATTATACAGTTATGTTGCACAGCACCAGAGGTGTCTTAGTGCCTTAGCTACAGATGTGCTAAGGGCCAAATGTTTGCTGTTCTGTACCCATTCACTAGGCTGCTGTGGCAGTGTTATTCCAGAGTCTCTGTGACAGATTTCTTATGTGTTCCCATGCTGTTTTCCCAGTGTAAATGCTTTCATGGGCTTGCACCTCAAATCAGTCTTATGACAGGTTCTCATGGGAAGCAATTGTCACTAGCGCGAGAAATGCCTCTTTTTCCCTCATTTCTTGCTTTGCAGATTTTAGTTTATATTAGAGTAAACCAAATATAGAGCACATCAAAGCAGATAAGTCATTGAAATACTTGAAAGATACTATCCAATATTTCATGTGCACAGAGACTGAACAGCCAATGAATAAGCAGCACTTATGTTTAATTAGCATGCTCCAACCAGTGCTAAGAGCATCACAAGCAGGAACAAACAGCAGGAAGTTTGAGCAGGTCCTAAGGAAAAGTATGCAGTATTAGGGGAAAAGCATGGCAAAAATTGTCAGCATCATCATCAGTATCTCCTACTGCACTGGAGAAACCTGTCCCCTCCCTGGAGGAGGACACTTTGTCTGGGATACTCATTGCTGTTTTTCTCAGCTGACTACTGCAGAGACTTTTCTGTTTCTCATCTGTCTCTATTTTTCCTCCAAAATTAACTTTCACTGCTACAGTCAATGTATGTTATCAGCTATGGATCCCACTAAAAAAATCTTCATGCATGTGAAACTGTCTCACCCTCCTTTGTGCAATGGTTACTTTCTTCATATGAGCCAATAGCTGTCATCCTTCTTTACCACTTGCTGCCGAATTTAAACATCAGGTTTATCCTTTTTAGCCATAGAATTACCTATATTTCAGGGTTGTTAAACTATCTTATCTTGGGAGTGGTTTCTACCTTAAAGCGCTGCTTTAAAGGTAGACACAATCTCTTTCACATTCTATCTCTGAGCCAACTAAAACAATCTTGCAACTAGTGTTCAATGTTGTTTTAAATGTCATCATTCCTAGATCTAACCATACAGAAATACATAAATCTAAATCATACAGAAATGCAATTGTTTTAAACAGTCTATCTTCCTCTAAAATAATTCATCAGAAGTACTACCTGCTAATTACCATGGACTTGACTCTTCATTACCTTCCATGAGCTGCAGACACCATTAATTCTTATCCCTAAGCCATTTCATCAATTAATAGACAATCTTTATTTCTAGAGGCTGGACAAGTGAACTCTCTATTTGTAACATTAAAAGTTAGAAGAATACTGTTTCCTACTACAAGAGCTTGCTGGTGTATCAGCCTGTAAATTGTAGAGCTTGAAAGAAAAGACAAGGTTTGGAACATGTTATAGCTTCACATCAAAGAAAGACAATGAATGTTATACGAACTGAGCCAGCAACTGAGCCAGAATGTGGACTGGAACATTTTTCAAAAACAGATTGCAAACCACCGAAAACATCATATCTAAACAGACAAGAAGTGTCATCAGACCTGATTTTTTTTTCTACCTTCTAATGTGTTTAAGGAAACACAGAAAATGGGTGGAAATCAGAAACACAGGTGTGAATTAGAAATTGCTACAAAAGCATTTTGATATGTAGGACTGACGTTTCCCTAGAAGTTTGAGTTCTTTAATTCATTTTCTGCAAGCAGAAATGGATGCATCCATGACATCCATCCCGTGGTGTATCAGCATAAAATTTTCTGGTGTAACTTTCAGTCTAAATACATATTGATGGCCATTGACACCTACTAGCACTCCTCTTCTTTTGCCCCACTGCTTAGGACTTGTTGGCTGCTCACCACAGCTCCACTGCCAGCTCGTTAGTTCAGTTCCTGGCTGGGTTGCAAGAAAGGCAGAGAGCTAAAGCTTGCAAATCACTGATTCATTTCCCCCCTCACCTACATCACTTTCTTCTTCTTCTTTGTTTTTTTTAATGAAATGCACAATAAATTACTTTGGGAACATTTATTAGCTTTTTTTTTTAAAAAATACTGCAATTGTTGTTTGTGGCAAAAATATTGATAAATGCCCAGTTAATAGCTATGCAACATCTTTCCTTTTTCTGCTCTGCAGAAAAAGCAAGGTTTTGTCAAATTATAGGGCACATGCAAGTTGGTTTAAGTGATTCAGGTCAATATGAAAACTCCAAATGCACAGTTAATTTCAGCTGTTCCTACTGTGCTGTCAGTACATCTTATCCCAAATGGAAGATATTTTTCCCACTGTGTTCCTGGCAGGACACATGCATTCCTCAGATGCTTCATTCCCTGCTTCTTTAAAAGGCAACTGTCATCACAAACAGTGAGCAACCCCATCTCTGCTTCTGGGAGATGAGTATGCTTCATCAGTAAGGTGCAGTAAAGATAAAATTAGCATCTATGGTCTTTCCACAGATAATGCATGAAAAAAGGAAAGTTTCCACCCCTGCAAATAAACCACATGGACTGTCACAGTGCTGTCAGTGTGGATGAAATTGCTTAGGTTTATCTGGGAGCAGGGAAAAACAACACTCCATTCTTTTGGTAACTGCATCATATTTCTATTTTTGTATTATAATACAATTCCTTTAAAATGGCAAATTAAAAAAGAAACACCCTGAAAGGGAGAGATCTTATTTTGAATACTGATTTATCTCAAAAAACTTGGTTTTATTACATACTCTCAAAGTACTCCTCAGCAAAGTTTCAGCTTCCGAGAAACCAGTGAAAACAGGCAGATACCTCACTCTTTGACCCTTTACTGACTTGTGGCCCTATTCTCAATAAATATCTCTATACGGTCTGAGACAGATACACTCAAAAGAATAAGTACACTCTGTGAACATGAAAGCAGAAAGATTAAATAACTGAAATTACTATTCTATCCATTACCAGTAACTTAACAGGAAAGAAGGTTCTCTTTTTTTAAACTATCAAACTTACAGTATTATTGATACAGGGAATTATGATCTGTGAACACAAGACCCATCTGTCTACGTGCAGTGCAGCAGCAGGAAAATAAGCCTATCAGCTTTCAAATATTCAGTAGATGAGTAGGACATTACAAAAGGACCTATTTTATAAATGGTAAATAATCTTATTTTCTAATTCATGGCTAATTATTTTCTTCACAAATCCATTCTCTTCCTCTGCTTCATTCTTTTCAAGAACTCTAGTGTCCCTTATAACTGAAAGATTTTGCAAATTAGATATTGCTTTTTATTCCTTTTTCCAATTCTCCCTTACACAGCATTTAATCCAAATCCTACGTTTAAAAGGCTCATATAAAGCTGTGTGCATTTAGATCAAGACTAAAGATATTAATAGAAAATTCTTATGGCTGCCTGCGTACCTCAGCACCAAAGTCTACACATCTCCACACCTTTCCCAATACCATAGTTTAGTCAACCAACTAGCCCTGAACATCCCATCTTACACAAAAACTAGTGTGTCTCTTTCTGGGATCTTCTCTTCTAATGCTGTCCATATCATCTCCTATCCTCCTGCCCAAGCGTATTCTTTTATGCTGACCTATAAGCCATATTTGTAAAAGCTATACTGCTACATCAAAAGATTCAAGCACAGCATGGTTAACAATCTCCAGGTGACAGCACAATGGTGTTGTTTTGTGTTCTCCAACAATTTATCTGTCTTGCCCCTCCCTCTGCCAGCGGTGCACTTAACAGTCCTCTGAGAAGTGCCATGCATGCTCTATCTAAGATGTCATTTCACCAATAAATGATAGCTATAATATGTAGGTATCTCTAACTTCTGTAATAATATCTATCTTTAATAAAATAATAAATATACAACTACCAGTATTCATTTTTATTGCCTGCTATTCATTTTCCTTTAAAAGTGATTCTTCCAAATGATGTTATGAACATATATAGGCCACTTAATTCAACTTATCATCTCAGGTGCCCCATGCAACTTTTCTGGACTTTAGTGTGTCTGTTGCCACTCATCTAGGAGGTTGCACATAAATAATATGAGTTTTTCCTCTGTTCTTTGGTGTTTTAGCCCACCAGTAGTCTAAATTTTTTACTACAGATGTTCAGTAAGAATTATAAGTTTGTAATGCTGTGGTGGTTTGACCTTGGCTGGCCACCGGGTGCCCACCAAGCCGCTCTATCATTCCCCCTCCTCAACTGGACAGGAGAGAGAAAATATAATGAAAGTCTCATGGGTTGAGATAAGGACAAGGAGATCACTCAGCAATTGCTGTCACAGGCAAAACAGACTCAGGGAAATTAATTTAATTTATTGCCAGTCAAATCAGAGTAGGATAATAAGGAATAGGAACAAAACTTGAAACACCTTCCCCTCACCCCTCCATTCTTCTTGGGCTCAACTTCACTCCTGACTTCTCTGCCTTCCCACCCGCGAGTGGCACAGTGGGATGGGGCATGGGGGTTGCGGGCAGTTCATTACATGTTGTCTCTCCCACTCCCTTCTTACGCTTTCCCTGCTCCAGCGTAGGGTCCCTCCCACAGGAGACAGTCCTCCACGAACTTCTCCAATGTGAGTCCTTCCCATGGGCTGTGCTTCACAAACCGCTCCAGCATGAGTCCTTTCCACGGAGGGCAGTGGAGGCTCCTAGGAGGAACATTGCCAGCCAGTTGAGGGAGGCAATCCTTCTCCTCTGTTCAGCCGTGGTGAGACACATCTGGAGTGCTGTGTTTTGTTCGGGGCTCCTGGGTGTAAGGGAGACATGCACTTACTGGAGCTGCTCCAGCTAAGGGCTGCAAAGATGATGAAGCGACTGGAGCACCTCTCATGCAAGAACAGGCTGAGAGAGCTGTGACTCTTCTGCCTGGAGAAGAAAAGACTCAGGGGGTTCTTAACTATGTGTATAAATACTTAACGGGGGGAGTAAAGAAGATGGAGCCAACGTGGTGCCCAATGACAGGACAAGAAGCAATAGACATATATTGAAATACAGGAAATTACATTTAAACATAAGAAAAATCTTTTTTACCGTGAGGGTGGTCAAGCACTGGAAAAGGCTATCCATAGAGGTTGTGGAGTCTCCATCTTTGGAGCTTTCAAAATCCAATTGGACACAGCCCTGAGCTCTAGCTGATTCTGCTTGATCAGGGGGGATTGGACAAGGTCATCTACAGGCATGCCTTCCAGCCTTTGTGATTATGTGATTCAGTGAAAGCAACATTTAAACCAATCATCTAAGAAATAAACTGTCCTGGTTTCAGCTAGGACAGAGTTAATTTTCTTCCTAGTAGCTGGTATAGTGCTGTGTTTTGGATTTAGTAGGAAAATAATGTTGATAACACACTGATGTTTTTAGTTGTACCTAAGTAGTGTTTACACTAAGTCAAGGATTTTTCAGCTTCTCATGCCCAGCCAGCAAGAAGGCTGGAGGGGGCACAAGAAGCTGGGAGGGCACACCGCCAGGACAGCTGACCCAAACTGGCCAAAGAGCTATTCCATACCATATGACATCATGCCCAGTATATAAACTGGGGGAGCTGGCTGGGAGGGGTGGATCGCAGCTCGGGAACTAACTGGGCATTGGTCAGCGAGTGGTGAGCAATTGCATTGTGCACCACTTGCTTTGTATAGTTTAATTCTTTTAGTATTGCTATTGTCATATTATTATTATCATTATCATTGTTTTTCATTCCTTTCTGTCCCATTAAACTGTCTTTATCTCAGCTCACGAGGTTTTTTTTCTGATTCTCTCCCCCATCCCAGGGGTGGGGGGGGAGTGAGCGAGTGGCTGTGTGGTGCTTAGCTGCTGGCTGGGGTTAAACCATGACATAAACAAAAGGAACGGGAATAGCGAAGGAATTATGGATACCTTCCTCTTAGGTACAAGCGTCTGTACAAGCTTTAGCTGATTTGCTTTAGCCTTCTGAGTGTTTGATGTAACAATAGTTACAGTGTCCATGCTTAATAACACTAGTTTGTCAGTACAGATGAATATATGAATTTTTATATACCTGACCCGTCTATGTGTTTATCTATTAGAAAAATCTGCCCTAGTATTTATAGAGGCTTGAAAGTAATAAATCAAATGCCTATTTCTGAAATATATTTGCTTGGGTTTAGTGCACATGAATGATAAGGAAATCAGCACAGGCAGGTCAAAGCTAGAGGACCCTCTGTTTCCACCATAAGCATCATAATCTGAATGATGAGGATTTGTGAAATTCAGAAAAGACAAACTGGAAGCAAGGCCTTGAAAAAAATCAGTCAGAAAATAAAATTCACCTAAGCTTTAACAGCAGGTAATGGGAGTCAGATCTGGAAATGAGGTAGGTAAAACTATCAGATAAAGCCTTCAAGCCTATTTATCAGGCAGAACTTGAAGATGTAGAGAATCTCTTATATACTGTCTGTACATAAACAAGAAAATTATTAACAACTTTTCATTTATGCAGACAGCTAAAAAGCACCCATTCTAGCCAAGGCAGACACGGTGCTTTACTTTTGGGTATTATAAGTGACATTTCAGATAAACGTATCTTTACTTTGAATTATGAAAGGCTATTGATTGTGTATCATCATCCTTGAGTTTATGCAATTCACATTTTCTACATTATATGGCAAAAGCAGCTAATTTCAGCTAATTCTTTTTTCTTCTCAGAATAACTATCTTCCTTCACTTTTTTCCCTTACTTACATTTCCCCTTACTAATTCTGTATTGTGAGCATTAGTATTCTCTCCCATCACACCACTGCTCACTAAGACATGAACATCACACATCTATCTTTCTATCTCCTCTGCTTCTGCCTGTCCTGCAGCTATAGCCTCCAACCTCTCTTATCCTTCTTCACCTATGTACACCCACTGACAACTGAACTGCCGTTGAAGGCATAGAGTTCTTTTCTATCCCATTTGGATTTTCCTGCAGGGAGAAAGAACAATGTGTGAGGAAAGATGTTTCTTCCTCCTTTTTTCTTGTTTCCTGGGAAGAATTACTATCAATCTGCCCTTTGCTTTCATATTAAAATAAATGCTAATTAATGTTAACATCCCTGCAGCTCCACAGAGACAGGACTGTCCCAAATCACATAGTGACCCCTTTTACTTTTTGCCTGTCAGCTGTTCACCAGCAACTTTCATTGCTCCAATGCCTGAAAGTTGAGCTGACGGAGCAAATGAGGAAATACTTTTAATGGGAGAAAGAAGACAAAAATAAAGTCTTGGGACTCCATCCTTAGCTCTTCTGAGACCAATTCCAAGACAAAAACATTCAATCAACAAATAGGACCCCTTTAAAGCCCTTCTGCAGGAATCATCCCTTGAGCAAAATCAAACACAGCTCTGTAGCATAGAGAATCCTCGGAAGACCTCTTAGACCACATAAGCAACCTTTCCCCTGACAATACCCAGAGATACAGGAAAATAAGCAGTGACTATTTTAATATGTTCAGGAAACTGAGCATATGCCAATCAGAAGCCAGTCCTGCTAAATAATAAAAATGCTCCATAAATATGGAGCATAACCATGACTACAGGTAAAAATAAAGGAATGCAAGAAAAGCTGTCATCAGATAATTTAATAATAAGGCAGATGGTCTTTTGGCTTATGGAGGCCATTTAACTGTTAATGGCATTGTCTAAAGTGTGCTTTGCTTGGAGATATTGGAGCAATTGATGCACTTGTAGTAGAGCAGAAAGGAAAGTTTTACTTACTTCTCTGGAGTTCTACCTTATTAAATTCTAACAGTCTGATTAAGACCTTGGCTACCTTTTTTGTACTTTCAAGTTTTCTCCCTGACAGCACAGAGTGTTATTTGAATATCAAATCTGATTGCACTAGCAAATCGGATACACAAGGCATCTCTGTAACATTGACTGCAATTAAAATTATTTGCACTTGAAATTTTTAGGAATAAATCGGTGAAAAAGAAAGACAAGTGAACTTTCAAATTCAGATTATATGGTTTCTTATATTAAAGTTTTAGGGAATTTTCTGTAAGAAATAAACAAATGTGCCTTCTCCACCATACTCTGCTACTTCCAGGTGAGGGCCAGAACTTCACTGCATTTCATTTCCTTGCCACCATAATAACATCTTGGGTTCAACATAGCATTAGAAGATGTACCTACATTAGAAGTTTGCACTCACAGATATGTTCTGTATTTAAGACAGCTTGTGTGTGGTTTCTATCTTACTCTAATCTTGCTAAAACATCCATTTAAAATAAACAAGTGCTTTCCATAACTAGTCAACAATCATCACACTGTCTATCAAACATTTACCAAATATTTTTTTTGTTTTTTCAGATTGCATCATTTCCACTTATAACAATATTTAATTTGATAAAATTAGAGCTATCTTACTTGAATCTTTCTTCCTCAGCTTCTTTTAAGATCTTCTCCTGTGCATCTAAGTTGAACTTATTTCTCTCAGATGCAAACACAAAAAACCCAATCAATCTCATCTTCACTTTAACTTTTACCAATGATTTTGACTCTTGGACTAAGGGCAGATAAAGATTTCCCATAAGCTCAACAATATGACTTTCCCGATACCTGATTATTTTACTTTTACTTGTTCTCCTGAGCTCCACAAGAAGTTTCAGAGATTGCACTACGCTTCCACCAGCACAGAGCAGCAGGCTGAAAGGGCAGTTAGCTAAAATTAGAATCAAAGCCACAAAAGCTAAAGGAAATTTTAGGTTAAGGTTACCTTAGTCAAATATAAAAAATTACATTGTTTTAGCAGTCAGCGTAAGGATTTTAGGAGTACAATTTCAAATGCATTAACTTTTAACTTCTACTAACAACATATTTTAGAGAATTCAGTTTCAAAAAGTCTGTCCCTTCCTTACAAACAAGAATATTCAGGGTGGCTAGTTTTTCAGAATATATTTTGCTATCTGAAGAATAATAAAAAAAAAAATTCAAAAGAAAGATACACTGAAATTTCCAGATAGTAGCAAAAATTCATAATCACATTGAATCAAAAAAGCGCCAGTCTTCCATCCTCATAGCCTGTCTCCAAGGTTGATCAGTATGTGATACTTCATAGGGAGGTGGATTTAAAATGATGACTGTACTTTTTATTTGGAAATTTTACAGTAATGTCTAAAAAGGAATACTGGCTTACATTACAAAGATCAAAGATGGGTCTATAGTCACTCTCCTTAAGCTAACAATTTTTAACAGAGGACAACACAAAGTCTCTTGATTTGAGTCCAAGCCCCATTATTTTCTTATTGTAGATAGTAGACCTCAGTTTTGTAACAACCGTCTGTTGGAAGATTATTTTGGTTTTCCTCATTTACTGTTAAATTCAATTTTCTTTAGCTGTATATATAACACATAATGTAATTTTCTGTGCATACAACAAGGTTGAATAGTGGAAAGTTTCTGCTTGCACTGTATGTGCTTAAGTCCACATCTCCTACTCCAATCTGTTTGTACGCTGAGCAGAACCACCACCTGCCACCTCTCAAGAGCTCAGGAAACCTCTTACTTCATAGCTTATATTCCTTATATATTGCCGTACTTTTATTGTCGCTCAACAAAATATCAATGACATTTTTGTGAACTTGCATAACCACTGCCACCACTGCACTTTCAAACTCTCATTCACCTGCTTTATGACTGACAGCATCCTGATGCATCCAGTTTGCACTATGTACTTTTTAAATTTCATTCTTTCATCGATGTGCTGGAGGACAGAAGTGAGTTTGACTTTGGATGCAATCCACATTTCTGGCTGTTTTCCTTCCCTTCATTTGCAGCTTTCACAAATAACAGCAAGCATCAAATATCTGCATCACAACATGGTCTCAACAGGTTATGCTCATTGCTGGGCTCAAGTATGCCATTACAGAATTGATATTCAATTGGCAGCATTCACCTGCAACCATCTGTTGTTTTTATTAATTCTCTTCAGCCCCTTGTCACCTTTAAGGAGTCACCATGTACCTCTGTAATAGATGTATTTGAGATTAAACGAAGATAGAACAGCTATATAGCACGACTGTAAGTGAAACATGAAAATATCCATGACACAGTAACATTCAAGTTGATGAATTCAGAAGAAAAAAAGGAACTACAGACCTTGGTAAAAGTGTCCAGTAACTTCAAGATTCAAACAGACAAGCAAACAAATGAACACATAATGTTAAAGAGAAAAGGGAGATGCGGGATTTTGACCCTAAGCACCTGCAATTGCTTGTTCTGCACAAGTATCCCATATGTTTTACAAATCTGGAGCTTTATATCAGAATAGAGTGAGACTGTGAGGATATTTACTCATGGTACACCTTGGCTGAAAGCAACAACTGCACATGAACACACAGATGTGCATTTGAGTTCCATAAAAACACATGATTTTATGGATTCATAATGGTTGTTGGCAGAACAGTTTCCCAGCATATAGTTGTTATTTGTTATGTTTTCTACTGGTAGCTCTAAATAAAGACTGTCAAGTATAGAAAGAAAGAAAACTGGTCCTCTAAAGCACAGGCATATATAGTCAAATTAGAGAGTTGCAAAATATTTCTGGAAAGAAGAAAGATATATCACAAGGCTATTTGCTCAACCTTTTTTTGTAAAGTGAGGTTAACAAAGGGAATTGAAATGTGCCAGAAGCAAAATATAAGGAATTAGATTAATTTGGCATTTTGAAATTAGCTCCAGAAACACCAAAGTCAACAAGAAAACTCAAATGTCCAGGGTCAGCAAATCTATACATTTACATGTTTGCTGGTTAACACCAACTGACCTTTTTAGTACAACAAATTATCTGATTTTGTTTCAGGAGAGTGGGGCTTGGCAGTTGAAAGCTCACAGTGTTTGGCAACTTGTTGGAAAAAATATTTTATTTCATCAGGAAAATATATGTGAAATACAGAAATCAATAAAATATTAGTTCATTTTTTTAAATTAATACGATGGAAAACATGACCTGTAAAGTTTTGTTTCTTTGTTACAGACGTTTACAATAGAGCTCTGATCTCAGATGCATTGGGGAAAATTATATGATGGTGTACAGAAGCAAAGCCAGGTCTGCAAATCTTTAATGTCGGAGCATAACCATGCTCAGATGAATCTATTCACCAGCTTTTAAAAGAAGCAGATATATAATCTGCTTTGTTAGCACCACTAGGAAATGAGACTTGACACTTTTCTACTGAATTCAAAAGATCTAAGATACCCAAATCACCTACAAGTTTAAGACACACCATTTACCACCATGTTGCACCTTTTGGCACCTGCATCCTTTAAGTCTCCTGAGTTTAATGAGGTATGTCACATAAACAAAACTCCTTATGTCTTTGACACCAAGTGACAGCTGAAGTTCTAAGAAACAAATGAAATATAATGATATTTATGAACTGGGTAAGAAATTATAATCTCACTACATAAATCAATAATATTATTTCATCTGGACCAATGGTTCAAGTTCACTGGCAGTAAAATTCATTTCAGCAAGAGGAATTCCATTGCAAAGAAACTGGGCTCTATGTTGAGCTCATTCCCCGTTTGACATGTGCACACACACACATGCACAAGCACACACAAAGGCACTGAAAATGGCATGGAGCTGAGCAGTGGACTACGTATGTGACTGAGGAAATAATTTGTCTGGCCTTCCTGAAATGAAAGGAAGAACAGTTAGGCGGTCATACTTCACTGGACATCCCTCTAGACCCTTCCCCAGCCAGCAGACCAAGCAGTAAACAATGCACACAATGATGTGCAGTATCTTGCAGGGGTAGGACTGGTGATGTATGAAGGAATAGAAGCAAAGAAGTAGTAGATGGAGCCTACTTCTAACAAACCAAAATAACTGAAGTGCCCCAACTATCCATGGACTGAACAACTCCAGGCTACAGAAGTAGAAAAACTTCTGGAAATACGAAAATCTGAAAAAGACTTCTCAGAGAGGCAATAAGTAAGAAACTCCAGGTCAAAACTATAAAAACAAGCATTTGGTATAAAGAAGTTAATCAGATGTTTATATTTGCTATCTCTTGAGTCCTAACATAAAAAAGGCAAAAATGAGTATAAAAGCAAAGTCTTCATTTTGAACACAGTGATATAATAACTTTTTAATTCTCTCAAAATGTTGAGACCAAAAGCTTAGGAGAATTAAAAATAAATTATTATACATTCATACATATTATGAAAACACCAAAGTACTGGAAAAACTGAAAATGCAGTAAGGTTATTTTGTTAGATTAAGAATAATCGTTATGTTTCAAAGGATGTCGCAGGAAGAGGTGTTTGTCACACTTTCCTCTGGTGTTTCTGGCACTGTCAAGGAGACAATACTAGTGCAGGTAAAACAGTGATCTGATTCACTGCACTAATTCATATGATTTTTGCATAACTAAGCCAAAAGATAGCAGAATGACAGTACATAAAATGCAGATGAAAAATGTTCAAGCACACTAGAAAGATTTAAAATAAAAAAAAAAAAAGCCATGGAATTAAAAAAAAACCCTCAACCGCAGTCATATTATAATGCAGTATATATCAACAAGTGCTGGGGGAAGGAAAGGGTGGGTGAATGTAGAGAAGAAATCAGACAGCTTATTATTAAGTCAAAAGATTAATAAAAGCAGACCACATTTTATCAAAGTTTCCCACTTTATCAATCAATTTAAATGAGACTCTTTCCATTACAATGAGAACAGCCAGCCTGAAACTGTGACCACTGATTGATGGATTGGAAGTGGGTTAATTTTAGGGTCATAAGAAAAGAATGAAACGACCACTCCCCTTGATACCGTTAATCCCCTGAAGAATTAATAGATCCACTGCAGTAAATAAAAAAGAGTAAGGAGAATGGGAGCATGACTTTTTTGAAGGGCCAAAATATGTATCCTTGAGGAAAAGATAGTTTAATTTTTTTTTTCTTCCTAACTCACTCGCCGATATTTATCACAAATATCTATGAGCCACAATACTATAGGGTTGTACACTCTATTCCATACATGTCAGTGATATACAGAGAAGTTGGTTGTCATGCTGTGGCAAATAGGTAAACCTACGGATTTCATTATTTCTGTTTCCTGATATTGATTTGCCTGAAGAGAAACAAAAAATTATTAATAATAAAATAATAATTAATAAATAATAATGATAATAATAAACTGTATTCCTAAACCAAGTTCGCTGTTAGTTAATGATATATCAGTGCTATGGAGAGCAGAGATGTGTCAAAATACTGTAAATGAAGATGTGACCCTCCACGTAGTTTTACACATCTAGATATATGCATGCACACGTTTTAGACTGTCTGTATAGTGTCAGAACCTGAAATTGGACATCGAACTGGATATTCCCAGTTGGGACTTTGGTCTTCACTAATAATGCTTGATGCCCATTGACCATATAATGGTCTTTTGGCAGCCTCCGCTCATGCCCTTGTGTTCCACTGGCATTATGCCGGCTTACACATCCTTCTCCTTCTTTGACTAGTGCTCGGGTCCCAAATCATGTTTAGTTTAGATGGAAAACCTGCAAAATGCTGCAAGTGACAGATTATGTTCAGAAGCCAGCTGTTTGCGTATTTGAGTAGACAGCAGGAAATCTTTGGAAAACTCATGGGTAAAAATCAGAGAGATACTGCTGGTATTTTCAGACACTGTTTTTACTCTTCACTATTCTTATTGACAGGATGATAATGGCTGTCCACAGGACACCAGCCAAATGACCACATATATCCACTTTGCCACCAGGACAATGATACTGTGGCCAACAGAAGCACCTGGGCTGTCAAGGAATATATCCCTTTGGTAACTGCTGCTATGTACTTGTAATATATGAAGACTTTTCCATGCTAGAGCTGTCTTCAAATTCTGCTTTATTAGAGTTTCTTGAATGTATACATGCAGGTAGTTTAAAAATATAACCCTTAATTTGTTTATAGTTTATTAAAGCATCCTTTCCCTGTTTATTACTTCTTCATATGCAATAGCAGAAATGAAAAACAAATATAACTGACGAAATATAATAGATGCATTCCATGATACTACGGTTAAATATGTTTTCAAAGAATTTCCTTTTAATGATCAGAAATGTGTCAAAAGATTTAATTTTAGTGCCTAAAAAACCCCTCAATTTTTTCCCTAAATAGAAGCAAACAAACCTAGCTGTATTCAGACTCCTTTTATTTTCACTTTCAGCAAACATTCTAGTGGGTAATTTGCCATCTGAGACTGAATAATACTAAAGTAAAATAACCATATATATTTTACAAGTTAGAGATAAAAATACGTCTTGTAAAACTTATGTTCCATCAGGCACATTTTTAAAGTTGAAGTGTTGATTCCAACCAATCACATATAACCTTCAGAATAAACTTCTTTTATCAGGGAAGTCCCTGTGGCTTGGGAAATTGTTCTGAGCAAGGTCAAGAGCTTGCCTAGTTTGTATCTCCTTAAGGATCTGCCAAAGTTAGGAACTGCGTAGGAAAACCAGTGCCTTTAGAAATTAAGGAAGAGAACATGTTCAACACAATCCAACGTGCCTCTTAACACCTAGCCTGTGCTGCCAGCTCCCTCAATTCAATCCTGAGGACCATAAAATTTGGTATTTTCTTCGGGCTCTGACTGCAGAAGTATCTGTATTTCCTTTTTTCTCTGTTTAATGTGTATTCTTATTTTCTTCAAGCATGAAGGCTAAAAATAAAACTACTTACATTTTTATTTGTTTTCTGATTGTTTAATTTTAAAGTTCATATTTCCAAAGGCTCATAACTTCTGAGGCACAACTCACTGAATTAATGGAGATGGTGCTTCTGATCTTAAAGAGGCTAACACCTTTAAAACCACACTGGCTGGTTATCTTGTAAATCTAAGCCACACATAAGGAGTTAGTGTGATTGCATATATTAATCTCTATTTAATAGTGAGTATTAAGGTTTCTTTCATACCTTCTTGGCTAACTGAATTTTAAAATTACCTTTTACCTTTCAGGCAAGGAATAAGAATGAGGCGTAGTAGCACATGCTCATAGAAAGAAGTGAGTTACATTTGCTCACAATAGCAGTTTCATGTGTTGAAGGGTGCTGAAGGACCACCCAGGCACACCCACACGCTAGCATGTGGCGAGAGTTCCGTGCTACAAAGTCTGTCAGAAATGTAGAACCATAGTCTACAGGTACATTTTTAAGACATAAAAGAGTGGATCCAATTAGTTTTTCACCCAAGCCTCCTTTCTAGATCAAGTCAGTCCTGCTAATGTGATCATGGCTCTTGAGAGAGAAAGAAACACGTGGATACATGGTGACTTCTTGCACTACCATTATTAAGGTAGAATAATGCTTATTTAGCAGTCAGAAGCAAGCCTCAATTGGTAATTAGTTGAATTCTAACTACTAGCCTATTCTGGTAGCATTAAATTACCTCATTTTAAGATCCGATCCATTATAGTTCTCATTTCCCTCTGAGCATTTTGTCTGATAGTATTCATTTAAGAGCACAGGGATACTAAGAAAAAAATGTGAAAACAATGAAACCTAGATTTTACAAAACACCTGATTTTACAAAACCTGGTCAAGATTACAAGATATTTTAAAATGCAGAGGTCAGCCTCCTACCAAGTGTTTGGGAATATTTCTACAAGGTGTGAATTTCGTTCTGTGTGGAAAAAATTAGTCTGAAGAGAGCAGTAGCCCCTATATGCACCACTAATACAACACATAGGCCATGTCCTCATCATGCTTTTTGCCTCCACATCCCATTCATGCTGGACCTGCTTCTGCCCATTAATACCTACCCATGACATAAAAAATTAGAAATAAGCTTCCCATTGACTTGCGTTATTCTTCCTTTTTTATCTAGTGGATGTCTTATACCATTACACTAAAAGCAGATGTTTGCTTCCCTTTTCTAGATAGTAGTCTATATACCTTTGACATTCAGTGATGTTTTTTGTCAGATCTCCTGTAAACGAAATGTCTTTTAATTGGGAGTGGAAAAGTGGCGTTTCTTACTTGCAAAATTACTTTCAGGCAGTGTGTTTTAAAACCTCCTTTAAAAAATAAGCAATACAGGCGCCTACCTAGATAATATGTTATTATAACTGAAGGGAAGCTTCCTCTAAATCTGAGCACTAATGAAAAACCAGACTAGCCTCCCACAAGCAATAGATCACATTGCTCCAGATCTCCCTCACTGAACTTACAAGAGTTCAGAGCAAGAACTCGTACATTTACATTCACTTATGTTGCACTGCTGCTCTGACCTTGCACAACATCCTGCCTTAGAGATGCACTTGCAACTCAGCCATTTTCAGAGTCAGTGAAGAAAAATGAATTATGCATATGGGTCACTGGGAGAGGAAAATATCAAAGAGAAATAAAAACTAAATATATTGGTCTAAAACAGGTCCTGAAAATGAGATAAAAAATGGGACAGAAACCAAACACGGAGATAGTAAGTAGCCGACATAGCATTTCTAGTTTCAGAAAAGGAGAAAAGAGCCACTGCTATACAATAAGTTTAATTTTGGTCATCCAATGCTTCACATGTCTAAATGGTACTGTGGGTCTATTTGCTGGAAATTACATAATAAACAACTGGGATATGGTGTTTATTTTGTTGTAGTTTTTTATTTTTGCTTTTTTTTAAATTCCACTGCAAAGGCAGCCCTAAACAACCCAAAATCCCAACTAAACTAAGATGTAAAATATTCTTATAGAATTAATATTCTTATAACTATCTATATATCTTATGCTGTGAAACTGCTCTGAAAAATAAATGCACTCTAAATAAGACCAATGCCAGTGAATGAGACAAATCTTAGTTCAAGTCATTATGTTCTGGTAAGACAAATATGGTGACTAGCAGGTACTGAGACAAGTGAAATACGGAGAAGAAAAAGAAAAGGAATCTGACAGTTGATAAGAATAGGACAAATACTGTGACAAATCTGTCAAGTGCAGATACCGTCACAATGAGCTAAAATACAATGTGAAATTAGAAATGGAAATGAGACACTGTTTAAGCAAAATTGCAAGTGGGAAGTGAAAAAAGAATATCTGGTACTCTGCCAAATGCAGCTTTCAGTTTTAGGAGGAACATATATCAGACTCAGTCAGGACAGGGTCAAATATATAAAGCAGTTCACACAACTGCCAAAAAAACCTGGCATAACAGTAACTGTCAGCATCAGCTTCAACTATATCATTAGATATCTGGGTATATGCATATTATAGTCTTACGGCAAGACAGTAACACTACATTTAAAGTTGTACTGGAGTTTTCATTTTAATAGGTTCATGTTTACTTACAGATTGAAATTATTTTAATATGCATGTATGCACAAACATATCTTAAATTACAGTTCATGCTTATATTCCCACTGAAATAAAATTTCTGAAACATCTCTGTAAAGTGTCGCTTTTTCTTTGGATATTACACTGCACAGCATGACATGAATTAAAGTATACATCTACCTCTAAAATCAGAAAGTAGAGGGAGAGGATCAGAGAAAGCTGCAGTGAAAGAGAAAAGAAAAGATATCTGAAGAAATGGCAGTAAGAACAGAGATACCACATGGTAATAAGAGTGGAAACACTGCAAAGCAGCAACAGTCCAGCCAAACCGTGAAACAAAAAACATAAATTACCTATTGTTATAGACCAGAGGAAGTCACTGGAATTCAAGAGCTCCTCAAGGTAGGCAGAAGAAGGGCATGAGAGCTGGGGAGAAGACCTGGCAGTAGTACTATGACTGGGTGAGAAAGAGAAAAATATCCTCAATGGACTATATGGAGAGTATTAAATTTCCCTGATGGAGGAGGCTTTGCTTCTGCTCTGCTTACTCATCTATTCTTGACAGGGTGGAATACTCGTCACAAAAAAAATCATGAACCCTTGGTTTGGCTAAAGCAGAAAAATATCTGTCGATAGACTACGATGATGTTTGCTTAAAGTAAATTTTACATCTTTTAAACTAAGTATCTGGAACAGCATCCAGATTCCAGATAGCAGTCTCATGAATCACAATGTCACCAGTAAAAGATCTCGGCTGGAAACAGGCAGCAGAGAAAAAGTATAAATTCACTCCTTACTGGCAGTCAAAAAAATTAACTGTCACATTTTCTTCTTCAGTTTTCTATGCACTCATTTGTGAGATTATCTGGGATGTGCACTGAAATGCCATATACAACATAAGCACAAGGAACACTTCTCAGACCCCCTTCCTGAAAAAAATAAAGCTGTCAAAGTAACTGTTATACAGAAAATACTCCAACTTCCAAGTTGCTGAGTTCATCTTTGTTTCAGGACCTCCTGGTGTTCCCCACCAAGAGGGTGCCTGCACACATGACTTTTTTCCTTTGAAGGTAATAAATACAGGCAGAATGCTTCTAAAGTTGTCATTTTCACCTGAATTCACACTTAATGTCAAACAAGCTTAAAAAATGAAAATATTGCAAGCTTATTCTAGCAAAGAAAAGGACTAAATTTGTAATTACACAAATGGAAACAAGATTACAAGAGAGAAATGAGAAACAACAAAATATGTCCTCAGATTATAAGGACAAAATTTAAAATTTAGATTTTAAATTAAAATTAAAATTGAAAGGACAAAATATAAAATTTCTAACTAATGTCTTCTAAGATACTTGACAAAGGTTACAGATATTAAATATACAGAAGCTAATTAAATGGGATGCTAGTGTCTTCTTCCTGAATTCTCTTCCTTGTAAGTGAATCTGAAAGCTAGCCTAGCTGACAGGAGCCAGGCACCCCAGTTCTTACTCTCTTCCCAGTCAGCACTTCAAGACAAAATCCTTCTCCTCTTTTCACCTCTTTTAATTCCAGACTTAATTTCTGGTCCTTTCACCAGTGGACTGATATTTCATTAGAGAAAATGTGGCTGAGCATCTGCAACTTTCTCCCTTGACTGTAAACAGAAGCAAAGCAAGAAGACCACAGCCCTTCCCATAGCTTCTCAAGCTGGCCATCCTAATTTTTTCCTTTAATCAGATTGTCTCTTCTATTTTAAATAGCTTTTTTGCTTGTCAAAATGTTTTCAAGGCTGTCACAATATTTTTATAAGTGTTATGTCACAAGGAATATTTACTGTATGTACAGCTTTATCAAAACTGCAGTCTTTGGTTTGGACAGATGCCCTGAATATCTAATTTATAGTTTATGCTTTTAGAGTTGGATGTCATTTCAATAGAGGGCACCCCCCACCCCAGACACGTGAACACAAACATGTGCACATATACTTATGAAATTTTATGGCCCTATAGAGTCACACTGTGGATTAAAACCACTGCTTTTGCAGACACCCAAATAAAAGCTTTGTGCTGAAAACCAAACAGCCTCTTTGTTATACTCTGCATAACAGAGAAAAAAAAAAGAGCAAGAGAGAAAGAAATTAGTGCTTGAAAGTTGTGAAGCATCTGTAGTATGAAGACAGCAGAAGAGTAAAGGGATATGACTGTTTTCCTTTTCATATGCAGGGCGCTATACATCTTAAGATGTTAGCATGAGTCAGTGGGAGACCAAGCACAGCTGCACTCAGCAAAATCTTTTTTCTCTGCAATCAGCATATATATATATGTGTGTGTATATGTATAAATATGCATATAAATATATACAACAACCATAAGTTAGAAAACAGGAGGTTAAACAGCCAAATATAAAGTCACTTTCTGTAGCCTAGGGTTCTGCCAATTTCTATTCCACACAGTAAATGTCAAGAATTCATGGAGGCAAAACATGCTTTGCAATCTTGCAAATACTTCTAGCTGTTATCTATACTAGAAAAGACAGTACCTCTTATACTATAAAGCAACATCATTATCATAGCTGCCTGAATGCTGGGACAATGGTACTGAGAGCACAGATGTCTTGACAATATGTGAACAACAGTTGTCCAGTGAAGAATTTGTGACCTGTTTTTTTGCTTGTAGTGGTGAGAATGTCAAGGGTAATTTTTTGGTACAGCACAATTTCACGTCACTTTTTCTGATCAGTCCTTTATTGGAAGAAGCAACTGAACTGACTCTAGGTAGTAGAATGTACCCTTGATGACTGCAACATGAAAGGAAATTTTATATATTAAACATACACACAAAATGGGAAAATACATTTAAAAAAAATATGTGAGGCCAAAAATAGAAGTATCACCTAACAAGACAATTAACAAAAAAGAGAACAATCTAGAATAAAAAATTTTTATCCACTTTAAAGGAAGAAACACTTTTTTTGTAATGTCATTTTTTCTTAATGATGCAGTATCAACCATTGTATATAAATAGTAAACTACCACTGCAGTCATCCACCTTCCAACAAATCATCAATTCTCTCAGTAAAATGATATTTGGTGGTACTTGTTCTTCCTGCTCGTTGGAAAAAAAAAGATTCAAAACTATTGATGGGTACTGTTGTGCATATTGGGCAAAAAAACCCCAAACACATTTTATCAATTCTTCTCTAGATTGCTACTCATTGTAGCAAGCTGGCTCAAACGCCATGCTGACCAAAATCCTAGTTCTGTTTCATGATAACAACAGATGAGAAAAATAAAGGCCTACATAATAACACAAATATATAAGTTCTCACCTAATAAATCTCTCATTTCACAGAGCATTTCTACCATATCTGGGCATTCACATCATCTCTGCCAGAACCTCTGCAGTTCCTTCAATGATACACTGCAATTTTGTTAAAATCTTTCTTTCTAGGCTGCAAGAAAATGTTCTGCTGCACTCATATGACAAAGAGTAGCACTTGGCTTTTATGCAGTATTGGTCCATAGATCTCCAGGTGCTTCACAGAACATTGGGAACTGGAGACACACTAAAGAGAGCTGCTTAAGGTCACGAGGCTAGCTGCTGCTTCGGTTACACTGCATCTTCAGTTTCAGTCCTCTTCACAAATAATTGTAAATTTGTTTTGCTCCCACACTTGAATCGGAGTGTAAGAGATGAAAACATCCTCCCACGTAACCAAACACGGCCATCTCTTCAACAGACCGATATAACCTGACATAAAGCTAGGTAGTAACAATTCTGCATGAATTTTCTCATTGAGGTCACGTGCAGTACGTGTCCTGCACAAGCAATGTAATGTTATCACAGAGCAATAATGAAAGAATTAAATTGGCAACAGAGAGACACTCCAAAAATGTGATCACCTATAAAACCACATCTAAAAAATAGTCATGACAGCAGATACTTCCTCCACAACAGGCAGCATGAGAAGTGAAAGTTCAGGTTTTTGGTGTCTGTACCTTGCCCCTCACATATCCAGGAAGGAATGAACAGAGCACTAAAACATAAGGTTATATGTAAAAAGGCTGTCAGCCCATCCAGCCTCTTGTTTGCAGGAAATGTTTATATGAAAAAAACTCATAGTAATTATCTATTGAAAATTCAGGAGCAAATTTACTGTCTTGAAGAAGTCTCCCAAATCCCACAGCCAGTCACAGAGAGCCAGAGTTAGGGATGTCTCAGCAGTGACCCCATTTAAGCAAAAGTGGTAAGTCAAAGGTGCTTTATAGAACTTAACTGTATTTAAAATTCTCAGTATTTAACCATAGTTTGTTCAGAGTGGAGAAGATGTCATATTTTCAGTTAGTAAACATTCGCTATTTGATCCACACACACAAAATGAATCTGCAATTTAGTTCGGTGGACAAAAAGATTATATGCTGTTGCCTTTTTGTTGACAGAATGATCTGAGCAAAATTACGTTCTGTTGACAAAAATGAAATGAAACTTAGTTGTTGAATACTTTGCAAAATGAATATATAAATAAAGCATTCACAGAAGAAGAGGAGTGGCAGTTACTGAAAGCTTCTTTTGAAAGCAGGATACTTTAACTCACAGATGATTTTCACTACTCTATAGGGTCTCACAGAACTCCCACAGTTCAGAATACCCTTTTGGTAAGACTATTTAGTAGTAGTCTTCATACTGGGTAAGGAGGCAGAAAATTTAAGCCTGGCCATGACAATGTAATTTTAGGCTTTGGCAATAAAGTTTCCAAGTGTAGTCAGGCTTTCATTTCTAAAGTTAAAGACCTGCAGGTGGGGGAAAAAAAATATCAGTTATTTCCATTTTAAACCAAAAGAAAAGGTGACCCCTTGGATCTGGCTCCCTGCAAGTGTCCTTGTAACACACAGTAGGTAGATAACCAGCTGCACCCAGCCATCTGAAGCTTCTCTGTCTTTGATTTTTAAGGTTCTTCAGTGAAACTGGGAACGGATGCATTGGCACACTATTTTAAAGCTCATCAGCTTCATCTACTTCAGTAGAATTAACTCTCTCTTAAGCCAAATAAATCTTCACTGTTGCATTCAGTGACAGAGCAAGTTTGTTCCACCTTGTTCCTTTAGCAAGTATTATACACTAAATCCAAGAATTAGTTACCACTGCATTGGGCACTTTCTTTCTCAGCAAGTCACCAATTTTGGCAAGCGTTTCAATACTCAGCTTTTTTTTCATATATTCTAAAGACATAATTCTAACCTACAGAAGAAAATGAAAAATTTGGAAAATCTTTTCAAAATGTAGCCCCAGTCCTGTAGTCTCCACTCAGACTTCTGAAATCTTTTGCCTGAGTGAAAAGTGCCAAAATAAGGCATTGCAAAATGAACATAAATCGAATAACCTCTTTAGGTTTGCTCTACAGGTGTTTTTTATAGACATGGCTATGGAAGAAGTTCTAATTACAGAAAACACAAGAAAATTGGGAGGAGGAAGAAGACTAAAATATATCTTCAAAAGCCTTTGTATAAATAGAAACTGTTTGCAGCTTCTGGTAGTAAATCTACAGCCAGGTAATTTTTTCAGTCATAAACTGCTATATTCATTGTGACCACTTGGGACACTGTGGCACACCTATTGACAAAAGCAATTTGGGTATGACACTGCAAAGTAATCCACCTCTGGAAACATGCTAGACTCACACTAACTCTGTTTGCTATAAACTAATCATGGCAGCTTGATAGTCACATGCCTTTGGGAAGGCCTGACATTATACCCAAGAGAACAGAAAGTACGCTCACGTGCATTATTATACATGATAGAGCTTACATGTATCAAAATATAGAGCTATAAAATAAAATACAAGAAATGGAAAAAATTAAAATCTAGCCTTTTCTGTGATAAAACCAACACTAGTGTTCCATCTTAGTATATTTTTAGAGGTTCATTACTGGATTATTTCATAGTCTCCTTCAAAATGATAATACACACACATGTTTGGCCAATGGGTGACAGTGTGTCGTGGTTTAACCCCAGCCAGCAACTAAGCACCACGCAGCTGCTTCCCCCTCCACCCTCCCAGTGGGATGGGGAGGAGGGAAAAGAAAAGGTAAAACTCATGGGTTGAGATAAGAACAGTTTAATAACTAAAGTAAAATAAAATGTACTACTAAGAATAATAGTACAAATATAATAATAATAACAATTGTAATGAAAAGGAATATTAAAAAAAAAAAAGAGAAATAAAACCCAAGAAAAGACAAGTGATGCACAATGCAATTGCTCACCACCCGCTGATGGATGCCGAAGCCACAATCCACACCTCCTGGCCAACTGCCCCCCGTTTATGGTATGGAATAGCCCTTTGGCTAGTTCAGGCCAGCTGCCCCGGCTCTGCTCCCTCCCAGCTTCCTGCACACCTGCTTGCTGGCAGAGCATGGGGAACTGAAAAGGCCTTGGCTTAAGGTAAGCGCTACTTAGCAACAACTAAAACATCAGCCTGTTATCAACAGTATTCTCACACCAAATCCAAAAAACAGCACTGTACCAGCTACTAATGAGAAAATTAACTCTATCCTAGCCGAAACCAGGACACAGTGTATATGAAACTTTGATTATGTAACTTCCATGAACAGAAAAGACCTGGGTAACTCCTTTATTGAATTAGATGGGGCATTTACAAGAACAAACATGCTTTCCAGAGCTCTGTACAATTGAAACACATTTTCAGCAACTACATGGACCAAAAAGAAAAATGTATGTATGTGCATACGTGTGTTTTTATATTCATGTTGTTGAATTAAAATTCAACAGGTAAAAAATGAAAGTGTTAAATATCTACTAAGTAATGTTGTGTATGAGATTTCTTAACCTTTTCCTCTCCCAGTGTAAAAATGTATATATACAGTGCAGCTAATTCAGCTTTGCCATAGGGATGGGTTATTCATCCTCATGAGAGTTAACTGACAGCAAATACTCTTCTTTGCACTTTCTCTTTCTTCCAGAGATATTGCACATATTCTCTAAATTATTTCCTGATGTCACCTGACTGTTACGAGGCATTATGTTCTGTCTCCAGTGAATCATTATGTTGCTACTCCAATCATATATGAAATACAGAAATACAGTATCATATGTTGAAATAATTATTTCCTTAAGAATTAATCAAATCAGTCACAAAGGCTGTGAAAAGCTATTTTTGTTCCCATTCCTGTTAAATTCAGACAGGTTTGCTAGGTGTCCTCACAGTTGCCTTTTACTTAAAGAAACATGCACTTACTACCTTGCATGTGATGCAAAATGTTACCCATCTAGTTATCTTCTCATTCAGCCTAGCTCTTGCATAAACTCCCTGCAAGTTTTTATTTAAATTGAGTGAAGTCACTGGGCTTTGCTTGAGACTGTAAAACTACCATCTAGAGTGAAATGCAATGTAATATTAACGATGTATAAGTTTCCCAGGCAGTTCTGCCAAAGTACTATGATCATCCTAACCACCTGCTATTTTGCCTGGGACATTAAGTGAGCCAAAAGCCTTAACCATGCCAGGTGGTGCATTCATTTTGAGGAGGAAGCAGAAGTCCAGTATAGAGGATTCCCATAAATTTGATGTGGTGCCAAAACGAGAACAGCAAGATATCAATTTGACCAAAATATGTACACATTATGGAGAAAGAAGTAAATTTAAAAAAACCCTTTCCCACACAACAGAAAAGACTAGATATGCAGTAAGAAACCTTAAAAATATTTTCATTCTAAATTAATACAAGAAGTTGAAATAAACACTCTTAAATTTTACTACATCTAATCAAATGCAAGCAAAAATTACTTAAGAATACCAAGGACTGTGGCAGGTCCTTGAGAGGGTACAAGACATGGTTCTTTAAACTATCAGTCAAAAATCATCCTTTAAAATGCTGGTCAGTTGTCTGAAGAATAAAATAAAAAATACTCCTTTTCAGTTATTCTCATGTCCACTCTTACGAGAAACCCATGACGTTCCTTCAACTAGGCTGCAAAGATTAAAGACGACACAGGTATATTTAGACAACACAGGTATATTAGACAGTTCTAACAGCATGCTACTATTTGTGTAACAGCTTCATACATCCTCAAGCTCACTGCATGAGCTTGCAAATTAGTCTTACTTTGTAGTATCCCTAATATATTTTGGCGACACAGATGTTATGCTTAGTTTTACATGTTTTTTGTGAGAAATAAATGGAAGACATGTAAATTACAAATGCATATGCAGTTTCTAGAAACAGATGGAAATTTGTATGTCATAACGAGCACAGATTAGAAGCAGCTTGACAAACTTCAATAAATAAGTGACCACTGTGGATAACCAGATAAACAGAGAGAAAAAGTAAATGAAAGAGCAACAATGAGACTCAGTGCTTCAGAGAGGTTGCATAAAAGCTTAGAGTAAAGGAATAAATGACAAGGATCAAGAATGCTGTGACAAAAATGAATGAAAAAAAAAGCACAGGGTGAAATGGTAAATAATAAATTATTTTACAAACACATAAAGAGTAAGAAGTTCGCAAGGGAGGCTGTGGATTCCTTGAGGGAAGGTGAAGGAACAAAGCATCAGAAAATGTAAACATGAGAGAAAGATTTTCAAGGTGAAAGGAAATAACAACTAGAAATGGAGTTAAAGGGTGTAACAGAACAAATGTGGAAGCAAGAAAGGAAACATTTGGTGTAACTGAAAATACAAACTGCCTCAGAAACTAGGAGATATAACATCCCAAAGCTGCAAAGCAAAGACCAGGTGAGAGAAACACCCCCCACAAAACCACCTAAAACAGGAATTACTGACCTTGTGTTTATTTACTGTCATAAAAGGCAGAGTAATGTCCCACTCCACAGGCATGGCTGGATCTGCAGTGACTTACAGAAATAAATCCAATCAAAATACTGGGATTTTCATGTAAAAAAATTGGGGGATATTATTAAAGATGGATCAAAAGGACACAAAACAAAGAATTAGAACAGACTTGAATTGGTTGGTTTAAAGTGGAGTAGCTATTATCTTCTGCAAAGCTATTCTGATTTATCTAGAGTCTGAATTCCTTCCTGAGATTTTAAGAATTTGGGTTCAAATCTGCTTACTACCCCTGACTTCTTGCATTGCTGAGACTTTATGTCTCAGTTTCATATTTTAAAAAAATATAGAAATAATAGAAAGCATGACAAAATGTTCTCCATTGTTTCTAACCTCACACAAAGCCTTCTGCGTGATGAGGATTTCCATTTTGATCAGAGGTGACAATAAACACAAGCCAGGCATTATTTCAGACTGCTGGGACATGATTAGCTCAAGGAGTCTTACAAATTTTTCCCACCATTTGGACTGTAGATTTGCTCCCTCAAATATACACAGACCTTCATAGAGTTCCTTCACCCAAGACACCTTAATTAACTGTTCTGATACGACTAAATGAAGTTGCATTATTACTGAGACACCTTCTTTTTGGAGTCCTCATGTTTGGCCCTCATAAGAGCCCTAGTGAAAAGTCTTTTCAGGAATACGGTTCATGCTATCACTAGAAACTTCAGCAGGAATGCACTCGATTGTACCTTCCATAGTTTTTAATGGGAATTAAACCTACCTCTTACTTGGGAAAGAGGGTATGAAGTAATCTCAAGGCCACCACAGTACTGATTTTACCTTCATGTACACCTGGGCTTGTTGTAGTAAAAAAAGAGAGCCATTGTAAACCACAACACAAGGGACTATTTTGCATTTTGGCACCAAAAATTGAACGAGTATTCTGAAGCCAGGTGACCGAACTTTTGATTAAGAAAAACAAAAAAGTAAAAATGTTAAGGTTAAAATAGGTTATTCACAGAAAGAGCTCATAGGATGTAGCTGATAAAAACAGGATGTGTGTAGAAAGCCTGCACCAGCCCTCAGCAGAGCACTGGGGGTGTGAGGATGGAGGATTTGCTTGTGCTCCCAGACTACCAGAAAAATCATCACAGGCAATGAAATAAAAGAAGATGTGGCAAACAGGTTGTTAGTCAGTATATTCTTCTAGGTAATAGATGATGAGAGATGCCCAGAAGAAATTAATTTTGCACTAGTTACTGTATCACTTATCATGATGGAAGAGGCACCAGTTCTGCAATTCTTGCAGGAATATGTTGAGTTTTCTTGAGAGGCTGTAATCCTTCTTTCACTAACAGGAAGGTAATCATAGGAAGTATTCTTGTTATAAGGATGTCATGGCTTTTCAGCATGAATATGTGGAGAGATACAGATTTTATAATAGCACATGTTCACATTTTGACTTCAAGGATAGTCAGCATACCAAGAAAACTTCCAGACCTGTAAAGTACCTTCCTACACTGACCATCATCAGTTGTAGTCTCATCTAAAGTACGTGCAGATAATTAGGATTTTTTCTGAAAATAAATTAATCTGGGGGTAAAAAATGCATGTTTACTGTTCATTTCATGGGCTAGCAGAGACTGCACAGGTTACAAGTCCTTATCATTTTATGGTATTACCTTTCAACTGCACAGCTTTCAATAGATTAGGGTTCTCAGTTGCTGTTAAGATATTTATCTCTCCTCATGGGATAATAGAGAAGATTGAAATCATCAAGCTTGAGTTACAATGCTTGAGCTAAATGCCCCCACCTCATTTTAGAAGTAAGATGGTTGTCATTTTCAGAAAGTTCAAAGCAAGTTTGGAGGAACTTTTCCCAATATTTGTACATTTGCTTAAGCATTTCCAAGATACTCTTCTTGAGTTATAAATTCTACCCAACTTTCAAGGAAGTGGGAGAAGTTGAAGAGAAGCAACAAAAGGAGGGAGGGAAAGAAATATCTTTGGTATCCAAGAGTCTCATGCAATCTTGGTTCTAATGAATTTGATTAGGAAGTGTAACAGCCCTCTGTATGTATCCGTTATTTCAGAGAGGTTCGTTTTTAAAAGCTAGAAAAACATTACATAAGCAGTATGTACATCCTTCCTTCCCCATCAGTATGAAGTGATAGATCTGTTCCATCAGAGAGCAGCTTAACAATTAATTTCTTCCAGAAGCAAATATGACATCTCACAAGGTGCATTTGATTGCACAGTAATCCAGCAATTTTTTAAAAAACTAAGTTGTATGAGTTATTCGGTATATTTGGGGATAAATAGCAGGGGGTAAAGAAAGCTTTTGAAGTACTAGCACAACACATTGTTTCAAAATGATGGGCTCCTAGAGGGACTGACTCAGATAAGTACTTGCATTTTGGAAGAAACACATTTTAATTAATGCAGTGCAGAAGAAATGTGCTGCAGCAGGACAGACTTTTTTCATAAGACTATACTGTATTAAGTGTACTTCAATTTAGGATTAGAGAGGTTTATTCTCTTAAAACAAATCCTTTTCTTATCAGGTGAACCTATTAATATAATTAGACTCTTGTATCACACTGTACATTCATTTTTTCAATTGAATTTTGACCTAAACCAGCCCAGAATTTTAAAGGAGTCACGTTAATTCAACTCAAATAGTTGTTTGCAGTGGCAAAGAAATGTTACAACACCCACTAGTGCTGCTGTGGATAAGGTGGTATATAAATTCAGTTCCCTACTTTTTTGAAGGCTATAACACCCCTAGAAGGTTTTTTTTAATGCCTCGTGGTCTGGAAAGCCCAATGTATGTGACTTTCTATCAGTGTCCACTCCTTACATATTTTACATACATACACACACACTTTCCTTTGGGTGGGGAGTTCAAAACTCAAGTGTTTGAAGGGCAAAAGATGTCAGGGAGGACATTTCCGTTGCAAAGAAGATTCAGCTGTGTGACAAATATACAGCCTCCAAGGCTCACATGCTCAGGAGCCTTCATACTTCCTCTCCCAGAGTTCTTCACAATTAGGAGAACAAAGAGTTCAAGGAAATTTGTATGGCATTTTACAAGAACACAGTGATTTTTTACTTTATTATAAATTTCACCTCCTCTCAAAATGCTGGCTTTCACCCTAGTTTTCTGCTATTGTGTTTTCCCTGAAAATATCTTTCACTTTCCTTCCCTGCTCCTCTTCCAAGAGTTGGACAGCACTTCAGTCTTCATGTTTATGAATTATTTCAGCAAGCAGTTGGTGTAGGGAATAACTCAAATGCTAGGAAATGTTAGAATTGAAGCTGACCATGGTCTTAACTGTGGTCCTGCCATGAGACATTTCTTACTGCACACTTTGGTAGAATAACTCAAAGAATCAGCTTGGAAGAACAAGAGGTTCTAATCCAGGAATTAAGCTACAGGGTGACAGTTATATCTGAGAGGACTAGAAATGATTGATGTGCTCACTGAAGTATAAATAATTAGAGATGTTAGCCTCTAGTCCTTTTAGGATTTTCCTAAATATACTCTTAGTAGAGACAGAATCAGAGGGTGCACCGGCTAATGCTGGTGTTAGCAGGTTTGTCTTCAAGTTATTTTGAATTTAATGTAATGATGTGTTTTTTCTCATTTGTTTTTCATCTTTTCATAGGAATAGCTGCCAAAATCCATATATAACTCAAGGTGCAAGGAACATAAGACCTCGCCTCAATCCCTCCTTAGTCTCCTCTAGCTGTTGCCCACCTCTGCTCACCCTGAAACCTCTCTTGTTTCCAGGGCAAGGACAGGTGGATATCTACAATGTGTGCTATGACTTCTATGTCAGCTTTTCTCTAGCCTGTATGATAGTAACACTTGAAAAGTATCAATTTAACCTGACAAAATTACTCAGTTTCTGTTGGTTTTATCAATAATTTTCAAGTCAGTCACACATACTTTGGTATTCCCATTTTGCTGCTGAATGAAACTAGAGTTTCTAAGGAACAAATTTGTACTAATGTAATTAAAATTAAAGCACAATGCACAGGAAGAAACCATGGGGGAAAATGTTTCTACAAGAAAACTCCAATCGCCATTTTTCCAACTTATAAAATTGCATTTTTTTAACCTTACTGTTCTGTTCTGATAGCTTACATATAATATTGTATAACTAGATATATGCTGATTTGAGTTACTCCAAATTTTCATAGAAAACATAGAAATACAGAGCTTGAAGGGATCCAAGAAAGACATACTGCTGTTCTGAGACAAAATTAGATATGACTGAAATAAACTTTCACAATCAGTTCTGTCATCTGAGTCATTTTCTCTTTAAGAATGCCTCAGAGTTGCTTTTCCTTTCTGGGCTGTAAAAATAAATAAATAAGTACAAAGAGACAGAAAGCATTGGAAGAAAAATACGTTCCCCAATTTTTAATAGAGAAAGGAGAAAAGATAACAACAGAGATTGGATACAAACACTCCCTACCTGTTTTCCTTTCCTTTCAAACAAACAATGTGGGGCAGTGTGAAATCCAAATTACCTATTTAAAAGAACACTCTAGAGAGTCAATCAGCTATAAAAATCTTAGAGATCTGAAAGAAATAGAGCTAGACTAGCATAAATAGCTTACAGAGCAAACATGTAGTTTTGCTTTTAAAATTATCCACATACAGTGATTAGTTCTTCATATCCAAAAAGTCGAATATAAGCTTATTTATAGAGTAGAAGTGAATCTTTAGAGGAAGATAATCATAGAAGGAGAAACCAAGATTATTTAATACATTTTGTGAAAGAAAATTTGGCTAAAGAGGCTATGTTACAAAGCCTGTACAAAAAAAAAAAATAATCAGGCCATTACTTAAAATACAGATATTATTCTTTAGCAATAATGAGCCAGAAGCAAAAAAAAGCATAAATACAGACCTTGTTCCAGAAGACTGCAATGTAAGTTAAACTACATACAGTGACATGGGAAGTGGAGGAGAGGGAAGAAACTTGTAAAACTGCTGAGATATAGGAGTTTTACATTTTTTCTTTTTTTTTTTTTACGTATACACACATCTACATACGTACATGTACATAAAAATAAAACAAACATACAAATAACATAAATACTGTAAAAGAGTACATTTATTCTAAAAGAGAGAACTATGTGAAATAAATTAGTAAAGAGTTTGTAGTTGGAGTCATTTCAAGTAAGGATTTTCTTTGTTAAATGCATCTTTAAAACGGCTCTGCCCAAAATACCACTATATTGTCAGAGCCACTGCAACTTACATAGAAGAGATGCATATACACATCGTACTTTCTTTACAGTTAAGTTTTCACTTGCTGTTTTTTCTCAGTCATTCAGTAGACTTCTTGATATGAAAAAGCAAAGTCCAAGGTACAATAGCCTTCATCTATCCATCTTCACAGTTCGAGTCCTTTAAGACACTTACAAAACCCCCAGGGAGACTGAAGGTAAAAGCAGTTTTCCAGTTCTCCTAGCTAACTGTTGGCAATACTGCCACAATGGGCCAAATTCACATTTGTGCAAGGGCATTTCCAGATCCTGGCCACATCAGAGAGGAGCAGGGCTCTACAGTTGTTCCTCAGACAAAGCAGTACAAATACTCTCCCATCCCCAGGCGGAAATGTGTATCCTAGTTTTTAAAAGATCTTTTTCCTTTCTGAAAACAAAAGGTATCTCAGATTAAAGGTCACTGAATCAAGTTAGTACAGTGAGCAAAACAGTAATAACTGCTAAGTCATGTCAGAGATGTCCAAGTGACTGGCTAATTACTGCACACTCTGCTCTTTTGAGCTTCACATTTAGCAAACCTACAGTGGTTTAGTACCTCACTGCTGCCAAAACCAATTACCAAAGACAATTTCATGCATGGACAACACTGATCTTACCCTCCCCACACACAGTATTTAAACTGGAACTGATGTCTTTCTCAGCCTTCTCAAATGCAGATTAATAAATGAACACAAGGGTTTCGCTCCACTTTACAGGCAATTTTGTTATTTTATTGCTTTTTCTTCAAGGGGGATACAGAGATGTAATCACAGAATAACTATACGGCTAACCAGGTGCTTTAGAACTATGGTGAAGTTTAACTATTGGAGCACAAAATGGTAAGGAGGGAACACAATCCTTCACACCTAAATAAGCTAACAAGTAAGCAACACACTTTAGTGAAAAATCATACAGGAAATATACTGCAAATTGTTATAGCAGTTCAGTGAGAACATCTTTCGTGACTCAGGTTACAAAGAATAAATTCTTTCCATAAATAAACCAAAGCATAAAACTCTATAATAAGCATAATGGGAAGATTAGCTGGCCATAATGATGAAGATGCTACTTTTCTTTCTGCCTCCTCCTTAAACAAATGTGTAAGATGATACCATCAGCTTTGTTTTCATTACCCTCCTGTAGTATAAGAGGAAGGAGGCAGAAGCTGAAGCAGAAGGGCAAAGAACAGATATATATTATTGCTCTAATCTTTACCAGAACCTAGGATTTTGGTCAGAGTGTTGGTTTGGTTCGTTAGAGACACAAGAACCTGATATAAAGTTTAGCTAACTCAACACCCATACAGAACTGAGCAGCATAGTTTTGTTTCTATCCCATTTATGCTCTGATCAATGAACTGTAAGGTCTTCCATTACATAAATATGTAGCTAGTGTGTGTGTGTCTATAAATGCCGATAAAGACAGTAGTCCTTCAATTTTTTAAATTTGCACACAGTTACAATTTGGTTTAATAAGAGGTGTAAGGAGCGCTCACTGATTTTGAAATCGGGCTTTATTAATTTTTTATCAGTTCAGTGTACTGACAGATCAGTTTCTTTAATGATGAAGTAATATGCTTTTAATTATTATATTTCAGAATTTGAAATCCGTGGGTACACTAACTGGACATCTTTGCTTACTTCATAATATTTGTAAAAATAGAACAGAAGTGCTAAATATACATTTTTTTAGTATGCTTCAAGTATCTTGATTTTTTTCCCTAAAATATTATGTAATTATTAATACAATTGCTGACTTCAGTCACACTGTCTGAATAAGGCCCACATCAGTCAGACTTCATGTTATGTAAAAGATTCCTAAGAATAGCATTACACACAGATGTGCATTTTATTGCGTTCACTGTCATTTACACAGGTGGTAGAATTTAGTACAATTTCTGTAGTTATTTTTGCTTTTAAGTATAAAGTACCGGTATAGATACGGACTCATGAAATTTAGCTCAGTCTTTTTTAACAGGATTCTAGACACCAGATACCACACTGGAAAGACATGTTCAGTCACAAAAGAAATACTATCACATTGAACACAGGTCAGAATACCATTTATTTCCATTTAATCAGTCAGCATCACACTAACAGCTTAGAACACATATGATTATTTAGAATGACAGCTCATAGGTAAGAATTTTAACAAAAACAAACAAACAAACAAAGCCACCAAAATTTGGTTAAACACAGCCAGTCAGGAATTCAAACCCCAAGTTATATACTATCCCATTTATCTATACAACACCTTGAAGGCTCAGCAGATATATAGTCTCAACAGACAGCCCTAACCTTTAACAGTTTTAGAATAATTTTTAAAAGAGGTTGAACCAAATATCAGAACAAAGACACCACCATGCATAATGCCCTGCCAGTAGTGACTTTTATTGTGATAGGAGAGAAAAATGGTACTATATTAATGATAGTATGAAAGATGAGCCCTCAGATTCCACACTATTTAAATGTTTTATAACTCCAACCAAGCATCTCAAACTTTGCCCAGATATCTGCCAATTGATGAGACAATCTGCTATCCTGGTAGTGCTCTAAAGAAATTGAGTAATGAGTTTAGCACCAGCTTCTGCTTCTGGATGAACTCAGGGCACAGGCTCAAACAAAGCATATTAGAGTAATTTAATTTTGAGAAAGAAAAGGTCATAACCTCCTACCCAAACACAGATGGCCAAACAGCTGACCTTGCTGCTAAAATAATTTGATAATATAAATGCAAGTGATGATCAGAAGCCACTCCTAAATTCCAGACTGGGCAACTCTTTGAGTCATTGAACACCTTGATCCTCATACAACTGTGTTGTGCAGAGAGCAGGTAAACTTTATGTCAGTACCAAAAGAGCATTTGGCTCCACTCACAGCTTAAGGCTTTTGCCTACATCATTTGACTTACATGAGGCAGTCTTAAATTTGGATATCATTTGCATGCTAGACATGCTGTACTATCTTGCCAGCCTACAGCTTATTCAGTTGTAACAGGAAGGGCAACATGATGCAATGTTGTGATTGCAGGCACTTTTCAGGACTGCTAGGGGTAGCAGAACAATATTTGCAAGGACCCATTATGCTGTACCACTGAAAGAAGTAAAAGACAGTCTTGCCTGCATGAACCAAGGACTGAATGGACATTCTGGACACCAAATCGTTATTCATTACCTTCAGAGTGATCCTGCCACAAGTATTTTGGGCAGAACTTATTTACATTATCATTGCCTCAGATGGGCTTGATTTTGTACATGTGAGAATTCAGTTCCCATAATATCAAACTGACACAACATAAGATTTTATGAATGTTAAAAAAAAACAAGCAAGAAAAATGTTCAACTTGCAATGTAAGAAAGCTACAATTTAGAGCTCACGCAAACCAGGCTGTCCATTGAGACAGAATCAAACCTATAAAAGACTAAGCCCACAAACTTGTCCCTCTCCCCATGGTTGCCAAAAGCTCCCTGTTCTCAAACAGCAATGTAAGGCAAAGTCCGCAGAAGTGTGTATCACTCATGGAGACAAATAAACCCATAAATATTCAGGGTACTCAAGTTACATTACAGTGAGAATATTTTTAAAACAATATATGCCTTTAATCTTGCAACATAACAACATGTCATGACTGCCTTACGGAGAAATTCTGCCTCTCTCTTCCTCACCCACAACACTTTTCCCCTACTTGTTTTTATATTATCATTCACTATGGAGATTTATGAACCTCCCCCTAAAACATGCAACTCCATCCACTGGCTTCTGAAATGAAGGGATGTTTGTTCTGGTCTTCAGTAGTTTCCAACTTGACTAATAAAAGCAACTCAAACCACACCAGTGTGTAAAGAGAGACACCTAAGTCTACACAGCAGGTTTAGCAGGGTTTTGGAAGCTTTCAGCAGCTTCTTTAAAGCCAGCTATTGAGCAGGATGATAAATGTGAGGAGTTAAGAGCTTGCAGTGCTGTGCAGGTGCCAACCATGAAAGACTGGGGTATGTAAGAAGTTAAATGTTCGAAACAGTTCAGGAGCATAGCAGAAACCAGTACACTGCTCTCAGTAGGGGAGAAATTGGCAGAGCAATTTCATACATTTTTTTATACCCTCGAGACAGAGTTTTGAAAGAGTCGTAATCAGTGCAGGAAGTTGTTAGACCAATGTATAGTGAGGTTGATGTAATCCAACCTGCATGGGGTGAATGCACAGACTAACATAATTTTCCTCATCATTGTTGGAGAAATAGATATTTGCATATATACACTATCTGTGTGGAAGTTTTACATGCATATTTTGGGCCCTCTGAGTTAATTGTGAGAGCAAACAAGAAAGTAGCTCCACTCAATTCCATTTGACTGAGCTAAACCCTTCCTTCATGAAACACACAGTTCTCACCACCTCTACTGTTTGAGAAGCCCAGTAAAGTTCATTAATCAGCTGTCAAATATTAACATATCATTAACTGACTAAAGGTTGCGTAAAGGTGCTGTTTACCAGCTAAGTAGCTCAGAGAAGCCCTCCTGTTCACTGCTGCTGGCAAAAATTCATGCTAAAAGAGTATTGCCTGCTAAAGACTATTGTTGCCTTTGTACTGTGGCTGCCACCAAGAGTGACAGACTGAACAACCAAAAGCCAGGTTCACAAAGGACTTTCTGAAAGAAAGAAGATGGGCCTTGCAAAGGGCTTGACTGAAGTGCCCTTGCCCATGGTATATCAACCTTGTCCTTCCTTGGCCTTGGTCGTCTTCTTCGCTCCTCCTTTGTCTCCTCCAGCAAACTATGACTTGCCTTCCCATCAGGGACGTTCGTCTGGAAGAGAATTTTTTTTTCCACATTTCTAAAGAGACAGATGTTTCTTCCACAGGCTTCCTCACTGGTTTTCAGAGCTCCTAAAAGAATAATTTCTTTTCCTGTCTATTTTTTTATTTGTCTGTGGCTTCTCAAAATTTAACACCTGCTAGTTACCATGGGTGTTCTCTCATTAAAATGCAGGCCAAAGCCTGCAGTGTTCAGCAGTCAGAAAGCTGCTATCAAGAAATGCCAACACAGCCACGTAAGTACCCTCTTGCTCAGAAAATAAATCTTGATCTGGGACATTTCAGTGCTACACCCAGGTGGCTTTCAAGAGGAAAGACACCAAGCCTCTTTTCTGGCAGAGCACAACCACCTGGCCTGCCAAGAGCCAGTTTTCATCCTACAAATTTCATCATGAGAAGTGCACCTTCTCATTTACTGTTACTAATAATTATAACTGAGGCAAATCTGGAGGTCCTTGATCAGTTTCCATCTGATCCAACTTTCACAGAGGCCAGTGGTAGATGTCAGGAGCTCAGAAGCTGGATCTCTTGCTATATTGTCACAGCACTAAACTAAGAAATGATCAAAACCTCGCAGCCTCATTCTCAACATTTTTACAATTATCACAATATTTTGCTTCAGCATGCAACACTCTTGTCAGTGACAATAGCGCTCATAATTAATCAGCTGGCTACCAGCAAGTTCCTAAGCATAACGATATGATTTGCACTCAAGTCAGGTGAAGAGAGGTGCCATGCACTCAAATGAGATGAAGTCCATCACACCAAGCTGGTACCCATAGTAAGGAAATCTAAAAGAAAGCAGTAAAGACTGTGGAATAAAAGATAAGGAGCAAGTGTAATGTATCAAACCAGTTATATCATGAAAGCAAATCACAACTCTTTAACAGGTCACATTTAAAACTGTAAACCATGATGTGCTACAATTTGGGCCAATTCACAGTATTCCCCTGACAGATTACGTATATTCAAAGCTGTCCAGTTAATAGGGTCTCACAACAACCTTACAACCAGAGCACTGCCCTATAATTTAACCTAATTACAAGGATGCAGATGGATCCTGTGCATTCTGTGGTATTTATTGATTGGGATTTCTGATTCAGAATTGAACATGATGCTCAAGTAAACATTACAAGAATCGCAGTTTGATTAGTTACATTACTTGCCTGCTTAATCTGCAGTTTGTCTTCACATTTGCTTTCTAAGATACATAATGCATATTACAAATCATGAGATTCTCCTCTGGTTACATTAAACAGATATTAGAAATACCACTTCTCTGCTTCCTTTGTCAAACGGCCTTCAGCAGGCAGACAGGAAGCTTTAGACATGGATAAAGAGAAATTAGAGAGATGTTGGGTATAGAATTTCAGAGACTGCATCTCTGCAAACAGCTGAAGGGGGATAGTTTTCACTTCAAATATTTCCTGTTCCAGAGAATTCTCTGGAGTCCCATTTACTCCTGACGGTTTGGAAATGGCTCAAAACCAGTAGTTAATAGTCTTTTTCCATTCCTGTGTTGGAAGAGATCACATTTTTGCCTTAGCATAGAACTTTGTGTAATGCCATGTAAACAGACCCATTAGAAAGGGGCTGAGTGAGAAATAACGTGTAGTTTTGACATCACATTTGTATTCCTGCAGTTGCTGCGGCTTTCACCGGGGGCTACCAGAGAGGATGCAAAAGAGGGCTGCCAACTGGCTGGCAATACTGTGTGTCCATCTGTGAGGCAGTATGGTAGGTAAGTCCTGGCTGGGAAGATACTGGTGACTGCTGAAGGAGGACCATAATGACACAAAGACTAGGGATGGAAGCAGAGACCTGAAATGCTGCTTTGGCAGCCCTACGGATGCATAGAACTTCACCATAAGTAATTGTAAACACACCAGAGACTGACAAGGTATTTAAGGAGCTGATTTCTTTCTTCTTTCCCCTTTTTGATGGTCTTAATGCTATGCTGTTATGACTGCTTTCTCTGAGTTCTCAGTCTACAACTCGTTGGTACTTCCTAACGTGACATCTTTTGATTATACCTACTAAGAAACCCTGTTTTGAGACAAGATCAGATTTAATTTGGAAATAACACAGAAGAAGTAGGCAAGGATGCAACATTCAAAATATATTTCCATATAAACCTCTGCAAAAAGCAGGTTTTCATTTGTATATAATGTAAATAAAAATAAAAAGAGCAAACAATGTACATTTTTATTGCAAATAGGTCATTTAACTGTAACTATGACTGCTACCTGACTGCTACAATACGAACAGAAGGAAAATCCAGCTGGTCACAACTGCAGAAAAACATTAAATCTTATTTTTGCTTCAGAGATCATCAAATCTTCTGCTGACATTACGTGGTAGATTTTCAGAAGCATGTGCAGCATTTTAGATAGACAAATCCCTTTATTTGTTGTGAAGGGAGCTCTGTATATAAACTCCTATGCACCAGGCAGAAAACAGATCCCTTAAGCTTCACAAATCATATCACTCATTTTTAACAGAAGTCACTGTCCTGACTACTCGTCTATTCTGTGGAACTATCCCAATCAGTTAGTCGCAACACCTGACTATATCCCTTTTCAAATATTAATTTTAGCTATTCTGCTTTATGTATGAGCTATTTAAGTGTACAAGAAACAAGCACTATAGTGCCAAATCTTAAGAAAGGAAAAGGATATTTGTTATTTCATAACATCTGTTTCTTGATATTATCCAATTGTGTCTCCAAAATTTTATCTGATGAGCTTTTGTGTGCAGGGTTTTCCATACAGACAGACAGTAATAAAAGAGTCCTTTTTTAAAAAAACTGGTTATGCTGAATAGAAAGCAGCCTGAAGGCTCTCTGCTAAAAAATATATGATTTGTTTTTAATCCTAAATGCTGAAGGGGAAATTATTAAAATCTTAAAGGGCAGATAAGATATCTTTTTTTTTTTCACACTTTGTTTATTGTAAAAAAATAACAGGTTAGCTAACAAGCAAAAACAATATGAGTTTGTGACACAAGTTTCTGATGCAGTGCCCTTGTCTACATCTGCAAGCCTTGGACTGGTAGAGATGGAAACTACAAAGTGCCTGTCCTCAATAGAATTTGGCCTGGTGTCCGCTGCCACTTTTCCAAGTGAAAGCAGTGCTTGAAATGATTAGAACATCTCACTTGTCTTTGTAATTTGAGAACTAACATGGAATAGGAATGTTTTTGCCTAGAAAAAGTGGTCTTGAAGGTCAGTAAAGGATTAACAGAGAAAAATGTAGTAATTTCTAAAAAAGGCTGGAAGAGTATGTGTTCACAGATGCGTGAAGTATTTCAATCACAGCTTTCTCAAAGAGTGTAACATTTAACTCAAAGGTGAGTATTTTTGCCATCTTTAAATGTAAGGTTTCATTAAGACTACAAATACAGAGATCTTTGCAGATCTGTTCCCCCAGTCCTTCCATTAGACATCCAAGAGAATGTCAAATGATCCTCTAACTGAATCAGTGGCAATTAGATTTGACATTTTCCATTTTTCTAAAGCTAAAATGCAAGCAGCAAAATACTCTATGGAAAAAAAATAATAATAAAAACCCGAACAACAACAAAAAATACCCACGTTTCAGTTGTTTATTCACCATAGAAGGAAAAAAAAGAAGACCCTGGCTATCTGTCCATCTTTTGCAGATTGGCTGAAAATTTTTGATTTTACAAATAACTAGCATGGTAAATATTTTCAATTGGCAAACTTATCTGGAAGAGGAAAGAGTCTTAACAATAGTTACCTGCTTCTTCTATAGCAAACTTTTCATCTTCATCTCTTGCCCTTAAGCAGTTACTTAATGGTTCCCTCTGGCCTTAAATGCCACTTTCTGTCACTCTCCTGAAGAGGGCTACTTGTCAATCATAGTTGAAGAAAACCTTTAATGAAGTGTATTAGTTCTCTAAAGACCATGTAACATGCAAATGCTTCTTTTGTCTCTGCACTTAATCTTGATATTTTGATTAATATCTTAACTGGACCTATTTTTCCTTCTCCCAGTTAACCCATCTACCCTATTATTAGCCTCATCAGGCATTGGCCTGTTTGCAATATAAACCCTGTATGAAAGACACTATTTTGTCCATCATTTAGCTAAAAGTTTTGTCTTGGCCCTAAGACAAGCTACATATCAGTTCTTCTAAGAAGAAAGGCAATGACCCATTCCAGCCACCTATGCAGTGTGGTTGACATGGAACCAAGTTTTTACAGTAAGATACTTTCCTCAGCTATGAATAATTCATTCACATGGCAAACATCCACCTTACATCCAGTCTGAACCTCCAAGAATTGCAAGAACCGTTCATTGGAACCATCATCAAAATTGTCTATAGCAACATAAGCATCACTCTCAGATAATTTTGCTGATTTTTGAATCATTTTTAGATGCAGTTTAAAATGTTAATTTTTGAAAGAGCCCATTCTAGCACAGGTCCTTGATCCATTTCTCTTAATTTTTCCCCTTCAGTCCATTTTCCTACACCAGTAATTGTTGGGGTATTGGTGGTCTTCTTTCATGAAGACCTTTACCAAATATCCTTTTTTTTTACATTCAGAATCTCATTTTAAATGTTACAAGGGAACAGATTTCCTCTATTCTTCCACGCTTACTTATTTTGTTAATGAGTGGAAGAAAAGATATGTTTATTACTTAACTCTCACTAAACAGTTTAATCCTGGAACACACAGAACCCTTGAAAATCTTTCTGTGGGTCATATGAAAAGTACTATTTTTTTTTTTAACATTGTTAATGCAGTAAAAATTCAAGAAAATATTTCAAACTCCAGTATTTTTCAAGGTGAACTACACGCCTCTGCAAGTGAAGCAAAAGACTTGGGAGAGTGCTATAGATCTAACGTTTTATTTCTCTCTATGCCATTGACATACTTTCTGGTTTCAGCTAGGACAGAGTTAATTTTCTTCCTAGTAGCTGGTATAGTGCAGTGTTTTGGATTTAGTAGGAAAATAATGTTGATAACACACTGATGTCTTTAGTTGTTGCTAAGTAGTGTTTACGCTAAGTTGAAGATTTTTCAGCTTCTCATGCCCAGCCAGCAAGAAGGCTGGAGGGGCACAAGAAGCTGGGAGGGGACACAGCCAGGACAGGTGACCCAAACTGGCCAAAGGAATATTCCATACCATATGACATCATGCCCAGTACATAAACTGGAGGGAGCTGGCTGGGAGGGGTGAATCGCTGCTCAGGAACTGATTGGGCATCAGTCGGCGAGTGGTGAGCAATTGCATTGTGCATCACTTGTTTTGTATAGTCTAATTCTTTTAGTATTATTATTGTCATATTATTATTATTCTCATTATTATTATTATTGTCATATTATTATTATCATTATTATCATTATCATTATTTTCTTTCCTTTCTGTCCTATTAAACTGTCTTTATCTCAACCCACGAGGTGGGTTTTTTTCGATTCTCTCCCGCATCCCTGTGGGTGGGGGGAGTGAGCGAGCGGCTGCGTGGTGCTTAGCTGCTGGCTGGGGTTAAACCACGACAACATATCAAGTGACTGTGGGTAATTCTTTCATCTTTTCTGTATCTTACAATATGCCATTTCCCTCCCTGCAAATGACCAACAAAAGAAAATAGGTTAAAGGAGTTCATTGTTAAATACTTGGTTTTGTTCATAAAATGGAGAAATGTTACCTACAGTTACAATTAGTTACAAATACTGAAATCACACTGACCTTGTCTATTTGAATTTTCACTAGAAATTTCGAAGTAAGTCCAGGCATATTTTAGGAAAATAGAAATTCTTCCTAGTGCAAAAAAAAATCTTTATTTGAAGATTTTCACATTTCAATTCTAGGCAAATCATTAAAAATCCTAAAGTGACTACAGGTTTTCCACAACATGCAGCTGAACATGTTCTTAAAACAAGAAATATATAAAGAGAAAAATGTTGACGATCTTGTTATTTCCAATCAGAACTGGGAATTTCATGCAATTTTATAGTGAAATGTTTTGTGGTTCTGCTCTATACATTTTTCTAAAGTGAAGCTAGTCATTGTTGACAATATTCAAAATTCATTGTATTATTAACAGAGCGTCTATAGCACAGCAATGTAATAAAAAATCTAAGTCCTCTCATTACATAACTTCCCAGATTTTGAATGAAGATGAGAAAAGGATTTTATGCACCATTTGGCCTTCAGAAAGGAAGACTGTTGTCTAAAAAATAGTAGTTTTTCAGTGGAACATTAAAGTTCTGAGATTCCCACTTTCAGAAGAAGTTATTATATTCCTAAAAGTGCAGGCAAAACCTGTTCTGTGAAAGAGTTAATTTTACATCCTGCTTTTCTTTGAAACATTGACCCCTCATTACAAAGAGAGAAAAAGCCAATGGCAGGTGTAGGCTGGGCTTAGACTGAGCTATAAACAGCATTAGATCATCATCATGAGGAAATCTTATCCTCCTTGGTCATTAATCTTAATTTAATTAATCAGATTTGGAGTTGCAATTTTGTTTGTCTATGTCTGGATGGTCAAAAACTCAGCAATAAAGAAGACACTAAGCAGATTTTTAAGCTGAAAACTATGGAGTCATTATTTGGACTTCACCCCTAACAAGGGTGTCTTTAATTAGCTTCCTTTTTCTGCAGAAAACTAAGAATGAGATAATGCTATAATCTTACTAAAAATATGGATGAGTATAGATGGTCACTGCTTCTTTTAGCAAATACTGCTAAGGCAAAATCTCAGAGTGTAAGAAGTTTCATATTTTCATTTTTCCAACATGGTTAAAAAAGTGAAAGTTACGCGACAACATAGTAAACTGATTTAAAAAGTGTTTCTGTCAACGTGGCTTATGTCGTTTTGAAACTGCCACAACATATGTCCTTATGAAACACCTTTTTACTACTATGCAGTTATAGTATAATATCAATATTAGGGCCTGGGTCAATATGCTGTAACAGTAAGAAATGGCACACTCAACCTGCATACTTGTACAGAATATGTTTTTATTTATCTTATGCAAAATATATAAAATCCTTAATGCTATTTTGCACAAATCTGACCACTTAAAATTCAGTGAGTCAAACTACAATACTAGTTTCTTCAATGTGAATAAACACACTGCGTAATCCTGTCAGAGAACTTTGTTTTTAACACTGTGTTAAATGATAGGGAGTGGAAAAAACCTAACTTACTGACACCATCTTTTTTATACCAAGGAGGTTAGGCCAATAATATTTTTGCACTGTATAATACAGTCACTTAATGTACCAGGAAGAAATCCATTATCAAAGGAGTAATTAAACATAGACGGTAATGGCTGAGTTACCTTAAAGTGCATTTCTACTCTACAAAGAGACTGCAAAAAATGGCATCATAGCATTTGCATGTTTACTGATTGCCAGATTTAGCTTGCCTTTGTGAATTCCCTTGTGAAGGATTTTTTTTTTTTTTCATTTTCCTGCTACCAGCTCATAAAATTCAAAAATTAATCAGAACATTTTGTTAAGCTTTTTTGGTTTTGGTTTTGTTTGTTTGTTTTTTTCTGAGGGAGAGATGTTCTTCTGTTTCCATGATCTCAGCACTGGTACTAACTGTGGGCCAAACTATGTTCTCAACATTTTCATATGAATGCTAATTGGCCTTTAGAAACTGCAGTAAGATAAAAGAATGCTTCAAATCCTGTTAAACCAATACAGACAATCCTATAGACAGAGTTACATATGTGTATGCAGTTATTTCATTCATATACAGTGAAAGCTTGACTCCCCTCACAGCTACAGACAAGGCCCTAAGGTATTGGATGTGGCTGTAATGTAACACAATCTGAGAAAGCAGGTAAATGTCATTGCCCTTTTCATTTCAGCAGGGTGCCAGCTCACTTACCAGTGACTGCCCAAAACATGTAAGTTCCCATGTCTAACTTAATGGTGTTTCTTTCCATTGGGTATTACCATAACTTTTGAAAGGCTCATCTGGTCATTTTGCTGTCTTGGGGATTATCCTGAACATAAGTACAAGACACTGAAAAATTATAGATCACTATGTGTGTTGCTCTAGTGTTAACCTCTCAAAACAATCCGAAGTCTTAATTTTCTACTTCCAACACTTTTCCATTCAATCACATAACACTACCTCCTCTGATTCTTACTTAGGTTTTTCTTAATCCACAAGCAAGTTTAACTGCTTATTTTTTTCTGTCAGGAAGGAGCTGTACCCAGTGAGTTCAAGGGAGGTCAAGGGTATGTCAAAGAATAGCTGGACACAGGTATCTAAGAACACAGACTGCTGCAAACTTGCATTTTGAACATCTGTAAAACTAGGTATGAACAACGTCTTGCCTTTCTCACTCCTATGAGCAGAAACCATGAATACCGCTTTCTTTTCTGAGTTGCAACTCTGTCTTTTATCTTTCAGGTTACCCAGGTAGGCAGACCATATGTGCAGCTGTCACTGTCACCAGGGCGGCTCCCTGTTAGGCTTAATTATCCAAGCCTATATTACTCCCTAAATGGCTTTCTTGATTCATGAGCCTAACAAATCACAACTAAATTGTAAGTGAAGCATAAAGAAAAATCATCAACATCTGAAGGCAGACATATTCTCTGTGTACAATTCAATGATAATAAATTTCTAAAAAGTAATTTTTGACTAAAGTAACCATGGACATGCTGCCAGCTAAAAATTGAAACCTAATGGAAATGGTAATGAGATTTAGAGACATAAAAGAATTGCCGTTTCTTTTACCCTCCTGTGGTCCTTTATAAACTGGACTTCCTGATGTCTCTGTTACTGCCCATCATGCTGTGATGAAACATAATCTTGCTTGTGGTAAAAGGAAGCAATTGCAATGGGATATTTTCTGGCCATGGTGTTGCTTGGCAGATGTAATACAGCTGAGAAATCCAGCTTGCAGAGGGGAAGCAAACAAACAAACAAACCAACCAACGACTCTTAGTAGAGCATACAAGAAAACAAATAAAATGAAATTATTTTAGATTTCAATGCCATTATTTAACATATGGAAGACTTGACTTGGAGAAATCAAGTTTTCCTTGCAAAAGCAAACATCTTTCTAAATATTTCACTTAGACTTCACACCAATTTTTCGGCAAAAATATGTGCACTAGAAAATTTTCATGAACCTCAGATAAAATCTCTTTTTTGCCACTGAACAGATATGTTTGAATTCATAGGGACTAGCTTCTGTTCACTAAGCAAGCCATTTTACTTTATTTCTTAACATTCAAAAGAATTACCATGTAGTCCTGGGGACACCTCTGTTACCACAAAAAAAATGTATTTTCTGAATCTCTGAAATGGCCAGGAGTTATATATTTTTGTAGAACAATTTGACAGCCAAGGCACCAATTCCACAAGTCACTTGCAGGTACTGGATTTTGAGCACATGAACAATCTCATTGTTTTTGATGGGATTTGACTGTTCATGTGTCATTTAGGAATATTACCTGGCAAACAGAAGCTTTCTTTTGTAACATTTGCCCAATTGAGGAGTACAATTACTAATTTAATCTTAGGTTCATAACAAAGGTTCATAAAATAATGATGCTTACAATATATTTTTTATTAGAGCAAAGTTTGTGAAAATATTAGTCCTTAACCAGCACACACAAATCCTTCAGTCCTTCTAATGGCAATAGTACCATGAAAGCCAGTTGTATATAATGGGTTATAGGACTTAAGTTTTTTTCCAAAAATCAGAAAGGAGATGGAATTTTCCCACAGGTCTGGACAGAACCATTCTCTTGGCGGTGGTGTTGGGAAAAGCAGGTGGTTTACAAAAGACTAAGTATTCACACCTCCAGTGTACAAGCTCATAATATCGTGCTATTACTGTTAATTAGGGCTCAGAAATTTTTACTTCTTGAAACATTTGACAGATGATATGCCCTGTTTCAGCCCAGCCCAGGACCTCAGTCCCATCCCTATCCTCATCCTCAGGGAGATGCCTGCTGCCCAGGGCTGGGGCTGCCCCGGCTGCCCCCCCGCTGCCCTGCAGCCTGGTGGGGCAGTGGGATGGTCCTGGCTGCCAGGTCCTGCCCTGCCAGCCCCGGGGGAAGCACCTGACTCTCCTGGTCCCCAGAAGCCCCCAGCCCCACAGTGTCCTGTGTGCCGTTTTTGTATTTCTGTGTGAGAAATCAATACTATGCCATGGTTTGTGATTAAATGGACCATGAGTGAAGAAAGTACTTAACTTATTACTGTCTGTGGTTCAAACCTGAAGCAAGGTGCTGTTGCACTTTTGCATCTTTCCGTTCACGTGGTCCTTTCGTGATGGAGTTCTCAGACACAAACAAAATACAGTCAAAAGGAATAATACTGTCTTGTATAGAATATAGTCCCTTAATCCATGCAGGGTCTGGGTTGAAGTCCTTGAGCAATATTACACAGAGCTTGGTGAAGTTTTACATATCTAGGTGTAAAGACTTCTCACTGTCTAATTATAATAATATGTCTCCATTGCATTTTAGCTGTATACTGTATGTGGACTTATCCTAAGGAGACTGCAAAGGCATCTTTACTTTGTAAATCTGTTGAAGAGTAAATTCATTAGATTCAAGTGTCTTAATGAAACTTATGTCCCCCTAATTACCTGACTGTCTTCACAGGGAAATCCACTGTAAATATGGAGGATTCTGATAACCCCCACTGATACTGCTCTAATTATACAAAACATATTATTCCAATCTGAAAGCCTTTCTTTTAGACCTGCTCTTGATTCCCATTTTTTGATAACATGAAATATTATCTGTTAAGTGTAACCCTTAGAGAATGTATACAAAACCCAAAGGAAGGAAAAAAAAGGTGCAATATAGTAGAAAGACGCCCAGATTAACTGTGCATTAAAGCAGAACCAAGAAAAGCAAAGACATTGCACAGCATGAACAATACTTTTATACAAATCTGAGATTTGCACAGCTCTGAGAAGGAGATCCATCTAAGGATTTATGGCCTTGATCAGAGGCACATCATCATGCAGCCCTCTGAACGTAGATTACTCTGTCTGGACCCTGAGTCTATTCATGCATGGTTTTATCAAGGATTGTGGGTGTGTTCACCTGAACTACTGCTTCCATGACACTGAAGCACATCTCCAGGTTCATGTGTAATTAATACATTCAGTATTCAGCAAGTTACATACAAGCACGAAGTTGAAAACCCAAATAGTGAAATCTGAAGCAAGACTATGCCTTGAAGTGAGACAATTAATTTAAATACATATCCCTGAATTATTGTCTGAGTATGCCTCGCTGCTGTAGTGGAAGCTGAGGATACGCAGAAGATCATGCACAAAGTGCCATCTTATGTTTGCATGTAAAATAACTCAAAGGGGACCAAAGAAAGATGTCAGAAAGATGTCTGCTATTTGGGTCACATCTTTCATTCCACTGTGTCCTGGTTTCGGCTGGGATAGAGTAACTTTCTTTTTAGTAGCTGGTACGGTGCTGGGGTTTGGATTTAGTGTGAGAATAGTGTTGATAACACGCTGATGTTTTAGTTGTTGCTAAGTAGCGCTTATCTTAAGCCAAGGACTTTTCAGTTTCCCATGCTCTGCCAGCAAGCAGGTGTGCAAGAAGCTGGGAGGGAGCAGAGCCGGGGCAGCTGACCTGAACTAGCCAAAGGGCTATTCCATACCATGGAACGTCATGCCCAATATATAAACAGGAGGGAGTTGGCCAGGAGGGGTGGATCGTGGCTCGGGAACTAACTGGGCATCGGTCAGTGGGTGGTGAGCAATTGCATTGTGCATCATTGGGTTTTTTTCTCCCCCCCCCTTCCTTTTTTTGTTATATTCCTTTTCATTACTATTATTATTATTTCATTATTACTATTGTTAATATTGTATTTTACTTTAGTTATTAAGCTGTTCTTATCTCAACCCAAGAGTTTTACTTTTTTTTTTCCTTTCCTCCTCCTCACCCCACTGGGAGGGGGGAGGGGGAAACCGCTGTGTGATGCTCAGTTGCTGGCTGAGGTTAAACCACAACACACTGTTAGACCATTCAAGGTCTGTAGACATAGCAGTACCATTGTCTAGTCACTGAATAGAATGTATTTCTACTAATGTCAGTAAAAGGTAACATTCATCTAGAAATCCCCAGAAATCTGAAGTTCCATGGCGATGCAATACTTTAGGAATCTCTGTATAATACATGTCAATAACCTATGTAAAGTCCGTTTCTCTATAAGAGAGATACGCCAAAGCCAGTAGAAATGAATATATGCTGCTATCTCTTCTTCAGAATTTTTCAGCAACATTGGTGTATTTAAACAGAAAATTATATTCATACTATAGGATTTTATAGGCTAGCAAAAAAATAAAGAAGAACTAATTCTGTGTTAGATTATTTAGCATTCCACAAAAATTGCTTTAAACCCCATTAAATTTCTCTACAAGCTTTCCTTTTAATTCCCGTTCAATTCTACAGAATCTTCCAGAAAGAAATACTGGTTTTGGCAATACAAGCAATAGAAAAGTTCCTGAGAAGGAACTCCTTTGGGGCCAGAGACAGAGAAAGTATGTATTCATCTGAATACAAAGAATCAGAACAGAGTTATAAATGTACAGGATTGCTATTCCCCTTTCTCAACTGCTAGAACGGAAATGTGAACTATTTCCATAAACTTGCCAGCATCTTATGATCTAAAAAGTTATTTTTGAATTTATTTCTCACAGAAGAAATCCTACATCTTCCAATCTAAAATTAGACTGTGAGCCTACCTTATCCTGCAGCCAATCATATGTAAGGTAGGTACTTAAATAAAAATGAGAAATCTGAGAATTCTAAAAGCATTAGAAGTAGGTCACAGGGAGCCTTAGCTATGCTTAAGAGAAACTTTCAGTAACAAAGGTATTCTTGTTAATGAGCTGTAATGTAATCAGCTTTTTCATGAGGAAAAATCGCCTCCACATAAACTGTAAATTGCCACATATAGACCCAATTAATGAAGCTAGAAATTTTTTTACATGCCCTATCCAACGTACTGAGAGGAAAAGTCCTTGCATGTGGAACAGCTCTCAGGTGCACATTAGATAGTCACTTATTGCTGGTTCTGTTTAGCTGCATTAGATTTAAAGCAAGGTGTTCCACTTTCACGAGGTTAGTAAAGAAACACTGACTCAGTGAATGACCCGCTTAAGTCGTTTAGAAAAGGAAAAGAATCAGTAACTGGTGTCTTAATTGCACAAGTTTCGTTTCTACAAGCCTGAGCCTGGAGACTGTGGCAGCCCTGCGTCTGCTCCCTTTTTTTTATGAGGAACCAAGTGCGATATGGTGTCTATTTTAAAGTTAAAAGTGCCAGGAACTGCAGACGTGTGGAGAATGCCCTGTTGGTGTGCAGTAACAGTACAGGAAAAAGTAACATCTTTTCTTATTCAGTATCTTTTCTTTTCCAGGTTTAACAAAACAAAAGCTGCCTGCAGGAGCTGAAGAGCAGTTGCACACTCTTGGACTTAGCAGCTGAACTTCTATATTCAGGGGTCAGTTTGGAGCTCATGTTCTAACAATATCTGTCAAGATCTCAGGTACATTTGCGAGGACCTTGTTGCTGCCTCACTAGTTGGCTGTCAATAGCAGGAGATGCTACTTCTGATTAAACTCAGACTAAAAGTCATACAGGGACTAAAATGTGCTTTTGTACAGAAGGAAAATCTAGTTAAGATCTCAGGAACAATGAGTGAGCTACAGACTCATCCTTTCTAAGACATGTGCAACTAGAAAAAGAAAATATTTCTTTTAATATTAAAAGAGTATTACTTATAGCTTAAAAATATTACATTTCCTAAAATTTTATAGACTCAAGTGAGGCATTCATTTTCTTCAGTGATTTCAAACCACTTAGCTAATCTCTTCCATTAATTTTCTGAGTTCTTGGCAATGTTTAGTAAAAGTTTTTTTCAGCCTGACTAATTCCTGATTAGGTTTTTTTTTTCAGCCTAAACTCATTCCTGATCTAGAGATTTAGTGTACTTTTGGTGTGTCTAATTTGCTATTTATTTTCATAGAATCATAGAATCATAGGAAGGTTTGGGTTGGAAGGGACATTAAAGATCATCTAGTTCCAACCCCCCTGCCATGGGCAGGGACACCTTCCACTAGACCAGGTTGCTCAAAGCCCCATCCAACCTGGCCTTGAACACTTCCAGGGAGGGAGCATCCACAACTTCTCTGGGCAACCTGTTCCAGTGCCTCACTACCCTCATAGTAAAGAATTTCTTCCTTATAACTAACTTAAATCTACCCTCTTTCAGTTTAAAGTCATTACCCCTCGTCCTGTCACTACATGCGCTTGTAACAAGTCCCTCTCCGGCTTTCTTGTAGGCCCCCTTTAGGTACTGGAAGGTTGCTTTAAGGTCTCCCCGGAGCCTTCTCTTCTCCAGGCTGAACAACCCCAACTCTCTCAGCCTGTTTTCATAGGAGAGGTGCTCCAGCCTTCTGATCATCTTCATGGCCCTCCTCTGGACTCACTCCAACAGGTCCATGTCCTTCTTATGTTGGGTGCCCCAGAGCTGAATACAGTACTCCAGGTGGGGTCTCACAAGAGCAGAGCAGAGGGGGAGAATCACCTCCCTCGACCTGCTGGTCACCATTCTTTTGATGCAGCCCAGGATACGGTTGGCTTTCTGGGCTGCAAGTGCACATTGCCAGGTCATGTTGAGCTTCTCGTCAACCAACAATGCCAAGTCCTTCTCCTCAGGGCTGCTTTCAATCCACTCATCACCCAGCCTGTGTTTGTGCTTGGGATTGCCCTGACCCATGTGCAAGACCTTGCACTTAGCCTTGTTGAACTTTATGAAGTTCGCATGGGCCCACCTCTCAAGCCTGTCAATGTCCCTCTGGATGGCATCCCTTCCGTCCAGCGTGTTGACCGCACCACACAGCTTGGTGTCGTCGGCAAACTTGCTGAGGGTGCACTCAATCCCACTGTCCATGTTGCCAACAAAGATGTTCAACAGCACCGGTCCCAATACCAACCCCCGAGGAACAACACTTGTCATATTTTTGTCGTATAATTTTGTCATATTATTTGAAGAACAACATGCATATCACCTATAAAAGGCTTACTATACAGTTATTTTTTTAATTACCAGATATTTTTAAAATCTCTAATTTTTTGGTAGTCCTTATTTTGCAATATGATATTTGGGCTAGATAAACCAAGAACTTTCTGCAACTCTATACATCTAGCAAAGACTAAAATGTATCTAGCATTCAATTGTATTTGCATACAATTTAAAAATTTTGGTGGGATACCCATACAGGTAAAGGAGCAACTGTATGATTAAATGGAAGTGTTGGTATTTCTCTTAGGATGCTATGCGGGGGCAATTCTTGCTATTTTTAAAGACTAATGGCATAATCGTATTTTCAATTACATGAACCACTAAGTAAATTTCCTATTTCCAACTGCCCTAGTCTCTTACATTGCCCTTATAAAAACTCCTCTTTATTCCTCTTCTAATTCTTTTTATTTCTACACAGTAAAAGCATTGTGCTGCATATTTCAAACACTTTCATTTAAAATTCATTGGCTAATAATAGCACATTTAATGTACAGATGTGTTTACTGGGCCTTCACACTTCATATTAAATCAGCTCAGAAAGAGTAACGCTATTCTCTCTTTACTCCTACCCCTAACACTGGGTAGTGCAATTGCGCTTATGAAATCCCCACACACCCACTCTTTGGTCACTTCAGGATGTTTTTAATGGTCATTTTCTACCAAAAATATGCAGTAAATACAACATGCCTATTTCTTGAGAGTCTTTAGGCACTGAATTTCTGAAGCAAATTTCGAAAACACGTTCCCTGTATCTGACCTTTAGAGTACTTCTCATGAGAATGAATATAATAAACATACCACTGCAACCATCATATGAATATGATAGTTGTACCACTATAGCAGCTTCAGATATTAATGAGGTCAACAGCTTAGCCATTTTCTTTTAAGAAGTATTGAAATTATATATTTTTATAAATAAGATAGTTTAGTATTAGCAGTGATACTGCTCAAATAAGATCATTCAGAGGTTATCAAAGCTACACATTTCAGTGCCTGATAATTTAGATTTTCTGTTGCATAACCTGTGAGAAGCATTAGAAGAACATTTATCATTTTTGCAAGTATCTAGAAAAAATAGCCAATAGAAATACAAAAGAACACAGGATAATTTGTCCATCTCTGGCTATGAATTCTTAAGTTCCTTCACAACCCTGTCTGCTTGAGATCATGAACTTATTACCCCATTTCAGTTCCAAGAATTTTACAACATTTATTCCTGATTCTCAGTAATTTCTATTTAATTTAAAATATCTTTGGAAGAGGTTTTTTCCCCATCAGTCTCCTTTGCCACTTCCAATACTGCTTCATCCCAGGCAACTAGTTGGTGAAACCATAGTATATAGACTCATTCACAGACAGTGCTTGGTTTGTTCACTTTTTATGTAACAACAGTTTCTCCTCTTTCCATCAACTAGGACAATGGAAACTGTGCTTACAAAGAAACATGTCTCATAGTTTACATTAACCTTTGCATGACTGGATTATGGAAGAAATGCTGGAATTTTAGTTTCTGCTTTTTTGCAGCATTTATGGAGGTGTCATTTTTAGTTTCATGTCTTCGTTTCTATTTTGTGGCTTTATCTTCAAAAAGATAAAGCACTGATCTTCAGAGAAAGAGTTTAACTGTTGGAACTGTCAAACAACTGTTCCGTGAATGGTTAATTTTTCAAATGTGAGCATAGATACCAGATGGCACAATGAAAAAAAAATCAACTTGTTTCATTGTTCAGCAATAAGGATTTTTCCATCTGCTGGTTCAATACTAACTTAGTTTACATTCACTTACAGCCAACACAGTTAAAAGTCTACTTTGAAGTGAAACCTTCCAGAAATGGAAGAAAATGTCTGAGTGGATATGCAATGAAGAATTTCCCTTATGCAGCAGACCATTCCCACTGCCTTATACATACAAACACTTATAGCCCTTTTGTAGGGGTGAGAGTCATGTGATAAATTGCATGATCAGGTGATAAATTACAGAGCCATGTGATAAATTAATTTGTCATGTACCTTTGACTGCCTTAGCTGCCCTTTATCCACTAATCTATCTCCTGGGACTTTCTTTAACATCCAAAGCCCTGAACAGCTTCAGATATATGCCATCTTAATTTTAAATCAGCCAGACAGTAAAAAAAGTCTCTTTCTTCTTATATTCAGAAAAATGAAACAAATCAACGAAGATTCACTGAGGATGATGTTAACTTCTCTGGCTCTGACAAATTTTCTTAGACAAAATGACCCTCATTTTACAGTCAAATCTCATTTACAGAGATAGAAACTTTTGTGTTCTTTTCACTGGAAAAGGGGTACATCTTCAGCTTTTTAGTAACAACCACACAGCAGCTTTTAACCCTGGAAAATTCTCCCTAATTGTTCCTTTTTACTTAAAGAAAAGCTACTATAGACCACAGTCAGAAGGTTTTAAGTTTCACTATTCCTGTCCTGTATTTGATAACTAAGGCATCTAATTCTACATTTGGAAAGAAAGATATATGTATGTGTGTCCATGTATACATATATATAAAAACCTAATTTTCCAATTTTAAAAACTTCTAAAATAATTTGTTAAAATAGGCTTTTTGTAATATACGTGCTATACACACAGTCTCCATTGGTATGTGATCAGTGCAAAGGAGTTATTGCTACAAATTTGAGAAGTGGGGACCTGCAAGTCGTCAATACAGGACATCCCTACTGTGTCATACACTTACCCACTCTGTAGGCCCATGTGCATGGTCCCAGATTCACAACGCTTCAAAGATTAGCAGCTGGTGGTGAAATTGGCCTGTACCAAGAAGAAATGCTACTGGAATACAAGTACTCCTGGCTGCCTTGAGATCTCTGTGATCAGCTGCCAAATTCTGTAAATGACCAGCCAGCCTTTAAAAGATAGTATCTCACCTGGAACATTCTCAGGTAAATATGTAGCCCCAGATTACACCGTGATTGCCTTCTTAGGGTAATCACCTTAGGGTAAACCTTAGACTTCTCATATCTTTGCAGTGCTCTGTAAAAACCCTAATGCAGAGGAATGCTAAGATTTTCTTTAACAACTCTGGAGAGGGACTTTCCTAATAACACACCTGCCATAAGAGTTCTTCCACAATTGGTGTCTCATCATGTGCATATGCCAGAAGGAGAATAAGAGGTATAGCTAAAGTCTTCCAAGGCTAGATTTCCTTCTCCTACATGACTGATCTATCAACAAAGGCCATTGGATCTTTCTGAGAAGGTGACAGAGCTGGCACTAATGGCTACCCATACACCTAGCTGGGATTGCAACTGTCCCAGTGCCTCTCTTTATTTCCAGCACTGCCTTTCCTACATGACCATTTATGGACAATTAGATATGGATAACTGGCAGCCCAGCAGGATAAATTCTAAACCAGTTGTGCTGTTGCATCACACAATTCCTGAGGGCCTTGCTTTCCACATCTTCATAGTCAGTGTAATAATAACAACTGGCTGAAACAACTAATGAACGCTAGCAAAATGCTTCACCTGTGGCAGGGGAATGACCAGAATGCAAGACCTCTGACATTTAATTCAGCTGTTCTTTCTTTGCAGAAGGAACAAAAAGTGGGAAAGCAGCATAACACATTGATATTTTGTATGAAATGTGATTTGCTGGTATCACTTGCCTCATGGGCTAACTTTTCTAGATTCAGGAAATTTTGAAAAAAAGAAATAAAAATCCAGAGGTGAAAGTTTAGGCAGAAAAAGGTTAGAAGTTTTCCATCACCTGTTGTTGGTTTTTATTATCTGACCTTGCTTTAGTGTTGCTGTATACATGTCGGTTACTTATAGGTAACTGGCTATGAATAATTCTCTCTTTAACACAGACTTGGCATTTGGGAAGGCACAGTTCACTGGAAACTGCAGCAGTATAATAGCAACTCATTCATTGTTTAGCTTATTTGTTTATTTGCAGAGGAGACAGTTCAGCTGATGAACATTCAATAAATACCCTTTTAGAGAATCTCTGGTATACAACCTCCCAGCTGATGATGTCAAAGTACATTTTAAGTGGTTTATAAAAATCTTGCAAATTTAGCCTGCCTGAACCATTTTCTTCTGCATGTAAATTCATCAGTCCTACCATAGCAATAAGGAAGTCAAGGCAGAGCTCTTGAACATTTTCCTAAAGATCACACTGAAAGTCTGTGACAGGAATCATTGATGCTAAATCTCTTAAATCCATTCCTATTTTGGTTTTGGTTTTGGGTTTTTTCTTCGTTGTAAGTCCATACTTCTGTTGTGGGATAGGTGGAAAATAATCAGACAACCAAAACAGCAGGTAGTAATTTCAGTGCCAACATTATTTTAGTAGTGATTTTGTCCAACTTTCTGACAAGCCAAAGAATAAGGATCTTGAAACCATTCCCTCTAATTTAAGAATAAGGACTTAGAATAAGGTATTGAGCTTAATTCCCAATGTATAAGTAGGGCTGTGCATCAGTGAAGTCTGCATTTTGCCAGGAGTTTCTCAGAGAAATATGAATCAATGGTGTCATTTCTTACAAGTTAAAAATGAATGATGAACAAAGAAATTTGATAAAATCATTGGCACAGCATCAGTTCATCTCACCTTTTGCTTAGGCTTTGATATGCAGAGGAAACAAAGACTTTTTAGCCGCTTTTGATGGAAACATGGAGTACCACTTGTTTCCGTGTGAGGTTTCTTAGTTGACATGAGTGAAATAAGAAATCTGCAAGCAAAGGATTTGGGGTGACAACCAAACTTGCTAAATTTATTTTATAGAAGTCTTCAGCATGCAACTCTGATCACCTATTCTGTCCAATGTTAGTGTACTACTTTTTTCCTAACCACATAGTGCTAGCATGTTGAATCAGTTTTCAAATTACGGGAAAAGATTATTCAACACTTGCAATAGCAACAAGGCGAAGGTCCTCAAACCCACATCCTATTAATTATTTTCATATGGGATGTTCTTTACCAGTGTAATAAGAAGATAATTGCGATGATCCTATCTAAAAACTCTCCGTAGCTGGAGTCTATTCAGTTGGCTGCTTGCCTGAATTCATTCATGATGCCAAGTCACCCTATTACAAGCCTTAACTTCAACGCGTATCACAGGAGCCATTTTCTGAGGGAGACAAGCATTTGAAAGAAGAAGCACTACGAGAAAAAAATACTTTTTCTTGCTTAATCTCTGATAGTCCCTACATTCTGTCAATACATAGCATTATTTATACATCCATAATGTCTAAAAATTAATGGTAAATTGACTGGAAAAAAACCCTCATTTACTAGCCAAAGCCCAGATAATACACTTCCTGTTTTCAAAAATGAATCAGTTCGGTTTGATTCTCTTTTCGTTTGCATTGAATTTGTGTACATAGAATACAATAAGCAATTCCATGTTTATGCTTGATTCTGTTTAAAGACAATTTATAGTGAGTTAACACTAATGAGAGACAAATTAAGAAAATCAAATTTTTGCAAAGTTAAATTGGCTCAAAGTAAATAAAGTACTTAGTGAAGTAAGTGGGAAAATTACACTAAATTATTAAGTGTTGAACCACCATCCTATTTATCTCACCCTGCCATTTTTAAAAATAGCTTTCAGCATACATGTTTGCTATCATTCCTACCGTAGAAAAACTATGGCATATATTTTTTGAAACACTTTCTTTCTATTCGGCAGACAGGAAACGTCACTGTTGATCACAGCTTTGATCCATCTATGAGACTACAGTTTCCCTTCCACACAAGGGCCAATAACTGGTGTAGTCCCACAATAACTAAAACACTTCAGAGTGTTCCCAGCAAAGTAGTCTGAACTCTCAATGTATTATCTGTGCTGAACATATTGTAAGATACAGACTTCCTCGACCACTCCTGCTCTATAATAAGCTCAAGTCAATCAATCACTCCACTTACTGTTACAAAATTAATATTTTTATAAAGAACAACGATCCTCCTTTTTTTTTTACCTGACAGCTTGTCCTAAAATACATGTCACCATCTTTTATAGAAATATCAGATTAATGTAGCCTGATACCACTGATCCTAAGGGGAGATTACAAATGCTAAATGATCTTCAGTTTATATTTTCCAACACCATAACAGCAATAATATTTTGTGTCAGTAATGCCATGGAGTTAAGTCTATAGGGAAGTTGGGTTCAGTTTCTGGTCTTTTGCTTAGTCCCTAAATGGAGGGAATGATCCATACAACTTGGGCGCAAGTCCCTTAGGCCAATTAGTTCATTTTAGACACAGTCCGTCTAGAAAGACCTAACACTTTGGATCATGTTCTATTAGCACAAATGCTTCTGACTTCATGCATTTCACATTCACTTATACAAAAGTTTTTGGAAGGGAAACATCACAGTCTCACCTAAGAAGGATCTATCATTCCTGAGCAAAGGAGAGAGGACTACAGAGCAATTGCAAATTAGAATAAAGCTCCCTGTGGGTAGTTCTTGAAATTTTTGTGTCTGCTATGGCTCTTTCAGGAATACAGAACATCCTACCATCTGCTTAAGAAAAAAGTTGTATGTTGAATTAACTAGACAATTTTTCACCTGTAAATATAAATTATTTAAAGTCTGATACTCAAAGAAAGAAATTAAGGGCTTTTTTAATGGAAAATTTTTCCTTTCTAGCCAGGCACTTTCAACAGTTTAATGGTAGGCAATAGAGATGCAGAGCTGTGTAAGTATCCGGTTAGCAAAAAGTCAACAAAAGTTTGCACGATGTTATTACTATGCAAAACAAGGACAGTGAATTGAGTACCTTTGCTATCATGGATGCTGACATTATCTAGGAAATAAATCATCTCCCCTGCTACTACCCCAAAGGAAAGAAATTTAGAAGGTGTTTGCATGGAAAGAAGAGTGTCTGCCAAGAAAGATAAATTACTATACATAGTACCTCAGAAGAAATAGTTTGTTCCAAATTCATTCAAGGTGTAACTCTATTACCTACTAAAGACTCTTACCAAGAATGTATAAAGCCTGCTCACAGTTAATATTTTTAATGTATACACTATCAGTATTTTTCATATAAAATAATTAGTTCTGTGTGGAAATATTTGTACTTAACAGCTGACTATGAATTTTCCTGCTGCATGAGATTCAAAATCACATACCTTATCCCCACACATTCACTGTTGATAAGTTTGGTTATATATGCACTTGCAGTCTCAGGTTTTTCCTTTGTAAGAACTACTTCTTGACACTACCTGAAAACAGCTTTTAAAGTTTTGCAATAGTGCAATGAAAGAGCAAAGCTAGTGTTATCCTTACAAAGTGCTCTGCCATTACAGTGGGCATTATCTAGGCATTTTTCATTTTCATTTAATATCCAGAGATCTTGTATGATTTTATGTCCACATGATTGCTTATGGTTTAATTGCAAAAAAACAACCAAACAGAACAAAATATTTCACATACAGTGTAAATGGCTACAAAGTACACCAAAAACGACTCCTCTAGTATATTAAAGTGCTTTGCTGCTCTTACCTCTTTTTAGATTTAGCAAATCATAATGTATAGCCATGACAACTTGTGTAGAAATTTCTCATGATCTCAGGAATTATTTAATTTATTTAATTTAGAGTAAATGCTGTCTACGCATTACAGTGACCCAGCATGGAACTTTGACTTAGCAGCACAGATTGCACAGGGATAATTTTGGAAAAGGCACTGAGAAGCCTGTTTGTTTGCATTCTGCTGGCTAGAAAGGTAACATCAGCTTTAGCATCTCTCTAAAAGACTTTTTAATTAAAACCATTCTATCTCAGAAGCACAGAATGCTTCCAATTTACTACCTGGTGCCTGATACATGAAATAGAGCCATGCTCTCACAGAAACACAAGGAGCCCAGTCACCCAGTAGGAGGGAGGGGGAAGAACATGTATTGTAAAAATTGTAAAAAACCGCTTTTAATAATTAACCAAAATAGCTCATTTTACACACATAGTCAAAACAAGTAAAGGAGAACCAAGCAGAGTCATGAGCTTCTGTAATGTTACTCCCTCAAAAATTAAATTACTATTTTTCAAAGGAGAATTAAATCAGCACTTTTCTAGCTATGGAAAGAAACAAAGCAAAACATAGTATTCCCATTTCTGGTTAAATCTCTGTTTGAGTTAGAGCAACATCAGGGTATGTACCCTGGTCCAGGCTAGGATTCGATTTCCCAAAGCACTTAATCAGACACACGACATTAAGCATGTGAATGGCCCCATTGAACTCAATGGAAGTATTCATAAGCTTTAAGTTATGTACATACTTAGGTACTTTGTAGGTAGAAGCCTAAAGTCCTGCTTCTGTGTTAGACACTCTGTAGGAGAGAAGTGCTGAGGGACAAATTTGTTATTATAAAGCTCCTCGTGTGCAATCGAGAAGTTTGCTTGACTGGCAGACTCTATTGACTCTACTGAGGGCAATATAGTCTTCCCCCTAAAAATTTATGATTGTTGCATAAAAACTCCCCAAATGTCAGAGTTTTATTGCTATGCTAAATGTAAAGTTTTGTTTTCTGACAAGAGAAATTAAATAAATTTAAATATGTAAGTAAAATAAAAGATAGTAAAACCAATTAAAATGAACTATAAAAAACAAATCAAATGTTAATGGCCTAGAAAATATATATACAAAACTGAGTTCAAATCTCAGGAATTTCCAGATACATTCAAAACCCATAACTAATTATTTACAGTAGCTTTAACAGTTTAGGGTTTTTTTTTAATTTCATGTATATTTAAAGTGACATATACTTAGAAAAGATACTTTGATCTGTAATTGTTGTGTATGAAGATAGACCTGTGGGATAAAGGTGTAAGGCATCTTGTATCTTCTGTTGACTAAATGAGAAAGGCAATGGTACGTGCCTACCAAAGCAGCCAAAAATTCAGAAACTGTTAAGAAAAGAGCATAATGAATTAGTCTTCATAAGGCACAAAATGAAGCCCTGTGCATCCCAAGGAATTTACTGTTTTCACACAAGACTTCTGGCAGAATGACTGTAGAGAGGTGGGCAGTGGTCATGGAAACAATCATTCTGCCATTCCTCATTTTCATAGAAATACAATGGACTTTCTGCTTTATGCTCTGCCTCTCCCTCCTCCTCCAAAAGGAGATCTGAGACCTGAGCTGAGTGACAGAAATTTTATGCTATCATATTTCTTTATGCTGAATGGGTCAATAAATCTCATATACCCTCCTTTCCTTCTTGGAGTCCCTCTAGCCATACTGACGGGTGTTCATTTTTCTCTTGATATTATTGTGACTAACTCCCTGAGCAATGCAGTGAGTAATTCCTTCAAAGCTTCAATACTGAACTCTAACTGGAGAAAAAAAGTGTGTTTTTTACATACATGTGTGGTCTAAAAATATTCAGCGTGTCAGCATAGACGGCACCAGGCACTGTATTCTACTCACAGCTCAACCTATTACACACCACAAGTATAAAGAACTGCTGACAGGAAATCTATGACTTAAGATCCAGCATAGAAAACATTGATGCAAACAGCTAGTACCCAAAGAACCTGGCATTTATTGCACTTTGTACTGTAAGCACAATTTTGTATACCAAAGGTCAGGGTGGAGGGATTAACTTTTCTCACATGTTCAGGTAAACTGTCTATCATACCTCAAATAAGCAACTTTAAATATAGAAAAACCTTAAGTAATTGTAAATTTACCATCTGCCTCTTTCTTTGTTACTGCACTCTTCCATCTGCATATCACGACTACATGCAGTTAAGAATAAAACAAATAACAACGTCAGTCTTTTTGTGAAGTTCAAAATGCAGAATTGTTATCCACACCAAAGATGCTCTAAATGTTTTCTTTTTCTTAGGATATCTATTGTTTGATTAGTTAGAAGTTATACCATTATCTCACAGGGACTCTGCAACTAATGCTATTTTCAGGTCATGGGTGTGACAAGACATTTGCTTTCCGCAGAAAACCATAGGGGTGGCCGAATCTCATGGCTAGAGACAGTGTCCAAGAGTCGGGACTTCTGATACCCATACCTGTCACTGCCCTTGCCTCCTCTGCTCCCAGTTTACCTATCTGAAAAATGATCATAAAAATACAGTTGTCCTGGTTTTGGCTGGGACAGAGTTAACTCTCTTCTTAGTAGCTGGTACGGTGCTGGGTTTTGGATTTAGTGTGAGAATAATGTTGATAACACGCTGATGGTTTAGTTGTTGCTAAGTAGCGCTTATCTTAAGCCAAGGACCTTTCAGTTTCCCATGCTCTGCCAGCAAGCAGGTGTGCAAGAAGCTGGGAGGGAGCACAGCCGGGGCAGCTGACCCCAACTAGCCAAAGGGCTATTCCATACCGTGGAACGTCATGCCCAGTATATAAACAGGGGGGAGTTGGCTGGGAGGGGCGGATCGCTGCTCAGGCATCGGTCAGTGGGTGGTGAGCAATTGCATTGGGCATCACTGGGTTCCCCCCCCCCCCCCCTTCCTTTTTTTGTTATATTCCTTTTCATTACTATTATTATTATATTTCATTATTACTATTGTTAATATTATATTTTACTTTAGTCATTAAACTGTTCTTATCTCAACCCACGAGTTTTGCTTTTTTTTTTTCCTTTCCTCCTCCTCACCCCACTGGGAGGGGAGGGGGAAGTGCCTGCGTGGTGCTTGGTTGCTGACTGGGGTTAAACCACGACAACAGTACATGGGTATATTAGGTTAATGTCTTCAAAGTATCTCTATAAAGTGTCCTTGAATGAAAGGTCACTAAAAGAGCAAGATATAATAGATATTCTTCTGAACAGTAGCATGATTTCACTTGTTTAGGCATAAATCAGTCATTTAAATCATACAAAGTACCAATAAACAACACAGTTAATATTCAATCTGCTGTAAAAAGACAAGATGCAGGAATAACGTGTTCAGGAAAAAAAGTGAAATCAGAAGAATAAGGGAGCCTGAAAGCTCCAATTATCGCCTATTTTCCATTTTCATTTTCTTCAGAACTATTTTGTGAGTCCCTAGGAAGTATTTAATCATCAGTTGTGAATGATGTCACTCCATTTATGTGTCATCTGCTGCATCAGTACCAGCGCATATGCACTGGGGATGTACAACATCTCCAATAGGGTCAGATGAAAAGAAAAATTTTCTCTTGTGTTATGTGTTTGAATGATGTAAAGCAGGTCATGTTCTTCAAAGATGTCTTCTGTATAATTCAAAGCAAAAGGAAGAGTTCAAATTGAATCTTTGATAGAAACTGCTTTTTAAAGAGACCCCCTGTCTGAAAAGATTGGTATTCATGAGGCTTTAAAACATATTTTGATGTCAGCTTACCTCAGTATTGACACTGTTTTGACTGCTGCAGAAAAAAAAAAAAACTATTTGCAGCATTTCAGCTAGATTTTATTGACACATTTGACTGTGCTTCGAGTTTTAAAGAGAAAGAAAAATACTGAAGAGTTAAAAGCATGCTTTCTCCTTGTTGCCTGTCCTCTATATACACTGCTGACAGCTTTTCTCGTGGTAATATAGCTTATTAAAAAAAGGGGAGGGATCTACAACGGGAATCAGAGCCGCTGCAACACAAATAACTGCGGAACAGTGCAAAGGGAGACACACATGCTAAACTTGGGTTTACAGCAGAGTCTCTGATTCCTTCTACTCTGTGGGGTCTTAGTGGAGCTGAATTCTTAGTAGAGCTATATGGAAGTCTGCAGCACTGAGCAAAGAGTGTCCTGTATTTAATGCTGGCATTTTTATTTTTCACTTAGAAGTGGCAGTAGGTAGCCATTTTTTGAAAGCAAGATCCGATGCAATACAACACAGAGACTGCCTTGAACTGACATCCCTGAAGTCATATCAGTCAGATGAGAAAGCTTGAAAAAACATAAAATAGAAGTGCACTCTCTTCAGACATGGGATACCTTTATGTATATACAGTAGAAGAAACTAAACTAAATTGGTGTATATATCTTTTTTGAACCCGTGTTTCCAAAATCCCCAAGCTTAAAGCGTGGATTTGTTACCTAATTTGACTTACTCTGTGGGATCAACTCTTCAGATATTACTGAGTGCTCTGAAAATACCTCTGGAAAATCAGGACACTTTAGGGTACCAGCAGTCATCAACAACATGAAAAAAAGTATAGATTTCATACGTATCTGTATGTATGTATGCAGATGTACATACAAACTGAAAAACATACTTATCTGCCCATATATATATACACACACAATATTTTATGCACACAAATATATAGTTACTGAAATTGATAAATGCTCAAGACCACTATTGTGTTGTTTTCCATGGAAGGTCAGCAAAAGTAGTTAACTAATAAATGCTGATATTTTACAGCTATCTACAAAAAGCAAGTACTAGTGCCAACTAATCTCTGGTAATCAAAAAACACATTACACAGAGCTTTCAAAGTATTTCTCCAATTTTAGACATAAGAACTTTTCTAATTTTTAATAACAAGTTCTAATTATATGGACCGATATGCATTTTCTACCAATTTATGAGAAAACTTAAATGCAATGGAATCAATAGTCTGGACATTCAACACCACTAAATAAGCAGCACAGTAAAAACTGGCACCAGGACAAAAGGTAGAAGGAAATTGTTGCTTGTCATTGTGGGGGAAAAGAAAATGTGTGTGCACTCAAAGTCATTAGGAGAAAACACTGTTATTACGCTTTACCTAAGAAAGATGCTACAGAGGAATATTTGCAGTAATACTTGCCATGCCAAAAAGCACTTGTTAAGTTTGTGCGCATCCCCACACAAACTACAATTTTGTACAAGACCTGTCCATCAGGCCCAATATCCTGTCTATGATGGTAGCTCGTAACACCATATGCTACAGGAAAAGGTGTCGTAGCCCTGCAGTAAGCACATGTGGGATAATCTGTTTCCCCAGATATACAGTTATAGACCCAGAAGGGCGAATGCTACAAGAATATCTTATGTAAATAATCAATTTAAAATTCAAACTTTGGGAGACTGGATGTTTGCCATTTGAATTCTGAATCTTTGCTTCTCTTCTTGTAACGTTACTAGAAAGGACATTGCCTGATTTTGCAGCATTGCAAAATGTCATTGCATAAAGCCATAGTGAGGTAGCTACTTCACTTTTTTCTTGTGTGCTTACTTTGACAACCCCCGGAGAGCATACAAAGCAATGCTTTAAGGTGACTTGTACACTAACATATAGAAGAACAGTATATTTTCTTTCCCTCATCTGTTTACTTTTCCTTTGTATTTGAAACTCATCACAATTTATGATCTTCTTTTACTGTGTGTATTCAGCCCATTCCCCTTGTTCCATTGCAAACATCTGTTTTAGAATACAAAAGCCCTTCCTAACCAAGTGAAAACAATACTGTAAAGCTACATAGTTTGATTTTTTGCAACTTTCTTCACACTTTAATAGTGTAATTCAATATCATTATGCAACACTGGGCTGCAAAAGAACAGAGAAGACACTGTAAGACTCAGACTATCTTGAAAATTGTTCGTGTTTTTATTAATTTTTGTTAGCATATAAATAACTCAACTAAATAAACCCCAAGTTAACATTTTTCTGATAATGAACCTTGTTAATTCACACTTGTATAAACATGAATTCTACATCATTACTAAGACATTTTGCTGATGTCATTCAGAATATACTAACCCAGCTTTAATATGACTGGGGTGAGTTAAAATTAAAACCTCTGCTCTTGTAATACGCATAAAAAAGCCTGGGGTGGAAAGTGCATCCCTTACGCAAATCATAAAACTAACATGGATCATCTGCCGACTTAAAGTGGTCGTGCCAAGAAGTGACAGGGTAGTCCCAGACCACTTGCCTCTCAGCCACGCTGCTATCAAAGGGTCAATTTACTGTAAAAAGAGATCCTGATTGTTGTGGTCCGTGCATGTATCCTCTAGGAAATTTAATGAAGGAAACAGGTTATAAATACTGTTTATGTTTTCCGGAAAAAAAAAACAAAACAGGAGATTTTAATAGCTCTTGACTCAAAAAGAACATTAAAAAAAGAGGTAAGGAAAAGCAAATAGCTTTGCATAGACAGAAAACTTATCTTGTGTCACTGTGTAGGTGATAAACATTATTGTAATCATGGTATCAAGAGGTTATTGAATATTCCTGAAGTAACAATGAACTAAGACATCTGTAAATCATTATCAGGTTACGTCATTGTGACCTCAAAAAGATCTTGTGAAGAGCCACAAAATAATCCCTGTCACTACAACATAAGACAGTATGTCACTCTCATTTTCCAGAGAATTTGCCATGTAGTTACCATAAAAAAAATTACTTGTGGAACTCAATGGAAAATGAGCAAACAGGAATATGAACAAGGCAAAAGAAAGAAATAACGTGAAAGCACAGACATTTTGTAGAAAACAGTTAAATATAAGAAAAATATTTACTTATTCCTAGAAAAAAATATTTCATTGTTTCAGTATCTTCCACCCCTTTAAGGGCGTGCCACTGAGAGGGGAAAAAAATTAAAGTGTTAGAATTAAAAGTGCATTTGTATGAAAGAATGAATCATGACAAATCTCCCATGAAAATGAAAATCCACTAGCCAGAATTTGCCCCATACACTCCACAGGTTTCACAGGAAATCCATAACTCTACCTGACAATTGTGTTTTGCATTTACTGATGCAATGAAGAGTGAAGATTTTGGCCCTTTGTCTCGGTTGTACTGAGTTGTATCAAGAATACAACTTGTACTGAGTTTATTAACAATTTTGCTAATTCTCAGGAAAACTGCAGGAGCAGAATAGACAAAAACTAACAGGACTTTTAGCAAAAATTATAGCAAAGGGCAATGTCTTTTCTACCAAGCAACATGTCTAAATTATTTGCCTTTGGCCCTTTACCAAGGGATTTCTGTGTTTTTCACCTCCATCTTCCCACTCATATTTGAATATTCCAGTTTTTCAGGGTTATTGAAATATTTGCTCTTCTTTACCCCTTTCCCAGACTCTAAGCATTTTTTACTTCCTGTTTCTTTCTTAGACGGAATAAGATGGGAGGGAAAGGAATGAATTTCTTAGTTTCTGGGATGCTATAACAGAAGAAACGTTACTCTGTTCAGTTACAATAAATCAAAGTTAATAATATAAACTCTTAAAATACAGTGTTGCTATGAGAAACACTTGTAATTGACTGAATGTTTTCAAAATATGTATATTTCAGTTGCTCATGTTTATTGAATTTGGGCTAACATACAGGCTTAACACCTGCCAAAGGAAGTCTTTTCTTTTTATATTTTAATTTCAGGGCAAATTAGGCAAGCAGTTTCCAAGTAGTAAGAAACCAAAAGCCATATCTATTTGCTGTGTTCCAACACAAGAATATATTTCTCTGCCCAGAAAACTAAGATTTTCTTAGAATAATGTGGGGGCTTCTTTAATAAAAAAATATATTTTAGGATTTTTTATCATAGAATCACAGAATATCTCGAGTTGGAAGGGACCCGTAAGGATCATCAAGTCCAACTCAATGCCTTTTGAATTTAATTCAGTGAGTTGTGGGTGGTGTTTTTCTCATGTCCTGGTTGCATTACAAACTTTTCTTTATGACCATAAGTCTAGAAACTTAAGACAATAAAAAATGAGAAGCTGAGATTTTCAGACATCCACTTCTTTCCACATTCTTTGGATAAATCACAACACTCAAAAGTTCTAAGACATCTGCTAAGGTTGTGAGATTTGGTGCTGTTGTCACATCTGCTGGTGTTGTTCCCTCTGCTCCTTTCTACCTCACCACTTCTCCATGTATTAGTTAACACACATCACATCTAGGCTGCTAACTCTGGAGGAAGAGGAGTGGCCTCTAGTTTATACTTGCACTCCACATATCCTACCAAGGTCCATGCTTCTCATGGCTCAAACAGCTAGCACAAATTTAAACATCCATAATGGTATATGGCAATAAAATATATCTTACAGCCATTCTATCCTTTTTAACTAAGTATAGCTGAAATTTGGGAGGGAAAATACTTTTCCTTGGTCCCTCTGTGGCTGTGCTTTCTCCTTGTACTTGAGGTCCATTTGCTAAAAAGAAATATTTTCAAAAGTTTGAATGAAAATTAAATTTGAGTGAAAATATAACTTTGGTGAAATTATAAACCTTCTTTAACCACACATGGGATAAGAACCTTGCGTGTAAATGGCACAGCTAAGGGGAAACAGCCAACTCATGCCTTTTTAGTCAGCATAAGGATCTTGAGCACCAATGAGACAGTATGGAAGAGCACTGACTCCCTTGGTTTCATAAATTGTAGGCTAATCTGTTGCTTCACAGTTTAAACTGGACCAGGCTATATGGAAGGGATTTTGTTATTTTTTCCCAGGTGCTGTCAAAGGGACAGCTTCCCCTGCTCAGCTTTTTTCACGCTTTTGCTGTTAAACCACTTCGCATCACTTCATGCTAGTACCTGCTGAATTTTCTGGTTTTTTTCTGACTGAAAGAAAGTTTAAGTACAGTGCCTCTTTTTGTTGGGTCAAGAGAGAAACACAAACAACACGCTCAGGTAAGAATTACACCCACAATCATCTGTAACACAAGGAAATTGCAGAGGGGACACCCCCCACCTCTGCAATGGAAAAGTGCTGGTGGTTCCCTGTGGCTTACCAGTACCCAGTCTGAAGAGTGGCTTCACTGGCAGGCCCTCTGCCCTCCATCCTTGCAGAACGAGAAAGACAAATGGAGCTGCCCTTTGGGCAGCAGAAGCTGGAAATCGACACGCAAGAGGGAAAGGGGCTGGGTTTGTGTGAAGGTTTACAGTCTCCTACAGATATAGTTTATTACACTAAATAATTGCTTCTGGGAAGAAAAAAAAGGCCCATTTACACAGCCTTCATCACAACACGAGGCAGAATTTAATACTTTCTCTCGTACAGAGGAGCCCCATTGCCCTCTTGCACTCAATATAGTATCATTTTATTTTCAGCTGGTGAAAAGGATGCATTGCTTTATATAAAACATAAAAAAGCATGACCACAACTGAGAAAAGAAAAATCCTTCAACGAATGGCTTGGAGAAGTTCTGGATAACCAAGCATAATTATTCCCAGGCACACCACGGAGAGCATTGTCTTGCATTAGTTCTGAGAAAGCACTGCATTGAAAATACTCTGTCTCTTTACCATTCATAGATTCTGCTCTGGTTCCCAAAGTAAATAAATTAAAGGGGATAGGAAATAAAAAATGAGAGGAAAATGTAAACTTTCCAAATTCTAAAAAAAAAAAATGTGCTGTGGCTTTTGCATGTGTTTGTTACAGTCTTCAGAGAGATCGTTCTAACTTAAAATTATTCATTGCTGATATTAATTTTGCTTCAGGCCCCCAAAATAAATAAAGCCACCTATCTATAGGAATCTAGAGACCAAGAAAAATTTACAAGCACACTGTTTTACAAACACAGTGTTCCATCTATCAGCTTCAGAAAAATCATCTTATTACATTCAAGATCAGAAATGTGTTGGTAATTTACAGTGTACTCCATGATTTCCGTACAAACTCTGCCTCTAAAAATTGTCACCCTTAACCCAAGAGCTCTGAGCTGTCACTGATTCTCGTTACTCCAAAGAAAGATTTGGGCTTTCAGAGACCATGGCAAACCCACCATTTGGGTTGCATTACCCATGAAAACATCCTGGTATTAAAAGTTAGAGCTACACTATTTTCTTTTAGTCTTATGAAAGACAATAGATATCTTAACTAATTTCAAATCACAGTCAGAGGATCAATGACATAAGAAAAATCAATGCAAGAAAATTGAGGGGAAATGCATGCATTTCATTATGAGAGAACGCATTACTCCTTAAGCCAACACCTAAATACACTGAGAGGTTTTAGTGAAGAAATAAACAAGTTGGAAGACTTTGAGAACGTTACCAGCAGATCAGCATAGCTGCTTTTTTACGTGATGGATTTTTCTTATTACTTGCATTAAAGTCATACTCATGATTTTTGGAGCTTAATTTCAATGTATAGTTCAGCTATGGTAAGTTTGCTATCAGTATCAACACCAGTGACAAAGCATAAAGAAACCAGAATAGAGTAAAAAAAGGTCGGATAAGTTTCAAATAAATTATGTTTACAAATTCACTGGTCCCAATGAAGAAAACATTTTCAGGTTATTTAGTGATTTAGTGATTTTTAAGCAACCATGGAAGCCAAGTAAGATTTCAAAGGGTTGAAAAGGACAGATAAAGTGCCTGTCATTATTAACGGGTGTAAGAGGGAAAGGCAAGCCAGGAAATTTCAGTTTTACTTGCATTCCTGGAAAAAGTTTGAAAGAAATAATCAAACATAAACTTGACTTCAAACAAAGCAGCTAGAAGGAAACAACAATATGAATAACATCCAGTGTGCATTTGCCAAAACCAAATTTTCTCAAATCAGACTAATTTTCTGCTATGACAGAGGAGTACGCCTCATAGGTAGAGGAGAAAATATAGGTGTTAGTTGTTAACTTCACTAAAGCTCTTGACATGAGACCTTTCTAGGAACAAGCATGAAAATCATGGTTAATATGAAACTACTGTAGGACCAAGTAAAACTTTTAGGCAGACTGGAGATAGTAGTTGAAGAAGGTAGTTATCGATGGTGCACTATCAAATATGAAGGAAGAATTGGATGTTCTGCAGGTGTATGTTTGATATTATTAAATTTTTTAATTAAAATATGCTTATTAAATTCACAGAGCTCAGAAGCACTACACATATATTGAACAAAACAGAATTAGAAATCAAAATGGTCTTGAAAAGTTGGAGAACAGATCTGATGGAATAAGACTAACAAGAAGTTTACACCTGGACAAGAATAATCAATCCTTCAGCTGCCAGATGGGAAAGAACTGATTCAGAAGATCTGCTGAAGAAGACGACACGGGAGTTACAGTAAATTGCAAATTGAACAACAGGTCAGCAATGATGTGCTGTTTCAAAAAAGGCAAATATCAAAGGAAGATATATAGAAAGAGGAGGAGAGCTGACAGTAAGATGTGTAAAGCAATCTTTCCACTCTACTCAGAAATGGCAGGATCTCAGCCAGAGCACAGAGTCTGCAAAAGACATTTATCAAACGGAGATGATCCAGAGAAAACTAATGGCAGTTCTAGAAAACATGAGGTAGGAGAAAATACTGAAGGAAGTAGAAAGGTTTGGTTTATAGAAGCAAAAAGAAGGAGAGGTATACATTTCTTAATGAAAAAATGCTAAAAGTAGCTGTAAGAGAAAGAAAGGAAACAAAACTGCTCTCTGTTACGGAGACAAGAAGTAATGGGCTTGGATTGCAATGGAAGATTAAAGTTTGACATCAGGAAAAACTTTTAGTGATAACAGATGTTAAAGCACAGGGTTAGGTGGTCTGGGGGATCTGCAACGCATGTCAGCGGGGTTGTAGGATCCTGCCTTCGATCTGCCTTGTAGAAAAAGATGAACTAAAGCACCTCTCAAGGTCTTCTCCAAAACTATTTTTCTGATTCTACGACAAAATACACATGAAGGCTTCAGCAGCAGATATATCTCAAGTAATAGGCAGCACAGGCAATTCTAAACAGATATGTCACTGGAGTTGTCCCACTGAAAAGGGATGATGTGCTTTTGTGCACATAGAACAAACAGTGATTTGGGGAGCCTCTGACAATTTTAGGCTGCGAGCCAAGCTACATATTCTGGAACCATATTCTTTGCCATCACAAAAAAAGTGGTGAAGACCTGAGCTGATAACCATTCTCACAGAGATGGTGAAATGGCGATGCCTCATACTATCCATACCAAAAAGCTTATGACAGAAAAAAACCCAGACATATCTTACTGACTGAGATTGCCTTCATCTGTGTTTGTCTGGACATGTTCCTGGGGAGGAATAATAGATAATCCCACACTGGTAATGGACAATGATAAAATGTCTATTCTCATACTGCTGGATTTGGCAGCTCCTGTAAATGCTGTTGTTTGTGAGGTACTATTAGCTTGGTTGAAAACCCTGCTAGGAGTTAACATAACTGCCTTTCAGTAATTTTATTCTTGTCTCTCCAGAGCCTTTTGTCCAATTGGTTTTTCACCCTGAGGTCTGTATCATTTATATGAGGATTTACAGGACACCATCCCGTCCATTTCTGAGTCTGTAACGTCAGTATTATTGTTAATTAAAAAAACCTAAAAAAAACCCAAAACAAAAAAAAAAAAAAACAAAACAGTGGAAAAAGACCCGAATGATAAGAAACTGAAAAAATCCTCTGCTCTTGGAAATGTCCATTTGTGTGGGACACAGTGGGGTTTCCATTGCCTCGTATATTCTTTGTCGTCTATTAATAGCCTGAATAGAAGATCCTTAACAAGATTTAGGAAGAAACTTTTTTCCTTATAGCTAAGTCATTATGGTATAACGGCAATTTAAATATCACTACTTAATTGGCATACTGCCCTAAAAGCACCAATATCTGCATCAGGACCCTATGCACTAGGTGCTGTACAGAGAAGCACATAGAAAAAAATCCCTGGTTTTGTTACAGTCCGTACATTCTTTTAACACTTTCCATCTAAAGGTGCACATGCACTTTACAAATACAGCTGGACTTAAAAAGAACCCTGTACACTTCATGAAGCAAAGGAATAAAGAATCTCATTTCACTAAGTTAAGTCTCTGACTTTGACATTTGTGAAAGAAAACCTGAAAACAAGTAGTAAGTCCCTCTTTCACAAGGACTCCAGGGCTCAGGATGCAGTAAAAAAGATTCCAGCCTTTTCTTTTACTTTAAATGTCATGATTTGTGTAGGTCTTAGGGTCAACAATATGTCAGATGGGAAGTGTATAGCACAGATTAGGAGCATTTGCAGAAAAAAAAACCCCCAAACAACCAGAGAACACAGTCAAGCTTGGGACAGCACCAAGATGTGAATGCTTCATCTTCTATTTCTTTCCTAGCAATTTACAGTCTCCTGATCTCCTCTCTGGTGGGGAACAAAGCTGAAACATATTGCTCCCTCCTCTCTTCTCTTCCTCCAGCCACCACAAGCAAAGGCAATGCACCATGCAGAGCCATACTGACCCAGTATTTGCTTCTGAAGATGCTATGCCAGAAACTTACCAAGAAAATTTACCAATTCCGGTCAGACACCACCAGTATACTAAAGGCAGGTGCACTATGCGATTCTTACTTGCTGCCAGCAACCTGTATCACTGGGCAGTGCACAAAGGGACAAGCCTAAGATCCCATCTCTTCCCTCCCTGTGTTTCAGAGAAGTTAATAGGAACAAGGAAATAAAATGGGCTTAGCCGTGCTTGCCATTTCTGTGGTACGGCTAGATATATAAAGCACAAGGAATAAAACAGCAATTTCTGAACATATAACAGGTGTTGACCCAACATTTTCAGTGAGGTACCACAACCTTGCAAGTGTTGAGCCATCATATATCAAAAGACAACCTAGAGCCTTTGAAGGTCAAAGGCCCAAGACATTGACTTTGTGATAAATGAACGTTATGCAAAAACCCCTGCTAACAACATGAGCAGACCAAACAGCAGCTTCCAGTCCTGCAAGATCTCCACTACAGCTTTCAGATTATTGGAAGGACCGTAGGGTACCATTATTTAAAATACTGCTTTGCAAATTTTAAGAACCAGAATTTATTCAAACACTTATAGTAGAAAAAACTACAGATAGGTTATTTGTGGATATCATTTGACCAGCTCTATTTCTAAGCAACTTTTTGCCATTAAAATGCCTATTGAATGGTAAAGCTTCTATTCATTTTTCATAAATGCACAGCTAGCTGAAGCTACAATTTCTGCAAATAAACTTGTTCCAAATATAGCTTAATGTACAGCAGAAAACTGATTTATTCGTGATATTTGGATGCTTAGAAGTGCTGGGACACCCAGGAGTGATGTTTCTATTTAGCTAACAACCGCTGGGCACTGGCAGCATTGAGCATTCCCTAGTCACAACCATTTGCGTCAATCTCAGCCAAATATTTTAAGATACAAAACTATTATGGCGTATCAATTATTGATTTTATTATGAGAATTTCATCAGTAATTTTAGGTATAAGGATTGGAAGGCTGAGTAGTTTGGGCACCTTTCCCACAAGGAAAACATTCGAGTTTCCAAGCACCTTATTTAGCTTGATTAGTGTTTTCTGCAATATTATAAAGTGCCTGTGATGGTTCTATTTTTATCAGGATTTTTACTTCTAACTGTATTTGGTTTCATATATTCTTATGAGATTCACTCTTCCTAGGAGGATGATAGTTTCTGGCCCAGGCATAACAATATCAATGCAGGGATAGCAATTTCAATTTTTATTGCAATTTTTGAGGAAAATCATATTATTGATCCTCCCATTCAATTGAACACGACATCCTCTGTCCTCCCCTCAAACCCAGCAACCCACACGCACTCTACGCCCTCAGTGCTGTTCAGCTCTCCCCACTCCCACACCTCACAGCCTCTCATTGCACAGCAAAGCTCAGAGCTCCTGGTCCGCTGATAAAGTTCGTCTCAATTGTTGCGGAGTTCTTGCCTGGGGAACTAACTTCGCATCATCTCTGCGAGGCACATCTCTGCACAGGCCAACACATTGCTTTGCTAGCACAGATGCCCGGCAAACATGTAAGGAGAGATACAGCTCTTCCCACAGCAGACCAGCCCCCTGGGAACACCTGCCATGCAGGCAGCCTGAGTAATTCCTTCACCTCAGCCTAACCTGCACCTCTCAAGAACCGCTTCAAAACTGCCCAGAACCACTGGCCAGCCCCTATCCGGTTCAGTTGCTCCATGTCTCTGCAAAAACTAAGGGGAAATGGAGACTCAGCAGCAACCAACTTACATTTCAAGAGGAAATACAGCACTGGAGTTCTCTGTACACTGATGCTTAGCCCTGTTGTAGCTAAGGGAGCAGTAAACTCCTAATTATAACATTTGGCTGGTGGCCAAGTAACCAGAAACACTGTTCAGCTAAGACTAAATGAGAAGCTTCATATCCGATAAAACAGTAAGTTGCATAGTGGTGCACCTTTTCATTTGCTTACAGTAAGAAGACAAAAAAACCAGCATTAAAAAGACTATCTGAGAAGGGGTAGATACAAATTGGCAACAGGACATAAACTTGCATTCTTCACAGTAAAATGCTTGTCCTGAAAGATCTTTGCCTTAACATTGTTATTCCAGGTTGCTGTCAAATGTTCATTTCCCCACGTTCCCTCCAGTTTCTCTCAAGTCAGATGCCACAGTGAGGGTTGGTCACTGTTGCGTGACTGCAGTAGCTTACATGAGTTTCTGTGTCCAGAAGGGACATTGCTGACTTATCCTGAAGGGCTAATGAATCCTGACCCTCACCCTGGAGTCAGGACTGTGACATGGCCCTGATGCTCCTCTTGCAGCACTCCACTAACGCCAGTGGGGCATGCTGCTAGCTGCTCTAGTTTTCAGACAAGGTTTGGGGTCCTGGCATGTTGGTAGTGCTACATTTCTATTTCAAGTCCCATGATAGCTGATGCTTTTTTTAATATCCAGCCCATGCCATTGTGTAATTATATGAGAATCTCTGCTTTCATTTTCAAAAAGGCAAGCTTTTAACCTTCCTGACTGTGAGGAAAACTTGAATACATATCTCAAGTGTATCCCAATAGCTCAGGAGCAGGAAGACTGCATTACACAATCAATTAAGAAGAGAGGCTAACTGCAGTTTAGGCGCTTATGAAAGACAGGGGTGTACAGAAAATAGTTAAAAGTTTGCAATTCCCAATTTTAATATCAGCAGTTAAATCTATTCTGGGAAGAATAGGGGGTTTGTATTTAAAAAGTTAATTATTTTCCTTCTGAAGTATGGAGTGTGTTTAATGTCTATTGGAAAGTTCAAAGACCTTATGGAAAGTGCTCCTTTGCTTACTTTATGGAACTTGCAGGTGAAGTTATTTTTTAAAACAATATGTTTGTGGGTCAGATCCTCAGGAGGGCTTAATGACATTGTTCCAGGGAAAACAGCTGAACTACAAGTAGGTAGACAGCTTAGCTGCAGGATAAGGTCCCCCGGTCTTGTCATATTCATAGCTGTCTCTTTGAAACAAAGATTGCTAGTAGAAGTGAGACAGTTTAAAATTACAGAACAAAGCATCAGTCAGGAAAAAAGATGGCAGCAGGAGGGTCTAATATGGACTGTGCATGAACCAGAGGGAGTAGCCCATGGCCAGCTATGTGGGGAGCAGTCTGCATCCCTGTCCAGCTTCCCCTTCCTCCCCAGGGCATTTCAGGACACAGCAAAGTCATTTGGAAGGAGAGCAGCTGAGGCGCTGTGAGGCTTTTGGTTTGGCCTTGGGAAGGCAATTCTGCTCTGCACGCTCCTGCCTCTCTGCCTGCGAAGCACAAGAAAAATCAATGGCTACTTACCTCTTACAGTCAAGTGCTCTGGGGCTGACAAGGAAAAAACTTTTTCAGAGAACTAGTTGTAAAGGCTGCATTCAAACCATGAGGTGTGTTGACTTTTGTGCATGGGTTAGGCTGTCCGTAACATTTCAGAAAAGAAGGATGCTGCAGATAAACTTATTTTAAGGCACCTGATTCTATGTCTAGGCAACCAAATCATCACCTGGACCTGGAGTGAATGCCATGTCCCAGCCTGAATCCAGCGCGGATCAACCAAATGGAGATAAATGCACAGGATTTGATCATAAGGCCACAAACAAGAGAGGGGCTGAGGAGATGAATCGGCATCACCTTTGGGATAAACTTGAAAAGCTTAACGAACTGAAAGCATTTCTACCTCATTCACCAAACCACAAGAAAAGCAAAGCTGCTGGGATGACTACCAAGGAGTGTAAGGGAAGCTCTGTCTGTTGGTAGAAGTAGTATCTTGTGCTAGGCCAGCTAGCTGGGTCTGCAATGTACACCATAAAATGTGTCTGCTTCCTTCTGCTGTGTCAGATGGGCTAATTGGAGGTACCTCTCACACCTTGAACTTTGCTCCTCTTGTTCTCTATATTATTCTTTGCTGCAATGCCTATCACCGTTACACAACCACTGGCAACAGGCAATGGCCCCACATACGAGGTGTCCCCTGATTTGAACTTTTTCCTCTGTGCAAGGGAGAGCGACAGGCTTAGCAGTGACAGCAGCAACTTCACCCCTTGTCTTCTGACAGTGCTCCCGTGGAGGGAGAGGGACACAGGAAATATTGCAGGGGTCATTGTAATATGCAAGCTCCAGATTTGAATGCTCATTTCCAAATGAAAGCCCGCCTCCATCTCTCTGCCTAAAAACTCAGTCCATCTGTCTGTCTTTCCTAATGATTGCTCATATTTTTATTTGTTTTTACTACTAATGTAGCTGGTGGTACAGAAAACAAAATATGTAACGAGTTGGGTTGGGGATTTTTTTGCTTATTTTTTTGTCCATCTCCTTTTCATTCTAACTGTGAACTTGCTCTAAGGCATTTGTTGAAATTGTTGCTTTTAAGTTTGCTTTCTGGAGAAAGATTTCATGACTTCTGGCCCCCAGAGGGTTTTTCTTTGCCCTACCACTTTTCTCTGCCATCTGGCATGTTTACTTGAAGTAAACGTGTAGGGTCAGAGGCCAACACGGACATGTGGAGGGACAGCTTTGTCATAAAAGCTGTAAGGAATGAGTGGGTGCTTCCGAATATAGCACTGTGCATTTTGTTCAGCTGTTGAACACAAAGAGGTGAGGTTAGTTGTATGGTTGAAAGAAAATAAAGAAAACGAAAGAGACAAGCAGAACAGTAGACTGTACAATACAGGACACTCAGTCCCTTTTATTTGGGTTTTTTTTCCCTAAGCCTTTCTGGACACATTTCTAAACAATATGGTAGAGAGGACAATAAAATCTCCCTCCCCCCGTTCTTTTGGAGATCTGATTTATACAACAAGTTCAGTAGTGGCCTAGAGGCCTCAAATCACTGCAGGTGCAGATAGGCAGGCTGCAACAAGCACTGATATCTATGTTCCAGCTGTCAAGCCACCGTTCTTTTAAATACAAAATTTGGATTTTGGCACCTAAGGACAGGAATTAGTTTGACAGGACTTGCAAGAAGGAAGGAACTAAGTGAGAGGGTCATATAAATGTAGTCTCTTAAACAAGGATCACCTTGCAGCATATGAGGGTTTCTGGGTAGGAGGGATAGGGCTGGATGAGCCAGAGGCTCTCCTGCCTTTTCGCTGCTAGCTTTGTCCAGAGTTGGTCACGGATTTGTTACACCCATGTGACTACTACCACGATAACCTCAAAGTCCGCTCTCACAAAGATTTTCTACTTTCATGCACACTTGCTTTCAAAACCTTGTTGCATCTCTGCTACACAATTCAGAGCTGCTTTGTTGTTGCTACAAGAGTGCCAGTACCCCAAAGATAAAACCCCCTCCACCTTCGGATCTTTTTGCATGGCATTTAATCAGCAGCTCTAAGAGAAAGAGGTCTACTTGTAAGTGGCCCCCTCTGAGAGGAGAAGTGTTCTCTGTGGCTGCAGTGTGGGTTGACGGCAGCAGAGATGGGATGTCTCCCACCCCCAGCAGCAGCATGGCATGGGGTTAGATCACAAAACAGGCCCCTCATGACCCATCCCTGGGTCTGCCACAGATGTCCAGCATTCACTAATTGTGGCCACCAGCCTCCTCATGACCTGACGGCAGAGGATAAGCTTGCCTCAAGATCTGGCTTCTTTCATCGTGGGGTAGGTGCCTGACAAGAGGATCAAAGACCCACAAGTTGGTTTATTGCCTTCCATGAACAGGAGAGCAGAGACCAACTGTGGTGGATTCTCTGCTCAGAGCCTGCCTACTACAAACAGAGAGCAGACAATCTGTAACCATGGAAAGGATGGCACAAATTATTGCTGTCTGAGAGCAGAGGGGAGCCAGAAATGACACCACTCAGAAGCACAGCCACGAGCACTGCCCTTTATGGAGAGTACTGGGTGAAGAAAAATTCATGCTGCAGAATTCATTGCACAGCATAATGATACCGTGTACCATAAAGGGCCTTCAAAAGAGCAAAACAATCTGTCTAAAATTACTCCAACTAATTTCAGAAGATACCTAAATCTGATCATACAGCAAGTAACACACAGGTTAATACTGACATCTTATTAATGGATCCCTTTTTGCAGCTATGAAATAATGTAATCTCTGAATCAACTTTACTACATGAAGTTCCTTTCATCCATATTTAATACATGGGCTCTATTAAAAGTTTGTATTAAGCCCAGACAATGCATAATGGAAAATTCCATCTCAGATTCTATCAAATTTTCCTTCGAAATAAATCAACCAAATAAATAAAAATTGCAAACAAACCCAAGCACTGTATGTTTCATCTTTATCAGCCTGAATGTTGATTTCACTGGTGAAGAAATATCTTTTTCTTTTGGCTCCTACTCAAAACCCTTTGCAGGTTTCAGACCACTTGTCTCCCTGTAATTCCTTTTTCGTCTGTTTCTTAACATGGATTGGTAACCACAAAAAAAACCACCAAGGACTGTTTTCTTTGAGGCATGACGGAATTAGAAGGGCTAAGTGATTATTCTGATACAAAAAACAGACTTGATGTTCAGACAAGCAAAAGTACGCATCTCTAGAGGCTACTCTACATCTTCAAAGATCTGCTATGATGTCTCCAGAGATAGATATATCAGTATCACTCTAAGAATATTAAAAAAACCCAAAGGTACTAATATAATTACATCAAATAGGTCTAAATATTAACAAAGGTACACTAGTCCTCTCATGATAAATGTTACATGAAAATCCAGGAATAAAAATTAACAGAGTGACTGAACTTTTATAGCGGAGAAAAGAAACAGATACACCCTTACACTAACGGACTGCTCTGTTTGTGACTGATAATGAAAGACTGATTTAAGAAAATTTGCTTCAAATACCCACATTCCTACCATCCTGATCTCTTTGGGTACTCTCATGAGAGTAATTCTCATAGAACCAAGATGAGCAGAAGAAAATGGAAATATCAGGATTCTTCAAAACCTGGCCAGAGATATACTGCAGGGACCACATGAGCTCCCTCAGGGAGGTAAGTTCATATGAAGCTCTGCCTACACAGGAATCGCATCATGGGTCCACCCCTGTGAGTGTCATCTCACCCCAATTATGATGCAAACAAACAATTAAGCATACCAGGACAAAGTGAGATCTGTCAGCCTAACATGCCTGAATTTGGGAATTTGAGGTACAATCCTAAAACAGAGCAACTGTTCAAAGCTCGTACAGCAGGGACTTTGAGAAAAGTTTTGCTTGGTGTTGGAGCATCAAATCTTGCTGCTATTTCACATGTTTTCTTCTGACAGTTCTTCTGTAACCTTTTTCAAAGACTGTCTGTAAAAATCCTCATCTTAAAGGTGGATTTTCAGAAATCAGCCACCAATTTCAAGTTGGGTTAGCTTTAACCTTGCTTCACACTGCTACTAGCAGTATATGAGCATGAGACACAAAAAACCTTATTGAGAAGGAGGCTCCTGTGGGAGCTTTGGACACCTCCGTCACTATGTCAGTGGTAGAACTGATTCAGTACCATTTGCAACTACAGACATGCATATAACTCTTGGAGTATTTATTCCATTTGCAAGTCTGCGATGAACGGAAAGCAGCTGCTTCCTAATTCTATTTAGAATTCTAATTGGGTTGCACTGGCCAGGGATTCCAGTGACCAAACTTGCACATGTGAGGAAAGAAAGCAGAGGGAATCAAGGCTACCCATCTGAAAGAGTCTCAAGGTTAAGATTGTCACAACACCACTGTGTATTAACAGTTATTGGTGCAGACTAATCCAAATGGACTCTGCCAATACAAATGCACAGCATATGCAAATACGAGAATGACTTGTTTGGATATCCACAGAAACCAAATGCACTTTGCATAAACATTCATATCAACAATCTGATTTGAACAATTTAACCCTTCCAGTCA